>NC_044905.1:70954149-72154149 GCF_001633185.2 Quercus lobata
GATCAATTATTAAAAAAAAAAAAGGTTCATCACTAAGTTATTAGGTTGAGAAAATACTTATCCAATTTTATGCTATTTTGAACTAACCAAACACGTCTTTAATTTTAAAAACATAATGAAATAGTATTTTGTTACCAATCATGACCTAATTCTTCTACCGCCTTTCCCAAGTAAAATAAACATCACAATATTTACTTGCAAATCATAAATTCTAAAATCCATATTCAACTACCATCTTTTGTATTTTTCCCGCGAGGCTGATACCCCTCAACAACCATTTCGGTCAAGCAACAATTGAAAGGAAAAAAAAAGAATGAAAGTGAGAAAAGAATAAAGTCATGATCACTCTTTGTTTTTTCGAAGTTTCCAAGCTATTGTCCATTCCAAAGTTCTCACCATTATTCACAATATTCGTGATCGATGCATCACAAATATAACGTGAAGAACAAGATGGTTTTCTGTGTACATTTTTTTAATTCCCAAAATTAATCAATGTGAACACACATTAATCCATTCAAAAATTAATTAATTCTACAAATTAATATACTAAAGTCTAAAGATGATTAGGTAGGGCCTTCCATGAACACATGTGAAGTGAGTATTCCAATTTTCAAACCGAGGCGTATCCTGTAATTTGGCATGAACTTTCTTTACAATTGAACAAATGGTCTTCGTTTAATTGTTTAAATAGTTCAGACTTCAAAGTAGTAAAACACTTTCAAAAAATAGATGACCAAAAACTGAGTACTACTTGATTTAAACTAACATATATTGATGCCTGTCACGAGATCTTGTAAATTATTTTCTCTTATATAATATATCTAATTTTAAATGTCAATGTTTTCTTATACCAACCATCAATAAGATTAATATATTGACTGAGAATCTGTGACCAGCCAGTCAAATAAAATATAATGGCACTAGTTTTTTTGGGGGTACTGACTAAGGTCCTTGGGTCAATACCACATTGAACTTTCCTCAGAAAAATTTCAGTGCTTTCTCCGCGTTTTACATATGAAAACCAGTCAGACCCTTTTGGACTTGAAAAAAAAAATGTTAGGTGGAGCATATTATAATATATCTATTCTTATCTAAATTTTTGAATAAATTAAACAATACGTGTAGGCCCCATGTAGATTTTAGATTTACATGCTTATTTCGGCACCTATAATTGTGACTTGCAGCCTTTCACAGTTTCACACCTCTCTATCATATGCCGTATAATGAGTTCTTCTATGATTACACGTCACCACAAAATCTCACAATCACAAGTTCTATCTTGATCCATCATCAGTCAACACAAGAATTTTTTTTTTTTTTTGATGGGGTCAACACAAGATTATTGTATTATGATTTATGAGAAACATTAAATATTGTCAGTTAATCTACTAGGCTTTTGACCATTTATAACTTAACAACTATTTTAATTATTATTACAGTTTGACCCTCTGCAAAGTTTGGGTGCAACTTTATCATTTTGAAATTATAAATTATTATATAAAAGAATTTCAACTTATAACATTCGCTTTATAGTAATTATTCTTTATTGTCAAATTAAGATACTAATTTTTTTTTTTTTATAAACAAGGTTCAAATCACAAATCTATTATTCAATGATAAAATATTTTACTAGTTGAGTTAACTGAAATCCATGAAATAAGAACTTTTTAATTGCATGCTATTAATATCAATGTAATGCTTAAAAAAAAAAAATTTATGTAAATTTATTTGTTTAATTATTGTAATTTATCTGCTTACAAAATAGAAAATGTTAATAATTTTAGGTTATTTTGTAAATAGGTTGAAATAGATCAAGTCATGTCAACTCGCTTAATAAATGAGTTGTGTCAAGGTTGAAGGATTGAAACATAATTATTAAATGGGTTGGATTATTGCATAAAAAGAAAGGGTTGGATTATGTTTAAGCCATATTTTGCAGTACCATTTCCTCCGCATAATATGACCACAACCCACTAATACTACAAATTGTCACCCCTCCCACGTATTGGCATATTTGACATTATTATTAGTTAAACAAATTTAAATGATTACCCACAAAAAATGTAAAAAAAAAGTGTAAAATTATTCTTATTGATAAACATTAGTGAACCTAAATATGGCAAGAGGGGAAAAAAGCATAAGGTATGTGATGTGAGACGAAGGCCCTCACTTTTTGAAATGATGAGAATAATCTCACTTGTGAAATGTGAACTTCAAGTAAAGTGGGGCCGGACTTTGTTAAATGGGCATTAAGGGTCTGTTTGGATACTGCTTATTGCTGAAAATTGAAAATACTGTAGTAAAATAATTTTTAAATATGTGAATAGTACCGTAGGACTTAGTTTTAAAGTTATATTTACTGAATTTCGTACTTGCGGGTCCTGTGCACTATTCATGGGACCCACAGAAAAAAGCGTAGATGCCAGTTTCAACACAAACGCGTTGCTCCAAACCCAGCCTAATTATCATATGGTGAATGTTTGAGAAGAGAAGGAATTAGGTGAGATGGGCGTGCGCGTGTGAGTCCCACATGTTAGTGAGACAATGGGCTTAAACACCTGTCTCACCTAGAATTTTCTTGTTTGAGAAACTATTTCATATACTTTGTATTATACTTTGGAAAATGCTAAGACCACATAATTTATCACAACTTTTTGTTATAATTGTAACGTGGCAGAGCGTAATTAGTGAAGAAAAAATTATGGGTCTATATGTAAGTAATAGTTAAGCACTCATAATTTACCACGTCAGAGTTGTAGCAAATTAAGCTGTGGGATAATTTGTAGTCCTAAAACTACTCTTATACTTTTTTTCTTCAGCCAAAAAAAAAAAAAATGTATTATACTTTTTTTTCATATAGAATGGATATTCTCCCCCTTTTTGATAATTGATAGTTGTAATAACGAGTTATGATTGATTTGAATATTAGATGTTTTTATTAAAAATACCATAAAATTTTAGTTGAATTAAAATACTTTTAAATAAATAATGGGAAAATAGGAGATGATGTTTAAACCACAAATGTTAGTATTACAAAGAATGGAATTACTATTACATTATCACTTTATATATATATAAATATATATATATATATATATATAAAGTGTGTGTGATAAAAAAATTAATAAGAATTAAGGTTAAGATTAAATATTATAAATCAAATGTACTATCCAATATAACATCATTTAAAATTTCATGGGTTCAAAGTGATAATATCTTGCCATCCATTGGTATTCAGTCTTCCCTTTAGATTCTCTTTCTTTTTCTTTTTTTTTTTCTTTTTTTTTTTTTTTGGTGCTAAACTATTCCCTTTAGATTCTTGTTCTACCTGTTAAGACTTCGTTTGAAAGTTCATAAGAGAATGTAATGAAATGATTATAAAGGAATAGAATTGAATGTATTTAAGTAAGTAAACGGAATGGAAAAGAAAACAATGAAATGAAATTAAGTAATCTTGTTTAGATGTTTTAAAATAAAAGAATAGAAATGAATGGAAAGTAAGTAACCTCATTTGGAAGTAACATAGAGAGAAATAAATGAAATTATTTTATGACAATATTACTATTAGATCATTATTTTAAAATAAATGGCTAAATATATAGGGGTATTGTGGAAATTTTAGTAAAAAAAATCATTAAATCAAATTCAATGAAATATGTACTTTTGGTTGATTATGACTAATTTTTTTAAATTGAAATTTGACATATTTCTTCTATATAAAAAAAATTTCTTCCTAATTTTGGGAAAATGAAAATTTGAGATTTAGAGGAAATAGAGAGAAATGAATATTTTTCCTATCCATTCCATTTCCTCTTACTTAAACTCTAAAATAAAAGAATAAATTATCTATTTTTTCCATTAAAACTTCCAAATAAGAGAATAGAAGAATATTATAAAATTATTTTTTTCCTTCATTTCTATTTTATTTATTCATTTTTCTCGTCTCAAACAATAACGAAGTGTGTAACTAGAAGGAGTTCACTATTCCACCACCAAAAAACAACAACTGGAAGTTCATTGTATTTGATGTATTTCGTACATCTAATGTACTATTATACTTTTATTTATTTATATATTTAAAATAGGGTCATACTAACGAGTAACGAGTGTTTTTAAAGTATTGGTTAATAGTCAATTTTAGAAAAATTTTGATATCACTTTTATGAAAAATGAAAAAAATTATCAAAATGTTAATTACTTTTTTTTTTCTTATAAGAACTTTTCTTAACTAAATTATTAACTAATATTTTAAAGACACTCGTTAATATTCTTCCATAATATAATAGCCGAGGGGAAGATTCATTTTAAACGCTAGGGGGTGGGTTAGAAGGCTCAAGGTTCTAGTACCGTAGTAGCACGTCGGATTCACCTCGACAGCGTAACATCCACGTGGTTTCTCATTGAACACAGAAATGAGAAACCACGTGGATATTAAACACAGAAATGATTTATGAACACGTGGATATTGAACACAGAAATGATTTTTGGGTTGTGTTAACGGACACGGTGCCCGTTAAGCACAAAATTTTGACCTTTTTCTGACACAAGTTTTGTTTTTTTCAGTTTATGTGAAGTTTTCAGTTTCGTAGGTACTATTTGAATTTTTTTTGACTTTTTAGGACTTTTTTTTTTTTTTTTTTGTCTTTTCTGCCGCTCGGTACTGGTTAACATTCTCCATGATTTTTTTACAGCGTAACATCGACGTGGTTCATAGTCCTGACTCCTGAACACTGTTCAAAATCATAACGACGACAGCAAACAACGTGCGGAGGACAGACTATGTACTGAAAAGTTGCCTGGTCTTGGACGTTAGTTTTATTTTCGAGTCTTTTACTAATAATTTCCTCCACACATTTACAATCATCGAAAAGGATATTTTCTTTTACCCAAAAAAATAAAATAAAATAAAAGTGCAAAGTGCAATTTACGGATTTTTTTTTTCTTTCATTTTACGCATAGAGTTTCAGAATTTATATTTTTAAAATTTTAAATAATTTATTAATCATAGCATGATGAAAATTACTTGCTATATAAAAACACTTTGACGAAAAATATGAACAAAAAAACTGTTGATGCAAATATATTATGGCTTTATAAAGTAAAATCTAAAAATTTTATTGAAAAATTCAGCCAAAAAAAAAAAATTTTCTTATTGGAAAAACAAATTTAAGATTTTGATAATATTTCACACAATTTTAAAATTATAATTAAAATTATGTATTTAAAATAGGACGTGTAACTAATTATTTGCAATAACCCCTCAAATCTTATTCAACAATAGTGCTATAAATATATTTACTATTTAGATGTGTACTATATATAGTGCAATAAACACCTCTTTTTGCTTAAGCAACGCATTCAACAATAGCGCTATAATTAGATGTGTACTATAGTGCTCAACAATTGAGTGCGTTCATTCAGCGAAAAAAAAAGAAAAGAAAAAAGAATTGAGTGCGTTCTCTTCTTGTGTCTACACTTTATTGTTGAAGTGTTTCCTCACGCCCTTTCAAAGGTGAAAGCTGAAACACCCTTCTGTACTATTTTAATTGCTCTACCAACTTTAAATTTAATATAGTCCTCGTTTAATTCGTTTTTTTATTTTTATTTTTATTTTATTTTAATTCTTTTAAATTTTATATTATTTTTTGGTTGATTAGATTTTCAGCAATTTATATATATAGTAAATCAATCCACCAGTGGTTTCTAAGTTTCAGCTATGGAAGAAACTCCCGGGAAGAAAGTGCTGATCACCTCAGATGGTGATGAGATCTCAGAGAACATTGCTCTCCATTTAGCCAAACGGGGATGCAGGTTTGTGTATAACTCATTCTCGGACCCTTGAATTTTGCATGTTATTATCTATGTATATATGTGTTTGGTTGCTGACAAAATGGTGGAAAAATGAAGAAAGATGTGAACTTTTGAATAATTTGTTTCTGGGTTATTCTTATTTTGTTTCTTTGGCACATTTTTCTCACCAAAAAGATGGTTTAACCTGGAAAGAATTTTGTTAATTTTGATAAAGTTGATTTCTTTACTGTTTTAATCAATTGGCCATGATGTTTGAATGAATTTTTGATTGTTTTTACACTTCTTAATAGCTTGGTTCTGATGGGCAATGAGAGCTGTCTTCTGAGTATAGCCGGAAAGATAAATGGTTCAGTGAAAGGTGTGAAGCCGGTGGAGGTGGTTGGTGTAGATATGGAGGAGGAGAGAGAGGGTCACTTTGCTGAGGCAGTAAACAAGGCATGCGTAATTCTGGGAAGTTTAGATGCTTTTGTTCATTGTTATTTCTATGAAGGTACAACAAATCTGTCTGGCTCAAGGCCTATTTTTTTAATTATTAAGACAATATTTTTCAATATTCTTATAAAAAAGTAGTTAATTGCTAAGACTGCGCAGAATCTTTGGTTCTCTTTGTGCTTTTTTGTAATTTTTCCAGCAACTACTCTTTGGAACTCAATATAGGATGATATTTCATCAAAAGTAGGTAATTATATTTAAAAAAAAAATTTGGGTGAAACTCATGTCCTATTTATTAGCATTTATCCATAGCACATTTAATTTTGACTTCAGATAGAATAGAATGGCAGATAAGAATAAGTATCTGACCTGACTAGTCTTTTGAGGATTATAGCTGATCCCAAAATTTTGAGACTAAAGGATTGGTGGTTGTTGTTGTGAGGGACAGGGCAAAGTTGAAGCCCCTTCCATATGTGGTTTTAATAGAGTTTGGACAAGGCTTTGGATAGTGAGTACTGTAATGGTCTTGGACCTTCATGACTGACTAGGGTGGGACTTTTGAAATTATGGGATTTTCCTAAATTTACTATTTAAAGGAATTATGTTCATTGCAATTCTTGTGCAAAGATTGTTAATGTGTGTACATATATGAGTGGGGGTACAAGTTTTCTGTGGTTTAAGTAAAATATACTCTAGGCTCCTTCTTTGATTTGGATCATAGCAGATTCTATTTGATCCATCATTCAGCGTTAGCTTTTTGTCTGGTTAACAGTCAAACTGCAATAGTTTAATTTCTGATATAGGGGTTGAAGGTTATTGTTGGGTTAGAATATTACTTAAATCTTCAAAGTGATACCATTTGGAACCTTTAAAGGTATAACAATGTGGAGGCTATAAGAAGGCAACTATATAAAGATCATGGTATTTTAAGATGGGGATTGGCCTGGGAGAAGCCAAAGAATTCATTGGTCAATTACCTTGCTACCTAGAATGATTAGATTTTTTTTCCCCCTCTTTTTTTTTCATCATCTTCATTTGAATATAATTGTTATTCTCAGATGCAAGTCATTGTGATGGCAATTTTAATAGAAATAAATAGTTAAAGTATGCATCATCATCTACAAAGAACTTGCATAAGTATAATTTCTAGAAACTGCTTGAATCAAAACATAAAAGTGTTTAATTGATGCGTTCCTAACTCAATAGTGCTGGAATTTGGATTTTTAACTTGGCGACCTGACAAAGAATGACAAATAACTGTATGCACGGGTGGTGATGCTGCTATATGTCACCACAAAAGAGGCAGAAAAAAGGATTGCCATCGTGCAAATATCATTTTGTAGGAAGATAATCTAAAATATGTCTAACCATACCCTAATTCAGATTAGTATTGATTTTATAAATTTTGATGGGGCTCAATTAATGAATATTTTTAATTTCTGAAGAATCATTGAACAGAAGCTTGATATTGTATCAACCAACTGAATTTATTTTTTATATTATTTTTCATTTTTTTTTTAATCAAGAACATTTTTATTAGTCCGAAAGTCTAGACTTCTTATCTTAGGGACATTCTTTTTCTTCATTTTTTTTTTGGTTTAGTGGTTAACATTTATAATTGATTATATTTGGGATGCACTGGAGGTGAGCTAATAACAGATTTATCACTTCTGATTGAAACAGGAAAGATGCAAGAACACCTACAATTAGGTGAAGATGAGTTCAACAAGATAATGAAAATAAATTTTATGGCTCCGTGGTTTCTGTTAAATGCTGTGGGAAAAAGAATGCGGGACTATAAATCTGGAGGTTCCATTGTACTCTTGACCTCGATAATTGGTTCTCCAAGAGGGCTTTATCCAGGAGCTGCTGCGTATGGTTCATGTTCGGCAGGACTGCAGCAGTTAGTCAGGGTAAGTTTATTACTGTATAATATAAGCAGTCTTTTACATCTTCAGTGCATATATTATATTATTTTGCTTTTTTTTTTTTTTTTTGATAAGTGTATATTATATTATTTTACTTCTGGTGAGATCTTCTGCCTAAATTTATATTCTGAACAGGAGAGTGAATCAAATGACACATTTATGCGCGTAGATTGTGAATTTACCTTGTTAACATGAAGGTTTATTATTGTAATGAGAATTTCTGACTTAAACCCTACGACATATCTTTTAGTGATGGGGTTGTATGTTGATTGCCTCTTCATTTGGTTAGCAGTAGCATCTGTGCTTCCAACAATTTGACTTCTTCATGTCATATTTGTTTGCTCTATGAGAGAGAGAGAGAGAGAGAGAGAGAGAGAGAGAGAGAGAGCTTTCTGAATTATTTGATTGTTTGTAATTTTTCTGTAAGGTGTTTCACTGCTTGCTACAAGCATTTGGTTACATTAAGCAGAAAGCATCATGTGACCACAATATATTGTATTAGTTGATTGAATGAATGATGATCACAGAAGCTTATTGTGGTAAAAGGGAAGGAGATGTTTAGTTTTTACATTAAACAAGAACCACCTTAATGGTCATTTCTGAGGTTCTTACTAATGCATTGTGGGGGAGTTAGTGCTTGCACCAAGTGTACATGAGAAAAGTCAACGTAGTGGTAAGATCATGTGCTATATTGATTGCTTGGTGCAGACTGCAGAGTGAAATGATTTTAAACTGCAGAAGGATGAAAAGGGAAAGAATAATGCTGGTACTAGTGGCAAGAAAAACTTTAATGACCTTTGATTTAGCGTATATGGGCTAGATGAGCTCAAGTGTGCAAATTGACTGTTGTATTCCCAATAGCAGGGACTGGCTTAGTTGACTCACAAACGGCAAACCTCATGTAGTGAGATTCTAACGTTTATAGGTAAATTCTATCACATTAGGTGTTAGAAGATGTTTAGTTTCTTCCAATAGTAAGACCACATGAATTCTCAATTCCAAGGTTTTACATTAATTAGGTGGTAGTCTCATGTAATGAAGTTTTAGGGCTTTGGCATTTTTTTTTTTTTGAGTTAGGCCTTAACTAAGTTGTCGAGGTTCATATGACTCATTTCCATAATTGCTCTTATGATATCACTTTTGTGGACGTTTTTACAAGAAATTAAGCATCAGGATTAGGGATTCTTCTATTTTAATGGATATAAAATTGCATTTCTGTAAGAATACATTTATGAGCCGATTTATGAGCTGATTAACGGGTGTTTTTAGAGTATTTGTTAATAAATCATTTTAAGAAAGTTTTAATACCACTTTTATGAAAAATTTTAAAAGTTGTCAAAAAAAATCAGTTACTTTTTTTTTTTTTTTTTACCATTAAAATTTTCTAAGGGCATTCGTTAACTTTTCCTTACATTTATAACCGCAAATACTTTTATTATGTGTTTTGTTTCCCCTCGTATTTTCATTTTGGATTGTTGATTTCAACATTTCCGATGGCTCTTCTCAGGCATCAGCTTTGGAAATCGGAAAATACAAGATCAGAGTTAATGCAATTGCACGTGGCTTACACATGCAAGATGAATTCCCAAAGTCAGTGGGGAAGGAGAGAGCAGAAAAGTTTGTCAATTACGCAGCACCACTTGAGAGGTGGCTTGATGTCAAAACAGACCTGGCTTCAACTGTTTCCTATTTAATCAGTGATGGGTCACGTTACATGACTGGAACAACTGTATTTGTTGATGGAGCACAATCTCTTACAAGGCCTAGGATGCGTTCTTTCATGTGATTCTCATCATCTCTGCTAGAATATATTGGCAGAGTTAACCAGAGAATTGAGCATGGAGCCCATGATCGGATGTGTTGTCTAGAAACATCAACAGAAAGCATTGCTTTGGTAATTTAAGAGTTACAATTAAAATTTTCTTATTTTTTTTTATTATCTGTTGCTCTTATTAATATGTTCAAGTGTAATAAATTCAGCTAATTGTATGAGAACTTTTACTATTTTAAGTATTTATACTTTATATTGCTATTGCACCACTCTCAATCTTGAAGGGTCCACAAGAACTGTAAACAATTGCAAAATGATGGGTGAACCTGAGAGAGAGAGAGAGAGAGAGAGAGAGAGATTTGCTACTGCACCACTCTCAATCTTGAAGGTCCACAAGAATTGTATTTAATTGCAGAATGATGGCCCTTAGCAGCTATAGCTGCATTTATATTAAATTAAATTTATTAGAATGAATACAATGTGGGGAATTGTAGTACTGGCAGAATAGTTTGCAAAAGTTGGGTCCACAAGAATTGTATTTAATTGCAGAATGATGGCCCTTAGCAGCTATAGCTGCATTTATATTAAATTAAATTTAGGGGAAATTACACTTTACCACCCTAAACTATGCACTAGATTACATTTTGCACCCTAAACTATCTGACTGCACACTTTGCACCATAAACTATCATGCTTATCACACTTTGCACCCTGTTGTTATTTTTGCCGTTATATTTAACAGAATTTTACTGCATGTGACAAGCACATGCTTCTTGCTTAGGTGGAACAAAGTAAAAAGACAAAAACACCCTTCTTCAAAATCAATTTAAACAAAACCTAAATTTTTTCACATGTCCCTTTGTCTCACGTTTCTGCCATCCTTTTCCCCAAATTCAGTTTCAAAATATTTAAATTGACCTCTCTAATTCCATAGCAGAATTCATTCACAGTACCCCATCCACCTTCCTGGTATTTCTTATACTATCTATAGCTTTCTAGTTATTAAAATAATTAAAAATAGCTGGTAAGGGGAGTCTAGTCTGTACAACAACTCGTAAATTGGCCACAAATACATCAGTTTTTCAGCAACTCTGGCTGGTGGTGATGCATCTCGCGATGGAAAGCTCTATGAATTGATGGAAAGCTCTATGAATTGAAGGTGAGCACAGCGTTTACCAAAAAAAAAAAAAAAAGAAAAGAAGGTGAGCACGGCTAATGAGGCATAATTCCTATCTGCTGTGCCATTTGGGATTTACTATTTTAACTTCTTTTATACCATTTCGTCAGTGATGGAATTAAAAAGTATTGGATTGTATTTTATGAATTTGAGGAAGAGGATGGCAGACGTGTGAGACAGAGGGAGATGTGGAAAAATTTGGGTTTTGTTTTAATTGATTTTGAAGAATGGTGTTTCAGTCTTTTAACTTTGTTCCATCTAAGTAAGAAGCATGTGCGTGTCACATGCAGTAAAATTCTGTTAAATATAACGGCAAAAATAACAACAGGGTGCAAAGTGTGATAAGTATGATAGTTTAGGGTGTAAAGTGTGTAATCGGATAATTTAGGGTGCAAAATGTAATCTAGTGCATAGTTTAAGGTGGTAAAGTGTAATTTTCCCTTAAATTTATTAGAATGAATACAATGTGGGGAATTGTAGTACTGGCAGAATAGTTTGCAAAAGTTTGCATGCAAACCAGGTTAAGATTGGAATACTTTGCTTGTAGACGGCAGGTAAGATTGGACTTGGGCCTTGACTGGATTGGGCTTGATATCTTTAACGGTGTTCAAAAGTCTAAACTGGCATTGGTTTTCTGGTAATGTCTAGGCCGTTAGCAAAGGTTGATGTATGGTTTCTCGTAAGGTAAAATTTTTGTAACATCTGAAAACTTAAAGACAGGCATGTCTCCTAGAAACTTCCTTTTTTGTAACATCTGAAAACTTAAAGACAGGCATGTCTCCTAGAAACTTCCTTCTACCTCCTTCTTTGAGGCATGTATTAGAAGCACTTGATAGTTACTTGCTTCTTTTTCCCTATGGGCACCCATTAATAGGACCCATCTATGAATCATGGATGCTTATATGGTCAGACATTTTCCAGTTTTCAAATGGAAAGCAACTTTTTGTTGATGGGCACCAATTGCTTCTTTTTCTCTATGTTCAAATCTCAAAATGATTATCGACGGAATATTCGTGTGCCACTGTGATGCAAACCTCATGGTTCACATAGGCTGATATTAACATTATGCTTCTGAATTACAATGAATGTTGAAAATAAATTTTTACTTTGTTTTTGTTAGTTATAATTCACGAATTCCTTAGTCAATGCAAATGATAAACAACATGACAATTATGAGAACAACTGTGTTTATTGTATGAACTCTGTTCATGGTCACAAGCAGCTTACGCTAATGCCTCATGCTGAACACCATAGATTATTGGTTGACTCAACCACTAACAAGACGTTACTAGGATAATGCATGCCTATCACGGATCATGGAGCAGATAGATCTTGCCCATACTTTAGAATAAATTATCAAAATTGTTGTCAACCCCACACACACACACACACACACACACACACACACACATATATATAAAGGAAGTATAATGACAAGATAAAAGAAATATTAGAGCAAAATTATATCTGAATTATTTGTTCTATTTAGTGGTCATTTACCGTGTCATATTATTTATAATTCTGAATCATATCTTTTTTTGCTTTCAGTATTTCTCTGTTTCTATTTATATACTAGTTGCAAATCCACGCAATACGTAGAAATATACAACCATTTTGTAACGTGATATAATGTATGATTTATTCTATAAAACGTTCCGGAAATATTATTTCTAAAATTATTTTTCATCTCTCCATCTCTACAATTAAAAAAAAAAAAAAAAAAAAAAACTTAGGTGCATTTGATTGATATATTTCCATTATTATTTATTTATTTTTTGAGATAAAAGAAAGAAATAGTATTCTTTTTTCTAGTGATCTATATTATTCAAACTTTTGTATAGTGTGTTAAGAAGATTATCATGATAACCAAACCTTATCACAAATTTACAATTGATATTACTCAAATAATTTATAGAGATATTCAAATATATAATCATCTCACTTCTAAAATATCTAAAAATTAACTCAAACCAAAACTATAAGAGGGATAGAGAGTACATGTGATAAATAACTCAAAAAACACACCACCAAAGTGTATCATCCAAAAGTAGAGATACAAAAAAAAGCAAAAAAATTCATCAATCTAAAATAGAGTTGCAAGAAAGAATTAATGAGAGAGAGAGAGAGTATTCACCTTTTTGTGTGAGTAAAATATGGATTGAATGGAATAGAAAATAACAAATTTTTATAGTAAAAAAAAAAAAACAAAAAAATTGGGGAGAAGAAGAGTCAAAATAAAAGGAAGATGAAGAGATGAGGAAATTGTAAGGTTAAGGTATAGAGTAGTAGAGAGATAAAAAGATAAAAGTAAGTAAATATTGGAGAAGTTGTAATTGTAAAGTGGCAAATTAATAAGGAGAAAAATAATTAAAAAATAGAGAAAATATTGAAAATAAGTTGATGACGTGGCGTTGACATGGCTAAACAGGAGTGTAGCAACAGTAAACTCTACGCTTTAGCTTTTAGATATATATATATATATATATATAAATTAGTGATTTAGTGATTTAGGCATTAACTCTTCTTATTTGAGTGTATATATATATATTCATAGTAGTGTCATTATTGCTCCCTAGAAATTAGTGATTTAGGCATTAACTCTTCTTATTAAAAGAAAAATAAAAAGACCACCGCACACTTTTGGTGCAGTGGTCACTTTACAAGTATAAATACTTGTGAAGTGTGGGGGGGTAAGGGCTGGGGTTCAAGTCTCCAAGAGCGAGTTTCACACACATATACACTTAGATTAGGTTAGAGTATAAATTCTATCTTGTAACAAAAAAAAAAAGCTTTGACTTTTATTTTGAAAAGACTAACATTCCCTTGTTAGTTGAGCATAAGCCAAGAATTTTGATTTTACATTTGTTTTTAATTTTTCATCCAAACATCTAGAATGCGATGAATTGACTTCAACAATTTTGCTTATTATATATTAAAACAGTAATAGTTTTCTTGTATCAATGAAGCTATGATATCCTGAATTGTATTTATTTGTGTGTGGATTTGGATTATTACAGTGTTGCAAGGGGTTTTATACTTGTATTAACTATTAAGTTGATTTGGTATGTATAAATGATAACAAGTCATATCCAAATTGTATCCCAAAAGTATGTGTCATAGTTAGAGTTCCCCTGTACTTTTGGGATATAACCTAGATATGACCTATACGTTCCTAAAGTCGTGATAAAAACCTACATTAAATCAAACTCCGAAAGGCAAAAGTTTTTTGGAACATTGCTAAGGGAAAAATAATGGTATGTATAAACGATAACAAGTCATATATATATATGCTGTGGCTTTTTTATTTTTTATTTTTCCTTAATAAGAAGAGTTAATGCCTAAATCACTAATTTTTAGGCAATAATAATGACACTACTATGAGTATTTTTTGAGTTTTAGATCTAATAGTAATCAATAGTTCACAAAATATATAACTCTTGTGAAGTTATACTAAGTGTTACTTAAATTCATATCTATATATATAATTTAATAAAAGGATTTGATATGAAACCTATTACACACTTCAATAAAACAATGCCATGTCTGATTTTTTTCAATTAAAAGAAAGAGACTAATACACAAAATCACAGTCCCATTAAAAATTATATTAAAACAAAATAATTCAAATATTTAAAAAAAGAGACATGGGCATAGAACAAAAAAAGAAAAGAAAAGAAAAAAAAGCAACCAGAGATGCTGATGGAGACCGGAAGAACCAGCCAGAGTGGCCGCCTTTATGCTAGGTGCCTAGGACAAGCCATACGGAGATTCTAGATATACATATATATATATATATATATATATATATTAATTTTTTATTTTATGAATATCTAGAGATATCATAAAATCATTGTCTGCAGACGTTTGATTACCAGGTTTCAACAAATTCCGGCAAACAAATCTGTGTGCTGATGGTTTAGTTAGGAAGAGTGTAAGGATGACTATTGATTTCTTTATTTATGATAGTTCACTCGTAGACATTTTAGATGTTTTTGAGAGAGACCTCAATGGGGATGTGTAAGCCTTGTTTTGTTGGTTAGTTTTAATTCTATCATCTTTTCATTAAAAAAATAAATAAAATTCATTGTCAAAGTTAACTTATTTCTACTTTCTAGAGATACTGAAAATTCCTGCAGATTATGTGACATGATGCCATTCATGGATGTAGCTAGCTTTGGACTAGAGGGCAATGGCCCCCATAATTTTTTTTTTTAAATTATTATATATATATATATATGTATTAATTTTAGTAATTTTATTCTATAAAATTACATTTTTTTCTATAAAATTACATTTTTATCCCTTAAACAAAATTATTGATTTTTTAAAGAGTAATGCTATACTTACAAACGTTTTTACAATATTTTTACAAATTGTTTTGGTAGCAAATTCTTATTGGTTCGCATATGGACTCACCACTCACATAATTTTTTTACTTACTAGTAACCACTTATTACATCAATAATTTATAAAAAAAAAAGTTTGTAGCATTAGTAGTTTCCTAATTTTAGTGACTATAAAAAAATTTATAGATCTAAAATCTAAAACAAAATATACAAGCCCAAAAAAAATAGCTCAACAATAAAAATTACCAATAGTAAAACTTAAAAAAAAAAAAATTAAGCTCAGTTAACCAATTTTATTTAAAATAAGTAACCCTGTCATTTAAAAAATCATAAACAATAATGTAAGGACCCGATTTGGTATCCTAGCCCAAGGTGTGAATGGACTTAGACCCAAAAAGCCCAAAACGATGAATTTGTAGATAATGGGTTAGAACATTGGGCTTTAGTTATCCAAACATCAAGTTAGGTAGGTTTGATGACAAAAGAATGAAGATACATAAGTGTAAACTGAAGAAAAAATGTCCTTGGTGAAATTCGAGGATACGGATTCTTATATAAAGTTCTTAGGTAATGTTACAAGTCTGATTCTAGAATGGTACAATTATATTTTTTCAGATTTTCCTGATCCCTCTATCTTATTGCCTCATTCTTCTTTTATACTGTCTTTCCTTTTCATATCCACCCTGTGCTTGCCAGATGGTTGGTGTGGATAATTGTCCCATCAGCACTCCCCATAAGTCTTTATGTAGTAGCTGTAAGGTTGAAATACACTATTTAGGTATCACTTCTACAATAATGCGGTCAGGGAGTTAGCTGCAGTGCATTTAATGCGGAGGTAACAACTTTCTCTTTAGATATTTTAGGACATCTCCCTATCCTGAGTTCTCGTAATGCTTATCCGCATCAACCGGGTGTTTCTATGACATTTTTTCGGACGACAGCCACCCCTACGGACCTTGGCCTCAGTTAGCCGAGGAAGCTCTTATCCTTGGCACAACTTCCAAGGTAGTTATGATCTCCACTGACTTCTCCTTTTATCAAAATGGACTCTTTTGAGAGTGTTTACCCTTCCTCAGATGCCTTCAATCCTCGGTTTGGGCCTTAGGCCCATTATATACATAAATGATGGGCCCTGGGGCCCAACATCCCTACAAATAATAATTTTGTTCTTACCAACACACACACACAAAAAAAAAAAAAAAAAAAAACTTTAGCAGCTAAGTAGTAGCAAAGTCAAAGGTTGAAATCGTTATATATGACTAACAGTAAAACCGCCCCCCTTAACTCAAAGCTCTGGCTACGTTTCTGATGCCATTCAACAATGGCAGCTGCTCATTGGAGTTCAAGACCAATGCAAAGCAGCATCCATCAAATTCCATTTAGCCATGAAAGTTGTTCTTTAGATACATGATAATTAACATCTAAATCATAGAGCTAGCTTTTAATTCCATAACAAAGCCAGCAAGTTGCTAATGAATTCAATTCTTTAATTTGTCTCTATCTTTTTGAGTAGACTTGAAGTTGCTAATGAAAATCTGTAAAGCCAAGAACAACTTAAACTTTGAGATAGGGTTACATATGCCTGTAAATAAGCCAAGAAGAACTAAAATTAGTACTCTATGAAAGAGTGATATAATAATTACTACAAATTTTACAAATTGGTAATAAATTTTAACATTTTTCATTAAAACTTCGACTCATGAAATTTGGTGGAGGAATGTGCTAGACAACACACAAATGTGGGCTTAAACGTACCAGATGGGCCTAAGGGCTGGTTTTAAATAATTAGGCCTGTCCAAATTTTGGGCCATCTTCATTGGAGAAAATTGAATTGGTAATGGCCATGGGTTGGCTGCTAAGACGTTGAGGAAGTTGTTGTAAGCCGTGGTTTTTCGTCTTCAAAAAATTCACCATAAGAAATATTATATTTATAACAAATTCTAAGTGGTAAATTACTATTAGCTATTATTAATGAGTAAAAAAGTAATTTTAGTAATAGATTCAAAATAGAATTTAGAATTTATTGTAAAATTATTATAAAAATATCATAAAGTATTTTTCACTAAGCTAATGGAGTAGTTCATTTTGGTGATGGCTATAAGGTCAAAGAACAAAGATTTTGCCTTCTCTCAGCTTACGACCCCCTCTAATGGCTATTGGCTAGTCTAAAACTCAAAACGTTTCTCTCTCTCTCTCTCCCTTTTAATTTTTCTTTTTGAGTCGTCTCAAAATTACTGAAACAGTTTAAGAGTTGAGCTTAATTTTCTATTACAAAATTTTCTTCAAAAAACAAATAAGCAAATCTTTTATAAAAATAGTTAATGACATCGTAGGAAGATGATTAAGTCATTATTATTTTTTACTTATATTTGTACTGTTCAGATATTACAATAAAAATGGAATAGTTTATTGATCGTAGCCAAAGCATCTAAGACCTATTTTTGGTAAGTTCTACTTCTATATACACCAATTAGATTTTGAATCTAGAGCCTCCAAGCTTTAGCATCTAATAACTCTTTAAAACATTTTTTTAGCCAAATTAAAGAGCACCACAGTTAAGAATCATTCCAAATCCGATTATCTAACACTATTCAAATAATTCTCACCAAGTTTGGAAATCATTGTAGCATTTTGTAAAACTTTTCTTTTCTCTCTTCTCATTCTTTTTTATAATTCAATTATTACACAAAGTGGGGGAATGCGAATTTAAACAATGATTTTCTTCATAAAGAAGACCAAATAGTGTCACAAATCTACAAGGCTCTTGCCCTCTCTTATCTTTCTATTCTTTAAAATAAGAATTTATAATGAACATTATAATTAGAGGTATAGGAAGATGAAGGGTGTGATGTAGGCTGTATTTTAAAAATGGGTAGCTAGACTTTTCATCAAAACTTGTTTAAAATATGTAAAATTGAATGTGACTTCTCTCACAATTCACTTTGTTTTTATTATGGAATGAGTTGTGTGATTTGAATATGCTCTGTTTGTTTCAGTAATGATGTTTTCTAGAAAATAAGTCATTTTTCAAAAATTATTTTCTAGTATAAAACTATCTCATTTTCCAATGTTTGGTAGCAATTTTAAATGAGTTAAAAAACAATTTCCTAACTTCCCTTATTTAGCTTGCTGTGAGATAAAGTTGTTTTCCAAAAATTTAATGGAAAACAATGTCTAAAAATAAGCCATACTTTTTATATTGGCCAAATTTTGGAATATAATTTTTTTTTTTCCAGCTGCCATCCTACTCTTTATTTTGTAATACATCTCATTAAATTATTTTAAATAATTTTTCTTAAGTTTTTTTACCCCACAATCCTCCCATTTTTTTTCCATCCCTTCAGTTTCAATCTCGCGACCCCGCTTTTGTTAGCCTCTTCCTCCAATCGCCGTGGAGTCGGAATTAACTGAGTTAAAATTCAAATCTAAATAGAACAAATTCTAGAAGGATCTAGAAGGGAGATAGATTGGATCGATCGGATCAGAGGTGAATAAAAAAGAAAAAAGAAAAAAAGATCATAAGGATTTATGGAGCAAAATTCAAAGTTTAAATTAGCAGGAACATTTGACATGATTGTAGGCAGAATAGATCTAGAGGCCAATATTAGCAACATGGTTGAGGTGCACCTTCATGAGGCTTTTCAAGTCATACCATCCTTCTCCCCTGTTATATTTACTAATAAATTATCAAAAAAGAAAAAAAAAAAAAAAGAGTAAATTTTATTGATACGAGAGAATGCATCCCCCAATTTAAATTGCTCCATTTCAAAGCAAATGTCGAGTATTGTTCTCCTCATTGGTCATTGCTAACATTTAGATTGCTCCTATTTATTTGTTATTTTTGTTTTTTTTGCATGTTAATCTCTCTGTATATAATCCATCTAATCCTTATTTAATTTTAATTTGATTACAAATCCAAATTCTTCATCTAATCCTTATTTTTTACTTATAGTGTATTATAAAAAAAGCAACAACTTTCTTATTTTTTTGAATTACTACACTACACGCTCTAATGCATCTTTAATTGCAATTTTTATTTTATTTTAAGGTTTTTAGATTTAATATATATATATATATATATATATAATTTTTCTTCTCCTATAATTTCTAAGTTGATAAAAATTTTAATTTGATTACAATTCAAATTCTTCATCTAATCCATTTAACAAACAAATTTAAGTTTAAGTAAGACTCTTATTCTATTTGTTCTTATCGACTTATTTGGATAAAGTAAAAATAAATATTATATTAATTTTTTGATAAAGTACCAATTATACTCTTAGCCTAATTTAAACGTTAATTGTTGTTTTTTTGTGTGTGGATAAAATATCAAAATGATAGCTAAAATGTATTAACATTAATGTAAACTTAATTAAAACATATATAATTTAGGTAAAAAAAAATTAGAATAAAGTAACCCCAAAAAAAACTAATATATATATTTTAAATAATGATAAATTTTGAAAAAAAAAAAATTACAAATTCAAATCCACTTAAGTTTGAAGAAAAGCTTACAAATTTTGTTTCATGATATTGAAAAAAAATAATATACCAAAAAAAGAATAAATCATCTTATGCATTTCGAAAACAAACATATTTATTGCATTCTTTTAATAAGTTATTACTTATATATATATATATATGTGTGTGTGTGTGCATTTCAAAATACCTTAGTTTCACAGAATATGAATTTATTATATAACTTAAAATTAAAATATTTAATTATTTTTATTATCTATTCTATTATCTAATTTTAAGTAAATTAATTAAAAAAAACTATTTACATATGAATTTTGATTAAGCCGTGCATCACACGGGTATAATACTAGTATATATATATATATATATATATATATATATATATATATTTATATATATATATAAAACCAAAACCTTTGGAGCTCCCACAACTTTTCATGTCACCAATATTTTCTTTTTCTTTTTATTTTAGGTTTTATATCTTATATATTTATTATTTCTCTTTAACGTGTAATTATCTTATCAAGTGTTACAATAGTTTAGTTTAAGAAAACTCTATTAGATATATGTTTCAAGTGCTTGAAAATTTTACTTCAACTAAAATTCTATAACAAAAATTTCAACTAATTTTAACTCCCGCCAAGGTTGAAACCCTTCATACTCACTCAATTTTTCACAAAGAAAACACACACAACAAATTGAAGATTTTGCAAAGAGGGTATGACACTTCATGAGACCACTTTGTAACGTTGCATCCATAGAGTTGCTCGAAGTAAATGCAAAGGTAAGGACATATTGCCATCTTTCATGCTTTAATTCTCTATGATTACTACTTTATAATATTGTTATTGTTGTGATTTGTGAGTGAGTTTATTAGTATGAAAAATCTACATGTGAAAATTTTAATTGTTGATGAAGCCGTAAAATCACCAGTGAGCTACATGATTCTCGCACGCTTGAACTATCAACCTGCAAGGAGAAAGAAGTGATCTAACAGAGGGCATCGGTGTGGTGCCGGCCAAATACCCTCTGAAGGTCAAGTTAGAACTATTCTCAACTCTAGAGTGCTAGAGAGGTGTAATCACCAGTGAGCAACACGATCCTCGTACGCTTGAATTATCAACCTGCAAGAAGAAAGAAGTGATCTAACAATTGTAATTTTTTTTAAATGATTAAAACATTAGATTTAATCGTATTTTTTTATTTAATAATTAACAATTTCATCAATCAAATTTTCTTTAATGTTGGTCTAATTTGTACTACTATGTATGTTATATATAGAACCCTCATATGATCATGGAAAAACCACTCTATAAAAAAAATTGTCATCAATAGCAAGAAGAAGAGCTTATTCTTGACCATCAAAACCACAAATTTCTTGTCATCAATATTATGAATGTTGTGATATAGTCCATAGGTATTTAAAAAAAAAAGAGGAGAAGTATAGTCCATATGGGAATGGTTTAGATGTTTCCTACTTGATTTTGGAATCTCAGATTGATTAGTAAAATAATATGGAGTGAGAAGGTGCATTATTCATATTAAAAGTGGCAATTCACATTGATAAGAAACTAAACAAGGACGTGTACTGACCTCTATACATATGGTGGTGGTGGTGTAGCGTTGGTATATGTGAGGGTTAGCAGATAAAGTTTTGTCTTTTTTATTTATTTAAAATATGCATCCTACTTTGTTGATACCTATACAATATCTATGGGAAATTATTCAAATTCTACTACAATTTATTTGTTCATATCCTATCAAAATTTTTTTTTGGTATAAATAATAAAACAAAAGCAGCCGCCACCGCCCACCATTATGGTATTTTTTTTGTAAAAAAAAATTTAAAATATGCATCATACTTGGTTGATACCTATACAATACTTATGGGAAACTATTCAAATTCTACTACAATTTATTTGTTCATATCCTATCAAATATATATATTTTTTTGGATAAGTAATAAAACAAAAGCAGTCACTGCTCACTATTACGGTATTTTTTATATTTTTTATTTTATTTATTTATTTAAATTTAAAATATGCATCCTACTTGGTTAATACCTATACAATACCTATGAGAAACTATTTTATATTATAAAATGATTTTTCTATTAACTTTTTATTAATAGTTTTTTCATATAGGACTCTTTATTTTTTATTTTTTAAATATATTTGATTTTAAATTTAACTATCTTGTACATCGCACGGGTTAGCAGATAGTTATTATTATTATTATTATTATTATTTATTTTTGTAGATTTTTGTCTCATTATTGGAAATTGATTATGGGCTGAAGCAAACCTGCGCAACCGATTTTTTAATTTATTCAGTGGTCCAAATATGATTCTTAAAAAAAAAATCAGTGGTCCAAATAGACAAGTACCCTTCTCCCAATATTTATTAAAAAAAAAAAAAAAGACCATTTTTTGGACAAAAAGTAAAGACCCTGTGATTGTCATTAGTTTGTTTTGTTTTGTTTATAAACAATTTTATAAAGTTTTGTATTGTTTTTATGTTTTGTTTTTAATTTGACATTATTTATGCCGGCTTTAAACAATTAAATAGATCTGCTAAATTCAAATAAGGTGTGTCCTTTTTGGAGATTGCTTGGATACGGAAGATATTTCGTTGATTTGTGAGTGTTTTGGAATCGTTTCATTTGTTAGTGTAACTTTGTAACTGTGATGCCTTAGCCCTTGTCGGTTTTGTTAAAGAGAATGAGGAGAGCATTTAGCTAGAAGAATATCTCTCATTTCTCACTTTTATTGTAAAAATTGATTCTGAATAAACGAAAGTTACTATCGTTTCTACTAAAAAAAAGGAACAAATTAAACTTAGCGCTTATTTGGTTGAGAGGGAGAGGGAGAGGGAGGGTAATTTTGGTGGGACCTAATTATTTTTTACCCAAGCCCCACCATTTGGGGTGATTTTACCGACTTCTTGAATTGGAGAGTAAATGAGGAGAAGGAAGGCTTAACTGGGAATTTACTCATCTGTCCCTCTTCTCCCTTCCAGCGTTAGTTTTTTTTTTTGGTTGCTAACTATTAATTTTTTATTTTATGTAACGGGGATATGAGAGTGAATGTAATTTTACAAAGTTACAAACTACATTTTTTATCTTCTCACTTTTATTTTCAACCAAACAAAAAGAGTTTTCTATCACTCTACTTTTCTATTTTACCAACCAAACACAAACCAGATAAAACTAAAATTTTTTTATCCCTATTTTTCCATCCTCCAACCAAATGAGCCTAAGGCTGTGTTTGGTTGCTGTAAAACGTTTTCCGGAAAAGGAAAATGTTTCCATGTGTTTGGTTGCATTTCAAAAAAATTTCCGGAAAATATTTTCTGGTGTGTGGAAAAGAAGAAGGAAAACACAAATCCAGAAAAAATCATCAACGATCGCGATCTCGCCGGCGCGATCTCGCGATCGATGCTTCGCGAGATCGTGCCGTCGATCGCGATCAACGGCGTGGGCAAGATCGCGATTGACGCGTCGCGAGATCGCGATCGACGCTTCGCGAGATCGCGCCGTCGATCGCGATCTCGGTCGAAGGCGAGATCGCGATCAACTGCGCGATCTCGCGACGGCGCGATCTCGCGAAGGTGAGATCGCGCCATCGATCGCGATCTTCGCGGCGTCGGACTGGAGCTCGCGAGATTGGCGCCGCCTGGAGCTCGGAGTCCGCCGGCGATCATCGGACTGACTGGAATGTTCTTCTCCTCTCTCGCGCGCGCGCGCTCTCTCTCTCTCTCTCTCTTTTTCCGGAAATGCTTTGAAGTGAAAATGAAGGCAAAAATTCATTTCCGTGGTCAAGGCTGAAAATTTCGGCCAACAGGAAATCAATTTCCGGAAAATAATGTTTTCCGTGACAGCCAAACGCAGAATTTTCCGGAAATTGATTTCCGAAATTCGTTTGAAGTCGATTCAAACGCACCCTAAGTTACATTATTATAAATCTAGTACATTAGGTTTCCTAATTAAGTTCAAATACATGGTTGTATAGACAAAATGCAAAACCTGGCTGTTTTGCAAAGACAATTAACTTTTGTACAACTCTGTCTTAAAATTGAATTAGAACATCTATCGTAAAAAACACGCACATTTAATAAGAACATCTATTGTTCTATTGTATTGCATCTAAAGTACTACACGTAAATTTTGGTCTATCTGGAGGGGGGAGATGCAGATGTAGATGCAGAGAGACCGAAATTGGGCACCGGAAACATGGAATAGTTATGCAGTGGAGTGTGGATTTTCTCTCCTATGACGTAGAATTGGTGAAAATTGTGGAAATGGAATAGATCTTTGAAAAGGAGAGATTGAAGGGGCAGTTGAGCTCAAAGAATGAGCTCTTGCCAACTAACACAGAAAATGTGGCATGTGATTATTTGACATTTCAAAACTTGTTTGAAAAATCCAAGCAAAGCTTTCCTTTTCAAATTTACTATGAAGAAGAAGAATAAGGGGCTGCGCAGACCTAACCAAAATTATTTGAGGTCTTAATCTGCAGGCCTCCTTTTCAAGATTCAAACCCACATGCCCTCATCAACTTTTCCTCTTTCCCCAAAATTTAGAAAAAACCCACGTGTCCCTTTCTCTTTTTAAGAAATTGGCTCAATGCATCCTATTAGCAAATGTGTGGATACAAAAAATTAGATAGATATCTTGTATTTGATAGAAATGGTCTGTACTGTTATAAGCAGGTAGCCAATACTTTGGCCTCTGTGGCCAGTATGTAAATTTCTTCTTTGCTGAATATAACGTCTGTTAACCAAAAAAAAAAGAAGAAGGTTGAACTAATATATAATAATACATGTACTATAACTATCTATCCTATCTTAATAATCTTCATGACTAGAGAGAAAAATTAATAGACTAATGGGTAGTGCTCTATCCATGGACCTTTATCAGTAATCTCTAGAGTTATGGTAGCATAAAATATGCTTTGTTTTGGAGTTTGGATGTGATAAAGTGAGGGCATCCAAGAAAAATGTGATAAAGAAAGAATAGTATAAAGGCAAAGAATCTACCCCCATTGGTGCCTTTACTAGAAAAAAAATAAAAATAAATTAAAAAAAGGAGGAGGATATAAAACTTTGTCGTAGAGCAACAAACCATATGGTCATGGCCCTAATGGGATGTTCTAGAGTGGAAAATCATGTCAACCACTTGTTTAAGACCAACTTTTCTGAATTTGAATCCAGGTGGTTAGTCCATGATGTTTGTAAAACTACCACAAAAATAAGATACTTTATATCTATATATTCAAAACCATCTTTGTTCTATGCCAAAGCTTTCCATGATATATGTTGATAATATTTCGTGTGTGTTTGAATTAGGTTATTTATTTGTTATTTTAAACCCATATACTAGAAATTGGAAAAAAAAAAAAATACAATTGTATTTAAAAATCAAAGAAAAAGCTAATCCTTTCAAAAAAATTTCCCCCAATAGAATAATACAAGAATTTTTAGATTTATAAATATCGAGTCTACGAGTTGAATCTTACTCTACGTTTGGTTCGAAAGATATAGGAGGGAGGGTTCATTTTCTTTATAGTAATACAAAGAATTTTAAAATTCGTAAACTTCATTTAAATCTAACTCTGCATACGTTTGGTTTAGTAGATATAAGAGAGAAAGGAAAGAGAGGACAAAAAGAAGAAGGAAGAAGCATTTCCACAAATTCGACATGAATGTAGGGTCAGACTCTAGGCATAGGCCATTAAGCTGTTATCTAAGGCCCCCATTAAAAACCTCCCAGAAATAATGGGTCAATAATTAGCTTTATGGAGAGGCCAGGGAAAAAAAGAAGAAGAGGCATTGGTGGCATGTGCACTTTCTTTGCTACTTCTAAGAAATTGTGGGTTAATAGAATCCAATCAAATTAGAACCTTAGGTTACAAAAAGAAGTTGTGACTTGTGATATTGCCGAATTATTATTGACAATCAAAATCCCTTAATGGTCTAGCTAAAAAAACAAAAGCCATCTCATCTCCCACGTGACCACATACCAAACAATTTCTCTCTCTCTCTTTCTCTCATAATGATATAATATAGAGGAAAATAATAATGTAAATAATTATAGTGATATTCAAACATGTAATATAATACTTCTTTATTATATAAAAAGATGAGATTCTTTTCCAAATGCAGTCTTACAATTTACTTACATTACATGTTACAATTATTTCTATAAAAAAAAAAGTTATTCAAAATTAAAATTGATGAAATTATACTTAAAGTCGATTATGTCACAAGAAGATTAAGTGACTTAACCATATTATTATTTGAAAATGATATGTTTAAAAAACCTAATACAAAAACTTAATTAGTAATTTTGCATCTCTTAAAATAAGAAAAATAGATTTTAACTTGAAATTATAATATAGAAAATTAAATAAATTATATATATATATATATCAGTTAAAAATATTTATTTAAACAAGGTTATACTCAAAGTTGCCATCCTAATCTCAAATTGTATTGAATTGGCCTATGTGAATGGATACAATTTTTATTAGGGCCCATATTTTGAGGGGATTCAAACTCAAGTTCTCTTTCATAAGAGGAACTAGGTAATACTATTGAATTATGAGATTTTTGACATTTAAAAAAAAAGTGTTATATCCATAATATTTTCACAACACTTTTACAACAAATCCCATATGGTAAGTTGTTATTGGTTCTAATTTGAACATAACACTTAAATTATTTTTTTGCGCACCAGTAATATCCAATAACAACCTGCCACCTAGGTTTTATTGAGAAAGTATTGTGAATAATAATTTATTGTTATTTATATTCAAACATACAAATATAAAATAGAGTTTTTCTCTCCCTTCCCTTTTTTCTTTTCCATTCATTCCCGAAATGCAACCAAACAAATAGAGTATTAATCCCCACTTTCCATGGAAAGAAAATATCACTACAAACCCACGATTATTATTATTTAAAAATGGAATCACATGATATATGTGATGCTTTGCCATTATATCCGTACGGCTAGAAATAAGGAAATTAAAATACATGCCTCAAGGCTCGAAAGGTACATAGTAAGGCTCAAGGGTAAAGTTAATCTACTTCATTGAAATAGATGGGGTGGGGGTGTCAATATTTGACATGACTCACAAGCTCAACATGAACACGAAATGAGATTTTACGGGTTATAGTTGGGCCTTAGTGGGTTTGGATCATAAATGGATTGACTTGAAAGTGACATAATAAAAAATGTGTCATAAGCGGGTCAATGTGTGTGACCCGCAATTGTTATGTTTTGATATGCCAATTTATTCGTGTAAACGCAAAATGACTTATTTAACACAATTTATTTAACTTATATAACAAAAAAGTTATAAGTGATATAATTGTAAGTTATAAGTGCATGTTTATGAAGGGTGTCAATTCATGTCAATGTTTATGGAAGCATATTGTAGGGGTGTCAATGTTTGATCTGACCCGCGAACACGACACGAGTTTTTGCGGGTTAGGGTTGGTTCTTAGTGGGTTTGGGTTATAAATAGGTCGACATGATAAGAAACATATTATAGGCGGGTCAACCTGCAAGACCTGCATTAGACACGTTTGATATGCCAATTTAATTGTGTTAACTTGGAATGACCTATTTAATAGAACCCGTTTAACTCGTATAACAAATGAATATTTTTTATATTTTTAATTCTTTTTTAGTCTTAATCTCATATCTTCCATTGCCCACACCAAAAACCAAAATCACAAACTCAAACCCAACCCATTACTACCACCCACCACCACCCACACCCACACCCACTGCCACAACCACCACCACCCACAACTCCAACCCCCAACCACCAAAATCACAAACAAAAACAAACTCAAAAGCAAACCACAAACCCAAAATCAAATCACAACCAAATCACAAACTCAAACCCACACCCACTGCCACAAGGCACTAGCCACCACCACCGCCCACACCAACTGCCATAGCCATCATCACCCACAACCTTAATCCTAGCTAGGGATGACAATTTTGCCCCACCCCGCTTGACTCGTCCCTCCCTGCTTTGCCTCAAGCGGGTTTTTCCCGCCCCGCAAAGGTGGTAGGGTTGGGAAGGGGTGAGATTTTAGTCCCGTACCACAGGGCGGGGTGAGGATGGGTTTAGACTTTTTAGACCCAACTTGCCCCATCCCTGCACCGCCCCCGCCTTGCATTGATAAGGGTTAAATTGTAAATGTTTTATACCCTAAAACCCTACCATTTAAACAAACATATCATCAGCTTATTTATTCTACTTAACAAAACTTTCTGCCTCTTTTTTTTCTCTCTCTAGCAAAGTTGGAAATAAGGTACCAATTTTAACATTTTCTTTTGTCTTTATTATAAACAAATTTATATACTATTGAATCATTGATTTTGTATTATGAGATTTTTGTTTTTGTTGTGATATTGTCTTGTCATACACTTTAATAATATTATTCAGTTTTTGCGAAAAATTAGTTTGATAGGATGGGATAAATTTATTTGTAATTTCAAGTATATTTTTATTGATAAAACAGGTTTTATTAAAAACAATTGTAATAGTTGTGGGCAAATTAATAAGAAGTAGAGTTTTATGAGATAGGGTGGAGGTTTGCGGGGCCCCAAGGGGTGGGGATGGGACAAAAAAGTTTTCCCCGTCATGTGGGGCGAGGTGGGGATGGGGTAAGACAAAACCATACGGGGCGGAGGTGAAGCTCCATCCTTCGGACTCGCCTCATCCCATTGTCATCCCTAACCTCTGCCACCAAAATCACAAACAAAAACAAACCCAAGACCAAATCACAAACCCATAAAAAAAAAACCATAGAACTTCATACTCACCCACCATTAACCACCACCGGTCCACCACAAAAACCCATCAAACAGATACCCACTACTAGCCACCACCACTGGTCCACCACAAACCGTACCATCAACCACCATAAACTGATAGAGAAAATTTCTCAAAAAAAAAAAAAAAAAAATCTATGGAGAGAGGGAGAGAGAGGCTGGTGAAAGAAAGTAGAAAAAAGTGAGTTAAGAGAGTCCAGTGGAAGAGGAAGAAAATGGAAGAAGAAAAGATTGAGAATAGTGAGTGAGAGAGAGAAATGATATTTTAATTGAAGAAGTAATAAAATATTAATATTTTTTTATAAGTTTTGAGCTACAATAGGCTGTCAAAAATGGTAGTTTCTGTAGCTAAGTTGCCAAAAAAATTAAGTATAGCAACATTGATGTAGTGTGTTTTTTGTGGGATGAGTTGCTCAAATGGGTTTTATTTTTATTTTTATTTTTTTTATTTAATTTTTTAGCATTTGTGATGTGAATGCTCTTAGCATTTTTGTAGATATTATATTTTTGTTGAATTATGTTATTTTGAATTTGGGTTGAAGTGTATGCACTTCTTTTGAAATGTAAATAACTTATTTCTAGTGGAAGAGGAAGAAAGAGCAAGAAGAAAAGATTGAGAATAGTGAGAGAGATAGAGACAAATGACATTTTAATTGAAGGAGTAATAAAATATTAATATATTTTTTTAATAAGTTTTGAGCTACAGTAGGCTATCAAAAATGACAGTTTATTGTAGCTAAGTTGCCAAAAAATTGAAGTATAGAAACATTGATGTAGTATGCGTTTGGATTGCGTTTTTGCGTTTGACGTGGGACCAGCTTACACTGTGCATGTTCAGCCATTCACGCAGTTTGTCCATCCTTGCTGGGACCCATATGTACTATACAGTTTGTTTATTCACGCAATTCAGCCACTGTGCACTGTGCACTATGCATGTCTCAACATTTAGTTGCGTAAATAGTTTGTCCATCTTTGCTGGGACCCACGTGTGCTCTGTTTAGTTTTATTTCAAAATTATTTGCTACAGTGTTTTCAGTTTTCAGCAAAATAAACGGTATTCAAATACACCCGTAGTGTGTTTTTGTGGGAAGAGTTGCTAAAATGGTTTTTGTGTGTGTGTATGTGTGTGTGTGTGTGTGTGTGGAGTTTTTAGCATTCTTGATGTGAATGCTCTTAGCATTTATGTAGATGTTATATTTTTGTTGAACTGTGATATTTTGAATATGGGTTGAAGTGTATGCACTTCTTTTGAAATGTAAAAAATTTATTTCTAAATGAATGTTATATTTTTATTTAACTATATTATTTTGAATGTAGGTTGAAGATTTAAAGTGTATGCATTAATTTTGGGACGTAAAAAAATTAATTCTATATAAATGTTATATATTTAACATTAAACAGGTTGAAATGAGTTATATGATATTGGTGTCAATCAAATATAACCCGTTTATTAAGTATGTCAAGTAAGTCGAGTAATGTCAATCTAACACAACATCATGACATGAACCGGATATACTAATTTGAATTGACACCTTTGGAATATTGCACCCACCACCGATAAAAATGGAAATAATTAAGAAAAGAGAACTTTTTACTCTATTATGAATGATCAATGGTCCACTACACGTGTGATTTCTGTATCAGTCCGAAGACAGCAGCTAGAAGTTCGCGCCGTGACTAAAGTTACAAACTTGAATGTCGTTCATCTATAATTTTCTCAAAAAAGGAATATGAGTCTTTACAGATAGTCAATAAATATTTACAATTAATTCACAATATTTCAAAATTAACATATCACCTTATATATGAATTATTGAATTAAAAAAAAAATATTATAGCAAACCCATATAAAGGTGGTAAGTTAATTTCAAAAGGATAGAGTTTGTTTTCAACCACTAATAGAAAAATAACATTTGTACTTGTCATATATATTGTACATGATTGCATAACTTAGGGTACGTTTGGTATGCTATAATAGTTCCTGTAATAGAATAGTTATTCATGTGTAATAACAATTCGGTTATTTGGTTGCATCTTTATTACATGGATTAGTTATTACATTGGAATGACTTTTCCTTAAATTGAAAAATAGTTATTCATCTTTAAAATGGATGTAATAGCTATTCCTTAGTATATATAATAGATTTTAAAATTAATATATTTCCAAAAATATAAAGTTTCCTTATACATAATCTTTTACAATCTTTCCATATGTAATAACCAAATTTATGAATAGTAATAGTTTTTCCATTACAATGTCTTTTATTCCCAGTAATAAAGATTACTATTCCTAATGTAATCTACATTCAGTGTATCAAACGTACTCTTGATTAATTAAGTGAGTGATATGTATTATACAAAATAGGACACGAGTCATCAATCTATTAGAGGTTGGGAGTCCAAGGCTCCATGTTTGAAGTAGAACATTTTCCATTTAAGAATACTATAAAATTATTGTGAATTTTTATGGTAGGCGTAATTAGCATGAATGAACCTTATTGGTACAAAGTATTTGTAAAAGGTTTTCACTCTTTTAAATTTTGTCCAAGTTGTCACATGCATACTTATCTTTTGTAATAGTTAAATAGTAGGAAATTCTTTTTTACAAACATTATGATAAGATTTGAAAGTTGAGTAGCATATAATTGTGCCTGATCATCTTTATGTTACTAGTTGAGTTAATTAGAGTAGTCCACATTAAATAGTAGGGATAAACATTATGTATAGATGTTGTCTACAAAATTTATGTTAAATAAAAAACATTATTCTATTTGTGTCAAATATCATCATTAAATAATTGACTTGGGTTCAAATTCTCTCTATATAAAAATATATATTGGTTTAGTTATGATGGTTGAGAGTAATTATCATGGCGCTAACATCATAAATTTTAAATCCTATAGTATCTATATATAAAAATAGAAGAGTTAATTTTAAAATAAAAAAAACAAAAAAATATATTTATTATGTTATTGATTTGATGCCAATTACATGCATGTGTTTCTCAAAAAATAAATAAATGCATGTACATTTTCAGGTGTTTCATGTTAAAAAAAAATGTAAATTTTAAAGTTATAATTAAGTTTAGGAGTTTCAAGATATACTCAATTATTTAAGAATTAATTTAATCCTCTTAACTTCTAACTCCAATGATGAAGCCGCCTCCATTTTCCACCTTTCTTTTTCAAATCAATCCGCTAATTTTCTTAACCCTTGCGACATTTCTCGTGCCGTTTACGACATCAGTGACCTGATCTATATATCTCTTTGGACTTTTCTTCTCATACAATTTGCACTTCATAAATATATATACACATATGGTGAATGAATGTTGTGGGTATAATAGACACTAGCCGCCGCCCCCACTTATAATAGACACATTCTTCTTTGTTTTTGTTCATTTTTCTTCTTCCTTAAAAAGTTCATCTGTCTCTCCATGGAAAACTACCAAATGTTCTTCCCTTGTTCATCTACAGGGCAGTCAACCTATCCCTTTTCAACAAACACGGGAAGCTCTAATGCTTATCATAATCTTCACGGTGAGAGCTCCAAAGGGTTCATTGGGTTGGGGACAGAGAATCATCATGTTCCTAGGGATGAAGTTAATAAACAACTTTCTCAAAGGACTGAAAGCTTTGCCAGAGATGAGAGTGATGAGGTGAAACCAAGTAAAAAGAAGGGGGAGAAGAAGATAAGGAAGCCTAGATATGCTTTTCAAACTAGGAGTCAGGTTGATATACTCGATGATGGTTATAGGTGGAGGAAATATGGCCAAAAGGCAGTTAAGAACAACAAATTTCCCAGGTTAGTTGATTTCATTTCTTTATTTTCTTAGCTATATTTTCACATATCCATCACAGTTTTTGTGGACACTCTTTTTTCTTGGATTCTTCTGGTAAGTGTCTTCTTGATTCTTCTTAGATTTGAATTATATGTAATAAACATGTGATTAGACCCACCAAAAAAATGAATACCGTTCCCTTGTTCCAAAAAGTGAGATCCTCCTTGATTTCCCACTAGACAAAAAGAACTTAGTTGAGAAGATCGAGTTTGGTGCAATTGTTCTTTTCACATTGCAAAACATACACGCACATGCATCCTTCCAAGGTGCACATCGATGAGAATTCAGTGACAGTTTCATTACGTGATGCATTTTTAATAGTTTTTCTTAATTCTAGCTAGGGTTTTCCTTGTAAGTTCTTATTCTTTTTTCTCTAAAAGACAACGGTAACTCAAACGAGGATCTCAAGAATTACATCTGAGAAACATTTCAATTCTAATCACCTCTCATTATATGGTTCAATTGGTTCTCCGTGAACATTCTTCCGTGTGAATTTTAGTACTAGTTATTTTCTTATTTTACAAAAAAAAAAAAAAAAAAAAAAAAAAAAAAAAAAAAAAAAAAAAAAAAAAAAAGAAAAAGAAAGAAAGAAAGAAAATACGTATACATATGCATGCTAGGGAGGACTATACCAAAACAGCAAAATCTTTAATTCTATTTTGTAATTTTGATAAATTCTACACACTGACAGTTAGGGTTTACATTTAGAATTGATGAATCTAATTGAATGTCTGGAAAAATTTAATAGATCTCATTTTACTAAAATATCAACAAAAATAAGAAAAAGAAATCGGATTAGATCCTAATCTAAAATTGGGTGAAAAAAAAAAAATCATAACCATAATGGAAAATAGGTACGTTGCTCTCCTCTAGTAAATCTCCCTCCATAACCTTGGTGGCTTAAGCTTTATTTATTTCGACACAAAAAGAAATCAAAATGATGAGTTTTTATCAGCTTGGAAATTAATGTATCATTCTCAAAATTAGGTATCAATACCTATATCGTGTATGAACATTGTAATTTTCATTTTGTTGTTTGATGCTGAAAGTTGAAACAGTACTTCTTTGAAGCCAATTGCCATGATGGTCATTTTGAGTTTGTCACGATGAAAAGATATAAATGCCATATCATTTAATTTGTTAAACACAATTTGTTTTGTTATTCTAAGTGGTTATCCTATGCTAGATAATGAAGAATTTGTTATTCTTAACTCTCACATAACACTGCTGACTGCAATTTTTCCAATGATTAAACCATATTGGAACATTCTATATCAATGGGTTGCTGCATTCATAAATTAGGATGAGAAATTAATTCACATTTCACAGTGATATAGAAAATATAACATGATGATCATGCCTACTTTATATGGTACTTTGTAAATTATTGATTTTTTCAAAATAATAAATTATTAAGATATGGTAAATTTAATATATTTCTCTTTCCTATTTTACAAAATAGCTAGAACAGATGCCAAGAAAGCACTGTAATTCTATTTTCTCCTTTTGTAGAAGCTATTATCGGTGTACGTATCAAGGTTGCAACGTAAAGAAGCAAGTTCAACGCCTTACCAAAGATGAAGCCATTGTAGTGACTACTTATGAAGGGATGCACACCCATCAAATAGAGAAGCCAACTGACAATTTTGAACATATCTTGAGCCAGATGCAAATTTATACTCCCTTTTGAACTCTTCAGATTGAATAGGTGTAATGTAATTATGCAAACTTTTTAATTTGTAAGAGACAATACATTTCGCATTTACTTCCTGATCAAAAAATAAAAATTATGCTAGCAGAAATGGCAGAGGCTGCCTACTTATATGTATAAAAAATTTCTTGGTTATAATTTATATCTAGAGAAAATTTACCTTCTTCTTCTTCTTCTTTTGGACGAATAAGTTATCTTAACTCTAGCAAAACAAAAAGATATACAAAAAGATTTATAATACCAAAACTACAATCGGCTGATGCAAGCTGAAGACAAACACCAGCAAACAAAGTACTACCAAAAGCTTTAGAAACATCATACTACAAGCAGATAAAGTCAGCTGTATAAATTACTAGCTTATTTTCCTCCTAGAAAACACAAGCGGCTTATTCAGCTGGAAACCAGTGCATTTTATCTTCCTACGCTTCAATCTCACTTGATGAAGACCACACTAAAATCCACAAGATCTTCTAATTTAGATGGCCGCCATGCTAATGTGTCAAGGCCTCTCAAATGACATTTAAAGCTTTTGCAGATATAGAGCTAGCTATATCATAAATCGCTCTATGACCATACTTTGGGAACAAAGCACCCTCATGTACCAATTATCATACCAAAGAAAAAAAATATTACTATCCTCCCAATTGAGTACTTGATGAGAGGCCTCGTCACACCATTAAGTTGCAATATTTTCCTTTGTTGCAATATATATATATATTTTGTGGAGAATTTTAACTAATTAAAAATCTCTTTCCTCCCAACAAATAATGCAACTCTTATAGATCTAGCTTGGGAGAACATATTTCATATATGATTAAGAATAACAACCACAATTTTAAAACTAGAATGAACAAAAAAAAAAAAAAACTGGAAGATTGAGTGGTTCTTGTTTTATGATACGATAGTGGTTTCATCGGTAGTCAAATAGTGATATCATAAATAATAAATATATCGATTTTATATATGCTGATCAATTCATTAACTTGTGAATCCAATTACGCTTAAATATACTTCTTTATTCCTAACTTGGGAGAGGGAGCATACAAAGATTAACTGAAATTTGTCATGTAAACTCAATATGCATGAGACTTTTATATCTCAAGAATGAATGATAAAAAAAAAAAGATAAAAAAAAAAAAAGAGTGCTGGTTCCAATATGTCCTCCCTTATTCCCGACATGCTATGGTGCCTCAGGGTGGGGAGGAGCGGGTTGATGGGTGTTCTCTCTCAAGCTTGGTCTACGTGGATCAGGAGCCCAGCTAAAGTAGTCAGAACAGCTTCAACCCATACAAGTAGAAATCTCAATGTTAGGTATAGATCTCAACCCATATAAAGTTAGATTGTATATTCTTTATGTTCTTAATATTAATATGCATATCAAATTTCATTCAAATAGGACATGCTATTCCTAAAAACAATAATTCATCAATAGATAATCTTCAAATAAACATTTAAATAATAACATTGCATAAGTATTAGATTTACGATAAAATTAGAGAACAGTTAAGAGATATCACCTCTCGATGATACTTTAAATTAATCCAATAACATGAGAATCAAATTGCCATCAATTCATGAATGTTTTTAGATGACAGAGTTGAGGTGTAGTCTAAGTCACTATATTGAGACAATACACGTCGTCTGTAGGGTTTTCGGTATAGTAGACTAACAACATTACGTGTGTCGTTCTTGGAATACAACAACCCATCTACTTTGCCGATTATTCTTACAAGCCTACATCACTTGTAGGATATAAAACTCTCAAAATAGTAATTTTTTTTTACCCAGAAATCCAGAAATATAGTGCAGTAGGGAATAGGGAAAAAACAATAATTCATCAATAGATAATCTTCAAATAAACATTTAAATAATAACATTGCATAAGTATTAGATTTACGATAAAATTAGAGAACAGTTAAGAGATATCACCTCTCGATGATACTTTAAATTAATCCAATAACATGAGAATCAAATTGCCATCAATTCATGAATGTTTTTAGATGACAGAGTTGAGGTGTAGTCTAAGTCACTATATTGAGACAATACACGTCGTCTGTAGGGTTTTCGGTATAGTAGACTAACAACATTACGTGTGTCGTTCTTGGAATACAACAACCCATCTACTTTGCCGATTATTCTTACAAGCCTACATCACTTGTAGGATATAAAACTCTCAAAATAGTAATTTTTTTTTTACCCAGAAATCCAGAAATATAGTGCAGTAGGGAATAGGGATATATATATATATATATTTCATTAAAAGAAGATGAAAAAAAAAATCATACAAGTGTTTTAGAAATATGTTGCTGCATGTAAAAGTGACGAGAAAACTACACTTGTTTTTTGTACATCCCATTGACCGTACATAGCTAGAGGTCCATGTTTCTCTATACATGCTGAGACAAAATAGCCTTATACTTAAGGATTTGTGAACATTGACAACCAGTTTGAATTTCTCATAAATCAAATAATAAATATTCATTTATGTCAATAATTTCCCTTATTGAAAAGTCAGAACATTTGAAAGGAAACAAGCGTTTTATTAGGAAATGTATTTGATAAGGAAATATTGCTATGTATATACATCGAGCCACTAAATGTTCACATAGTCAATAATATTTATAGTCATTCAAATGCTAACATTATATACAAAATAAGTCACAAATTATTACAAATATAAAGAGTTTGAATTTGGTAAAGAGAAAACTTATTTCATCAAATCACTAAAATAAGCATTTAATAAAAAATTGTAATTTTTATAAAAATATTCCAACAGGATGTTAGTTGCTATTCGGTTCATTATCTTATTTTTTATGCATAATTTAAGACCACAAAAACTAGAAATTTAAACATTAATTCATGATGATATAATTATCGATCGTTAATTTTCATGAAATTTTGCAAGTATGAAAGAAAAAATAAGAGCATTTAATTTAACTATTGGATTTTTAAAATTTATATCTAATAACTTCAAACTAGTCTGGAAAGAAATCTTTATGAGGTATCCGACTTTTTTCAATTATGCCTTTGTGACTTCATCAGTCTATTGATAGCAGTATGAATGAAATGTTATCCACCAACTCCCCTCTTTCTTCTTCTACTAATCTAAGTATGCTTTCCCAAACATATTTAACAACTTTTTTTTCCAATGTAGGACTAGTTTTAACTTTTTTTTTTTTTTTTTTTCAATGTAGGACTAGTTTTGTTGTGAGAAAAACTTCTCGGAAGTCCTATACTCTTGTATTGAGAAAATAGAGAACGATGTTACGCTTCTTCCTTTATAAATATCATACTCCTTCAAGAATTTCAAGTATTGAATGCGTAGGCTAGCTTTTCTGTGGACCTTAACATTCTTTAATTCAATGTAAGACTTGTTGCTAGACCCATATTCTCCTTATTCTGCGTGTTAGTCAAAATTTTGTTGGGTAAAAATTACAATGATTAAAACCATATTCGCATTTTGGTTTTAGAGGTTGAACTGTCAATTTTCTGGTATTAATTGGTTTTTGAAAAATTCCAGTTATAGAACATTGACCAAACTGATCGATTTAAGGTCCGGCCCTTACAACACATGAGAGAGGGGATTTTAATCTAATTTCTCCATGGGAGAACCAAACAATGTTATTGATTCACAAAAGTCTTGGCTTCAATTAACAAATTTAAAAATGGTTAACTATCAAAAGTCTTAATAAGCTCACTACCCAAGAGTGCAATTGCAAGCGCTTAACAGACAGAATTAGTTCCTAGTAAGACAATATTCTTTCTTTTGTTAGAAGTTAGGTTTCTTAGATTTTATTTTTCAATAAAAATATTAAATATTTAACATTTTTTTCCCCATTTGTGCTTGGTAGTGATTTGTGAGCTTAATATATGGTGTTGTTCATTTTGGTAGTGATTGAGGGTTTTTTTTTGTCATCGAGACTGGAGACCTCGGGTATAGACCCTAACAGAATAGGGTGTCTAGAGGTCCTAAAAAGATTAATTTAATTTAAATTGAAAGATTTAATCCTATTGTTATGATTTCTATGTTACACATAAAAACACTTAACTATTTCATATTGATAATGCTGTATTTTTAATGAAATTCTAATTAAATGTATTTATCTATTTAGACATTGAATTTATTTTATTTAATTAATTAGAATTTGAACCATGGAAGAACACTACCAGAGGCCAGAGGGAGACTCCAAATACACCTAAAAGGCTGAATTACATATCTCTTAAAAAAGGCTGAAAGTCAAAATCAAATTGGAAAACCTGAAAACGCTGAATTATCAACAATTGTCTCCGACTTGTTTATTTTCTAAAAAAATTAAGATTTTATCTCTACTTTTCATAGTTTTAAGGGAGATAAACGTCATAGTTCACCATCAATTGCATAACTTTTAGTCCCTAAAAATAAGGAGAATACTTCTCTCTATAAATAAGAGAGGTATACCAACTCAAAAGGCATCAAAATTTTCATATGCTTATAGTAGAGCTCTTTTTTAATGCATAATTTTTTGCCCTCCATCACCATAGCTACAAATTTTCTTTTATTTTATGCATATTTTCATAATAGTTTCATCACATCATACACAGTGATCACTTTAGTTTCAGAGGATTCATTCCTTGCTTTATCTGTAAGGAAAGATCCATTCACAATTGTCATTAATTATTCTGGAGAAACCATATCAGGAGGAGATCTCAACAAGTTCAAGATCAAGTACGATCTTAGGAGTGAATAGAACCAAAATCCACCTTGTGGCCGTCAACCAATCATGATATGTTTTAGAATAGATTTTCAACCCTTTGTGCATGGGGAGGTGCCAATTCAGTTACAAGGTCTTTAGCGTCTCATTCTATGATAAAAGATTCATGACTTAACATGTAGATTATTATTATTATTTTTTTAAGAAGAACTTAACATGTAGATTTAAGATTCATAGTTTAACTATGTAGATTTAGGATTCAAATTTAAACATATTGATTTAGGGTTTTAATTAGTCACATGTTTTAGATCTAGAGTTCCATGCATCTTATAACATATCAATGCATCAATAATTAAAATTCCAGCATGTTTTAATAATTTTGGCACCATATAAAATATGAATAAAAAGAAAGATATTTTCTGTTTTAATAATTTCTGTTTTCTCATGTTATCTATATTTTATGTTCATGAATAACCTCATATCACCTTCCTTGTGAGTCGTTTTCATGCATCATGCGAGTTTGAACTATGGAGTTATTTATTTCCACGTGTTGCTTTGAATGATTTTGTAATTATTTGTTTGTTGGAATAGTGAATTGTTTATATTGGTCATTTTACTCTAGGAGATTAACGTAGGTTGAGCAAGGTGGGTATTTAATACCTTCCAAACCAGTTACTTAGCCCCCGAGCCTAACTTTGGGATGTATGATTAGTTCTTTACTTGTAATTTCTTTTTTACCTTATTTTTAAATTGTAACTAGAGAATAGATTAACTTAGGTCAAGAAAGTTGGGTGCATAACATCTTCCAAATTGGTTACTTAGCCCCCAAGCCTAAACTTTGGGATGTTATGATTAATTCTTTACTTGTAATTCCTTTTTTTTACTTTGTTTTTAAATTGTAACTAGAGAATAAAGTTTTTTACTTTCTTTTCATAGAAAGTACTTAGGACTAAAGCCTTATAATTATTCAAGCATTTAATGTATTTTTCTTTTACTTTTTTTTTTAAATTATCAATGAATGTTTTAGAGTTTTCAACAAAAAAAAAAAAAAAAAGGAAACGAAAGTTTTAGAGTTTTTCTTAATTTTCCTTAGGAATTAAATTAAGTAGTTGCTTCATTGTAAGTCCCTTAACTTAGTGGTATAGTGGTAGTTGAATTTTCAACTTAAGATTTCTACCGTAGTGGTGGAAGATGGTCATCCCATGAGTATATATATATATATATATATATATATATATTGGGTCACGGTTCTCACAATGGTGTGTTAAATAAGCCACTAGCATGGTCAGATGATAATTAATGATTAGATTATACAAAGTGGTAATAATAAATCAACCATCACAAATCAATCAATTAATATATTACTAAAAGCTAAAGCGTAGCATTTAATGTTGCTACGCTTCCATTGAGCCACGTCAATAGCCATGTCATTATCAATTTTTTTCCAATTTTTTTATACAATTTTTTAACATTTAAAGTGAATTAAAAACTCTATTATATTACAATCAAAATATCATATTTAATTTATCTTATTTTTAATTATTCTTATTTATTATTAAATTTTCAATTCCATTTTAACTTTTCATATCCCCACTACTCTCTACCTTAACTTTCTTCAACCTTTCTCATTCCATTTCAACTTTTCATATCCCCACTACTCTCAATATTAATATTATTCTATCTTTTTATCTTCCTTTATTTTTGACTCTTCTTATTCTTATCCTCATGCTATAAAATTGTCATTCTCCCTCTTATTCCATGCATAATTTCTATTTTTCCACACATAAAAGCCCCCCCTCTCTCTCTCTCTCTCTCTATATATATATATATATTTATATTTTCCTTCAATTTTTGGTATTTATATATATATATATATATTTATATATATTTTTTAAATTTTAGTGTAACAGGTTGACCATCAAAACATACTGATGCAGTATTGAAAGCTCCACCAAATGCATCGCAGAAATCAGTTTTAGACTACTAGAAGTCAGTTAGTTTGCTAAAATTGGAATTGACAGGTAATCCAGCTTGATACGATTTAGTTTTATATTTTATGTTGTTATCTTTTTTATTCACATTGGTTGTTAAATGTTATATTATTGCATTATAAAGATAGTATATAAAAATATAATATTATTTTATTACATAGCATAACTAAAATAATATGGTGTTTATTGCTATACATTTCATTTTTATTATTTTATTCTCATCTTATTTTATTCAACATTTAAATTTAGCAACATCCTCCATATCATAATTATTTATATTTTGTCTCATTTTTTTTTAAAAATTAAACGTATAATATTTTATTCAATAAATAAAAATTGTTCTTATAAAGTCTTCCCATGAAATGTTACAATGCATCAATGGAAAAATGAAATACAAAACAAATATCAATTTAGAAACACTCAATTAAAAAAAAAAAAATTAAACAATTTCTTATAAAGTATTCCCATAAAAAGTTACAATGCATTAATAGAAAAAGAGAATACAAAACACATGCTATTTTAGAAACACTAAATTTATAATAATAATAATAATAATAATATCAAACCAAACATATCATAAAATAATAAACTAATAGTTATGGATGTACTAACTTCATGGCAGCAAAATGGAGTAAAATAAAAATAAAAATAAACGTTACAATATGCATATTTAGTACATTAGAATTATCATCAAATTTGGGAAAACAATAGGATGTTAACAAAGAGGGAGAGAAAGAGATTAGTAAAAGAAATCAAACGTCAATTAAATAAATTAATTAGTAACCGTTAATTGGAAAACAAAGAGACCGACGGCTAAAGGAGTAAAAAATTAATTAAAGATGACCCTACGAATGTTATTATAAACTTTACAATGCAAATAAATAAATCGTTAAATTCACTTAATTAAATCATATAATCAACAATTAAATAAAATCATACAAAATTTAAACTTGAAACTAATCAAACTCTAATCTAGAAAATCATATTTATTATCAAAACTAAAAAGAAAACGTTCTTCAGTAATAATAGAAATATATAAGAAATAAATATGAAAATTTTCAAAATCTTTTTTTTTTGACATTTCACTTAACATTATTTATAAATAATAAAATATATGAAAAAGTCCTTAAATGCTTATATTCTTCACACACCATGATTTTTAAAATCTAATGAAAGCTTCGAAGAATTTAACTCTCATTTAATGCATCTATTATGAAAATCAACAGCCAGTAAAATATGATAATAGTAAGAAACGTTATAAATGAGAACATGAAAAAACTAGTTAACTACTATTATTATGGAATAGATGTCTTTTTTTTTTTTTATGCATCTAAGAAAATGAAATGTATAGGGTTTACTTATTAAGGTATATGTAAAGATTCACGTTAAAAAAATATGTAAAGATTTTTGAAAAAAAAAGTAGATGTAAGGTTTTTATTAACTTAAAAGACAATGAAAAATCAATTTTTAATTACTACAACCGTCGCTACTTTATAAATCACACACAACACTATGTTCAATATCCTAAACAACATAGTTAGGCTTTTTTGGATATACACCACCATATTCAACTTATAAATTATAACCCAAATCAATCATACAATTACACAATCAAAACACGAACATGTAACATGTATTACCTTCTGAATTATTACTTGGAATTTTCACAATTATTGAAAGAGAATCTCCAAATTTAATTTTTAGAAAACATCAAGACAAGGTGAATTTTATTCTTTTTAACTTCCATAGAAAAAAAAATATTACGCACATTATTTTAACCCTTATGGAAAATAAGGTTTACATGTAGCATGCAAAACGTGTTTAATTGACTTAGAGATGTAAAATTAGTCAACCAACTATGGTAGAATTAAGGTTTCAAATTTTAAATAAAACAATTCTACAATAATAAAAAATTATTTTGTGATAAATATAATTATGAAATGCATTACTTTTCATTAAATTAGTTCAAATTACAAAATAATAATAATAATAATAATAATAATAATAATAATGAGATCACCATAAAAAATAATCACGCGTAACACGCAGGTTTGTGACTAGTTGCTATAAAACTCCAAGAAAACTAGACCCAACCAAAAAAAAAAAAAAAAAGTGAAAAAAAAGGAGAAAAACTGGATGGGTCGAGGAAAAAATGATCTACATTCATGTGTTTAGATGCAATGGCAAAGGCAGGGGTTGAGGGGGGCAATTGCTCCACCTACCCCATATGTTTTTTATTTTTAAATTTTTTTCTCTTTTATTTTATGTTATTACATATATAAAAATTTCATTGGAAAAAATATAAATAAAATATTTCTCCTTAGGGGGTCCAAAAGTTATATAAGAAAAAATGAGGATAGAAAAAAAGGGGAAAAATAAAGCAAAAGTTTTAATCCAAGAAAAAAAATTATAAAATCATTTTTACCTTTCAAAAGTTTTGGGACCATAAATTATTTATGTAGTAACTTATTATTTTTCATAAAATTGTGCATAAGTTTGTGCTTTGATCTATTGAAATTTGACCCCACAAGTTTCCCAATCTGTTGGACCAGCCAAAATCCTGAAACTATGACATAACTTTACTTGCATTAAAAAAAAAAAAAAAAAAAGTATGATAGAATTTCAATTTATAGGATCAATTGAACCAACTGAAACCTACTTTTTAAAATCATTATATGAGAATTTTAAGTAGAATCTTGAATATGAAAAAAAATTGCAACACCACTTATTTAAATTAAACAAACCTAACTCTCTAAAAAAAGAAAAAAAAGAAGAGGAAAACCTAACAAATAAACATAATATAATAGATATGCTACCTTTTTATTTTTTTTTATGGGTATTCTTTTTTTGATTTGGTTTTTATGGGTATTCTAACATTAAATTAACGCTTAATATTCATGTGAGCAATATTTTTTATTGTACATATTGGTCTTAAGTATTTTACATATATATATAATGTGTGTGCGTTGTGCTTATCCCTAATGTATATAAAACTATATATCTTCATTGGTGTATGGCGACATATATGTATGTAAAGACCAAGTATTTGGAATTGGAAGAAACACTACCATGTATAAGTCAAATGAACTTTCAGGTGCTCTTACCACCCAGATAATAAGAGAATAAACGTTGCTAGTTTTACAAAAGTTATTAGGTTCTTAATTTCTTTATTTAACATTATTAGGTCATCAGGCTTAGCTCTTTAATAAATCCTTGAAATAGAACCTCATTTATGTAATTTTTTATGCATTGAACATTTTTTTTTTAGAGAGTTTCAATCTATGACATTCACTCCTAATGATAACCTTTTATCATCAGACCAAGTCACTAATAGGTTTTTGGTGTAAATGGGGGATTAAACCCCAGATCTCTTATTCAACCATCATGAAACTTTACCAATTGAACTAACTGAGACCTATTATATCTAGAACATAAATGCTAATACTTGATATTCCCTTACAAGCAAATAGACATCTCCTATATCTTATAAGTCCCAATGATCATAGAGCAATGTATTGGACACCAAAGCAAAGAGGTATATTCTATATCTTATTGATAGAGAATTATGTTTTAGAAGTCTACCATGCTTATATAATATAAGCATCATGAAGTTGTTTTTATGACTCATCCATGATACATGCTAAAGAGGAAAAAGAAACTTAAAAAAAAATAAAAGAGAGAAGAAAATGTGGCATGATGTATGAAGATTCTATATATACCCAACCCACTTTGCTTAGAAGTTATAAGAATTAAAAAAGATTAAAAAAAAGCCACTTTTTATTTTTTTATTTTTTTTATTTTATGGAGTGAATATTTGCTGAATTTTCCTTTTTTATCAATCAAAAGGATTATGTGCGCGAGTGAATGTGAACGCGTGTCCTGCACAGCCTAATAAGAAAGCTATTGCCGACAAATGATTATAGACTGACTAGATTATCCACATAATATGAATATGAAGGAATAAGACATTCTCTGTGCATATGCATGGTGTTGGTGTAAAGAAAATTGAGGAAAGTAGACCAGTGGCTTGTAAATTAGGCAAAGATAGCTTTTTAAGGCTTAAACACTAGCCTAATACCACTTGGAGAGTTCATCAAGTGGTAGGAAGTTTTCGTGACCAATTACATTTACGAGTTTAGAAGTTGTGGGTTCGAGTAGTGATAAGTTTCATTAGGTGGTCTCATGTCATAATATAATATGAAAAGTTTAAGTGATGTTAGGATAATAACTATACTTGTGAACCCTTTTTTAATTTAAGGGGAAAAAAAATACTAGTACAATTGAATACTGACCAACACGAATAAGATAATTGGTATTAGGCTAGTAGCCCTCCTACTTGGGCTTAGGCTAGAGAGGCAAGGAAGTGAGATGGTTAAAGTCCAAATCTTACCAATATAAATAAAAGTAAAGGTTTAATCACATTATTTATCTTATCCTAGCTAGCTAACTGATATAATTGCTTCCACAGATTGATGTAACCCATGAAAGGCTACTTGAAGCATCAAGATGCAACTAATTTGTAGCTTTAGCAATGGTCTCCGCACCAAATTAAGCTTTCACAGTGGGAATCTTGTCAAAAGTTTTTAACCAAAATAGTAAAAGTCACCTAAGTTTGGTATGACACATTGGCAAGGTCAGCAAGTCTACAGAGAAAGAGAGATTCAACTGCTAAAAAAATTAGAGTGGATCCTTAATTGATAAGAAAGATAATGATGCTGTCTGTTTCAGTGAAAAATGACATTAGAAAGAAAATATGTTTATGCCAAAAGATGGGGACCAAACAATTTCATTTTCTCACAACTATTATTAATTATTGACCACCACCCCCCCCCCCCCCAAAAAAAAAAAACCCTTAAAAACAAAATTCTGCTACTAACCTGGGGACTCACAATTTTACATAACACGAAAGGAATGGGTTGTCCAAGAAACACGAGAGAATGGCTTCCATCACTTTGATCGAATTCTAATATATTTTTTCCCCTTGCAATAACAACTACTCGTACGAAGGTTTTTCAATACCATTACTGGGATATATCATACTGCTTTGGAAACAAAATGGAACCTTTGTCATCCATTGCACAACATATATATATATATATATATATATAGATAGATAGAGGTTATACTTGTTGCATACAAACTGTTTTACACCCACTAAAAAAATAACTAAGATAGTCGTTTGTGTGTAATAAACACTACTCTATACACTCATTAAAAAAAAAAAACTACTCTATACAGATAACCTTGTGCTTGCCTGGCTCCCTTTTGGAGCTTCCTTATTCTGTTTTGTACTTTTTTTCTTCTCTCTCTCATATTTTATTGTCTATCCATGGGCTTCTATCTTGTTATTTTTCCTTTCACTTTCACATTTTAATATTCAAGTTATTTAGTTTCCACACCAACAGTCCACCTGATAAAAAATTTCAACCAGGCATTGAGAACGGCACCAACAGAGACACAACAGAAGTGAGAAAACAAATCTCACAATACCAATTATACTCAAAAAGAGTAATGCTTTAAGGATAACATTTTTTACAACTTTCTTCAGCTGACATGGCTTATTTTAGTTGGAGAAACATCATTTTCTTCTAGACTACTGGTTCCACTTTTATTTTGCACCAATTACATCAAACTATGTCAGCGGTTACGGAAGAAAAAAAATAATGTAAAAAATAGGGTGCTTCTATGCTTATTGGCACTTAGATGATGGGACTTTCTTGCAGTAATTCTCAGCTCCCTTTATATTATAATGTTTAGTGTATTCTGTCTTTCTTTGTGTCCCTATAGCTCATCAAGCTGGATTTGTTGTGCTCCTCAATAATTCCAAATTGACCCCTGAATGAATCCTTTGTCTTTGCCTTCTGCCGGACGGAACAAGGATATTGCATGTTTTTTAATCCATATTCTTGGAAGTTCTTCTGTCAGTTTTTATTGAAAAATTAAGTACGCTGCTCCCTCTATATATGGCATATCAGATATGTATCTCCAAGACTCCAAACAAAAAAAAAGGTTGAATTTTTAATCTTTTTGTTCTCTTTTACAGCTTTTCTTCAATTTGACTATCTTTGTTGCCCCATCATAAGTTTCAAGAAACTCTAATTCACTGTTCTTGATGTTTTTCCTTTTGGCTTCTATGAATCACTCATTTCTGTTCATTCTCTTTTGACAAAACAGACAAAAAAAAGGCATTGATTCTATATTCTTTCATTTTCATTCTGCTTGAAGTATTCACTTTTGTGTTATTGTTTTTAAGGTGAATAAGTTGTGAAAGAGGTTTACTTGCTTGCTATGGACTGGGATTGGAAGGAATTTCCTTGGGATTCAATTGAGTTGGAGCCAAAAGAGGACAGCAGCCTTGCTAGCCTGGTTGATTCCAGTAGCTTGGCAGGGCAGAAGAATAGAGGAGGAGGACTTATGGTCGACTTGAAGCTTGGTAGAATATCTGATTTGGAAGAGAGATCTGCAGCTGGGTTGAAGGACTTGGGGGCTTCAACAATGGTGTCATCACCTTCAGGGTCATCAAAAAGGGCTCGTGTGCTCGGTGGAACACAATCTGTTTTATGTTTAGTTGATGGATGCAAGTCAGACCTCAGTAACTGCAGGGACTATCATCGGCGCCACAGGGTTTGCGAGCGCCACTCTAAGACCCCAGCTGTGATTGTAGGGGGCAAAGAGCAGAGGTTCTGCCAACAATGCAGCAGGTATACGTACGAAATCAACAACATGGTTTTGATGGACAAGGAATTTGTTTCAATTCTAATGTTGGCTGTGTAGTTTTTTTTTTTTTCCTTGATTGTTGTATAATTTTCTTTTCAAGGTTCATATGGTTTATGTTTTTAAGTATTGTAGATTCCATTCTTTGGGGGAGTTTGATGAGGTCAAGAGAAGCTGCAGGAAACGTCTTGATGGACACAACATGCGTCGAAGAAAATCTCAATCAGAATCCCTTTACCTGAGTTCTGAGAAATTTCTGTCCAATTATAAAGGTTTTGGATTCTTGTCCAAGTTCTAAGAAGACTATTTGCTTGTTGTCTCTAATTGTGATTTGAATTGGGTTATTTTGCTTGCTATTTATTCTGAAGCCGAGGATGAAATTGAACTATACATTACTGTATTACACTTCTTGTTCTCACACACCATTAGTATAAGCAAATTGCTGAGCTTTCTCAGAAGCTTCTGCAGTTCATCGAATCACCTAGAAAAGTCAGCGATTGATTTGGCCTGCCTAGGGTGTCCATTTATTTCTACCATGTCTATTTTTAAGGTTTTGCTTAGTTTTAAGTTGAAGTTGCTCACCAATTTTTCATGGTACTTTTAACTTCTGGTATTCCCAAGTTCCTCAGATGATCTTGGATGGACAAACTTTGGAATTGCTAGTTACTGATTTGGTCTTAATGAAAATTCAAGATAGCATCTAATTCTACAGTTCTTAATTTCTTGTTTTCTACTTGGGTACAATGCTTTTGGAATTGATAGGTCTTTCTATAAATCAGGTACTAGAATCTTGCAATTCTGTAGTCCACACATATGTGCTAGTGGAACTACTACTATGAGAAGTACCTGGCCTGGAATTCCCAGAAGTGAAGCAGAATCTAAGATCTATAATAGTCAGCAACGATTGCATATTACTGACAGAAAAAGATCTCCAAATTCCTTTGCCTTCATTTGCAATGAGGAAAATAAATTGTTCTCATTCTCACAGGAAAATGGCACTAAGCTAGGCACTCAAGCAGTCCCTAAAGCTTCCTTCTACCAATCACTTCCCAATAGCACTGCTTCATCAGAAAGTGGAAGGGGCAACAATAATATGTCATCCAGTGGCATGACACAATCCATTGACTTGGGTTGTGCTCTCTATCTTCTGTCATCACCTCCAACGTCTCAAACTTCAGCAATTGGTTTGAGCCAATTGGTCCAGTCCAGTGTGAGCCATCCAATTCAATCATTAGATTCCGGACAGCAATTAACCGGAGTGGCTCAGTACTCGTGCTCCCAGGGAGTGAGGGACAAGTCTGCAGGTCTAGTTTTTGTTCCTGATGCCAATGAAACCAACATGTATTGCAATGATATGTTGTTTCAAGGGGCACTTGATGCCCTTTTGGAAAATGAGGCCTCATGAACACTTTGAATTTCATGGGAGTATTCAGCTCATCAGGTAATTCTGTTGGGGAATGTTCTCCAGTCTTCAGCTTCAATAATATATTGGGGAGCAGGACAATGAAAGAAATGCCCCCTTGCTACTATTTGTGGAGTTTGTTGATTTCCTTTTCTCATAGAGTATGCATGCATTGTCTGAGATACTTGTATTGGAATGCAGATTATTCTCCAATCTCCATCCATACTATTTGTCAATTTGTACTATTATGCATGCTAAACTCTTATCTATGCTATTTATTCAACGCATGAGTATTTTATTTTGGTTCTGATGGGGAAAGAAAAGGCACGATCCCTACATTTTATTTTCCTAGAGTAAAACTTATGTCACTCTCAGCTATTGTAATTGTTGTGAGTAGTTGAATATCATAGTTGCACCGACCCCACAACAAATTAGTTCCAAATTTTCGTTTCGAAATTACATGTATACAGTGTTGTATAAAAAATGTATGGAATAGCGACCTCTCTCTTTTTCTGACATTCTTGACAAACAATCTATTACTACGAAATTAAGAGTCTTGCGATTTATTGGCATTAAACGATGTTCCTGTTAAGGATAACTTAGATTTTGATTTCTCCACCAACTTTTGGAAAAAAAAAAAATCCTCGGATTTTGATATCCCCCCAGTCTATCTTTTATTTATCTATGAAGCCAACTTATCAAGCCATCTATTATTAGTTCATTAAATCGTCTGGGCCCATTCTTGTAATTAATACTATTCAATTTCTTTAAGATAAATATTTAATTATGTTTAATTAAACTTTCTTGTTCTAGAAGTGGGTGAGCATCATCCATGTGTCATCTATATTTTAAGACATAATTTTGATCGTCCGTTTACACTTTACACCTTAACTTTTATTATGTCTATATTTTGCTGTTCTATCTATTATAGCTCTCTATTTGTATCAGTTCTCATTTTATCACATGATTTGCTAGACTTTTTCTTCTTATTTTGAAAATTTTATTTCAAGCTTCTCTAATTATTTCTCATCTATAAATTATTTTTTCAGAGGAAAAATGTAATATTTTTATGTTATTATTATTATTCGATTAAAGTGGATGCTAAGAATTCTTACTTATTATTATTATTTTTTTTGTTAATTCGATAAATACACTTATGGGAGAGGAGATTCAAATCCTTATTCTCTTTTATGAATGAAAGAGATTATGCAATGTTATTAGATTACAAGTCACATACATTTATATATAGAACTGCTAAAAATGAAAAAAATACTATGAATTGCTATTATTGTTGTAATTGTAGTTTGATAGATAGGTGTGACATCAATCAATATTATTTAGTGCAGTTGATCTTAGCTTTTATGCTAATTCAATTATTATTGACTATTATAATTGGAATCCAGAATTTTTTTTTTTATATAAAAATAATATATATATATATATATATATTTATATGGACTAATTGCATTCATAAAATTCAATCTCATATCTCTTATTTCATCACAGGTGATTCTATCCTTTGAATCAATTTGATATCCATTAATTCAAAATTTGATAGAAAAATAATATAAAGATTGAGGTCAACACTCTATGTTTGTCGTCAAAGTCAATCATAAAATTGTATCCACATATTGGTTTTCAGCATTCTATTCTATGCACTGTGCTTAGTTGAAATCATAACCAAAGCTGAAACAATCCAACTTGATGATTAAACATGGCAAACAGAAATATGAAACAATGAATAAAGCTAAGGTATATGCTCATGTCCCAAAGCATCTCAAACCTTAACCCCTTGTTTTGTCTTGTAACAAGAAAATTAGGAGCATAAAATCAATTATTAAATTCCAACAAGGCATCAGACCAAAAAATAACAATATATAGGAATTCAACTACCCTATATATTACTTGCACAAAAGAACAACTACCCTAAAATATTACTGCAAAAATTAATTTAAAAAGTAAAACAGCTAGAACAATGGTGGTGACTTGCTAAGCTTTATTTTAGTGATATGTGGTGTGGTGTAGTATGCAATAATTTTTTTATGGCTAGAGGTTTTCATAGCTAACACATATATCCAAGGTTGTTAAAATCGAGATCCTACGTAGGGTCGTGTGAAGTAGATGAGATCATGGATCGTAGGATCGAATCGTAAATTGTAAGATCCTACATTATTCGAGAAAAAAAAAAAACACATTGGTATGTTAAATAATCACATAAATTATACATTCATTAAAAAACAAAAAAAATTGCATCCATTTGATGTAATTATCATACATCACTACATTCATTTGTAAGCATTATTTAAAGAAGCTAAAATCCTCACAACATGACATTCTATTGGGATGTTATTTTTCATTTGGGTTCAACTGAGCCTTTTGTCAAGTTAAAGACGATTACAAAAAGGCAGGATTGTTTAGGATTGTTAGAATGGTACAATCCTATTGATATTGAATGATCGTAAAAAACCTTGAAAGATCTGGATCATTTTGGGCAGGTGAAATCGTAAAATCATAAGATTGTAAGATCCAAATCGGAATTTTGATTTTTGAGAACTATGCATATACCATACTTGTCTTTCTTCTATCTCAACTATATTTTCTTTGGTTTTTTGTTTATTATATCATTTATTTTGGCTAAATGGAAATTTCACCCAAAAAAAAAATAATAATAAATAAAGGCAGCAAGACATTCTGCAAAGCCCATTTACAACACTAGTAAGCCAACAAATTACATTTGCCATTGCAGTAAAAGGATGATGAAGGTTCAGTAATTGAGTTTAGTTGGCCTAAGGTTCATAAATTCTATTTAGGCTGAGCTGAGCTCGAAATATTGTCTTTGCACACTTGGCCAAGAGAAATTGTTCAATAAATCGAAAGATCAAACCAATAATATTTAGTCCACCAAATTATAGAATGTCAAATGTTTAAATTAATTGAGTCACATCCTTTTTTTTTTATACTGAAAAAGGGAGATTACAAAAGAGCTGGGTTCAACCAGCAGTGTTTAATAGGCACCTGTACTGCCTTTTTAGCAACGTTACATAAAGTTTTAAGCAGCATATGAGGAACAAGGATCATGTGACAGAGGAGACCATTTTGTACAAGAAAATTTAAATCAGCAAGCCTATAGTTAGTTTGCCAAACAGAAGCCTTCCTGGTATTGAAGAGCTTGACCAATCCTCTGCTATCACTTAGGAACAAAATACTATGAAACCCATGATATTTTGCTGTAAGGCAGGCATCCGCCACAGCTTCAAGCAAAAATTCCTCTGCTGCTCCAACTAGGCTACTATTCACAGCAAGGAAGACACTTTCTCCCTGTATGTTGGCAGCTTCAAAACCAAAAGCACTTCTATTCCTCTTCTTGTCTCTGAACCCAGTGGCACCATTAAAAAAAAAAAATTCACAGCAGCATCCACCATCACCACCACCTTCCCGGGATGCCACCACCACAGACTCTGTGTGATGAGCTCTCCCCTGACAAACATGGCCTTCTCATCAAGGAAATCGAGATCATTTTTTTACCCTTCCTCCCTCTAAAAAAAACAAGTAGTTGCGGTTTCTTTTGCTTTTTCTCTAGCGAAAAAATGTTGGAAAACAAAAATAAAGTTAGTGATTTAGAAATTATGATTTATATGTTTGTTTGTATATGTTTTTTGTGCAGCCAAAAAACAGATTAGTGATGGGTTTTTTTTTTTTGCTGAATTTAATTGGTTCTGTGATCAAATCAAAGTTATTATTTTTTTAGAAAAATGAAAACTTCCATTTTAATCATTCAGTGTGGACGGTGGGAGTCATTTCTATTATTATTTATTTTTGCATGCTGCATGTGATATGTGATTACTGATTAGGGTGTGATTCAATAAATTTTAAAAAATGTCACTTTATTATTATTATTTTTATTTATAAGAAATGTCACTCTATTATTAAGTGAAAGAATAATTAGAAATTGCTAATATAGTCCTCCCATTATATTGACTAATTTCTCCTTGAACACCTTGGCCAACCCAGCCTGATCCTATCGATGCCATTTTTGCTCATTAATACTAAATTTTGAATTCTTTGACCAAATAGTACTATTTTAAACCTACATAAAAAAAAAAAAAAATAATAATAATAAAAAAATAAAAAAAAGAGCCTATTTTGAAACTGGACACTTTTAAGAGTTTAATTCCACTTGAAACTCAACTTTTCAAGAAGCAAATTTCTTGCCACATCTGTTGATGTGGCATTTATCAAAATAATGGATCCACTTATATCTAGACTCTTCAAGAATTGAGTTTACTAATAAAAAGAAAATTGCCAACACCAAAGTTTTTGCCCATTCCCACCTCAATCCACCCCTCAATTCCACATTTGCAACCAACATTTCAATCATACATAGCCAACTCCAATGGGAAAACCATTCCAATCCCTTCAAATGCATACAACACAGCAACCCAAAAAAAAAAAAAAAACCGAGGGTTCTGTTTTTCTTTTTCTTTTTTGGGGTAAAAAAAACCAGGGATTCAATCATTTCACAGCTTGTTCATGATTTTTTTTTTTTTTAAAAAAAAAAAAAATGCAAAAAGACAACAGGTTTTTTCGCCAAGCAAGATAATGTTGGTAGAATGGTTATCAGACTTCAATGTAATTGTCGATAAAAAATTGAGTGTCGAATTTGACGAGCAACAAGTGGAGCACTTTATATTATTTGGCTCATAGTGTGTTATGGACTCGTGATGCTTGGAGCACAGCGGCGACTCGAGGTGACTTGGTGGGCTGGGGTTGGCTAGGTGAGTGAGAGAGGAAGAGTGTGAATCAGTAGATTTCCTGAAGTAATATTGATGAATCTCTCTTCTTGAAGAGTTGAAATCTAGGTGAATCAGTTATTTAAAAACACCACTATTTGGTCAAGTAATTTACCAAATAGTATTACTGAGTAGAAAAGGCTGCCTATCTACAGGTTGATGTTACAAAGAACCTAAAATTAAGGGAGAAATGCACTTGCTTTTCCAAATAAGTATGACCACCTTTGTAAATACAAATCAATACTTAAGAGACCAAACAGGCTATTAAAAAAAAATTAAGAGAACTTAGGGGCAGAAAATAAAATATATCCCTGAACATGTCAGAGACTTATTTTAAATAAGCCATTAAATATTTTGAAAAAAAAGAAAGGAAGGAACTACTAAGTAACTCTTCTCTTCTAGAAAACATCAGGCTCCGTAATCCCTATATATACACATCAGTGCTTGTCCTTGGGAATGTCTTTTGGAAGAACCTTTGATTCTAGTTCCTTAGGAACTGCCTTCTCCGCTGCCCTGAAAGACAAGGGAAGAAGAAGAAGAAAAGAAACTTATATAACAGTGAACATAAGAATGACAGCAATGCGAATATCGTGTGGCTATTAGGAATACCCAACACTTATAGACAATAACACCTACTAAACAGACATGTCAAAACCAGCCACTGAGCCTATTGTAGGAAGGCCCAAGTTGGATTTTCATTCCTAAGTATTAGTCCCAATCATCTAATTCAAGTTTCATTTTAAAATGTCTAACAATTATTTTGATTTGTATCAGTATTGCCCAAACATGCATGCCACTGAGCCTATTGTAGGAAGGCCCAAGTTGGATTTTCATTCCTAAGTATTAGTCCCAATCATCTAATTCAAGTTTCATTTTAAAATGTCTAACAATTATTTTGATTTGTATCAGTATTGCCCAAACATGCAAATGCATGTTTGGCTGGACAAGTCTTCTACAATAGACTTGAAAACCCTTCCAGAGCCAATCAGCCAAGTAATTGATGACTGCTTTTTACCTACCACAATGAAGGTAATGCAAAGGAAATTGATTCTCTCTTGTCTCTCAAAGGGAAAAGAAAGAAAACAAACCAAAAGGTATGACAAATTTATAAGCACCAGTAAATGTAAGGGAAACAGAGAAGTAGAAACAAGTATGTAACTAATTTCATGGAAGATGTGCCATAAGTATCCAAAGTTGCAGAAATCACTGTTTCAATTGGTGTTCAAGAACAAGCAAATTTTTCCAAAGCAATCAGATGGACATCAAAAGTGATTCTTAACATCTACCATAGGAGTTGAAGCAGTTAGAGTTGTTTTAGCCAGTTTCCTAAACCTACTCAAACCAACATCAGTGGCTAATTGATTAGTTTATATTTGCTCAGCATCCATAAAACAAGAGAAAATTTGCTTGTGAATTATAGAAAATCCAACATCAGTAGCTAGTCATCACTGGAGCTAGGAAGTGCATGGTTACAACACCCTATGATTATATTAAAAATGTTACTTATGAAGCAATAACCTAATATGTGGTTCAATTGTGTCATAAGCTGAAGATTTTAAGATTACCAATGCGACAAGAAACATGCATTTCCTGTCACCAAAATATATAAATAAAACCGAAGATAAATCCTTGACTGGAGATCATATTAACGGCTAGATCTAATTATTTTTGCCACATTCCAAGGTCAGTGAAACAAGGCTTCATATTCTTCCTCATAAAACATTTCAAAACCTGATCCCATGACTAGTAGGTTTACTCAACTCTAGGATCTCTTAAATATTGGTGTGATGTCACAGAATAAGCGACATAAGCCAATGCAAGATCTTAAAAAATGGTTCTAAACAATTCCCTTCTTTGCCTAGCGCGTCTTTAACACACGATCTTCATAGGAAAGTTATTCAATACTCTGGAAGCAATGCTCCATCGTCACATAAATGGCGAGCCTCGCCATGAATTTAATTAATGGAACCCACTAACGAAGCATAGCTCCCAGAGTACTAAATGCGAAAAACCCAATTTTTAGTTGGGTTTTCTTCATCATTCTCCGCATTGTTTAAAAGGGATACGAGCAAAAAACAAAATATGCACATCATATTCTTCATAAATTCATATAAAAAAAAAAAGTGACAATCCCACATACACAAAAACACAAACACACACACAAGACTAAAACAATGATCTAAATTCAATCCCAGTGAAGCTTTAATAAAACCCATTAAAGAAAAAAGATAGAGAAGCTAGCTTACTTGGTGGCAGAGGCGGATTCTTGTTCGAGCCAATGGCGTATGTGCTTGACGTTGCGCCTAAACACCACCGCTGATTGTTTCACATCGCTCCTCAGCAGTAGAATCACCGCGCTAACACCAGCCACTGTCAGTATAAAGTTCGTCAATGCCATTTTTCAAAAACTTTTGGGTACAAAAACAGTGTGTTACGCTCTAACCCAAAAAAATTTATAAAAGGGTTTCTTTATTCTTATAATCTTACATTCTTACGCTTGGAGAAGAAGACTGGTTAGATTTTTACTCGGGAACCAAATATTGGGCTGTGATTGTGAGCTGTGTATGACTGAGTGAGCCCAGATTGTCCAGATTTTTGGGTCTATTTTTATAGTCCACCTTAAACGCTGTCTGGGATGTGGTTTGGGCTTTCACAATGCCTTTACTGGATTTACCATTCAATATCACCAATATTTGGAATAAAGGTCTGGCATATATTGTAAGCAGCAAACTGTGATTCAAAGTTTTATAAAGAGAAGTAGAGAATGTAAGAGTGACTTATGATATTTATAAGATTTTGTGTTTGAAACTTCTTACCAGTATCTTAGGGTTACTCTCATGAGACTACTCTTGTGTAAGATGGTGGAACTGCATAGGAATAGTCAGATTCTCAAAAATGTCTAAACACCCTCATTAGTCGTTTGTTAAAAAAAAAAAAAGTTTTATAAAGAAAAATGTTATGTCCATAATATTTTCAACAAATACTTTACAATAAATCTTAAGTGGCATATTGTTTTTTACTAGTGGGCAAAATAGTAATTTCTATGCTAAGTTCAAATTAAAACCAGTAATAACTTACCACTTAGCTTTTGTTGTGAAAATTTTGTGTTCGTAACACTTCTCTTTATAAATCAATAGAGTATATGGGTGATATTTGTAGTGATTCCTAGAATAGATATCTAAAAGTATTTCTATTGTTTACTATAAAAAATTATAATAAATAAATCAAGTTTTATAGAAGTAACAATCCACCTTAATGTTTATGTCTGTATTTTTTATTTTTTTTTTTCACTTTCCCCTCTCTCTCTCATAGTTTTAATTTTTATTTAGAAACAAGGTATCCAAAACTGTTCGAGCCAATAAGTTTGACATAGAAAAATTAATAGTATGTTGATTATAATAACGATATAAAAGAAATATATCACCAAAAAATATATAAATTAAATTCACTAAAAAGAGAAGAAAATAACATGGGAGGGGGGTAAAGTTGCAAAAAAAATAAGTAAAAGCTTCGTAATTTTGGTGGGTCACGGACTCACGGGGGCAATTGGTCGCCCCTTTCTACACCCCTGGCGTCGCCATTGTTAATAAGCCAAATACGAATTTAATTAGAGGCATCAATATTGTTTAGGAAAGGACATGTTAGTGTATTAAAATAAGTTCACCGTTCGCTCAAGGACAAAATAAGGATTTAATTGGCTATAGTATTTAATAATGAGTGAGGTGAGATTAGGATGGTTTTATGTTCAAATCTTATTATGAAATACTTATATATATATATATATATATATATATAAAACAAACATTATTAAATATTAGAAAACAACAAGATTTCTATTTTTCATTGGTTGTGTAAACAGTAGTGGGGGCTCTAGAATTGTTTTTCTAGAGGTGTCATTAAAAAACTTAAATTAATAATAATTTAGTAAAAAGAGAATTTGAATTTATCGAATTATCGACAAGAAAAATGCAAATATATGAAGGTTTTTTTTAGAAGAAATATATGAAATTTTACCATTTCCTTTTAAAAGTTTTCATATTCCAAAATAGTTACATGATAGTTCATTATTAATTGTCATTATTTATTATTAATGTAGATAGGTGTGACAATTTTATTTTCTGAAGTTTGTATAACATTTTTATTTTTATTCAGTTGTTATTTCCTATTTGTTGTTGCTTTTATAAAAAAATATTTCATTGTTTTTATAAAAAATAGAGTAAATTGCAAAACACACCCTTGAAGTTTGGGAACGTTTAGATTTTACACCCTAATGTTTCAAAAATTAAATTTTACACCCTAAAGTTACATTCTGTTTGCATTAACAACCCTTCATGTTAGTTTTTGCTGACATATCTATTAAGTGCCACGTAAGTTTATGAAGTGTACTAATGATTCAATTGAAACACAACATGTGATTTTTTATTTTTTTTTTGAGAAAAAAATGCGTGGATTTAATTTTACATCTCAAATAAATATCCTAAAAACTTTAAATTATTTCTACCAAACTATTAAATAATTTAATTCTATCTTTTACCTCAAAAAACACAATAATTTAATTAATTATTTTTTTTACCTGATAGGATGAACAAACCCAGAAAATAAAAAATGACAAACACTAGTGAACAACCTAGAAAAATAAAAAACGAAGAACACGATGAACAAACCAGAAAAATCAAACACCAAAATTCAAACCAACAAAAAAACAAATTACCACAGTAGATTCAAACATAGAAAAACACAACCATAAGATTAGAATGAAGAAATAATCAAACCTAGGAAAATTGAAATAAATGTAATGAACAAGAATGTTGGGAAAAAAAAAAAACCAAATGAGCATTTTCCTTTCGATCTCAATTGATGAGATCTAAGAGCACTTCGCCGAATAACCCAATCCATAGCCATCAGGGCACAACAACCCATTTACCCACTAACTGTCGTGACCCATCAAAACAAAGCCAAAATGCCCATCACCCACTCTTCTCTAGTGTTCGCCAAGCCACCGATGAGAGACCATGATTTTAGATATGGGCTTTTCAATCTCAATGTCAATCTCCTAGCCATCAATCTTTGAAACCACCACCAAATTGAGATGAGTAGTGATAGTGAGGCCTGAGATGAGTAGTGATAGCGAGGCCCGAGAGAGCAAGGAAGAAGTTGAAGAACTTGGGGATGAAATGAAAGGCCGATGATCCTGAGTAACCACAGTAGCCATAGTAGCTCAGCCCTTTGTGATTTTTGTTTTAGTTTAGTTCTTTTATTATTTTGATAGTTTCTATGGCCAATGTGGGTATTAATTGAGATTGTACTGGGTTGGATTTGATGTTAGGAATTTTTGGGATGCCCAGAAAATGTTAAAGAAAAAATATTTGAACTATTTTATTTTTTGTTTTAAGTTTATGTGACTTTGAATTTTAAAGAATTTAATTTTAATTATTTAAAAGTGTTTTTGGTTATTTATTTGAGATGGAATAATTAAAATAGGTAAGTCCACGTGTCATGTTTCAATTGGATCATTAGTATACATCATAAGCTTATGTGACACTTAACAGACATGTTAGCAAAAACTAACGGGAGGGGTTGCTAATGCAAACAGAATATAACTTTAGGGTGTAAAATTCAATTTCTAAAACGTAAGGGTATAATATTCAAACACCCTCAAACTTTAGGGGTGTATTTTACAATTTACCCTAAAAAATATTTTAAACTAAATGACAAAAATAAACCTAATGGCATTGTATTAATTATTGACCCATATAGCCACATTCATTTATACATAAATAATATACTAAGTGTCTACTTAACTAATCAAATACTTGAAACATCATTTAATTTTTTAAAAATATACACACACATAACAAATTCTATAAAGTTATATTATATTTATAATATACACACACATATTCACACACATCACAATTCACAAAAATAATATTATGAAAAAATAAATAAATAATGCATACAATTAGTATCACACACATACATAATATAAATTTATAATAAAGAGATATACTGGTTTAGATAGTTAAAGTTAAACAAAAAAAAAGAGATGAGATGAGATTCATGAGAATGAGATTCAAAATCAAATCAAAGAGAGAAAGTGAGAGTATTCTATGTTGTTTTTGGTTTTGAAATCAGCTGATCAGTGTTGTTATTTGGTTTTGGATTGGGCTGTTAATAGGGAGTGCAAAAATACTTCTAAGTGTAAATCAAACTAATAGAACAAATATATTATATATATATATATATATATATATTTATATATGTATGTATATGTAAATAATATTTTTTAACTTCCAAGTCAGGGGTTCATTGAAACCCTGAAGATAACGTACAGTAGCCCCTGGTATACACCCTTTGGTTCTATAACCTTGTACATATGAGTTTGTGCAGATCGAGAAACAGAAGCAAGAATAATACAAGTTACTAAGGGATTGTAGTGCTTAAATTTGAAGTAATACACTGGATGATGCCATGATTGTGTCAAATCTTCGTCTGCTTTGGTAGGGTATGCTAGCTGTCAATAAAGAGAGCAAACAAAGTTGGTGTAAATCACTGGCATTTTCATGCCATGTCAGGATAAAGCATTTTAGTCCAACATTTCCCCTCATCACACAGGAAAATAAAATGAAGTATCACAATCTTTCTTTGTCAATACTGCACTTGGAAAACTTGACAAGACACAAAATATGGTTTCAGGCTTTCGGCATCTTGGGCATCAAGAAAAAACTGTTTGTCTGAAATCTGTTTATTTGCATATGCTGAATTCAATTACAAGTGCGTACAAAGATTACTTATGGCATCAAGAAAAAGCTGTTTGTTTGAAAAGCTGACAACATTTATGATCTATGTGGATGGAAGAGAGGGATGGAGAATAGAGGGGAGAAGGCTCGGTTCAAAATTATCTTATTTTCAATCAATTTTATTTTGTTCCCCTCCACTCTTTTTCTCTCTCCCTTCAATCCAAATCGACCTTTATTGAATTCACGGAATAGAAAAAATAAAATAACAATGTCTAGTTACATCCTCTCATATCAAATTCATTGAAAATATGTATAGAATGAGACGTTTCACCAATGACCTTTAAATAAGATATACCGTAATGTCAAGTTGTCAATAATTTAAGACCCCTGTGATATAATCTCTGCTATTCACTCAACATTCACAAATTGCACACACATTACACATAACAAGACATGAACAACACCAAATTAAATATTATACAGATTGATTAAAACCCCAGCCTAGAGAAGAGAATCTGATTCCAATTTTAGAATCAAGAAAAAGCTAGAATAAGCGCTATTAGTACTCTAGTAATTCCATGGAATCAGAATTCTCCTCTTTCTACAAAAGAAGAAAAAGGAGGAAGATAACAAGTATATAAGAATCCATGTTTTGCATAAATTTTTTTGTTGTTGTCATATATGACATTTTCTTTTCTCTTCCTTTTCATTCTTCTCTATTTAGTTCATTAAAATGTTGTTATACCAGAATAATATAATTCAAGCAGGGAAAGTTTACACCAAAGATATATTGATCATGCATGCTTTTGGTGATTTAGAGACTCAATGTGATATTGGCACGGCTCAATCAGATCAAAGGACTCAAACCATTGAGAGCTATGATTTGATTGAGCCATGCCAACATCATGAACTCCACCAAGTATAGCCAAAGTATGAAAAAGGTAAATAATTAAATTAAACTCCATAAACGTCTAGCCTCTCCTTCAATGTCAATGCATGTATTCATGTTGGAAGCATGAATGAAAGTAGAAGCTTTCGATCTTTGCCGCGACACCGGACTTGATGAGAATGCGAAGCAAGAAAACACACACACACAAAAATAAAAAATAAAAGAAGAAAAGAAAAGAAATTACCAGAATCAACAAAGGTGATTCACTGATTCTACACACGAAACAACAAGGGGAATTAAGCTGTTGAAAATGAGTAGTACTAAAAGAGATCAGAATGGATTTGCCTTATATAGGAAATTGAGGGAGTTCTGTACACCAAAAATTCGTTAATTTGATTTCTTGGATGGTGATTGATGCAGTGACCAATGAGAAAAATTCATTTTCTTATTTCGTAATTTTCACCTAATGTTGTTGAGAGTTGAGACTATATCTTTCGTTGTACCTAAAGGTCCCACAAATTTTAGATCTTATTTTGATGAATAGTTGTCATCACGTTGTTGTCAGCAAACCATCATCTTTGGTGATTTATTTTCTCGTGAGCAATGCTATAGACACACAAAAAAACTTTATAACTTTTATTATAATTTATCACTTGACAAATTGTGAGTAGTGAAAGTATGGGACCCATTATTTGAGTTTCATCATTCACAACTTGTTATGTGACGAATTATAACATTAGTTGTAAGACTTTTTATGTCCCTAAAATTTTCATTTTCTATATATATAGACCATATCACGCTCACTTATCACTTGGCAATCTTGGAGTATAATATAAAATTTCAAATGATAGCTTTCACTGTTGGCTTTAGTTTTATCTTAGAACCTTAATTTTTATGAAGTCAGATGCAAAATAATTATATATATGTAGGTCGTATTTGGATTTCATGTTTTCACTCACTCATCACTTAAATAGGGTAGACCTTACGCTGAGAAGCTTGTTTGAATTTATTTTCATTTTCAGTTTCTATCAAATGGTAAGTGACCGAAAATGAAAATACATTTTAGATGCATTTGAGTTTTTAATTATGAGTAATGATGATACTATTGTAATTTCACTCATGGGACCCATTGCTCAGTGTCTTGTCTAATCAAACAAAGTCTCTTTCTTATTTTCTTTCTTTCTTTCCTCTTCATGTTCTCACACACGTTCTCTTTCCTTCTTTCTTTTTTGTTTCTTTCTTTCTTTCTTCTTCTTCCTAAATTCTTCTCTTCTCTTTTCTTTCTCTCTTTCTTCTTCACACCGATTCTTCTCATAGTTTATTCTTTCTTTTCACACCGATTCTTCTCTTAGCTTATTCTTTTTTTCTTTCTTTATTCACACCCGCTTCTCCCATTTGGGGTTTGTGATTTGTGTTTAGATTGGGTTGTGCTTTTTGGGCTTGATTTTTGCGTTTAGAGTTTATGGGTTTTATGGGGTTGTCGGTTGTGGTGTTGAAGGTGGTGGTGGTGGTGGTGGTAAATCTGCTATGGTGGATGGGTTTGGATTTATTGTGATTTGTGTAGTGGTCGGCGGTGGTAGGAAATGGGTGGTTGGGTTGTCGGTGGTGGTAGAGGCGGGGTGGCTAGGTTGTCGGTGCTGGTAGAGGTTTTTTTGTCTCAACTAGAGTGGGATGTTCACGCGGGTAAGTATGGACCATTCTGACTCAACAGATGTGTGAGCTCCACCATTTTAAGTAATAGTTCAGTTTTTAAGATGAAAACTGAATCAAATATTTAAGCCAAACACATTGTTGGATAAGTCTGGAGAAAAAATAGAGAATTAAGATATGAGTTAGTGTTTTGAGGGATGGGAATTGAATTTTGAGAATTGAGTTTTGAGTGATTCTCAAAACCAAACAGGCCCTTAGTTTCTTCCTTTTTTGGGTCAAACAATAAAAAAGTGGTCATTAATCCCATCATTTTATACCCTCCTTGTCAATTAAAATTTTTTTGTAAATATAATTATTCAATTGAATTTTCTACTTCCTGTTAGACCAAATATGAGTTTGGAAAGAATATAATTAAGGTCAAAACCCAATAATATAAGCTTGAATGTTTACGGTAGATTATTGTAGCCATCATTAAAGATCTTGGGAAGGTAACGACCAGATCCTTAAGATATAAATAAAGGTCTCATTCAATAAAGAAACATGACGAACAAGCGAACAAACCTGAAAACTTATTTAGAGGACATAACATAACACTCTTCAGAGACCATTTAATAGGAATTAGTCTCTTAGTTTTTTAGGCCTATGAGATCTTCATATATAGTATGCTTGTAAGTTTATGTCCTGATACTTATATTTGTGAATATTTTAAAGTTTAATGCGATTTGTACATGCATGTTTAAGGTAATTTGATTTGTATGACTGTCCATTTCAATGCAAGCAACCACAATCACAATCACAATCACAAAAACTAAAATTAATTTATTTGTTCAAGCAAATCCTTTCTATTTTTCGCGGAATGTGTGATACATGACATTTATTTTATTTTTTAATGTTATATGTTTTACATTTAAATAAAAATATGAGGAAATTAGAAAATTTGACTAGAGAGAATCTGATCTCGTGGGAGAAATTGTATAATTTTAAAGAGACATTTTTTATTATTCACCAATAATGATAGAAATACCATATATTAAGGATGCTTTTTTTGTTCAACTAATAAAGCTACTTGAACTTATATAATATTAAAAAGGGTAAATTTCACTAACTACCCTTGAGGTTTGGACAAATACCAAGGAGGTCTAGAAGATTACAAAACTGACCCTTTCAGTCCCTAAGTACAAACAAACTCTAACACCATTAACCTCAGTCCTTTCATCCCTTTCTTTGACTATCTCTCTTCTCTTTCTTGACTGATAACTTTCTCAGTAAACAAACAGGGAAAGAAAATGCGTAAATGGATTCAACAAAAATCACAAAACCATCAAGAACCGTGACAAAAACAATCAGCTTCTCAATTCAAAATCCTAATCCAAAACCAAACCCAATAAATCAAAACCTTTCTTAACTAAAAACCGAAAACATCTTCTCAATTTCACAAACACTACTCACTCCATCACCAAAACCATTTTCCTTACCAATGGCTCTCAATATCGACATCTTCATCAGAAAGAGAAAACCTTTGCTTAAACCACAGGAAGCCCATAAAACCTTTGCTCAAACCAAAGCAAATCCACCTCGCTGATCCAAACCAAAATCCATAAACCTTCACCGACCCACTGTTGATCCAAACCAAAATCACAAACCTCCATTGTCGACCCATAACCGATCCAAACCAAAATCACAAACCTCCACCACCAACCCACAATTGATCCAAACCAAAATCCACACCTCCTCTACTGACCTACAAATAACCTAAACGCCGACGCCGATCCACACTAAAACCCATGAATCACTGCTAACCCATAATACGTCATCAACCAAAGACCACAAGAACAAACACTGATCCACACCAAAACCCACGAACACCACTTACCCACACCATGACGTCTTCGCGAAGACCACGAGAGAGAGAAGAAAGGGATGAGAGAGTCAAAGAGAGGCATGAGAGTGGAAGCAAGATGAGGAAGTCAGAGAGAGTGAGAAGAAAGAAGGACGAGAGAAGAAAGGTTTGGGGGTGAGAGAGAGAAACTAAAAATAAATAACGGCATTAGAGTCTGCTTGGACTTAAGGATTGAAATGATCAATTTTTAAATCTTTTGAACCTCTTGGGTATTTGTCCAAACCTTAGGGATAGTCATTGAAACATTCCCTATTAAAAAATATAGCATTGTTTTAATTTTGAAATATTTTATAATATTCAAGTTGTATGCAGGTGGCATTTAAGTAAATAGGAAGGAAATATTAATGACATGACAGGTAAGAGCAATATTGTTAGACCAAACTATGGCATTTATGGCGGTAAAGGATCACTGGAAGACAGAAAGTTGGGCATGGAATGGGTGTGTTGGGGCCCAATTAAAGGACATTACGATGAAACAATGATTCTAGGGAAGGTAGAACATAGACCTAGACTAGACCGACAAAAGGCCCAAAAAAAAACAACGTAGAATTGAAGTCAAGTATAAACCACGAACCGCAGTACAAATTACACTGCAGCCAACATGTGCCATGAATTGTATGCCTTCAAGACCAAACAACCAACGTCTTTGAAAACTTTATGCTTTGATAATTGATAGAGATGACTGACACCCCATCACATTGCTCTAGGAGGTGGCATATGTTGCTGGATATGGCAATACCGATTAGGATTTTTTGACTTGATTCAACTCGATCTGAAAAATATTTGATTTAAATCTAATTTTTTTTATTCGAAGCAAAAATAAGTTGATCCGTGACTCGACTTTTTTTTTTAGGTCAATCCAACCTGACTTGAACTATTTTTAATTTTTTTTTTTGGTAGAAAAATAATAAAATTAAGACAATATTGGTTTAGTTGTTTGTTATGAGTTTTAAGGAAATAATTGGAATATTTACATAACTGCATGTAAATTAATTGAAAGATGAATGGTTAAGCATTCTGTAATGAGTAAAGATTTTTAAATATCAAATAGCAAAATATATCAAGGAAGTCAATACCGTATCGGAGGCTGTATCAATTTGGCCAGCGGTACGATATATTTTGGGTACCGGTCAATACCAGTGTACCGTTTCGGGATTACCGCTAATATATATATATATATATATATATATAATTTTAAAGTGACAAATTCTATATAAATTAATAAATATATTTACATTTCAATTTTTTACCTCTTTTGTTCAAATATTTTAAGCTAATGCCTAGCCCATTTCACTACTCAATATAATTAAAAAAAAAAAAATTAAACCATAATAAGACTTCTGAGTGGTCAAAAAGAAAAGAATAGTAAACTGTAAACAAGGGGCAGATAAACCACGTTGGTTTGTCCACCCCTTAATAACTTTTGTTGAATAATAATTTTTTTTTAAAAAAACCTTTCAGTAAGAAGCAGAAAGTGGTAGGTGTAAAAAAGGTGGAAGTCATCTTGAACTCTGTCATCTGGGTTTCTCTGCTAACATTTTGTTTAGAAACCCAGAAATGCCAAAAGAAAGAGAGTGACAACGAGGAAGAGAAGAAAACTCAAGAAGCTACTATGCGATGGCAGCGAGCTCAAGCCTCAAGATCTAACAATATTTCACTGGTGGATGAAGGTTCAACAATGGTGAAGAGGCACTGTAAGTAGCAATTTTTTTTTATGAAAACCCATTTCAGTTTGAATCGGTCTGGAATGAAGATACCGCCCGAAAAGCACCGGAATCCGCCGAAATGGCCGAAACACACCGATATTTAAGACGGTACGAATCAACCCAGTTTCTGTACCGGTCCAAGCACCGGCACGAAAAATTCTGGCCGTACCGACTGGTATGGTACAGAATTAACTTCCTTGAAATACATGCCAAGATAATCTGGTTACAGTAGAGTTAAGAATATAGATTTAAAATTGTAGACATGTGTGAGAAACATTCATAAGTGTGAAAATAGTGAAGCCAAAGTATCAAATTAGCATAAATTATGAATGTTTAGACCTATTTTTTTAACAATTTATGTCCAAAATAAATTATAATATTTCCTAGAATGTGTTTTGCTTAACAATGATATGATATTCATAAAAGAGACCATGCATAAATAAGTAAATAATCAAACTTGAATGTATATCTCAAATTAAAATAGAGTGCCAACTATAATTGATAATAGATTATAAAATTAATTTTCAAGATTGTAAATTTCTTATATGTTTTTATTCTTTATTAAATGAGTTATCTAATAAGTCATTTGTAATTTTGTTTTATATTTTGGGACGTTGATATTGTGTAGAAATAAAACTTGTGTATTTGTTTTACTTATTTTTGTGTTATTTTGTTTTAGATAGCAATGTTAGGATTTGTATAATTTAAAAATTATTGAATAAGTATTAATAAGTTTAACTTTGTTCATTCTTGATATAAGTGGTGAATTCAAAGTAATGCATTTTATATCAAATAATTTGTTACATGACTTTCCAAATGGCAAATACATATTGATAAGCCAAAAATGTATTGACCCATTGTGATAAATTAACCAATTAATTTAGCCAAGTGAATTAATTAAGTTAATTACATGCAAAACGCGTGATAGCATAAACAAATCATCAAATAACTAAATATGTAGCGGAAAATAAATTTGACATGGTGATTTGTTTACGAATGAGGAAAACCTACACGGCAAAAACCCCATTGGGTGATTTTAAGGTCATTACTCTTGAGAATCTACTATTATCAAAATAAGCAGTTACGTACAAGTAAAGGAATCCCAGTACCTTATACCAACCTACAGTTGGACCCTTACCCCAATACCCAATTGAACTTGTTCTATAGTAACAATCTCTCCTTGTAATGCACGGCTCCTAGTACGTGACTAACTAATTGCGCGGATCCTAGTACACGACTTTAATCACCAACTAGAGAAGGTTGTTGGCTGCAAAATTCTTCAGTTCATCACACGATGAAGATTGAGAAAATACTTGGTCACAAAATCTTACGGTGTACAAACACACAGTTTCTTCACAAGAAAGATGAACTAGGGTAAATTATGTCTCCGGTCACAATTTGCTTGAACAAACTTTGCTCAACATTTGTGCAACTTGTGTCACCTTTTACGATTCTTAAAATAATCATTTTATATGTATAGGGTTGTAAGAAAAGAAAGCCCAAACATACAATCACGGATTGAATAAAAACAGTCCTGAAAAATTGAATTTCATAAACCTCGACAGATACCCTATCTGTCAAGCTGCTGTCGAGCCACAGGTTTCAACAGCTCTACAGGTCTTGATAGATAGCTAGCTGTCGAGGTTTAATGAACAACATTTTTCACACTTGAATCTTGGATAGACTTGCATGCCTTCAATACTTAAACTTGAAACAAAGTTTCTTGGAGTATTAAACACATCCTAAATCTACCCAAATACAAGTGAAGTGCGTTTTGTCAAAGGATTAACCAATTATATAAAATAGTGACATATGTTCCTAACTAGGGGTGTGCAAAAAACTGATGAACCAAAAAAACGGGTCAAAATCGATTGAATCGAGTTCAATTTTTCGATTCGGTTTCGGTGCTGGATTTTTTAAAACCGAAATCGACCGAACCGACCGATATATATATATATATATGTATATATTTATGTAACTTTAAGAAGTAAATGATTAGTAGCTTAGTGGTATGCTTCCTGCGTTTTGGCTAACTGATCCCTAGTTCGAGCCTTCGCGCGTGGGTTTTGCTATTTAATTTTTTAAAACCCTAATAGTGGCATGATATAAATACCTTCTTTTCTTTTCTTTAGCCATCCCCTTCCCCAAATTTCTATGTCTCCTCTCTATCCTTCATGATTCATTCAACTTAGCGCCTCCTCATTCTTTTTTTTTTTTTTTTTTTTTTTCTCTCTCTCTCTCTCTCTCTTTCTCTGAGTCCATGCCCTCCTATTCTTTTCTTTTCTTTTCTTTTCTTCAACTGTCCCCTTCCCCAAATTTCTGTGTCTCTTCTCTCTATCCTTCACGCTTTAGCGCCTCTTCTTCATTCTTTTCTTTTTTTTTTTCTTTTTTTTTCTTTCTTTCTTTGAGTCCCATAGTCCTTTCTTCAGCCGCCCCCTTCCCCAATTTTCTATGTCTCTCTCTACCTTTCTCGGCGTTCTCGCTTCAGCGCCTCCTCATTTTTTTTTTCTCTAAGCCCATGGACCATGGCCATGCCTCTCTCTTCTCTCTGAGTCACATATCTTTGTTCTTTATTGAAAAATCACTATAGAGACATATGGTGGTAGGCTCAAGCATGGTGTTAGGCTCCTGCTATGATGCGGCAAAGGTAAAGTTCTGTGTGGACCCTTTTGCTAATTCAAAATATTTTCAATTTTATGTTGGAATCTGTGTGTAAATTGTTGAACAAATATTGTTGGAAGTTTTTCTTTCTCTGTTGTTCTGATTTGTTCAACATCTCTCTCTGTTGCTCAATTGCTTTTTTTTTTATATGTGATTAAAGTTAGGGACTTAGGGTTTTGAAAATCCCTCTTTGGAAAACCAAAAACTGACCGAAACCGATTGATTTCCAGCCATTTCGGTTGGTTTCGGTTGAGAATTTCACAAACCGAAATATTCGGTTTCAGTTGGCCATACCTATGAAATCCAATCGAAATCAAATTGAGCACACCCCTACAAACTTTGCTCAACACTTGTGCAACTCGTGTCACCTTTTACAACTCTTAAAATAATCCTTTTATATGTATAGGGTTGTGAGAAAAGAAAGTCCAAACATACAATCACGGATTAAATGAAAAACAGTCCTAAAAAACTGAATTTCATAAACCTCGATAGATACCCTATCTGTTAAGCTGCTGTCGAGCCACGGGTTTCAACCGCTCTACAGGTCTCAATAGATAGCTAGCCGTCGAGGTTTAATGAACAACACTTTTCACACTTGAATCTTGGACAGACTTGCATGCCTTCAATACTTAAACTTGAAACAAAATTTCTTGAAGTATTAAACACATCCTAGATCTACCCAAATACAAGTAAAGTGCGTTTTGTCAAAGGATTAGCTAATTACATAAAATAGTGACATATGTTCCTAACAAGTGAATCGCATATGTCCTAACACATGTTGTTTTCTTTATAAAAAAAAATTCATGTGAAAAATACGAGTCAACCCAACCCAACCCAACCTGAAACTCGATTGACCTGAACCCGTTTTTAACCCGCTTAAAATGACTCGTTTTTGACTCGTAACCCAATTGACCCGACTCAACCTGAACCCAACCCGCCCCGCCCTGCCCATTTTGCCATGTCTATAAGGCACACATTCTCATGTGAGAGTGTGTTTATTAGTACCACAAACTTTTCCATAACTTTAATACAATTTTGCTACATGACAATTCGTAAGTGGTGAAAATAAAATAGTGGGTCTATGATTTCACCACTCATGAGTCGCCATATAGCAAAATTGGGGTAAAATTGTAGAAAAGTTTGTGGTACTAGATTTACTCATGTTTACATATATTGATACACAATGAGTTTTCTCATATTCTAGAGTACAAAGTTGTGTTTGTTTGTATGCATTTTAACCGAATCTATATATATATATATATATATATATATATATAATAGGTAAAACTGAGAGAAAATTCAATTAGATTTCAAATTGGAATTCAATTAGAATATAATTTTGCGCCACATGTTTCATCTAATCTAAGTTTTTAAATTTTTGTGCCAAGTGAGTTAATTCAATGTAAAAAAGATTTCAATTAGAGTTTATTTTTGCGACATGTGTCCTATCTAATCTAAGTTTTTTAATTTTTGTACCAAATGAGTTAATTTAGTATAAAAAATGAGAAGTCCAATATAAGTAAACCATAAAAAACATAATTTTTGAATGATTTTCTAGGGGTGTGCAAAAAACCGACGAACCGAACAAATCGACCGAACTGTTGCCAAATTTTTGGTTCAGTTTTAGTTCGGTTCGGTTTCGGTTTCATTTTTTAAAAACCGAAATTTTCAGTTTCAGTTTCGGTGCTGGATATTTTCATCCGAAACGGAACCGAACTGACTGAATATATATATATATATATATATACATATTTATGTAACTCTATTACATAACTGATCAGTGGCTTAGTGGTATGCTACTTTGTGGTTTAGCTAGTGATTCCAGGTTCGAGCCTTCACGTGGGGGGTTGTGTTTTTTTGCTATTTAATTTTTTAAAACCCTAGAGCATGAGATAAATATAGAAATACCCCTCCTTTCTTTTATTCTTCCGTTTTCTTTTCTTCAATTTAGTCGCCCCCTTCCCCAACTTTTTCTGTCTTTTAAAGAGTTCAACGCTCAGCCCCTCCTCTTCTCTCACCGCTCCACGCCTCCACATGTCGCCTCCACACGTCGGCCTTCCTGCACTAGCCTCCACACACTGGCCTTTCTACGCCGGCCTCCACACGCTGGTCTCCACACGCCGGGCTCCCTACGCCGGCTAATCTTTTCATTTTCATCGGCTAATCTTGGTGACCCTCTCTCTCTCTTTAATTTCTCCATAGTTTCCTCTCTCTTTTTTATATTCTAGGTTTGTTTAATATTGAGTCAATGTTATTTTTTCAATTTTTATGTGCAAAGAAAGTTAGGGTTTTGAAAAAACCCACGTGCTTGGTTGTTTATTTTTTAAATTTCTTCTCTCTTTTTTATGTCCTGGGTTTGTTTATTTTTTTTCTTTGTTTGCTTTCTTAGAAAATAAATGATAAGGAACCGAAACCGACCGAAACTGAAACAAACCGAAACCGACAGTTTTTCAACTATTTCGGTCGGTTTCGCTTGAGACTTTTAAAAACCGAAAATTTCGGTTTCGGTTGGCCGGATAAAAAAAAACCGACCGAATCGAACCAATTATAGCCCTATGATTTTCTATTTTTGAGTGTTTTTTTTTTTTTTTTGTAGAACTGGAAACAATTAAAGTTTATAAGTCATCTATATATATATATATTAATAAGTAAAGTTAAAAGAAAATCCAATTAGATTTTAAATTGGAATTCAATTAAAGTCTAATTTTACGCCATATGTCCCATCCAATCAAATTTTTAAAATTTTGAACCAAGTTAATTAGTTCAGTGTAAAAATTAGATTTCAATTAGAGTTTAATTTTACGGCACGTGTTCCATCTAATCGAAATTTTTTTAATTTTTGTGCTAAATGAGTTAATTTAGAGTAGAAAATGATGAGTCCAATATATATAAATCATAAAAAATATAATCATATATCTAACATGATATATAAAATTATAGGAAGGGAGAGTTTGAATGATTTTATATTTTAGAGTTTGAATGATTTTTTTTATAATTTTGGAATCAAATGTGAGACTATATCATAAATATCTATTTAAGTGAGTTATTGTATACAAAAACCAAAGAGTCTAGAATTAATGAACATAATTTTTTTTTTTTTTAAAATGAACAATTTACATTTTCTACCTAATAACATTCTTACAAGACTTTTTAAAGAGTGTAAAAAATATATAAAAATGACTATCAATAATATTTAAATTATATATGTAAGATTATTATACTATGCATCTTAATGTGTATCTTTTAAGTATATTGAATGCGAAAATAGAAGAGTTTAGATCTAATTAGATTCTAAATTATATATATGTAATTATAATTTTTTTTAAATGTATCCGTGCATATGCACAGAGTTACAAGTTAGTTTAATATAAAGACCTCGCTTTTGTTAATGGGAAATGATAACTAGTGCCTAAAAAAAAAGCAATTAATATTTTGACAGTTTTTTTTATTTTCCATAAAAGTAATGTCAAAACTTTCCTAAAATGGATTCTTAACCAGTGCCCTTAGGGCATTTGTTAGCATGACCCTTTGTTAATTAGCTATACTCTATTACTATTCTATTTACTTAGCTAACTTCTACCGGTGGGTGGCCAATTAAACCACCTTTTCTTCATACCACTGTTGGCGCTACAATTCTCTCGAGAGTATTTTCACGCCATCGCCAATCTGTGTAGATTAGTGCATGAGAGAGAAAAGAGAGGGACAATGAGTAAACTCAATAGAGGTATTGAGTTACTGTTCATTAATTGTTAGTTTGCTGGGCTTGATGCAAGGAGGTTTTAAGTGTTTGTAGTTATAATGTTGGCTGTTACTGCTAAGAGTGTTACAAGTTACAACCATGATACATGCATGGAGGCACGCCATTTATATATTATGGTCAAGAAGGCAACAACAAGACGTGTTTTGTTTCCATGCAACAGTACCCATGACCAGTGTAATAAAAGGGCCACAGGGCCATTTTGCTTTCTCTTAATTTGGTCCACCTACAAAATGGTAGATACAAATTTGGAATGAAAGGAAGCATTTTTGAGAGACAAGGAGAAAAAAGGGAATCGATTGTTGTTAAACTTTTTTGTAATCTTTTCCAGAAAATAGTGTATTTCTCAACTGATTTGGGTCGTGGTTTTCTTTCTAATAATTTAAAGGTTTTCACGTAAGCTTTCTTGTTGCTTTACCATTACTTTATTGTGTTGATTGCCTAGCTAGCTACTAACGCACTAACACTATGTCCCTCCGAAATTTTTTTCATCAAAGTCACGTTCAAGGTGAAAGATCAGGTCAGAACTGGTAAAGGCAAAACCGCAAAAGCATTGCACTTATTAGCTGTCCATTTTACACTAGTCTTTGAGATCTCCTATTTTCAGTGTCCAAGCCCAGTGTTTGGGTAGTAGCTTCTGTGTAATTAATAATAAAGTTAATTATCTCTTTACAACCTTAGTACGATAGTCACTTTACAAGTATAAATGTTTGTAGTGAAGAGTAAAGGTTAGGGTTCAAGTCTTTAAGAATGAGTTTCACGCGCATATACACTTAGATTAAATTAGAGTATAATTTCTATTTTGTATAAATAACAATAATAATAATAATAATAATAATAATAATAATAATAATAAATAAAAAAGTTCTTTGTTCACGATCCAAAAAAAAAAAAAAAAAACGGTCAGTTTTTCTGGGCAAATCGTTGGGGATTTTTTTATAGAGAAAATCAACTTAAAAATAGAATATTTGAAGTAGGCTTAGAGGTATAAATTAATCATTTTTTTAAGAATGATATTTGTGCTTTCGATTGAATTTACTATAAGTTTCTAGGCAGATCATCTCTATAATACAACCAAGCTTGTATTCTATAAATAGCAATTTTCGAGAATTTTTTGAATTTCTCTCTTAAGAGCATTAGCATCAAGCGTGCTAAATGCTAAATTTTTTGTATTTGGCACACCAAATACCAAAAACCCACTAATATCAGATGTTTCAAATGCCAAACTATTTGGCATTTTGCTATTGTACCCTCCTATATTTGAAACGGTATGGTCCAAGGCTGTAAATGAACCAAGTCGTTCATGAACAACTCGAGCTCGGCTCGATAAAAAGTTTGTTCATGTTTCGTTTGTTTACAAATAAGCCAAACTTGAACCTTAGTTTTAGGTTTGTTTGATAAACAAGCTGAGCTCAAGCAAAAAAAATTATTCATGAACAAGCTCGTGAACAATAGGACTCGATACAAAACATGCTGAGCTTAGGCTTGTTTATAGCTTGATATATGTTTACTAAATAAACTCATTATTATGACATTACACATATGTTTTGGAATATTAATTTATAGCTTGTTTATTCATATATGTTTTGGAATGTTAATTTATTTAGATTTGTGAAGATTATAGTTGCACGAATGACAAATGTGGATGTAAAAATTGTATTTTGAACAATTACTCAAACTATAGACAATGAATGATGATGGATAGATTTAATTATGTAAAGTTGTAATTTAAACAAATTCCAATCACGAGTGTTAAAAGCATGATAAAATGAGTATATTATTATATATAAATATATATTTTTTTATTTACTTGATTTTTGGTGATATAAGCATTTGATGATGCAATTTTTTTGGATCCCAATCTAAAAAGCTTGATTTAAGCTCGAGTTTGAGCTTTATATTAAGCTTGAGCTTGTCTTAACTAATTAATCAAGCCAAACCAAGCTGAGCTCAAGTTTTTTTGCACTCTCACGAGCTCAAGTTGAAGCATTGTTTTTAAGCTTGTCTCAAGCTCAAGCTCAAGCCAAGCTTGAGCATTTGATTTTTATTGACGAGCCAAGCTCAAACACACACTACTCGACAAAACTTGGCTTGTTTACAGCTCTAGGTACGGAAAGCCTTGCTAAAATTTTTTAATCTTATTTTATTATACTTTTCTTTCTCTCTCCTTGTGTTTGCTGCTTCTCTCTTCTTCTTCTTCTTCTTCTTCTCTCTCTCTCAGGCAAGTCATCAATCTCACCAAGTTGTCCACCATGCTACACTGCTGAGCTTGCCGCTCTATCCACCAAACCCATGCCGTCGACCTCCCACCTTTGGGCCTCCTCCCTCACCCACCTTCAGATCTCCAATTTTGGATCTCCACCTTCTTTAACAATTTCGGACCTCCACCTTCAAACCTCCAATGTTGGCTGGATCTCTCCCACCCTCGGTAAGCTGTTATTACAGTGGTTTAGGTGATAGATTTTGTGGTTGTTTGCTGTTTATTTATTAATTTATTTTTTGTGTGGTTGTGGATTGATTTTGATGGGTTGTGGTGGGCTAAATTTGGTATGTTGTGGTGGTTGTGGGCTGATTTTGGTGTTTGTGGTTACAGCGGTGGTGGCTGGTGGTTTGGTTATGGTGGTGGTGGGTGGGTTTTAGGTTATTTTAATTTGTTGTATATATTATTTAATGTATTGTATGGAAAAATAAAATATCTGATGCAGGTGAATTGTAAAACGGTGTATTAAAATTGATAAAGTAACTTTTTAGTGTGTCAAAATGACATTGTTTTAGCACAGCTGATTCTGATACTCTAATAGTATGCAAAATTTATATGTGCTTAAAAAGCATCAAATCTCCCATCTCTTTCCAATATATATATAGACACACACATTGGCGCTCAAAAAGTTGCTTTGCTTATTATTAATTGTTGGGAACTCACATGACTCACTGGCGCTCAAAAAGTTACTTTGCATATTATTAATTGTTGGGAACTCAAATGACTCATTTTTCCTCTCTATCTCTACATAAAACTGGTTTTACAATTGTCTCACTTGAGCTAGTTAGCTTGACCTAACTCTAGTGGTCATAATCTTTGTTCTAGTGAGATCTTCATTCACTATAAATAGGCTTGAAAGAGTGAGATAGCTCTTGATCTCTCTCTAGTGAGATCTTCATTAACTATAAATAAAATTCTCTATTGTTGCAGTACCCAAAAGCCTCTCCTTAGAGAAACCCCAAATTATTCTTCCCTTCTTATGGCTCAACTTTAAAAAAATCTTCTTGCCTTTTTTTTTTTGCTCTCTATACACTCATTGTACATTTTTTTTTAATCTTTGCACATTTCTCTCTCTCTCTCTCTCTCTCTCTCTCTCTCTCTCTCTCTCTCTCTTTGGTATTCATCACACACAATTATATCTTTATATTTATAATAACTCTAGCTACCTCTTTTACCAAGTTCTCCTAGAATATCATCATTTCTAAAAACAATAGGATGTTTTGCTAGCGGCATGGTTTAATAAGCCATTGACTTAATTAAATTATGGGTTGCACTTGGTACACATGGACCCAACACAACCTCCCTTAAGGTTTATTGAAGTGACACTTCTTTCAAATGTTTCCTAAATAACGCTCCTCCCTTAAAGTTTGAATAAATGCAACATTTAGGTTTTCATTTACTTAAAATAGATTCTTATTAATTTATAAATACCTCAAAAGGAGAGTGCTATTCATCCATAAGTCTCAAGGGAGAAGATTGTTATTTCGTTCATTGTTTTGGTAATGGGTTTATTATTATTATTATTATTTATTTTAAGTTGTTATATTTCGTTAGTGAAAACAAGAGAACATGACTTAACTTGTCGCATTTATACAAACCTCAAGGGGAGTGTCATCTCTATTCAACAGGTTGCATGGGAGAGTGTGTCATTTTTCTATAAATCTTAACAAAGGTGGTGTAGCTATCCATATATTAATTAGTAGGTAATATAGAAAACAATGATTAATTATTCATTAAAAAAAGTGCAAACAATTATTATTTAGGAGTTTATCACTTACAAGAAAATTGTCCATCATTAATTAGAAGTGGTTTTTTTTTTTTTTTTTTTTTTTTTTTTTTTTTTTTTTGAGAATCAATACCGAAAGCTTTATTAACTATGGCTGGGAAAATCAAGCTAAAGTACATCTGCAATCTTTGTTGGTACATCTTCCATCTAGACTTGTAAAGAAGAGAAGGAATTTGCTTGTCTCACAAGTGAGTGATCTACAGATTACAGTGCCTCTGCACATGAGAATACGATAGGATGGAGAAATGAGAGGCTAAGTATCGTATATCATTTACAATATGACCAAATTGTGAAAGACTATGAGAGTTTGTGTTTAGAGCATTTATAAGAACCAGTGAGTCACCCTCTAAAACTCCCTTATTGAGACTTGTTTCAAGTGCCAACTCTATTGCACGTCTTGCTGCTAAAGCCTCCACTTCTATGGCTATAGTGGGTAGGGGGATTTGCTGCGATAGAGACACCATAACTTGCCCCTTGTTGTTGGGGATTATCACCCCAATTCCAGCATAATTCTCTGCCTTGAAGAGTGCCCCATCGAAATAAATTTTGTATTACAGGTGCTCTGGTGGCTACCACTGAGTTGGAGGTCTCCCCATAGGTAATACTGTGGAGGTATTATGCAGCAAAAAGTCTCGCAGTCTGCTGCGGGCTCGTTGTATGAGTTGTGCGAGAGTGTCACAGCTCTTGCCCAACCTTAACTCGTTTTTTCTCTTCCACAGAGCTCACACCACCATAGCAAACAGCTCCGGGTCCTTGTTTTCCTCTAAAATACAACCTATAAGGTCGACAAAAGTTGTCATTTGCCGTAGGTTGTACTGATTCCATGTTGGTACCGTGAGCCACAATTCCTCCAGTTTCGAACAAGGATAGAGAGCATGGAGAATATCTTCATGCTATGATTGGCATTGATCATAGTAATCGGTAGTGATGATTTTTCATCTCAATAAGTTTTGCTTTGTGGGAAGGGAGTTTTTTGTAGGTTGCCATATCAGATTTTTAACTTTGCTTGGTACCTTAAGATTCCATATACCTTGCCACAGTGGTTTGAGCAAATGAGTGTCGGACTATCCAAGTTGCTGATTTTGGTTCTCCATTTGTAGAAAGCGGTATCCTGTCTTGACAGTATATGCACCAGTGGCATTGTGAGGCCAGATTAGTTCATTGGGTTGTTCCGTATGGCAGAGAGGCATGTTCTTCACCACTATTGCCTCGAAACTCAGTAGTGTTTCATCTATCAATGCTATCTTCCAACACCTGCATTCTTCATCAATGAAACTATGAACCTTGGCTTCCACCAAACCTCCCACCCTTGGTGATAAAATTGTTGGTGAGTGCTTTTGAGGCATCCATCAATCTCCCCAAATTTAACAGACTTCCAATCGCCAATTCTCCATATTGCTCCACGCTTAATAACATCCCTTCCTTTAATGACGCTTTTCCATGCATAGGATTCCGAACTTGGACATGTGGCTTCCATGATCGAACATTGTGGGAAAAATTTCACTTTAAAAATCAGGTAAAAAAGCGTAGATTTATCATGTACGAGGCGCCAAGTTTGTTTGGCAAGCAACGCATCATTGAACCGTGATAGGTCCTTGAATCCCATACCACCTTGCACCTTTGGTTTACATAACTCTTCCCACTTAACCCAATGGACCTTTTGACTATCTCCTCGCTGCCCCCAACAAAAAATCTTCAAATAAGAGCTTCAATATCATGGCAAAAACCAGCCGGGAGTTTAAAGCATGACATTGTGTACGTAGGGAGTGCTTGAGCAACCGCTTTAATCAAAATTTCTCTTTCGGCTTGTGATAGGAGTTTTCCTTCCCATCCTTGAAGCTTCTTCCACACTCTTTGCTTGATGTTGTCAAAGCTTTCCTTCTTTTTATGGCCTATGAAGCTTGGTAATCCCAAGTACTTTTCATATTGTTGGACCACGGGTACACCAAGAGCCTCTTTTATTGAAGTTTGCATCTGTTGGGAGGTAGATTTGCTGAAAAATAGAGTTGTTTTATCTCTATTTATTTGTTGTCCAGATGCTTATTCATAAGTGGCTAGAATCTCCAAGAGCTTTTCACACTTGTTTATTTTTGCCCTGCAAAAAATAAGGCTGTCATTTGCAAAAAGAAGATGTGTTAGTTTTGGTGCACTTCGACAAATAGAGACACCCCTTATATCTCCATTCTCCTCTACCTTTCTTAATAATCCATGGAACCCCTCTGTGCATAGCAAGAATAAATATGGAGATAGTGGATCCCCTTGGCACAGCCCCCTAATGGATTTGATGTGTCCATGTGGCTCCCCATTGATCAATATCGAATAAGTTGCTTTGGAGATACATTGCATCATCAGATTTGTCCATGTGTCAATGAAACCCATTTTCTTCATCAGTTTCTCCATATACTGTCACTCCACCCTGTCATATGCCTTGCTCATGTCTAGTTTAAGTGCCACATACCCTGTCTCACCGGAACTGTGGTTTCTTATGTAGTGGAGGGTTTCAAAGGCCACCATAATATTATCAGAGATCAACCTATCTTTCACAAAAGCACTTTGTTGCTTCGAAACTAAATGGGGTAGAATTTTTTTTCAATCTGTTAGCCAACACTTTTGAAAAAATTCTATACAATACATTGCTGAAACTAATAGGGCGATATTGTGAAATATATTCTATATTTTTAACTTTAGGGATCGAAGTTATAAATGAATGACACAATGATTGAGGGAGGTTACCGTAATTTAAAAACAATAAAATTGCATCAACAACATCGCTACCTACCAAGGACCAGTAGTGTTGATAAAAAATAGGTAGTATACCATCCGGTTTGGGTGATTTTAGGGGTGCCATATGTTTTAGAGCTGTTTCTACTTCTTTGGCCTTAAAATTAGTAATCAAATCATGGTTCATCTCTGTTGTCACGACCTGAGGGACTTGTGCCAAAATATCATCAAAGCTGTCCGGATTTTGGGAGGTGAAGAGAGCTTGATAAAATTCCAAAACAGTGTCCACCATAGGGCTTGGGTTTGTGCACCACTGCCCATTGTTGTTATACAGCCCCTTTATATAATTTTTTCTTCTTCTTTACGAAGCTTTGCTATGAAAGAACTTCGTATTCCTATCCCCATCTTTTAACCATTGAACCTTTGCCCGCTGCCCCCACATCTGTGCCTCTCGGTCAAGGAGTTTATTGATCTCCTTTTCCAATTTTTTCAACAAATACATCGACCCCCCATTGTGTGCTAGTCTCTTGGCCTAGGCAAGCTGCTTCTTTTTAACGTTTCGGAAACAAGTTTTGCCCCATTTGGCCAATTTTTTCCCACAAGTGTCTATCTTTTTTTATCACTTTGTCTCCCACCGGGTCTGTACAAGTCTTCTGCGAAATAGCTTCTATTGTTTCCCCACGTCCTGGTTCGCTCATCCACATTTGCTTAAATCAAAATGGCCTTTGTTGCTTGCATTCCATCCCATTCGGAGTAATCAACAGTGGTTTATGATTCGAAGTAGTAACATCTATATGGTGAACTTGTGTATCTAGAAACAAAGAGAACCACTCATTAGTTGCCACTGCCCTATCCACCGTTCCCATATTGTGAAGTTGTCAAAGTGCTTATGCCAAGTAAACTTTGGTCCCACAAAACCAAGATCCATAAATCCGCATTCATCCAAGATGTCCCTAAAAACTTGCATCTGTACATGAGGTCAAACTCTTCCACCCAATTTTTCCAATTGCTTCGTGATTTCATTAAAATCACCCGCACATAACCATGGCGCTTGACTTCAAGTTTTCAAATTTCTCAACCATGCCCAAGCTTCATGTTTGAGTTAGGTGTTTGGTTCTCCATAGAAGCTTGTAAATCTCCACTTGCCTTCCTTGTTTTTATAAATTATGGCATCAATATGGTTTTTTTGAAAAGGTCACAATTGTTAAGTCGAACTCTTCCTTCCAATACATCACCAAACCCCCTGAATTATTTCTCCTAGGTGCCATAAACCTGTGTTTAAACTTCAAACGGTCTTGAATTAAAATTAGCCTAGCTTTGTCTATCCATGTCTCGGCTAAAAACACAACGGAGGGAACTTTTGCCCACACTAACTCCGCAAGCTGATTTTCTGTACGTTGGTTCCCAAGCCCCCAACAGCTCTAACATAAAAGACTCTTTGCTCCTCTCAGGGCTGGGAACCAGCCTCTGCCAATATCAGATTGTTACCTTTGCCATCCTGAGAAACAGTTTTCTTTTTCTTCTGTAACTTAGATTGACCCCCAGTATGTCGAGCACTCATTTTTGACCCCACTGCCTCTGCCATAATAACATCTATTCCAGGGATGGACCTAGCCAAACGTTTCCAAGTAACTGTATTCCCTATGTTGATGTTTGTATTTTCAGATATAGTAGAGAGTGACACACGAGATTGACATGATGGTGCTGCACGTGATTGAGTGGACTTCAAAAAAATTTCATTGATAGTCATTGACTCCAAATTGTTTTCCTTACCCGTAGAGGAGTTTAGCTCTGAGTATAATTCTGTGACAACATTAAATCTCCCCAAATCTTGGTTAATCTCCTCAATTTTCTCTTCAAACAGGTCAGCTGATAGACTCCCCAAATTTTGGGCCAGATTTTTAGTCTTGACTTCACAAAAAATATCTTGATCCGTATGGGTGGGCTTCATTCCATCGAATTTGGCTCCTAAAAATCAGGGAAGTTATTTCCATCCTGATTTGGTATCACACTTTCCTTATCTGGTCTAATGATCTCTGGCGTCGGTCCCCCTCTTCGAATCACCATCAGTGGCTTCTCGGACGGTTTGGTGGTTGAGGTTGTCTTTTGACCAACAGGTTTTGTTTTATAGAAGCCCAGAACAGAGACTGAGTTTCGTCTTAACTACACAAAGGGTGGTGCTCTAATCCAGGCATCGTATTGTTGAGCCTCAATAGGCAGCGAACCTTCATTCTCTATCCACAACTCGCTATCCCTGTCATCATGTGTAAGGCTACCACACTAGTAGCATAGGTTCGATAGTCGTTTATATTTGAAAGATACCCATAACTCCTTACCGTGTTCTAAAGAGATCACTCTGCCTCTACACAAAGGCTGGGAAACATCAACCTTAACCCGCACCCAGATAAAACCATCTCTCAATGTCTCTCCTTCATTCGTGTTTTTGTCCACCAAACCGATTGTGCCATAGATTTTTTCAATAAATACCTTTGTTCGGAAACGGACTGGTATATCATGTACTTGAATCCAGAAAGTAACAGTGTTAAATTCTATATCGAGTACATCAACCTCCTTATCATACCAGTGTAAAAGCATAAGATGCTTGTCAAAGCTCCATGGTTCGGTATTAAGGACTCAATCTAGGTCTGCTTGGCTGTCAAAGGTGAAAAGGACCATATGATCACTCTCCTTTGTCACCTTAAAGCCATTTTTCATTCTCCATAGGGGTGTGAATTTTTTTGCAATGGCCTCAATATTTAAAGCTTGCTTGGTGAGAAACTTTGCAGCGAGAATAAAATCAGTCATCTCGTCCTCTTCTGTAATGCTAAGTTGTGAATCTTCAACATCCGAAAGGGTAAGGTAGCTCCAAGATTTTGCCAAATCCTCCATCGAATAGAATCAAAAAACTATAAGGAACTAGAAAGTGTTTCCCCTACCTCAAAAGAAAAGGAAAACCACAAAACTTTGAAGGTAAACTTGTTACCTCAAAGTACAAAATCACCTTCGAAGAAGGGACAACTATTCTACAGCCTAGGAGAAGATGGATAGGAGCCACCTTTCGCTAGTGAAGAGAAACAACTTGTCACAACTTGTCATGTGCTTAATTAGAAGTTAAAATGGCCATTGTGGAGACATGGTATAATTGGACCTGAACCCAATAATTCACCCAAACTTAGAACAAAAAAATAAGTCATAAGTTATAGGAATACCAACTCGTTTTGGTCTAATAAGTTTTTGACCCAAACCTGACTGGGTTGAATATGTACTTGACCTGACCTGCTCTTAAGCCTTTATTATAAAAGTTCATGTTTTGGTTGACTCATTTTTAATGTATGTACTAAAGTTATATTACTTTTTTATATTGTAGATGAAAATACTAATAATGTTACTCGTCATATTAAAAAGCAATTTTCAAATATATATATATATATATATATATATATATAGTGTTGTATTTACTACTAACATTGAGTAGTATTATCATAAGTTTATTATAGATTTTCTTGCTAATTATTATTATTTTTTCTATAGCTAACATGTTATATTTTATTCTTAAAGTTTTATATACTGTGTGATTTTTTATTAGTTTTTTTTTTTAATTTAAAATTTTAACTTATTTACTTATGCACAACTTTTTAAAAGCCTAAAAACAATTATAAATTTGCCAATTTTTAGCAAATAAACAAATATACTTTTAGAGAAAAGCAAATCCAAAAGCACACTTACTTTATAGGTTATTTTAAATTTATTCCATGTTTTATGTGTAGCATGTATGCAAGTTTATTATTATTATTTTTTTTGTAATTAATTATTAGACTAGTAGAATATTAGAATTAATTATCGATATATAGAATTAAGGATTTATGTGTTATTCAACTCTTATCTATTTATTTTATTTTTTATGTTCTTTTATTTGTATTGCTTCAAATATGAAAAAAAGAGGTTAGAAAGTATATTAAAGTTTTTTATTTTTATTTTTAATGTGAAAATAATGTTAGTCATTCTGGGTTGCCTCAACGTGTGAAGTTTGAGTATAAATTATAGGAATAGCAAACTATTTTAATCCAATAAATTTTAGACCTAATCCCTGTTGAAATGATTCCAAAACTAAATCCGATCCACTGGCGGAGCTAGGAATTTAGGTTGGGGGGGGGGGGCAGATTAAAAGACAAGATTCAAAGTAAAAAATTAATCTAAAAAAATTAATCAATATTAATAACAAAATAAATAAACAACTATATGTCAATTAACTACAAATATATATGTCATATCATTAAAATAAAGAAAAACAATTACAATTTATGATTAAGAATAGTCAAATTAAGAGATCATTATAAATACAAATAGTTTAAACATATAATTTGAATTATAAATTTATGGTTAAGAATAGTCAAATCAAGAGATCAATCTAAATATAAACAGTTTAAACATATAATTTGATTCTTCAAAAAAAATAAAAATAAATAAATCAAAGCAAAAGTATTAAGAGTATACATACTTGTGAATATTTGAATGTGTGACTTAAAAAATCAACTTGAATGCTTTTAAAAACTCCACAGAGACTTTGAGGTCCAAAGAAAGAGACTGGTATGAAAGGAAATTTTTTTCTTTTTTATGGGAGGTGTACTTCATTTGCATTATATATACCTTTTTTTTCTTCAGAGGTCTATGCTAGTAGTATTGATTTCTATTCCGTGTATGTGTAGCAAAGTTGTTATTTTTTATTTTTTGTTAATCATTACCAAGTGGAACCCATGGTTTTATATTATAGTTGTAGACTTGTAGTACATTTTTGTCTAGTCCATCAAGTTTTTGTGTTCAAACTACTATTCAATGAATCAATGCAAAGATTTTTTTTTAATCATAACTAAGTGTGGGACCCATTGGTTTTATATATAGAATTGTAGTAGGAGTAGAAGTATACTACTACTACTACTAGGAAAGGTACTGTGAATTTACTAAATAAGGTATTTCAAGTTATTATAATATTATTAGTAAAAAATTTGAAAGTTTACGGGGGCACCCCCCCCCCCCCCTTTGCCCTTGGATCCATTAGTTTGCAATGTCTTGACTTAAAGAATTTTGTTTTTGTTTTTTTATAAGTACTTTATACAATTATATAGGTACTACAAACCATTTGAAAATATCGGTAACCATTGACTATTTTTCATTTGAAATATATCAATGAAGATTCATAATAAATAATTTAAAAAAAAAAAATCTAACAACGATTAGTGACTCGAACACTCTCAAGAATAACGACTGTTGTTTTCGCATACCTCTACTATGAGCCATTTAAGACAATAAATGACAATCATTTCTAATCATTAAAATGATGTCTCTGAGTAGGGGTGTGTATGGGTAGGGTTGGACCCACGAGTTGGATAGTTTGTTTTTTACTATTATTATTATTATTATTATTAATAAATTGAGCATTAGAACAACGCTACCACAAATAAGAGCAAATGTATAACCAAATAACCATGAGAAGAACTTAGGGTGTGGGTTTTATTTAAGAAGAGGGGCAAAAAAGTAAATAACAAAATTATATAATATATTTTTTAGAATTTAAAATTATATTAAATATAGGTGGGCCGAGTTGGGTTATGCGGATTTGTAAACCCGACTCATTGTTATAAAAAAAAAAAAAAAAATCATGGCCCAACCCAACAACCTTTAAAAACTGACCCAACCTAGTAGATTGGGTTGGATCAGGTCGGTTTTGGCAGGTTCACTGGACACCCTATATTTGAGTTTCAAGCAATGCCCTTTGGTATATTTTAGTGGAGAATTCAGAAAGGGAGGGGGAGGTATCGTACAACTGTATTCCAATGTGTTCATTTATGTGAATGACAAAACATGGAATTCTGGATGTGTAAATTTGGAATTTAAATCCCTTTTCCGGGTTTTTCCCTTATTCTTTTTTACTAATTATGATATGTCATAGGTCTAGTTTTTATTTATTTATTTATCATTTTAAACTATAGTTATTTTATAAGAAAAGTGATTTTTTTTTTTTTTGAGAAAGAAAGAATAGTGAAATACTACATGGTAAGTTAAGATTGGTGGAGTATAAAGTTATAAAAAAAAGGACAAGATTTGTATTAGTAAAATCCAAATACAAATCCTCTGATTAAATTTTTGTGTTCCACTTATGCTCCACAAATTATTTATTTTTTTCATTTTAAACTTTGGTCTCTCAGTCCCAAAATGTTTGGTGTGCTTAGAAAACCCAACTATTTAGGATGACATCATTAATTGTCTTATCTTTTTTATTTATTTATTCATTTATTTTATTTATTATAAATTTTAAGTTAAAAGTTTCCTAAATTACCCTTAAACAAATATATAAAAAAATTTAAACAACTGTACATATAAAACAATAAAAAAGTTTTACAATGTTCAATCTTCAAAGTTATTGTAGATTACAAACTCTATTTGTGTACTATTACAACTACAAACTCTATTGGTTGTAGATTAAAAACTTATCTTCAAATTTAAATTCTATAACAGCTAATCCTCATCCAAATTCAATCTTTACCTTCAATTTCAAATAAATTTTGATTCTAAAAAAAAAAAAAAATCTTTGAATCAAATTTTAATACAATTACCAATAAATTCTTCTTGGGCATAATGAGAATGTTAATAAAATAAGATATTAAATTTTATAAGGACTTGGTGTAAACCCTTTAGTTTACACTCTCCAATAAGGATATGCTACATAATCATATTATTAAAACATAAATACATTTGATTATAGAGAACAAAATCTCAATAAACAACATATTTTAGGTTTTCAATAAAATGTTGATATGGTGTTATTAGGTGTGTGGTAGGATGTATTGAGTTTTAAAGAAAAAATTGATATGACAATTTTTCATTGGATGATGTAAAACATGGGTTTTACTCCCCATCCTTGCCAAATTTGGACTCATAAAATAATGGAGTTTGATGTTTTAAAGTGGACTTAATTTGGGATATCCACTTTGAAACAATTGGTGTTTTGGTCTGATGATAAAAAACTATTATCAGAAGTGGACTTAATTTTGGACTCATAAAATAATGGGGTTTGATGTTTCAAAGTGGACTTAATTTTGGGATATCCGCTTTGAAACAATTAGTGTTTTGGTCTGATGATAAAAAACTATTATCAGAAGCGGATGTCATAAGTTGAAACTCTCTTAAAAATAAAAAAATTTGGGATATTCCAAAATAAAATAAAGGCCAAATAATTTAGGACGGAAAAAGTATTTTAAAAGAAAGTCAAGAAAGTCAAATCATATGTGACAAATTGTAATTTATAGAGTATAAAGTAGAATATAAAAAATAAAATAAAGTATTTGTTTAAAATCCTATGTTGAATGATTCTCAATTTAAAAAAATAATAATAATAATAATCTTATGATGAATGGGGGACAGGGTGGTTTTATATTACATGTAGTAGGGACAACTAAATGAAATTCTTTTAACGATTGTGACAAAGAGCATCAGCCCCGCAAGTTAAGCAGATGAACAAGAGCGTCATCATCAAGTAATTAATATATTTGCTAGGTAAGCTAAAACTTAGATTATATACAAATTATAAGCATTATTACTTTTGGTCCACTAAAAGATTCTGGCTTTTTACCAAGCATCAAAAAGCAGAACAAAGACTGGTGGAAGGACATAACCTTTTGTACTTATGCCATTCTTGGAAATATTGCTTGAAAACAAAATAGGGATTACAATCTTCTAAAGTTCTTAAATAACTTTATGGTAGGGTTATTAAAATCATTTCATTCATTTTAAATATTTCATTTTATCAAGTTATCAATATTTATTTCCTCAAAAAAATAGGTTATCAATATTTTTGAAAATATTTTATATACTATTCATGTAAATTATCAATGATATAAAATATATATATCAATTTATTCATGGATAAAATTTTAAAAGCTCTAGAGGATCCTAATCTAGCTATAAGATAGTGTGTCAATCACTAAGTTTCTTATGAAAATCATTTTTTTTTTAAAGAGAGTTTTTAGCTTACGACATCTATTTCTGATGATAACTCTTTATCATAATACCAAGATACCAATCGGTTTTTGGTGTTAGCGGAAATTGAACCCTAGATCTTTTACTCAACCATTAGAAATTTTACTAGTTGAGTTAACTGGAAACCACATAATTTGTTAAAAGTGTGAACTAAAAGACCAACTTATCGTATTATAAACCCCATTTAAATTACAATATTAAGGGTATGTTTGGTAAACTATAATAAACACTGTAATGTAATAATTATTCATATAGTTTAAAGTGCTACAGTATTTTCCACAAACATGCCATGAAATCTTGATGAAATGTAGAGTTTTAGATTATAAAAGTCATTCTTCTCAAAAAAGAAAAAAAAAGAAAAAAAAAAGAGATTATATAAGTCAGGTTTGCATGTAAAATGGTCCAAAACTCCAGAGAAGATTAAAGAACCCAACAAATACCCACTAGCAGTGGTGCGATGTGTGACTTGACATAGTTGAAAATCAAGTAGAATATCTTATCCTTGAACGTTAAAAAGCGCAATAACTTCATCGCTGCCAGGGTGTAGTTTCTGAGTAAAGCAAAGCAACCCAAGTTGCAAGACTAGTATAGAAATTCTCAACCGTAGCTTGCTCCATCGTAGGAAAGTAGACTCAGATATATACACTTTTTATTTTATATTTTTTATATTTCATTTTACAGATTTTGTATATATATATATATATATATATATATGTATGTGTATGTCTGTAGTTTGACTAATATATTAACATCAAAACTTGGTTTATCATTGGCAGTTTTGTAGTTCAATGGTTGGCATCTTAATTTTTTCAACACATTTATGGTTCAAATTCCCCTCCTTTATTGTAACTATTGAATTTTAAGAAAAAAAATTATAATAAAAACATAACAAAACTTCATTGGCAATTTAGTTATATACATACCAAATAAAAATGAGAGGACAAGATTCAAAATTCTCAGAGCTTACATGAGTGGAACAACTTTAAAGCTTTCCCAAGCTCAAATGGTCCTGAATGGCTGAACCCATAATGTGAAGGTCACTCAATGAATTACAGTGTTTATTATGTACAATTAATTAAGGGTCTGTTTGGATAGAAGTGGGAAGGAGGGAGAGTGGAGTAGAGTTAGCTAAAAATAAGTTAATTTTGAATTAAATCTACTGTACTCCCCCTCTTTTTCTCTTAATCCAAATGGACCATAATTACATGCTATTATAGTTAAGTGCACACTTGCATAACCAAATGCAAATCTGTGGAAATTGGATCATCTTGCCTATATCTCTTACTCAGCATTTCCTGCAACCTGAAAAGAAATGATCCGTAAGCGCACAATGTGTTGAAAAAGACATCATTCTTATCTATACAATATACATCCTCGTTCACTTTTTACTTTATACAATTCAATAAATTGAATCATAAAATCACATAGTAGATATATCTATTGCGACATTGTAAGTTGCAATTTGACATCACCATGTCATCATGATTAAATAAGAAAAAACTGGTGAAAAGGGAACAGATTATTCTGCATGATAGGAGTTTACTGTGCAACCTTACTCTGAAAGTATTACCTTCATCTCCCCCAAAGTCTGATTCCTTCAAGTGTAACAGTACAGGGTAAACATTCATTGTAGAAAACAAGTGATATAATAAAGAAAATGCCACAATATATATGTTGATTATATGATGTTTTTGGTATTTCTCCATATCTTGGAAAAGTTTTTAATCGGTTAGAAAAAAAAAAAACTGGTATATTTATTTCTAACCTGGAAATAATCTTAAAGAAGATTATATGCTTCAAGATATGTATTTAGCTGGGGGACCACAACCCATTCAGATTTTTCATATCTATCTACAAAGTACAAATTGCAACACAAAAAAAGTACCCATACAACTGGTATATATAGACCCCTGATCTTGTACTAAAATACGTACTCAAATTAGAATTAGTGATCAAACTTCAGGTTAACATGGAGGCAAATCGCGGTAAGCGCAGAGGGTTCGTTAAGGGAAAGTTGATGCCATTCTATAGAGCAGCCAAGCCTTCCTCAACTGTTCAATATACTACCAAGGTTAAGCCAAGCCAGTCTTCTCCATCAACTGCTTCAGTAGAGTTTCTGGTCCACCAGGACTACTATGTGTTTGCTCAGCCAAAACAGAAGGTAGCATTTATAGTACAGGATAACAGCCGTGACTTAATAAGTCCATATGATAACCTCTATGGTATGCCTGGTGATGAAAGCGTCGATATGAAGTCTGCAAGTTACATATCTTCTGTTCAAGAACGTTTCCAGCTTGAACGAATCAACTCGGAATGAAAGATGTGTCAAGAAATGCAGTAGTGGTCATGATTTCCTTTATCCTGCTAGCATGTATTAGAGTGATAGCTTAGTCTTGTAATAAGGCCTCTATTACCCGGAGAGAGAGTATTAATTGTGTAGAGAATTAAGGTGTATTGTATTTGTTTCATGTATCTCCATGCTTAGTAGTCTGTGTTGGTTAGTACTACATCTAGTTCAAGAAAAGAAATTCTTACGGATCCATATCTGATGCTTACCTATTCTCAACAAGGAAATCATTATGTGAGTTATTATGAAGGCAAAAATTAATTTAGAATCCAATAGCCTCAATTTAAATTTGCTTTCTTTGGTTATTTGTATTAGGACATATGTGGAACATGTTATAAACATATGTCATTTAGAATTGGCTAATTCTTTGACAAAACGCACTTTACTTGTAATTGAGTAGATTTAGGATGTGTTTAATACTTCAAGGAATAAGAGTTCAAGTCCAAGTATTAAAGCCATGCAAATCTGTCCAAGAATCAAGTGAAGAGATGTTGTTCATTAAAACTCGACAGATATCTCAACAGATGTAACTATCGAGGTTTACTTATTCGAAGATCGACAGATAAGCTCAACAGCTGTATCTATTAAGAATTACGAAAATCAGTTTTTCAGATATGTTTTTCATGCATATCCATGCTATGTATTTAGGTTTTCTTTTCTCACAATCCTAAATATATATAAAGATTATTTTAAGGGCCGTCTCAGTTGATGAAACTTGATGAAAAGGTTTTATTCATGCATATTGTGACTGAAGACAATTTGCCTTAGTTCATCTTTCTCTTGAAGAAACTGCTACGTTTGTGTATACCGTAAGATTTTATAACCAAGAAGCTTCTTGATCTTCATCGTGTGGATGAACTGAAGAACTTTATAGCCAACATCTTTCACAAGTTGGTGTGTTAGTCACGTACTGAGATTTGTGCATCGATTGGTTAATCACGTACTTGGAGCCGTGCATTGAAAGGAGAGATTGTCACTACATTACAAGTCCAATTGGATATTGGGATAAGGGTTCAACTATAAGTTGGTATAAGCAACTGAGATTCCTTTACTTGTAACCGTTTGTTTTGATAATAGTGGATTCTCAGGAGCATAGTTGTCAAAACGTGAACGTATTGTGAATCGATTTTTGATTTTTTTTATTATCGTGTATCGTATTGTATAATCTATCATAAGATACACAAACACTTAATAAAATTTATATATAAGAAATTATAGATATACATATATAAAGAGTATATTCATTATAAATTTTGAATATATTCAGCTAATGAGTAATTTATTCATCACTTATATAAAAATATTTAACAAGCTAACTAAATAAATCAAACTAGCATGTGTTTATAACATACATATTCAAATTGCTTAAATTCAAAAGTTATAATATATTACAAATGACCCAAAAATTAATTTATTTTATCATATTCATCATATTGGCTAATCAACCCCGTCTAAGTCAATGCTGTCATCACGTTTATTATTTTGTAGATTTATTTCTTCATCGTCATTAACATTTACTATGTTTTCTTATTCTTTTTATTTTATTAATTAAAAAAAAATTCTGCTTAGCATTCTAGTTTCTTGAACTTATAACAATAACGAAAAAAATAAAAAATAATTATATTTTCAATTAATATCTTATTCATAGGTGCGGTTTGGATCCGTGTTTACGTTTGCGCGTTTGCACATTTTGCGTTTATTTTATTTTTTTAGCACTTATTAACAGTAACCGGTACTGTTCATGCATGTGATTACACTGTACGGGAGACAAAGTTATTGTTCACGCACTGTTCATGCACTGTTCACACACTGTTCATGCATTGTTCACACACTGTTCATGGACCTACAACTACTTTATTCAGAAAAAATATTAAAAATGGGTCCCTCGGCACTATTTACACATTTAAAAATTATTTTGCTACAGTGTTTTCAGTTTTCAGCAAAATAAGTTGTATCCAAACGGATCCATAGTATAGAAAATAAATTTGAAAATATTAAAGTGAAGTGTAAATGTATACTGTGTAGTCCAAATTTTGTAAAAGAAAGAGATGGAAAGAAACTTATGAATATGTTACTTTATTAGGTTAAATTAAGTACCCTAATGATTTTATGTTTAAAACAAGTCTAACTACTTGTTAGATTCAAATAAAAGTACAAATTTTAACAAAAAAAGTCTCATTTTAAAGCATTTGTCTATGTATCGTATGATATGTACGATTTTATGATACGATACGATTCATATGATATACATACTGTATCGTACGATTCATGAGCACTTACGATACGCTAGTACAATATGAAACTTTTTACACACGATATGATACGTATTGTACGATATGTATCGCGTATCGTACGATATTGATAACTATGCTTGGGAGTGGTGACCTTAAATTTACTCGGTGGGGTTTTGCTTTGATAGTTTCCCCCATTCGTAAACAAATCACTCATGTCAAATTTAATTTCCGCTACATTTAGTTTAATTGGTAATTTGTTTGTGCTATCACGCTTATTGCATGTAATTGAATCTACTTAATTGATTAATTTACCAAAGGAGTCAATACATTTTTGGCCTATCAATTTGGATGATGATTAAGTGATTAAATTTATCATTTTCTAATAACTTAAACTTTTAAGACAATTGATAATGTATTATGGTATCAGAGCAAGTATTCCTAAGTTCAAACTTATCTCACATGATTGGTTAAGTGGTTGAGTTCCACTTACCAGAAGCAAGCAAGTAGTTAATAATAATAATAATAGACTCAAAGCCATAATCTAAGGGCAATGTGTTCTAAGTTTTAAGTCTCACATATCTAGGATCCCAACATAATCCAAAAAGATTCTCCCATAATTTGCCATTATATATAACTTTTCTTCGTCATGCTCTATAGTCCTCTTGTTTTGTTTCCCTTTCTTATAAGATATAAGATAAGAGGCTCTTTTTATTTAAAATAATAAATAAATAAATAAAAATTTTATCAATAAAAACATATATAAAATAAAAATTACTACATAACTGAAATAGGATACTCAAAATACTTTTTCATATCTTGAGTTGAAATATATAAAAAAGCTTATATTATATTAAGTAAAAAAAGTAAAAGAAAAGACGACTACATAACTAAATAGTAAGTACAATTATAGAATTATTATATAATTAGAGGGCTAATAAATAAGAAATGAGCAATGTCAAGTAGGGGCTTTTTTTTATGCCCTAAACATGTGTCCTGATATTAAAGGACAGTTGCTAGATTAGGCCTCAAGTCTGTTTACACTGTTGGGTGAGTTGAGCCTAACTCTCTTGCAGATGAGCTTATTCTGCTAGACCAGTCTGCGCATAAATACAACTATCCAAAATCCAAAGGAATTTAATTAAGTGAACCTTAGTTCCTATAGGTTAACATGCATGCATGCTTATAGATACTCATATAAAGATAAATGTGTTTCTTCCTCTTTTGAAGAAAAAAAAGGGAACAAATTGGGCCACAGGGTATTGGTTCCCAAATCCCAACCCTCACAGCAAGGGCATATGACTCTGTGAAGTTTGGAACTTAGATCAGTGTGGCCGTGCTTGACTGACTAATTCTTTCTACAAAAAGGTAGGGTTTTGAGGGCGAGAGAGGGGCTTTCCTAGAAGAGCATGTCAATACTTTGCCATTTTGTGGTGAGGATGGGGTGTTTATAAATATTTTTGGAGGGTCATCAAAACTGCCAAGACTTGGTGGCGTCAACGTGTCGTGATGGAGCTGCCATATTTGATATACTATTATGGCTTAAAATTAATTACCAAAAGTTTCAAAATTTCCAAAATATTTTCATGAATTATTTTAAATTATTTTAATAATCTTTTTTTTTTCAATTAAAAACTTGATTTTACACTGGTTTTTGTACGTAAGTTCAAGTAAATCTTGTTCTTTCATTTAACTATCTGTCTTATTCTTTCAATTTCACTTACGTTATAAAAATATTTTCTTTGACTTACATAGGAGTATAATTTTCAATTAATTGGTACGTAATTAATTCTAGTTTTTCCAAATAGAAGAACCCTAGGAGCATTAGCATTGAGGGTTGTAAAACCCCCCAAATTGCTATTTTACATTCTTAAAATATAAAAAAAAATCTACTTTATTTGGGTTTGTATATTTAAATTTTTTTACATTCATGCTACAGTGAGTTGGTAAAAATACCAACTCTTGTAGTAAGGTTGTATAATTTTTTATTCACTTCTCTCTCCTCTTTCCTCTCTCATTCATTCATTCTCTATACATTCTCTCTCTCTCTCTCTCTCTCTTATATTTATTTTATTGGGTTGTTTATATTATTTTATTAGGTTGCATTTAAAAATAAAAATTGGGATATTGAGTGTATTGTCAAGTAGGTTGGTAAAATAGATAAAGTAGTATCTGAGGATGTACAATAAATAGATTTTTACATCCTCGATGTGAATGCTTAGAATATCATTAGACATGGTTGCATAGTCAGTTAATGTTAGATATTCATTAATCATGCACCTCTTTGTGCTTTAAATTAATACATCCAAGATCCATGGTTCAAATCCCCTTTCCCTAAAAGAAAAAATAATAATAATAAAAAACTAGATATGGCAAAACAGGCTAAAATTTGCTGACCCGACCAGAACCTGCTCGTTTTGACGTACGTAGCTCAAACCCCAATTTTTTGGCCTGAATAAAAAATGGGCTAACCCGTGGCCCACACATTTTTTATGGGCCAACCTGACCCGACTAACCCGTGACCAACCCATTTTTAAACTTTTTTTTCTTTCTAAAAAATATTTAGACTACATGCCAAGGTGCTAGGTGCATAGACATAAAGGCACAAAGCACTATATTGACACTATTTAGCCATTTAGTAGCCATCAGTGGTAGTGGTCAAACCCCCATTTATTTATTTTATTTAAAATTAATTAAAAGGAAAAAAAAAATACAGAAGGCAAAAGCATCTATAACTATGCATCTATAACTATACATCTATACTACTAAATGTTTAACACTAAGTTACAGGGACGGACCCAGTGGGGGCTCGGGCCTCCCTGGGTCCAAAACTTTTTATTTTTTTTTTATTTTTTATAGTTATTATATATATTTTATTTTTTTAGTTGGACCTTCCTTTTCCTCAATAAGTCTAGTTAACCTCACCCAAATAGCAACTATTTAACCCAAAAGCTTAACAAAAACAATAAAAATATTCACAATGGGGATTGTATTTTAGCAAAAAAAAACTATTTTATCACCAAAGAACCAAAAAAATCATGTGTTATTGGAGAAGTTAAAGCTAAATTTTTTGCAACTACAGTAAATTGGAATAAATACCAGTTGACTATAGCAAGTTGTTAGAAATAAAATACAATATTTTATTAAGATTATTATATCTCTTCCTTCAATTAAAAAACTCAAATTCTCTCCTTCCTTTATTATTTTAATGAGTTGGTATATTATTTTAAGTGAAGTGATAAAAAAAAAAAAGAACATTTGACATCGGGTGTATTGTAAAGTGAGGTGGTAAAATATATAAAGTAACTTTTTGAGGTGCTAAAAGCTAAAATTTTTTGCACCACCACTATTGTGAATGCTCTAATTTCAAAAAAAAAAAAAAAAAAAAATTCTAGCCAACCTAGTATTAAAAAAAAAAAACATTATTTTGTTTTTGTTTTTGTCTTTGTTTGTAAATTATTACATCTTAATGTATTAGAAATAACGAATTTGTGTATTTAAAATTTTTTAATGCTATATAGATGTCTATTTGGAGTTTATTTATTTATTTATTTATAATTTGACCCCCACTAGCTTAAAATCGTAAGTCCATCCCTGCTAAGTTAAATACTAAGTAGTAGAAGAAAAAAAGTACAAAAACAAAAACATTTACAACTACACGTTTACACTACTAAATGTCTAATACTAAGGGTGTGTCTGGATACCACTTATTTTGCTGAAATTGAAAAATTATTGCTAAAATTACTGTAGATAAAAGTAAAAGTTAGTTGAAATAGTACAATAAAGCCATGAATAATGCCAAAAAGTGCAGTGAGATCCATGAATAGTAACAAAAATAAGCTGAATAGTGAAATAATTTTCATTTTTCATCTATACCCACACATGCTAATTTAAATACTAAGTAGCAGAGGAAAAATATACAAAAGGCAAAATCATTTACAACTACACGTCTACACTACTAAATGTTTAACACTAAGTTAAATACTAAGTAGTAGAGTTAAATACTAGGACTAAGTTACAGACCCTAAGTCTAACTAGCACAAAACAAAACTAAAGTAATTAAAAAAAAAAAAGTCCACATCAATAGTGAACTTTGAATTTGAAGTATGTAAACTTAAAATATGTACTTTTTGTGCTCCTTAGAATCTATCTCTCTCTCAAGTTGTAAATTTGTAATTATAAGCATTATGCCTGTGAGTTATTAACATGGAAGATTTTGTTATTATGAATGTAAAGAATTTTAGTCATATACAAAACTATTAGAATTGGAAGGATATGGAAAGTTTTATGTTTTATAGTTTATTTGTTTTTTTCTTTTTTCCCTTCACATGTAGAATAGTAACACAAATAGTCTAATAATAGTAGATGCCCACTTAACGAAAAAGAAAAGGGTATTATGTACAATTTGTTTCCTTGATTGATTTGATTCATTCTCTCTAAAAATTTGGCATTTTTTTAAAAGTGAAAATACGGGTCGGCCCAAATCCGCTTGCAACCCGATTAAACTAACCCGTTTTCAACTTGTTTAGAACCCAACACATTTGACCTACAACTTGATTCAATCCAACCCAACCCGACCGTTTGGTATGTCTAAAAGATAACCAATTTTTCAGTTTTGTTGAACCTTTTTCCCAAAACAATATCAAAATTTTGGAGTAGGAACCAGGTACACGGACTTACACGATGTACCTCCTTGGACAAGAGCTATGCAAGCCTGAAGCCGACCTAAAAATAGGGGCCCATTGCAAAACTAATGATGACAGGTCATTCTATGGATCAATCGAATCATACGTCCTTTTGCAGAAGTTTGCAAACCCAGTTAAAAAATAATATGGGCCTGTTACAAGACAAATTGGACACTGCTTGGCCCAAATTTGCCCATATCCATAAATGATTAGGCTCTAGCCGGGCATATGCTGTGCGAGTTAAAACAGAGCAACTATAATATATATAGAAGATGCAAGGCTCAAATACCATTTATTTCTGCTCAGACGTGCAGGCTGTATGGAGTTCGGACCCTCAGTCGCAGTGGCTACACAATATGCAGTGCCGAAGCTTTCTAGAGATTTTTCAGTTTGCCATCTCCAATGGTAAGGATCTAGATTTGTTGGCTTTTATGGGTTGGGCTATCTGGAATCGTCGCAACCAATTACAAATGAACCAAGAAGCTTGCCCCTTGAATCAAATTATCAAAGTATCCAATGAACGAAGAGAAGAGTATCAATTTTTAAACTCTGTGGTTGTGAAGCCTAGGATCGGTCAGCCGCAAATAGCATAATTTTTTTTAAAATAAAAAAAAAAAGGAAAAAAAAAAATGATAAGGGTAATTCCAAAAAAGGTGTTAAACTCATTCACGTAAGGTGAAGCCATCGGTCTCAAAGAATCCGTCAGCCATACTGTGCATTCAGAGAAGAAAATGACGGTATTGTAAGGCTGACGAGTCCTTTTCAAAGCCGAGGACTTCACCTCCAACCCGACGACATCTGTAAGACAACCAGGACGCCTAGATAGGAAACTGATGGGGAGAAGGAAACTGATGGGGAGAAGGAAACTTGTGACGGGTCCAGCATGGCCTTGCTTGGCCTCCACAAATGTGTATATAAGGAAATATCTTGTACTCCACGGTTAACCCTAATCAATAGGATTCCTACAAAGAAAAGATCCCTCAAGATACGCGTATTAATGAGGATTTTCCTTATAAGGAAAGATTCTCTTTACCAAGAAACGGATGTCAACTCTACGTTATTATAAAAATCCCAATGATGTGCATGAAATATATACAATAAAGTACTATAAGATTTGCATAGTTAGCCTTCCTTTTATATTATTTTGTGACTAACTATATATTATATTTGTTTTATGGAAAATAAAGGCTATTCACAATTGAGAAGCTGAACAAGTCACAAGTTGAATGTTAGGTGGGTCAGGCCAATTATAAAGCCAACTCAAGAGAAAGAGCTTATCATGAAGTAAAGATCCAGCCCAAAGAAGTAGAACATCCAGCCCAGGCATGAATTCAAGACGAAGCCCAAGATGCAATTCAACATGGATGAAGTTTGTTAGGAAAGAAACTACAATCAAGTACAGGTGTCAGAATAGAAAACAAGTGTATGAGGTGGGCCAACTGATTCAAGAAGGCAAATTGTAGAGAATTGTAATTTGCAAGCCTGGCGACAAGTGAAGGAAAGAAAAATAAAACTGAAAAGAGTTGGATTAATGCTAAGCTGACGTGATGAAGAAATAGGAGTTTAATTGTGGAGTCTACAAGTGGGCTTGTGGTCTTTATGCATCGTTGTTAAGTGGGCCTGTTTCTTACTTAAAGGAATTGCACATTAGAATATATAGTAGAGGTATTTCTGGGCCATTCGGGTTTATACCTTGTGAAACTCCTTAAGTCAGCGTGTGGTCCAAGCATTAAAAGCTCTAGTTCCACTTGTATTAGGATGAGGCACGGCATCAGGCGGTGTAAGTAAGCATATAAATAGAGAGCAAAACAGAAAAATAAGGGGGACGGCTTGGACTGGAGAGCAGGCAGCAGCATGTAGTTTCTTTTATGACTTTTCTCTAGCATTGTGACTATTTCTTTCTCTATTTTATTTGTCTAGTTTAATGTATAGTATTTTATTTTTATGCTTTCCTTCAATTACTATGAGCAGCTAAATTTATAATTAAGGTTGAGGATGAAATTTTGTTAAGGATTTTCAGTAATATTTATGTGATTTGATTTTTCTCACAATAGTTATTCTTTAATGATTTAAATTGTTCTTGCTTCATATCAATTGACTAAGACGGGATTCTAGATATGAGTTCAATCATGTTTTTCTCATGATTTAGGATTTGTCTTAATTAATTGAATGCTTGGTTTATTAATTCTTGATTATAAAATTAAATATCTCTTGTGATTTGTCTGTTAATGGATACAATTTATGATTTGATTTTTAGAATTGGATATATCTTGTGATTTGTTTGGCTACAGATACAATTGATGGTTTGGTTTTATACTTAAGAAGCGAAGAAGAACATGCTTTAGATTTTTAAACATAAGTTTTAATGATGATATTTTCCATGATAGCAAGATTGATTTCTAGATTATCATGTAGTGAGTTGGGAAAAATTTATGATCATAAATATATGCTGATATGACTTATAAGGCGGATTCCAAAACCTTAATTCATTTCCCCTGATTATTTACATCTTTTTATTACTTTATATATTTTGCTTAGTTTAACTATTTGCTTAATTTTATTATTTGCTTAGTTTATTTAATTGCAAACAACCAATTTTTATTAAACTAGATTAGGATTAATTTGGTTAAGGTTTAATTAATTTTCTTACGTTCATACAAGTCCCTGTGGGTTCGACCTCGTTCTTGTCCAATTATACTTCGGTACGGTTTGTACACTTGCAAGTATTTTAAAATTTCACAACAAGGAAAGATTCTCTTTACCAAGAAACGGATGTCAACTCTACGCTATTATAAAAACCCCAAAGCCCTCACAAATCAAGGTACGCATAATTTACCCCAGCTCTGGCACTTTGGAGTTGTGAAAGTTCTCTAACTTGACCTTCAAAGGGTATTTGGCTAGTACCATACCGGTACTCTCTACAAGGTCTTCTTTGTTTCTGCTTCCCAGGTATTGTCTAGAGCACGTGAGGATTGTACGACTTACTGACGATTTTTGGCATCATCAGTTGGTGCCATCTGTGGGGAGTCTCTTGTAACCATACTATTGCTTCCTAGACAAAGAGTTGTATGGTACTCACTCACTCGATGACAACCAATAACTATACTGGGGAAGAACCACACACTACTACCCTTGAAAGACAGATACAGACCCTAGCCACGACTGTGGAGCGCCTTACCAAGTAGAACCAAGACCTAGAGGAACAACTGCGCCAAAGGGATGTTGGGCCCAATAGTCACGGGGAGGAGCAAGAGGGCACCAGCATCGAGAGAAAGGACCAGGAAGGGTCGGAAGGCAACAATGCCCCAAGCAAACCAGAGCAACAGGATACAAGTCATCCATCCACCGCAGAGACAGCTCCACCATACATGGTAGCAGAGATGCAGATGATGAAGGAGCGGATGGACTTCATGACGAACACCCTCAGAGGACGGGTGTTGAGCGACCTTGACGAGTTGGTCCATCAAACAAATTCACCATTCACTGCATCCGTTTCTTCGTTCCTCCTTCCACCAAAGTTCCGTATGCCGCAAGTAGAGGCCTATGACGAATCTAAGGATCTCTTAGATCACCTGGAGTCTTTCAAAACCCTGATGCACTTGCAAGGCGTGGCAGATGAGATCATGTGCCGAGCCTTTCCAACTACGTTGAAAGGTCCCGCAAGGATATGGTTCAGTAGGTTGACGCCAAACTCCATCAGTACCTTTAAGGAGTTGAGCGCATAGTTTGCCTCGCACTTTATTGGGGGGCATAGGTATAAGAAGTCCATTGCATGCCTAATGACCATCAAGCAATGGGAGGATGAGATGCTGAGGTCTTACATTACCCGCTTTAACAAGGAGGCCCTCTCGATTGATGAAGCTGACAACAAAATACTCGTGGCTGCGTTTACCAATGGGTTATGGAAAGGGAAGTTTTTGTTTTCCTTATACAAAAACGACCCAAAAACCAAGTCAGACGTACTTTATAGGGCTACTAAGTACATGAATGCGGAAGACGTGTTACTAGCTCGAGAAGAGAAGCCCAAGAAGAGGGAAAGGCAAGAAGATACCCAACAAGAAAGGGGACGGAAGATGGCTAGAACCGGAGACCAATGGGAGGATAGGCGCTTCAAACCCCCCATTGGAAGGTTCACTAACTTCACCCTGCTGATTGCCCCGATTGATCAGGTGTTGATGCAGATAAAGGACAACACGGCCTTGACATGGCCTGGCAAGTTAAAGGGAGATCCTAACAAGAGGTCCAGGGACAAATACTGCTGCTTTCATCGGGACCACGGTCAAAACACGTCCGAATGTTATGACCTAAAGCAGCAGATTGAAGCCCTTATTAGACAAGGGAAACTATAGAGATTCATCAGCAAAGAAAGGGCATATCCACCATAAGAGCAGGTTGCTAGAAGGGATAACGAGCGCTCCAGGCCACCTATAGGGGACATAAGAATGATTGTAGGAGGTACTGCAGCTTCTGGCTCATCTAAAAAAGCCCATAAAACTTACCTTAGGATGGTTTAGAACATCCAACTAACGGGCTTCGTCCCAAAGATGGTGCAGGTCGATAACCCCATAATTGGATTCTCAGAGGAAGATGTTCGATGTCTCTACCACCCACACGACGATGCGCTTGTTGTTAGTATACAAGTAAGGGATTACAACACTTATCGAGTCTTAGTTGACAACGAGAGCTTTACTGACATCCTCTATTACTTGGCATTCCAGCAGATGAGAATTGAGAGAGAACAGCTGGTTCCGACCAATGCCCCGTTTGTTGGGTTTGGAGGAACAAGGGTATACCCCTTCGACGCAGTCACATTGCCTATAACAGTTGGTGACTACACTCAAAAGATCACTAAGGATGTTACATTCTTTGTTGTCGACCGCTCGTTTGCTTACAATGCCATCCTAGGTCGACCTACTCTTAACTTGTGGAAGGTCGTGACTTCGACCAACAATCTAATGATAAAATTCTCCACTGAGTACGAAGTAGGAGAGGTACGTAGGGACCAAGTGGCAATACACGAGTGCTACATAGTGACGCTAGAAATGGACGACCATTTACAGACCATGAGCATAGAAGAATAGCGGATGGTTGCAGAACCCATCGAAGGGCTAAAAAAGGTACTCCTCGATAACTCAAGGCCTGAGCGAATGACTAGAATTGGCACTCTCACTAGTCTGCCAATCCGTCAGGTGCTCACCACGTTTCTAAAAGAAAACCAGGGTGTCTTTGCTTGGAGCCATGAAGACATGCCCGGGATCGACCCTTCAGTTATGGTGCACAAGTTGAATATGTCGCCCACTTTTCTCTCTATCAGTGAGAAGAAGCAAGTATTCGTCTAAGAACAAGACCGAGCCATAGCGGAAGAAGTTCGCAAGTTGCAAGATGTAGACTTCATTAGAGAAGTTTACCATCTCAACTGGTTGGCCAACGTGATGATCGTCAAAAAAGCCAATGGTAAGTGGAGGATGTGCGTAGACTTTATGGACTTGAACAAGGCATGCCTTAAGGATAGCTATCCTCTCCCGTGGGTTGACGTCTTAGTAGACTTTACAGCCCGACACTAGTTGCTAAGTTTCATGGATACCTTTTTTGGCTACAACCAGATAAAACTAGACGAAGCTAATCAGGAGAAGACTTCGTTAGTCACCAGCCAAGGCCTTTTCTGCTATAAAGTAATGTCGTTCGGCCTTAAGAACGCATGCACAACATATTAGAGGCACATGAATGAGATGTTTGCACATCAGATCGGAAGAAATGTCTAAGTCTACGTTAACGACATGTTAGTGAAAAGCCGAAGGGAGGATGACCATTTGGACGATCTTAAGGAGACCTTCGACACCCTCTGCTCTTGCAACATGAAACTCAATCCAAGCAAGTGTGCATTTGGGGTGACGGCTGGAAAGTTCCTGGGGTTCATGTTGTCTTAGAGAGGTATGAAAGTTAACCCAGACAAGATCTGGGCCATAATGGAGATGGCGCCAGCAAAAAACATGAAAGAAGTACAAAGCCTCAACGGCAAAGTAGCTGCACTGAATAGGTTCGTATCAAGGGCAACAGATAAGTGTCTACCTTTCTTCCACACGCTAAAGAAGTCTTTTAAGTGGACGGCTGAGGGTTAACAAGCATTTGAAGATTTGAAGGCTTACCTCTCTTCCCCACTGTTGCTAAGTCCCTCCAAACTAGGGAAAGAATTATTCCTTTACTTGGCCGTATCCCCGGTTGCCGTCAGCGACGCCTTAGTCAGGGAAGAAGACAGGGTGCAGAAGCCCATATACTACATTAACCGAGCACTCTGAGGCGCAGAGGGAAGGTACCCACCGATGGAAAAGCTCTCCTTCGCGTTAGTTACTATAGCCTGGAAGCTTAAGCCCTACTTCTAGGCCTACACTATGGTCATCCTGATTATCAAGCCTTTACGGCAAGCAATGAGTAATCTCAAAGCCGTCGGACAAATGGCGCTATGGGTAATAGAATTGAGTGAATCTGACGTACAATACTGCCCCCGTACTACCATAAAGGGACAAGCGGTCGTCGACTTTTTTGCAGAGTTCACCAATATGGAAGGCCGGGGGGCAGAAGAACATCCTTAGTGGATCATCCACACAGACGAGTCGTCTAACAGACAAGCTAGTAGAGCCAATGTAGTGCTCCATTCCCCAAAAGGGGATGAGATCGAATGCATGGTTCATCTCGACTTCCCTATAACAAACAATGAAGCAAAGTACGAAGCTTTAGTAGAAGGACTGGATCTCGCTAAAGCCATGGGGGCAACAAATGTGATTGTGTATTGCGACTCCCAGGTGGTCACTAGTCAGGTGAACAGTGATTTTGAATGCAAAGGGGAAAAGATGAAAAGGTATCTGGAGCAGGTAAGGAAATGAGTAGGCGAGTTGCAGGCCAAGTTCGTCCAAGTTCCTAAAGAAGAAAACAAGAAGGCTGATCGTCTTGCCAAAGCTGCCTTAGCGGAACACATGCTCATCCTTAGTAAGGTACTTTCTTTTGTTCAGCTCTCACTTTTGATAGATGATGTCGGTGTGTAGGAAATAGACTCAAGAAGCAACTAGACTACACCAATAGTTTCTTATTTGAAAAAAGGCACACTATCTAACGGTAAGGAAGTCGTAAGAAAGTTGAAGGTCCAAGCCTCACGATTCGTTTTGATAAAGGATGTTTTGTACAAGAAAGGATTCTCTCGCCCGTACCTAAGGTGCTTAAACCCCGAAGAAGTAGATTATATCATGAGAAAAGTCCATGAAAGGATCTGTCGGAACCACACAGGGTTGCGGTCTTTGGTGCACAAGCTAAGTCGAGCTGGATACTACTGGCTTACTATGCTGAAGGATGCCCAGGCTTATGTTAAAACATGCGACAATTGTCAAAGGTTCAGCAACGTCATTAGACAGCCGGCAGAAGTGCTCACCCCAATGACGGCCCCATGGCCTTTCACTCAATGGGGAATAAACATCATGGGCCTATTCCCAATAGCAATGAGATAACTGAAGTTCCTAATAGTCGGCATAGGCTACTTCACGAAATGTTTAGAGGCCGAAGCTTTGGCTACCATCACAGAAAAGAATGTATGAAGCTTCGTTCAGAGAAGCATCATTTGTAGGTACAGGATCTCTAGGGTCTTGGTCTTCGATAACAGGAAGCAATTGGACAATAACTCATTCAGGGAATTTTGCTCACAGTTAAGGATCAAGAACCACTACTCCTCCCTCACATACCCTCAGGCCAACGGACAGGTTGAGGTTATGAACTAATTCTTACTCAAGATCATCAAGACTTGGCTCGAGCGGGCAAAAGGTATATGGCCAGAAGAATTTTCAAGTGTACTATGGGCGTATAGGACGACAACAAGGACACCTACAGGAAAAACGCAATTTTGGCTAGCGTATGGGAGCGAGGCCATCATCCCAGTTGAGGTCGGACTCACAAGCTATAAAGTGGGAAACCATGATGAGAGCAAGAACGATGAAGCTATGCGCCTGTAGCTTGACTTGGTGGATGAGGTTAAAGCAACGACCGAACAAAGATTAGCGCGATACCAGAACCTCATGGCCAAGCATTACAACTCAAGAGTCAAGCACAGAGACTTCCAGGTTAGGGATCTCGTATTGAGAAAAGTGATGGGCGCTACAAGAGATCCCTCCCAAGGAAAGCTAGGACCTAATTGGGAAGGACCCTACAGGATCGCTTCATGGCAGAGGAAAGGCACCTACCACCTGGAGACGCTAGACAGAAAAAAGTTGCACAACCTGTGGAACACAAAGCACTTGAAGAAATACTACCAATATACAATGGCATGAAGAACAATACTCCTCATTTCCAGTTTACTTCCTTTTAGTAAATTTTTGCTACCAGTTTACTTCCTTTTAGTTAATTTTTGCTATCTATAATACTTTTTAAGCCATAAAAGCAGTTTTTTATTTTTTCAAGGACAATTTTTTACTTATGCACGCATTTATCATAATAAGAGGAGTTATTCAGATATGACCTGTGTATATATATGTCTCTACAAAACTACATTTGTGACTAAGTCCACAAGTAGACGAGTTCATCTCATGGGGATGCCTTGAAATTATTTAAGGCCACAAGTGGACGAGTTCATTATTAAGCCCACAAGTGGACACGTTCATCATTAAGTCCACAAGTGGATGAGTTCATCCCATGGGGATGCCTTGAAATTATTTAAGTCCACAAGTAGACGAGTTCCTCCCATGGGGATGCCTTGAAATTATTTAAGTTCACAAGTGGATGAGTTCATTATTAAGTACACAAGTAGATGAGTTCATCATTAAGTCCATAAGTGAACGAGTTCATCCCATGAGAATGCCTTGAAACTATTTAAGTCCATAAGTGGATGAGTTCATCAGATAGAGATGCCTTGAAATTATTAAAGTCCATAAGTGGACGAGTTCATCCCATGGGAATACCATGAAATTATTTAAGTAAACAAGTGGACGAGTTCATTATTAAGTCCAAACGAACGAGTTCATTGTTAAGTGGACAAATTCATTGTTGAGTCTATAGATGGACGAATACATCAAAGTAGATGGGTTCATCCTAATTATTTATCTTAGAGGACAAGTACATCCCAACTTGTATGCACAAAGATGAGCGGACATGCGCATATCTCAAAGTAAAGATCAACACATAGCAAAAAATACTAAAAGTGACGGATGTAAAATGTTAAATAGACGTCATAAATAGAAAGTGTTTACAAACAAAGCCCAAAAACAAGGGAATTTACTATTGTTTGGAAATAAGAGTGGATACATAATAATATATATATATATATATATAAAATAAAAAAAATAAAAAAATAAAAAGGAGAAGAAGAAAAACTAAGGATTAAAGCTAAATGTTTGGGGCATCTTGGGCAATTGGGTTCTGGGTGTCTTGAGTAGAGGAGTTTGGGGCGTCCTGGGCAATGGAATTCGGGGCGTCATGAGCAGGAGGATCATTAGCAGATGGAGCCAAAGGAACGACGAGCCCTTCGATAGTTGGCTGAGCAAGAACCACACTATCATCTTTTGAATCCTTCTCTGACTCAATGGAGTCATCGGTCTCCTTACTAACGTTGTCGCCGTGTGCAGGGGTCATCGGCAGTGGGCCGTCCATGGTGACCTTGGATAGATCTAGGTTTGGGTAGAAGGACCTGACCTGCTTCAGGCAATCTTCAAACCCGTCACCATAGTAGACGGTGCAGGCATCGATAAAAGGTTGGGAAGCCTTAAACTATGTTATGGTGTTAGCCCAAGCCGTCCCTACCTGTCCAGAAATGGCTGTCAGCTTCGTCTCTAGATTCGTTTTTTCCTCTTGTGCCTTCTCTTGGAGATGACTTCTTCCTTTAGCTTCTCATTTAAAGCCGTCACCTCCTTGTTAAGCGTATCGAGGACCCCTTTTGTACTGCTCTTGCTCATTGGTCAGGGTCTCATTACGCTTGCACAGACGACTGATCACCCCTTCCTGAGCAACGCTCCTATCTTGAAGCACCTTCATATGCACCAGCGCCAAAAAACAAGAAAACCTTTAGCAAATAAATGAACAACAGTAAAAGGAAGTTAAAAAAAGAGACATACCCTAGAAAGGTCAAAAAGACCTAACGCTCCTAACTCTTTTATCGTCTGCTCAGCATAAGGATCCAAGTCTGTGTCTATGATGATTGACTCAACCATCTCAACAGCGTGTTCCTTATGTGTGAGAAGACGATGGACGGTTTCCTGAGTGATGAGACTAGTCGCCGTCATTAAACCTTTGCCTACTCCGTGGCTAGGCTTGGGAGGTGACAACTTCTTTGGTTTGTCATTTGCAAGGAGGGCCGGTCCTTTCTTAAGTGGATGGTCTTCCTTCCCTTCGTTCTTTCATTTGGACGACCCTTTGGTGACGCCCTTGGGAGCTGACGAGGAAGCCCCCTCTTTTTCTTTCTACTTTCGAGCTGCAACTGACACCCTTACTAGGGCTCTCTACCTCGCTGCCTCCATCTTTACAAAAGGTAAGAGAAGGACGTTAAATATGCAGACGGAAGGAATAAAAAATAAATAAATAAATAAATACAAGCTTACACCGTCAGGAATAGGTTTTAATCTGCGAGCTGTAGGCTCGGTGCAGGACCACTGTAGTTGGTGTGCAACATGCCAAGGGTAATCAAGTCCCTACACTTCCGCTCGTCGAATGGGATCTCAAGCACCCGACAGATGAAAGCCTCCTACTCGTCGGTTATGCGCAGATGAACGCTACCTGAAGAAGAAAAAAAAGTAGACAACGCTAAACACTTAATAAATAAAAGAAAAAAAAAAAAAAACAAACAATGTTAAACACTTGAACAAATAAATGAAAATGCAGACAATACTAGACTTGAATCCTTGACAATACCCCAAGTATTGTCAAAACCATGGGGCATCATAACCCACTCTTTTCGACAGCATACCCAGTCCGTCCCTTGAACAAAAAATTTTATGTTATTCCAATTTTTATTGGAGTCGGGCATATTAGACACCAGCCTAAGTGTCTTCTTCCTCATTGCAAAATGATATATCCCCTGAGACGAGGAGATATGTTGGGGTCTATAGCACCAAAGAACTTGTCCAGTGTAAGCTGACAGTTCCCTCCACTAAGATGATGGAAAGACCAAGGAAAATGGTCAACTGACGGTGTAGCACCGTTAAAGGCAATCTCAATCTTGCTTCGAACATAGCATTATACATGCCGACGTTTGCGGTTTTCCCAGAGTAGCACTTTTCATACTTTCCAGGTAGACGGATTGGGATGTTATTAGGGATTTGGTAACGGTCCCTTAAGTTGTTAAAAATCTTGGTCTTCATCGTTGGTTTAAAGTCATTGACAGTCCATATAGCGGGAAGAATGAAGGGACGGGTATGACCATCCCCTGGGCTTCCTGAACTTCCCTCTACTGAAGCTCCCCTGTCGCTTTCATCCTCATCCTTGTCATCTTCTCCCTCTAACACCCCCTCGTTCTCTCCTTCACCCTCGTCGAACTCATCCTTATCTCCCTCTCTTTCCTCTACTTCCTCTCCATCATAGTCTTCCTCCTTGTCGACAGGAGAATGGGCAGACGGTTCCCTATCTGAAGACCAGGACAAACCCTCCTCGAGCCCATGACCTGACGGGAAGACTTCGTCATAGCCTGCTTCCTTATGACCTAATGATTGCTCACTCGTCACTTCACTATCTCCTGACATTTATTCACCCACAAGCAACGAAGGTATCCTAAGAGCCTAAGTTGACGGGTCTTTCTATAGTAGCAACGACCAACCAGAAAAAAGGAAATAAAAAAGGAATGAAAAAGAGAAAAGGACTTACAAAGTTAATAGACGAGTCTGAAGAGGTGACAGGATTAGCAAGTAGACGGCAGCAAAGATGACAGAATGACAGCTCTCTCTGGGTTTGCAAAGATGAAATATGGAAAAATGAGAGGAGGAGATGAGATATTTATAGGATGAAAATACACAGGAAATGAAGCGACGCTTTTGTTTAGAAATGAGGCCAAACAGCTTATGCCACGTGTCCTAGCATTTAATGATGGCTGCTCGAGGAACCATTAATGAACACCTATTTTCCTGAATAAATAAAAATAACAGAAAAGTTACAAATTAAACTCCATAATCCGTCAGCTAAAGCCGATGGAGCCATAGAGTAGGGGGCAGTTGATAAGGGTAATTCCAAAAAAGGTGTTAAACTCGTTCACGTAAGGTGAAGCCGTCAGTCTCAAAGAACCCGTCAGCCATACTGTGCATTCAGAGAAGAAAACGATGATATTGTAAGGCCGACAAGTCCTTTTCAAAGCCAACAACTTCACCTCCAACCCAACAGCGTCTGTAAGACAACCAGGACGCCTAGATAGGAAACTTGTTAGGTTCTAAAGACTTAGGATTTTATGTATTTAGAACTCTAATGTGTATTGTTGGCAAACCATGATCAAAACAAGATGTTTAGTCGTGTTTAGACTTGCTCAAAGTTGGTTCATTTATGTAAAGTTGGAACAAGCTGATGTAGAAATTATTTATGCTTCTCGGCCTGGTTCGATCGATCGAAGCTTAGGCTCGATCATTCGAAAATTGGGTCAGATGCATTTTCTATAGAATTCCAACTTAGCCCTAGTTTATTTTAAAATGTTTAGGGTTTTCTAATTTGCCTTAGGTATATAAGGCAAACCCTAGCTACATTTTATTGTTACTCATATTGCTATTTGTGTAAATCTCTTGTGAGATTTGTGAGGAGCTTTCCTTTACACAGTGTGAGAGTGCCTTTTTTAGGATACTCAAGCCCAAGGATCCTGGGCCTGAATGAAAAGGAAGGATTTGGTGGACCGGGCCTTGATTCACCGCAGCTAACGAGCTGTTTAAGAATCAAGTGAATGTAGAGAATACTCCTGACAATATACAGAAAGACAATAAACAAGGATATCGAGGAGTACCAAAATTAACAACGTAAGTTCAGAAGGAAACAAAGCAGGATTAGCAAAACGATAAAACAAAGAAATAGTGCTGTGAGGATCCCGGGAATTATTAAGCAGTGTTTCATTAATAAGTTATCTGTTTTGATTACAGAAAGCTCACTAGGACGTGATACAAGGTCCAATCAAGCTCAAAAATTGTAGTATTGAATGGCTATTTCAGCCTTCAAAACTTGCAAAGTTTGATTCTCGTTGAATCCGAGTATGTGCAATAGTGGCCTTTACAGGATATCGGGAAGCAGTATTTGTTCTTCCCTTAGTATTTTTCTTTCTGCATAGATTTTTCTGATGGTTCTTCCTAGAGAATTTCTTCTTTTTTGTGTTTCTTTCTTTTTTTTTTTCGCTACCTTCTTCACAACCCGTCCCCTCCTTTTATAATGGAGTTTTTCTGGGTGTCCCGGGTTCCCCTGTTTTGTTCTTTTGCAAACAGAGCATGTTCTGTCCCTGTCGCCTCGGTAAGTCCCTTTGCCGTTTTCTCTCATTCTTTCCTTCTCTTGGTTCTGATTCCTTCGAAAGCTTCTGGTTGGCCATCCTCTTTGGGACGTGCTGAGGTATGCCCTTCTCGGCATCCCCATTTCTGGCGCATTCCTCTTTTCCCTTTCTTTCCTATTTGGGCGGAATCCTGTTCTGCCATTTTTGAAAGTCATTCGTTGCTATTCTTCTTCCCTGTCCTGGTTCCCCGAGGCTCTTTTGCTGTCTGTGCCATGAGAGGTCGCTCGCGTTTCTTGTTTTTTTCTTTTCCTGTCTTCTTTCTACCGATCTGTCCCAGTCTTCCTTTTTATTTGTGTTTGAAGGGATTTGAGGATCCTTGCTTCTTTATATTTTGCCGTGGTCTCTTTTTGGGATGCTTCTTCCTTTTCTGGGCTTCAGGATCCTCTGGGCCTTCCTTTTATCCCCCATGGGTCATCTGTGCCTATTACTTTGGGCTTAGCCTGAGATTTTTCCTTTGGGCTTGACTTGTTCTTCTGTTTTGGGCTTATTTCATTATGACCCTTTTTAGACCTCAACACACAGGCTTAGGATTATCAAGAAGATTTCTTCAAGAGCTTGATGATCATTCAGTTGCTGCCACAAGAACTTAAAGAAACACAAGCAGGTGTGCTTGTACTTGCTAGAGAATCCAAGAAAGAAGGAGTTCGTGGTTTTGGAGCTTGCACGTGATTGTGTCAGTAAGTTTCTACTGGTGGGTAGCAATAGGATGTTAGCGGTCTAAGTCCTGTTGAACAACTTCGATTCTTTCATAGTGGATTCAGGTTTACCTTGAGGATAGCTAGGTTAAATCCTCCCTAGGTTTTTACCGGTTTGGTTTCCTGGGTGATCATATCATTGTCTTATTTATTTTTCCGTTGCTTTGCATGATATGATTGTTTGATTGTGATAACCTAGATTTGGAATTTGGATTAAGTAATAACTTGGCTAATTACCTAGGTTAATCCAATTGTATGTTTTTTAAGGGGTCTAAAAACTATCAAAACTGACGGAAGGAAATTGACAGGGAGAAAGAAACAAGTGACAAGTCCAGCATGGCCTTGTTTGATCTTCACGAATGTGTATATAAGGAAACATCTTGTACTCCACAATTAACCCTAATCAAGAGGATCCCTACAAGGAAAGAATCCCTCAAGATATGTGCATTAATGAGGATCTTCCCTACAAGGAAAGAACCTTTCTACCAAGAAATAGATGTCAACTCTACGCTACTATAAAAACCCCAAAACCCTCACAAATCAAGGTACGCATAATTTACCCCAGCTCTGTCACTTTGGAGTTGTGAAAGTTCTCTAACTTGACATTCAAAGGGTATTTGGCTGGTACCACACCGGTACTCTCTACAAGGTCTTCTTTGTTTTTATTTCATAGGTATTGTCTAGAGCATGTGAGGACTGTGTGACTTACTAACAATTTTTGGCATCATCAAAAAAATGGTCAAACTTATTTAGTTATGTAGCACTTTTTTGGAACTAAAGTTTTCCAAACTCGAGTTCCAAAAATTTTTCCTAAAATTTTTCTAAAATTATGCTATTTGGCAAAAAAGTCCATTGGTTAGCCAAGCTTATGAAGACCTCCAAGTCCAGATAGCTTCAAAGTGAATTATGATGGAGCACTCTTCACTAAGGAAAGCAAAGCTGGGTTAGGCGTGGTGATTTGCAGCTCTAAAGGTCTAGTGATCTCTCTCTCTCTCTCTCTCTCTCTCTCTCTCTCTCTTAAGTCAAAGCACTAGCAGCAAAACACACAGTGGAATTCGCTCTAGAAGTGGGAATCAATTGTGCAACTTTTGAGCGGGATTTTGAGATTATTTTTATTGATCTTATAAACAGACAACCCTTTCTAGCTCTACATGGACACTTAATTCAATATGTGAAAATACTCTCTCCTCTATTTTCTTGCATAAGTTTTTCCACATTTTCGTCATCAAGGGAATAATGTAGCTCATTCTCTTTCTAGAAGGGCAATTAACTCGCCCAATTTAACTATTTAGATGGAAGGTGTACCACCAGATGTTCATCTTGTTGTTTAGGCTAATTTGGCCTTCCTAAATTAATGAATGCACTGTCCTTCCTCTTATATATATAGAAGTATGGGTGTCCACTAGTTGGTTTAGGTTGGATTTTTGCCCAACCTGCACCCAACCCAATTAGATCTAGTGGAGAAGAAAGAGACCTGTTGTTGACTAGAAAGGGAGATGGATTGGATAGATCGGATTCAGATGAAATTAGTAATGGAAGAGGAAGGCTTGCCATTGACTACTGAAGTTGTCGGCAACGGTTTGGGTCTCTTTGGTTCTGTTGGTTTTGCAGGTCTTGATCGGGTTTTGGATAATCCTATATAGAAGGCTGAAATACAATGTCAATCGCTTAAAGTTTACATAGTTTGTACATTTGGTCTTTAAGTTTCAGATAAGCAATATTGGTTTATAAAGTTTTACAAATGATTGATCCTTCAATCAACTTTCTTTAGTTACCTTATGCATCTAATGAAGTAATGGCGTTGCAACCTTTTTATTTTTAAAATTACTTGTTTATTGAAGTTTAAAAAATTAGGGTTATTGGTCTTTACACCAATTTCCATTGGTTTATTTGACTATATATTTAGTAGAATAATCATGTTATAATTTTTTTATTATTAAAAAGGTATGCATTTATTTGGCTCTAAGGGTCCGTTTGGTAGGGGGTGAAACAAAAAAGGATAAAAAATAAAGGAGAGAAAAGTGATTTTGAAATTATTTGGTTTAAGGTGAAAAGTTGGAAGGATTTTGGTAGGACTTAAATCTTTTCTCCCAAGCCTACCAAAATGTTTTTTCTCCAATTTGGAGAGAAAACACGGGTTACAAAGTTGTAACTGAGGAGATACATATTTGTCCCCTCTTTACACTTAACAACTTAAGTCTCTCTCTTTTTTGTTTTTTCTCTTGTTTTATGTCCCATTTTTGTGCTTGTTCTTTTCTAGTTTTCATGTTCTCTTTTAATTTTTTATATACTATTTTCTTTTGTGTGTGTGTGGTTTTTTTTTTTTTTTTTTTTTTTTTTAACTTTTTTCTTCCTTGTTTGTTTTCTTTCTTCTTTTTGCTGATTCAATACCCATCTCATCTCTATGCTCTTCTTTTCCCATTGTTTTATAAAAAAATGTAATAAATATAATAATAAAGAGAAAAAAAATAGGTATAATGTTTTAATTTTTATTCAATGCTATTTTATTAATTTTAATTGATGAATAAGTAATATTTTATTTCAAAGAAATGTATTTCTTATATATAATGAAATAAAGACATAAGAGTAAATTTAGACAAACCATATTTTCCATCCCTCCACTTTTCAACTCCCCTAACTAAACACTAATAAAAAATAAATAAAATATTTTATATCCTCTCACTTTTCCATCTCCTAGCCAAATGGATCCTTGGGAGCAACAAGTTTCTATTTGGGTCTTTCCGAATTCAAATCCATTGAAACATAAAATTCCCAAATTGCAAAATAATTTTTTTTTCAATTTTGAAATTTTTCCAAAAAAAATTGACACTTTCATTGAAAATTTCTCTCCCTTCCAACAACAAAGAACAAGTCATACTGATGGTTTGGTCTCATCTGTTACTCTTTCTCTCTGAATCCTTCTTTGATTGTTCTATTTACTTATTGAGAATAAAATTGAAAAAGAAAACTGTCAATTTTTGTAGTTTTTAAATTTTTAAATAATAAGCTCACCTCAACTAAGCCAAAATATATGAATTTGCTAAGATACATTATTATTTACTTCATTTAAAAAATAAAATAAAATACTTCAATGATCTTTGGCAGAGCATTTGCCCATGAAGGTTTCCTTACAAACTTAGAATGAGGCCACTTGATCTCTCTTGTGTGTGTTGATGAAGCACAAGCTCGTCAGTAAAAGTGAGCAGATGGAATCCTTGGTGGTATGAGAGGGTAGGCTCGATGAGGGTCACCGGTGTGGTGCCTGCCACAATGTCTCCGATGCCAAAGTTAGAATAATGACCAAACAAGATGAAGAATCAGAAAGTGCTCTTAAAGTGTCAGTGTATATGTGTGTACCTTCTGTTGACTGTATGAGGGCTTTATACCTGCGGCCTTAGGGGCTAGCCGTTGTGGTTGTTAATGCTTCCTCAAGTAACGCCTCTAGCCCAATAATGGGACTTTTAAGAGGTTCCCAACGGTCTGCTTGGTTGATTTCGTAACTGTCCCGTCATTGATTGTCTGCATTGAATGACTAACCCTGCCTTTGTCAGTGATGACTGCTTTCCTCGTTGTTCCGGATGACTTCGTCAAGGATGCTTCCTTCGTCATTAATGTTATCTTCGTCTATGGGATGTAATTTCGTCATTCCCATCAGTTGCTCCCCAGGTTCTAGGGTCGTCTGTGACGTGTCACGACGATCACGGAAGATGAAAAGTTTTCTTGTGACTCTTGGGGTTCTGTTCCGCATTTAATGCTTAGTGGCGGCGCTGTACGCAATGTGGCCATGTGGCGCGTGCTGATCCGTGAAATTTATGGCATGACCCTTGGGTTTCCCGCTGGTTTTTTAATCGTTCTTTGGCTTAAGTTTAAAACTTCTCCTCTTTTAATTTTCTTTTACTTTTCAGAGAGCAAAACAGAAAAAATACCTTAGTAATACTCCGAGCATTTTTCCTTGAGACTTCCTTCTTCTTCAAATCATTTGTGCTGTGCTTTTGGTTTTCCGCCATTGGAGGTACGTTTCTCTTTACTAGTGTTTTTTTTTTTTTTTTTTTTTTTTTTTTTTTACTGCAGTGTAGTTTCTGATTCTTTGTTTCTTTTTCTTTCTTTTGTTGGTCTTTGATTTTCTGGGGATTTAGCTTGTGTCGTTTTTCTCTGCCCTCCGATTTCTATATTTCCATGGTTGATAGTTTGGAGGTTAGGATAGCTTGCCCGTCGATCTCATTTCTTTTTGCGCGTCTAGGAGGGTCTTTGGGTACTTACCCATTTTTAGAAAATTTTTTATTTAAGGGCAATTGTCTGAGCGTGGTTTTGGGCGATTTGTTGCCTTTGCTCCATCAATCGCTTAATTGGTTCGAGGGTTTAGCAAGGAGAGAGTTGATGTCTGACGTTAGGTCTAGTGATCTCGAGACTGGGTTGTCGTCTAATGGCGACCCAGCAGAAGGGGATACAGCCGTCTTTGGTCCCCGGGAGGTTAGGGCTTTTTACGCCCTCAGGGAGGTGTGTGGTTTGGACGCCGACACCGTAAATAGGTTTAAGGATAGGTTCCAGTTTCCGTCTAGGGTTCGTGTCCGTCTACCTAGGGACGAAGATAGGGCCTGCCACTTTTTTCCAGGTGAAGTATGCTTTTACGAGTCAACCTTCTCCTGCGGGCTTAGACTCCCCGTCCATCCGTTCCTGATGGAACTTTTGGCTCACTTCGGTATTGCTCCCGGGCAGCTCATGCCTAACTCGTGGAGGATCATGATCAACTGTATGCAAATATGGTTGGCCTCAAACAGGGATATGATCAGGATGGGTGAGTTCACCTATCTATATCGTTTGAAAGAGTCCAAGGAGTGGGGGTATTATGAGTTAGTCCCTTGGGAGAGAAAGACAAGGATTGTCAAGGGCTTACCCTCGTCCTTCAGGTATTGGAAGTCGCGCTTTTTCTTTGTGTCTGGAGACGACTTCGAGACTCAATCCAACAGTGATTAGGGTGATATCCCGAGGTTGCTCCGTCGGTGGGGAACCCCGACCTTAGGTGCGTTAGTATTTCTCTCCGTCGTTTTAACTTTGCCACCTTTGAGGCTTTAGTATTGCTAACTCCTTTGTTTCTTGTTTGGTATAGTTAAGAGACGACCTAAGCTTAAGAGTCGGCACAAGGAACGCATCGAGACTGCGATCGGTTACGCTGAGACGATTGAAAACTGGGACGAACTGGTTAACCCCCGGACCCTCGCTTTCTACAACCTTGGTCCAGACCCGTCTCCTTACGTTCTTCGTCAAGTCGGTATTGAGGGAAAAAAGAGTAAGTATTATCCTCGTCAGTGCTGGTTCTTCTTATGTACACTTAGAAATTCCTAATAAACGTTTTTTCTTCTTGCAGAGATGACGACAAAATTTAACAAGGACATGTACGCAAAAATGAGATCCAAGAAGGACGAACCGTTGTCCAATCTGGGGAAGAAAACTGTGCGTGTGACTGGGAAGGGCCCCGCTCCTACTCCCCCTAGTACGTTCATCCCATAGCTTCAGAGATGACGAGGACGGTCTCTCCAACCACGTCAATAGAGGAGATCCCTACTCCCGGCTCCAAAAGGCCGCGCGTGACTGGCAAAGAGAAGGAGAAGGAGAAGGCTGACACTCGTTCGTCCACAATATGGGATGACGAGAGGTTGGCCGTGGACAGGGCTCACGAGGTTGTCACCCCAGCAGATTTGAGGGCTCTTTCTGACATGTCTCTAAATGAGGTCGCCTCTTGTCATGTTCACAAGCTCGTCCAGGTACGGTGTTCTCCTTTCAACCTTTTTTTTTTTTTTTTTTACTGACGACTCCACAATTTCCTCCAGGTGTTGGGAGAGAGCCTCCATATTACCACCAAATACCTTACTCAAGAGGCCAAGGTGGCATTTCTAACAACCCGGATGGAGGCTTTGGAGAGAGAGAACTCAGACTTGAAGAAGAACTTGATTGCCTCTATGGACGAGGCAACTTCATTGAAGGAGAAGGTCAAAGTGCTGGATGACGACCTCAGGGTTGAGCGCAAGCTGACTCAGGAGAAGGATGAGTAGCTTCTTTCAGCCAAAGAGAAACTCGTAACCATCGCTGCCAGATCCGTGGAGGCTTTCCAGACCACTGACGAGTATAATACTGTACTCTTCAGTTGGTATTTTAAAGGTTTCGAGCTTCTTAGGAGGTACCTGGTCAAGCACCCTTTTGGGGTCAACATGGAGAGCCTGGATCTGGAGGAGGTGGACAAGGAGATGGCTCTGGACGAAGCTGCTCAGTCTTCTGCCACGGATGGTGATGCTCCTGAGCCTGCTACTGACGCCCCTGCCGGTGAGGATGCTGCTACTGATGCCTGACTTTGACACTTAGAAAATTTTTCCTTTTGTTTTATTTTTGGTGGATGCCCGTCTGTTTTGGGCCTTTTTCTTTTTTGTAAATCTAATTCCAGAACAATCCATTTTATTTTGGAAACAATGTCAGTTGCCCAGTGGTTATGGGTTTACATGAAGCATACTTACTTTTTCCGGAGATGCTTTGGTTGATTTGTACTCGTCCATATTTTTGTACCTTGCGATCTGTTTATTCGTCAATAATCTGTCAACTGATTGTTTTGCCAATTTTGAACACATTCTGAGTGTTGTTTTGATTTGATGTATGGTTTTTCCCTTTACCCCTTTCTCTTTGTGTGAACCCGTCAAACAGGCTCTTGTCACTTGTACTTGTTAAGGGGTTGTACCTGTGGTGAGTTATGTCCGTCAAAGCGGAATCTTGTCACTTAGTCGTTTTATCAATTTTCTAGCTTTTATATCTGCTACAGTGGCCGTTAGTAACTTACATCCGTCTAGGCGGAATCTTGTTACTTAGTTATTCACACCTTTTATGGTGGTCGTCAGTAACTTACATCCGTCCAGGCGAAATCTTGTTACTTGGTTATTCACACCTTCTACGGTGGTCGTCGGTAACTTACATCCGTCCAGGCGGAATCTTGTTACTTGGTTATTCACACCTTTTAGGGTGATCGTCAGTAACTTATATCCGTCAAGACGGAATCTTGTTACTTGGTTATCCACACCTTTTACGGTGATCGTCAGTAACTTACATCCGTCAAGGCGGAATCTTGTTACTTTGTGATTTATGGACCTTATGATTGGTTAGAATTGCCTGCACAAAGATATCAGAGGAATAATTCTTTGATTAATTTCAAGAACGAATGCATTCGTCTATTACATTTACTCGTGGTACTTCTTTAAATGCTCAATGTTCCATGGTCGAGGGAGCCTTTGTCCGTCCATGGTTTCCAGGTGATAACTTCCTTGTCTTGAATAGTGAATGACGCGGTAAGGCCCTTCCCATGTAGGACCCAGTTTTCCTTGAGTAGGGTCTTTAGTTGCTGTAGTGGTCTTGCGTAGGACGAGGTCTCCTATGTCCAGTCGCCTGAGTTTAACCCTCTTGTTGTAGTACTCGGCCATCTTTTTCTGATACTTTGTCATCTTGCTGGATGCGTTATCTCTTACTTTGTCCAGACAGTCCAGGTTGAGTCACAGTTCATCGTCATTGAGTCCTTCGCTGAAAGTTCCTCGTCTGATGCTTGTTACCCCAACTTCTACTGGGATTACTGCTTCTGTGCCATAGGTAAGCCTGAAGGGTGTCTCTCCTGTCGGGGTTCTGGCTATGGTTCTGTAAGCCCATAGGACACTTGGTAGTTCTTCTGGCTAAGCACCTTTTGCCTCGGCCAGCCTGGTTTTGATAATCTTGAGTAGCGTCCTGTTCGTCATTTCCGTCTGTCCGTTTGCTTGGGGATGCCCTAGGGATGAGAACTGATTCTTGATTCTAAGGTTTGAACAGAATTCTCTGAAGCCTTGACTGTCAAACTGCCTCCCATTATCAGATATGATCGTCAAGGGAATCCCGAACCTGCAGATTATGTTCTTCCACACAAAGCTCCGAATTCGAGCCTCAGTAATCGTTGCAAAAGCCTCTGCTTCAACCCACTTAGTAAAATAATCGATAGCAACAAGCAGGAACTTTACCTGACCTTTACCTTAGGGTAACGGGCCGACGATGTCCATTCCCCATTGTGCAAACGGCCATGGAGAAGTTATAGTCGTTAGTCTCTTCGTTGGAAGCCGTTGCACATTCCCATATCGCTGGCATTTGTCGCACCTTTTGACGATCTCAGCTGCGTCTACCTACATGGTTGGCCAAAAGTATCCTGTTCGAATTACCTTGTTTACCAGGGATCTGGGACCAGCTTGGTCGCCGCAAACTCCTCCATGGATTTCTTCTAGGATGTATCTGGTTTCTTCTTCGTCGACACACTTCAAGTAAGGCATAGAGAAGCCTCTCTTGTATAAGGCGTCATTAAGGATCGTGAACCTGGCTGCCCTCTTCTTGATCTTTTTAGCTTCCTCCGTGCTCAAAGGGAGGTGCCCGTCCTGGAGGTAGGATAATATGGGCGTCATCCAGCTGTCTGTGCCTTGGATGGTGAATGTTGCAACTTCTTCAATGCTGGGGTGTTTTTGGACCTCCATTGCCAGATCTGTGCCAATTTTCCCTTCTTCTGATGAAGCTAGTTTTGAGATTTCGTCAGCCCCTATGTTCTGACTCCTTGGGATCTGCACGAACTCCACTACATCGAATTCCTGAGTCAGATGCTTCGTCAGCTTGAGGTATTTCTGCATCCTTTCTTCCTTTGCCTCGTATTCTCCCCTAATATGTCCGACCATTATCTTTGAGTCACTTTGAATCAACAAGTTTCTAGCACCAAGTGCCCTTCCAATCCTCAGTCCCGTCAGTATCCCCTCGTATTCAACTTCGTTGTTGGTGGCCGGGAATCTTAATTGGACCCCATATTTCAGCACTTCTCCGTCAGGGGTGGTTATGACGACCCCTACTCCCCCCTTCCTCTGAGCTGACGAACCATCAGTTTGTATTATCCATCTGTCTACCTTGTTGGTAATCCTGTCTTCGTCTGGAAGAGTGAACTCTGCGATGAAGTCCGCCAGTGCTTGTTCCTTGATCGCCGTTCTAGGATGGTATTCAATATCAAACTGACTAAGTTCAATCGCCCACTGGACCATTCTTCCTGCAGCTTCTGGCTTGTTCATTGTTTTTTTGATTGGTTGGTCCGTCATTATGAGAATGGGATTTGCCTGGAAGTATTTCCTTAGTTTGCGCGAAGCCACAATCAGCGCAAACGCGATTTTCTCGATTTTTGGGTACCTGGAATCAGCTCCTTGGAAGGCTTGGCTGACGTAGTAAACCGGTAGCTGCTTCTTGTTCTCTTCTCTGATCAGGGCTGCACTCACTGCCGAGGCTGACACTGCCAGGTATAAGTATAGATTTTCCCCTTTCTTGGACGGGCTTAGGGGGGGTGGGCTGCTCAGATAACGCTTTAGTTCCTGGAACGCAGCTTCGCACTCGTCGGTCTAGGCAAAGGCCTGCTTCAAAGTCTTGAAAAAGGGCAGGCACTTGTCTGTAGCCCTAGAAACAAACCTGTTCAAAGCTGCAATTCTTCCTGTGAGTTTTTGAACTTCCTTCACGGTCCTGGGGGATGTCATGTTGATGATGGCTTGTACTTTTTTGGGGTTGGCTTCTATTCCTCTTTGGGACACCATGAATCCTAGGAATTTCCCCGAAGCAACCCCAAAGACACACTTACTTGGATTCAATTTCATCTGGTGTGCTTTTAGGGTTGTAAATGTCTCCTTCAGGTCGTCCAGGTGTGCGAGCTCTTCTTTGCTCTTGACGAACATATCGTCCACGTACACTTCCATGTTCCTGCCAATTTGTTGGCTGAACATTTTGTTCACCAACCTCTGGTACGTTGCCCCGACATTCTTCAACCCAAATGGCATTACCTTGTAACAGTAGAGTCCTTAACTTGTGATGAAGGCGGTTTTCTCCTGGTCTTCCTCAGCCATCCTTATCTGGTTGTACCCTGAGAAGGCGTCCATGAATGTCAGTAACTTGTGCCCGGCTGTGGAGTCTATGAGCTGGTCTATTCTAGGTAGGGGGAAGCTGTCCTTTGGGCATGCCTTGTTCAGGTCGGTGAAGTCTACGCACATCCTCCATTTCCCGTTGGTTTTCTTCACCAGAACTACATTTGCTAGCCATTCAGGATAATACACCTCCCGGATGAACCCTGCCGTCAGGAGTTTGGTAACTTCCTCTGCAACTGCCTGGTCTCGTTCTGGAGCGAAGGTTCTTCGTCGTTGCTGGACGGGCTTTCGTTCTGGGTCCACATTCAACTTATGTTGGATGACTTCTGGAGATATGCCCGGCATGTCCTCGTGACTCCATGCGAAGACGTCTAGGTTCTCTTTGAGAAACCTTATGAGTTTTATTCTCATCTCAGGGCTCAACGTCGTTCCTATCTTGGTCGTCTTATTCGCCTCTCCTTCTACCAACTCCACCGTCTCTAGGGCCTCTATCCTGTCTTTTTCCTTTTCCTCAATCATCCACATGTGGTTCTCCTTCCCAGCCAGGACTGCTTGGTAGCATTCTCTTGCCAAGACTTAATCTCCTTTCACTTCACCGACACCATTATCCGTTGGGAATTTTACCTTCAAATAGTAAGTTGACGTTGCCGCCTTTCACTTGTTGAGCGTGGGTCTCCCAACGATGACATTGTAGGATGAGGGACAATCCACCACCAGGAAGTCTACTTGCCGGGTCAACTGTACTGGGTATGTCCCTGCTGTCACTGTCAACGTCACTATACCCCTGGGGTAGACCCTGTCTCCGCTGAAACTGACGAGTGGAGAGTCAAAAGGGCGTAGTCTTTTTGGATCCAGTCTCAGCTGCTGAAAGGCTGGGAGGTAGATGATGTCAGTGGAGCTGCCATTATCGACGAGGATCCTCTTGGTATTGAACCCTTCTATATTTAGCATTATGACTAAGGGATCGTTGTGGGGCCGCTTCACTCCCATGGCGTCTCCTTCACTGAAGGACATGTCTTGGTATGTTCGTCGGTGCTTGGATGAGGGTACGGTGTGGACGCTGTTAACCTGTCTCTGGTATGCCTTTTTGAGTGATTTAAATGACCCTCCTAAAAACGGCCCTCCTGTAATCGTGTTGATCTCCCCTATTACCTTGTGCAAAGGTTGGGACGAACGGTCGTCATCCTGGGAGAAGGATTCATGCTAGCTTTTATTGTCGTCTCTGAACTTGCTATATTCTCCCTTCTTCACATATTTCTGTAGCTTCCCTTTTCCGTATCAACTCCTCTATTTGCTCCTTTATGTCCCTGCAGTCTTCCGTGTTGTGGCTGTGATCTTTATGGAACCGGCAATACTTGTTCTTGTCGCGGACATTAGGGGATGTGTGCAATGGTCTGGGCCATTTGAGATAATGCTCGTCCTTGATCTGCGTGAAAATCTTGTCAACAGGCATGACCAAAGGGGTAAATCTTACCGTTCGAGGACTTTTGTCATCTTTCCTCCTATTCCCGTCGTTGTTCCGACGATCTGGTCGATCTCTCTTCTGCCCCCTGGGATTGTCTTCCCTTTTGGCCTTGTCGCCTGGCTTTTCGGCATCCTTTATGGAAGCTAAAGTATCTTCAGCATTCATATACTTCTATGCCTTCAGGAGCATTTCCGCCATTGTCTTTGGTGGATTCTTTGCGAGGGAGGCCACAAGATCTCTGGACCTCAGCCCTGCTTTGAAGGTCATCAGCTGTACTTTGTCATCGGCTTCGTCCACCTCCAGAGTCTCCCGAGTGAATCATTTGACATATGACCTCAGAGTTTCCTTCTCTCCCTGCTTTACGGTGAGTAAGTAGTCTACCAGCCTTTTTGGACGTTGCCCCCCTATGAAATGGCGCAAGAAGGCACTACTTAATTGGTCGAAGTTGTCTATGGACGAGGTCTGCAACTTCGTGAACCATTCTCTTGCAGCTCCTTTGAGAATGGTTGGGAAGGAACGACACAGTATCTCGTCAGGTGGTTGTTGAAGACCCAGAGTTGTCTTGAAGGTATTAAGATGATCTTGAGGGTCCTTGAGTCCGTCGAACGGCTCTAGTTGAGGTAAGCGAAACTTTGACGGTACAAGGCATTCAAGTACCGCTACGGTGAAAGGCGAATCCGTAGCCCTTACCATTTTGTCTACGCTCCGGTCTGTCTTCTCTTTGATAGCGCTCCTTAATTCGTTCATCTCTTTCCTCATTTCTCGAAGAAGATCTGAGTTCTGTTCGTCCGGAGTGACTGGCCTTTGAGGGGTACCCCCTTCTCCCTCCGGGTTACCCTTGGACCGGCTTTCGTCCTGTTGAGCCTGTTGGACCTGCTGGAGTCGTAGCTGCATTTCCTGGTTCTGTTTGGTGAGTTCTTCAATGGTGGCTGTAAGGGCTTGAACTTGTTGGGCCAAGGCCGCTGAATCTGGGTTGGATTCCATCTGGATGTAGAGAGTTAATGGAAACCACGTTTTCAAATATGAATCTGAAAATTTCGTTTCCCACAGACGGCGCCAAACTGATGAAGCACAAGCTCGACAGTAAAAGTGAGCAGATGGAATCCTTGGTGGTATGAGAGGGTAGGCTCGATGAAGGTCACCGGTGTGGTGCCTGCCACAACGTCTCCAATGCCAAAGTTAGAATAATGACCAAACAAGATGAAGAATCAAAAAGTGCTCTCAAAGTGTCAGTGTATATGTGTGTACCTTCTGTTGACTGTATGAGGGCTTTATACCTGCGGCCTTAGGGGCTAGCCGTTGTGGTTGTTAATGCTTCCTCAATTAACGCCTCTGGCCCAATAATGGGACTTTTAAGAGGTTCCCAACGGTTTGCTTGGTTGATTTCGTAACTGTCCCGGTCATTGATTGTCTGCATTGAATGACTAACCCTGCCTTCGTCAGTGACGACTGCTTTCCTCGTTGTTCCGGATGACTTCGTTAAGGATGCTTCCTTCGTCATTAATGTTATCTTCGTCTATGGGATGTAATTTCGTCATTCCCATCATGTGTCATTGAAATTGTTAATGATTTTCAATAGGAAATTGCTTCAATTAAGCACTAGCATCTGAGGATGTAAAAAAAAAGAGGGTGAAACTACACTATTAGTCTCTGAAGTTTACTCTGTGTGCGCAATTGGTCTCTCAAGTTTTAACTGAGCAAAATTAGTACCTTAAGTTTAAAAAATAAGTTGTATTAGTTTTTTTACTAACTGCTGTTAATGGTGTTAATTACGTGACTAACAGAACAATGACACGAAGATAGTGGCTGAGAAGGATGTGTTACTTGGAGGCAAGAGGCCACCGTCGCCGGTAGAGGGAGGCGGCGTCGCGACAGTCTAGGGTCCGTCAATCTCTCTCCCTCTCGTGCCTTCGAGCCTTTGTGAAACAAAAATAAAAAAAATATATGGGATTTAATTTGTAACTAGTTTTGATTTTAGATTTGATTTCAACCGGGTCAGTTTGCTTTATATTTAATCTAATGTGGAAATTAATTATTGTAAGTTTTTAATTAAAAAAAAATGGCACATCATTAAAAATAATGTCAAGTCATTTTTCCGTTAGTCACGTAATTAACATCATTAACGGTAGTTAGCAAAATAACTAATACAACTTATTTTTTAAACTTGAGGGACCAATTGTGCACACAGGGTAAACTTCAAGGACTAATAGTGTAGTTTCACCTAAAAAATATATATATATATATATATATATATTTTACATCCTCAAAACCTATTTTATCTATTTTACCATACCATTTTATAACTCACCCAACATCTTAATTTTTATTTTTACACACAACTTATTAAAATAATATAAATTACACCATCAAATAATATATAATAAAAAAAAAACTAATTATCAAAGAAAGAGAGGGAGTGTGAGAGATTTAAATATTTGTGTGTGTATATTTCTTTTTCTTTACAACCCTATGAATAGTAAGTTGTATAAATACAAACTTGCTGTTCATGGTTGCTAAAAATGTTTAGCAACCCACACTTGGATAAAACTCAATTTGAGTGGGTAGGTTGCTACAATAGCAACTGGGGGGGGGGGGGGTGGTTTTACACCCCCCCAATGCAAATGCTTAGTACTTATAATATCTTGCTTAGAGCATTCACAATAAAGATCTAAAAAAAAAAGCTTTTAGCAACTAAAAAAATCTACTTTATCTATTTTAATAACTCACTTTACAATACACCCAATTTCAAATGTTCTATTTTAACATACAACATATTAAAATAATATAAATAATACAATAAAATAATATATCCTAACACAATATACAATAGCCACAACCAGCACCGCCTCAGCCACGGTTAGCCATAATAACCACTACCAGCCACAACAACCACTGTCTTAGCCATTGTCATAGCCACCTCTAGCACCACCCACAACCGCAACCCCCAACCACTACAATCACAAGAAATTGCAACCCTCTACATCCAAAATATAATAATCATCCAAAACCACCATCACTGCCACCTATAACCTGTAAATCAAAACCCCACCACCGAATCAATTAACCCACACCCACAACCTAAAGCTACCTCAATCAACCCACACCTACAACCAGCAAACCACTGAATCAACCCATACCTACAACCCAAAGCCACCGAATCAATCAACCCACACCCACAAGCTAAAGCCACCCCACTCAACCCAACAAAACCACCCAAAATCAAATCACAAAACCCACTAAAACCCAGCCACACTCACTGAACCACCACAACCTAGCCACACTCGACCCACAACAAAGACTCACGAACCACAAAATCAACCCAAACCCATGAAATCACGAACAAGGACAATCCATGAACCATGAACAAGGATGATCCACTAACCATGAACAAGAACGATCCACCAACACCTACGAAATCAACTCGACCCACGATTGTGACCCACAGGGAGAGGAGGAAGATCAACAGTCAAAGAAAGAGAGGGAGAGTCAGAAAGAAAGATAGAGGAGAGGGTGAGAGAGAGAGAGAGAGAGAGAGAGAGAGAGAGAGATAATAATAAAAAACACTAGCAACTTGCTACAATAAGTAGCTACTACTAGCAACTTACTGTAGCAAGTTGCTAAAACTTTTTAGATTTGGCACCTTTGATGTGGAGCATGTTTTAGTGTTTTGAGCTATAAAATAGCATTTTAGTAATTTTTACATCTTTGATGTGAACGCTCTTACATTGTGATAGGTAAGCTAAAGAGATTTGCAGTGGCCAATAACGTGTCCTAGAAATAAATATATAAAGCAAGCTCAGTGAAGTTCGCACCAGCTATGGAGCATGGGATGTTGGCACTAGCCCACAAACACATTCTTCTTCTTCTTCTTCTTCTTCTTCTTCTTTTTCTTTTCTTTTTTTTAAATTTGGGAAATTTGTGTTCTTTTGGGTTTGAATTAGGGAAAGACCCAAATAGAAACGAGATGTTCTATTAAATGGTTAAACCCAAGCATATGTGTAATATAAAAAAGAGTTGTTACATTATGTTTACATCATTATTTGATTAGACACATATGTACAAAAACTAATGGAAGTTGATAGAAAAATTAATAACACTCATTTTTTAAAATTTAAGGCACCAATAACACTTATTGGAAATCTCAAAAATCAAAACCACTCTAACTCAGTAGATGAACTTTAAATATTAACAGTGTATTTTGTTCTAAATAAAAGTTGTGTGATGTTAACTAGAAGGAAATGAAATTATTAGTCCATTCACTTTAGATTGTTAGTCTCATTTGCAAAATCTAGCTGGTAGGATTTTGTGTCAACCATAATTTACAATTCTTAATTTGGGTATTTCAAGAGGAGATTTGAAATTTTTATTCCTAAAGAGAAGATGTTATTATATTTGTTGTGAATTTCAAGTTAGTCATAAACTTGAGAAGATATTGTTATTGATTTTATAATAGTGGATTTATTTGGAGTTTATTTCGTGGTTTTTCTCTTCAAAAAGAAGGGGATTTTCACACAAATTTGGGTTCTTATGTGTGATTGATATATTGGCTTAGTAATTTTGGTGTCAATATTTTTTGGTGATTGATTAAAATTATCCATTGAATTTTTTTTTAATTCACACAATATTAGATTGCCAGTGGAAAAGGTTATGACGCCTAAACACCAGGTTTTCTTGGATTTTTTTTAAATTAATTAATTAATTAATTAATTTTTTATAATTAGAAAGCAACACAAAACCCATCTAGTTAAGAGAGACATTAATCCATTTTTTTTTTTTTTTAAGTGAGATAGAATTCTATTCTAGCTTAATCTATTTGTTTGTATAAAACTCTCTCTTAGAGACTTGAACTCCGGTTCTTACCCCCAACTCCCCACCAGCACTTATACTTATGGTTTGACCATTACGTTAAAAGTGTACGGTGCATTATAACTCATGTTCTAGCTAAGGTTGTTTGTCTCCATTTCCCATATTTCAAGTGTAATAATTACTCCCTCCCTTCTCGTGCACATGGGAAGCTTGGGAGAGTGACATGTTGATTGAGATTCTATTTTTTTGGCTTGTGAATGAAATAGAATGTATTAACTATATAAAAAGAGCGAATCACTCAATTTACAGTGTTCAATCTACAGTATTTTTGTTTAATCAAAAAAAATTTTTTGGAGCCAAAATGGTTCATTTGGCTAAAGTGTGAAAAAAAAAAAAAAAAAAAAAAAAAAAAAAGAAGAAGAAGAAGAAGAGAAAATGAAGGTAGGGATAGTGAGTGAAAGGGCTAGAGTTCCAAACATGGTTGTCAAAATCCTGATCTGGATTCTATGATTTACAATCCCATCTGGCCAAAATGATCTGGATCTTACAAGAATCTTTGCGATTATTCAGGATTGGTGGGATCTATGATTTTGACAATTCCAAACGATCTTGGTTTCTTATAATCTTTTTTAACTTAATAGAAGACTCAGTTGGACCCAAATGAAAAATAACATTCCAATAAAGTGTCACGTTTTGAGGTTTTTAGCCTCTTTAAATAATGCTTATAAATGGATGTAGTGATGTGTGATAATTACATCAAATGGATGCAAATTTATGAATGAATGTATAATTTATGTGATTATTTAACATACCAATGTGTTTTTTTTTCCCTCAAATAATGTAGAATCTTACGATCCACAATCTAATCCTACGATCTACGATCTCACTTACCTCCCACGATCCTACGCAGAATCCCGTTTTTGACAACCTTGGTTCCAGAGCTCTCTTTGCCTCTCTACCTCTCTTTTTTCTCTCTTTCTCAATGTCCAGAGAATTTTTGGAGCCTGAGAGAGAGAGAGAGGGAGAGAGAGAGAGAGAGAGAGAGAGAGCTTTCTCCGAAAGAAGTAATCCACCGCTCTCCAAATCCAAGGTTGCAAATGGCTGTTTGTGGACGTTTATGGTGGTATATCAGCCAATCTGAATAGAGCAATGGGGGATGGGTAGATCGAAGTAAAAGGTATATCGGCCAATCTGAATAGAGCAATGGGGGATGGGTAGATCGAAGTGAAGTAAGGCTGATCTTGTCTATGTGAATGAACCAAGGAACAGTGTTTTGGTTTGGCCAAGTGGGTGAGACAAAAAGGTGCGTATTAAACTTTCCCAATTTTAGATCACTTTGCCATCTGAGGGTAGTATAGAAATTGGGTGATGAGAATGAGATTGAGAGGAGAGAGAGTTGAAGGGAATGGAATGATAGGGTATGGGCATTTTACTACTCCGTAAGTATGGGCTTCTACTTCTCTTTTTTCTTCTTGAATTTTTGGTGTTATGATCTCCTCAATCTTCATATTCCAGGTGAGGTAAGCACTCTCTCCTCTATTTTTGATTTTTATGTTTCATTATTTGTTATCACTCCTGAACAATCATTCATCCAATCTACAGCCAAAGCTTCGCCTCCTCCAAACAGTACCTTGTTGCATTTGCTGCAACAATCCAAAAATTCATCATTCTCTTTTTGCCACTACAGGTTTATTTTGCACTATTTCAATAAATATTTCTCTGAGTTTGTTTCTGCTTATTTTAATTCTTTAATCTCAGTTTTGTTTTTGCTCGAGATAATATTCCCTTCAATAATATATTACTCTTATGTTTGTGCATACATTCTATCTAATGCTATGATTGATGGGTTTCGACATGAGGTTGAGAGATATTAAATATCTTGTAGATATCTGAGTCTTGTAGTCTGTGAGTCTTGTATTTATCTATCACAGCATAGAATATCTTGTAGATATTAGTTTAGTTTAGTAGTTTTATATTGTAGTTTGTAAATAGAGTGTTAAGCTACATGCCACTTGTTATGTTTGTATTGGCTGACTTGGGATTGAATATTGTTGGTCAAATTGGTTACTCTGTTTCTGCTATATATAAAGAAACAGAGTCAAATATTTATACATACGGAATCATTTTCTCAAAGCTCCAGAATGTTCATTCTCTCTTTCTGCATGCCTTCATGTCTCTGCATGCTTTCTGCCATTGCTGAACCTTCTTTAAGCTTGCATTTTTTATTTCAACATGGTATCAGAGCCAAACTAGCTTAGCGAATTGTTCAAGTCTGGTATTCTCTGATTCTTCCTAGTTCAATTTCGTTTTCTTTTTGATTTCTTGGGGCTTCTTTCAGATCAATTAGAAATTTTCTTCATTGTGTTTCTGATTGATTCTTGCACTAAGTTCATCATCTTCTAGATCTTGATTTCTTTAGCATATTGAAATCTAGATTCCCCTCTTCATAATTGGAAATTGATTTCTTTCAATCTTAGGGTTTCAATTCTCAATTTGCAGTGAGTTAATCAAGATTGTAAATTGAATCTTGATTTGATCTGATATTACATTGTATTACAGTGTTCATTACTTGTTCTTTGAAGATTTTTCTCTAAAAGGACAATTCTTGATTTTCGTTTGCTAAATCCTGTTTGGGACTTTGAATCTTCAATCAAGTTTCATCTTTTTCTTGATAAACATTGCACTAAGTATGACTGAAAGTACTTCCAGTGCTACTGCTCCAACTGTTCAGCCTTGGGAAAATTCCTCTAGCCCCTATTTTCTATCTAGTGGTGATAATCCTAGTATTTTATTGGTGGTTCAACCTCTCACTAAGGAGAATTATAGCACCTGGAGTAGGGCAATCCTCATTTCTCTAGATGCCAAGACCAAACTAGGATTCATTGATGGATCTATTCCCAAACCTCAATCTGTTGATCATCCCTATTACAGAGCTTGGTGTAAATGTAACAGCACAGTCTTGGCTTGGCTGTTTAATTCTGTCTCCAAGGATTTACAACCAAGCATAGTTTATTTCCAGAGATGTGTGGATTGACTTATAGTTCAGATTGGACAAGGCAATGGCCCTAGGATCTTTGAGTTGAGAAAGGAGATTAGTTCTTTGACTCAAGACAATTTAACCATCAATGCATATTACACCAAATTTAAGGGACTTTGGGATGAATTTTCCAATTATAGGACATGTACTTGTGGTCATCAAGTGGAGGAGTGTACTATATCTTTTCTGATGGGGTTGAATGAGACTTATGCAGCTGTTAGAGGACAGATTCTGATTATGGATCATGTGCCTCCCTTGAGCAAGGTGTTTTCTCTTATACTTCAAGATGAGAAACAAAGGAACATTGGGGTTGCCAAGAAAATGCAACTTGACACAGCAGCTGCTTTGGCATCAGCATTAGCAGCAAAGAATGTCAAGAACTTCAAGAAGGGTAGGCCACAATGTACTCACTGTGGTGCAATGGGTCATGTGGTTGAAAAATGCTATAAGTTGCATGGATACCCTCCTGGCTATAAGTTCAAGTCCACTAAAGGCCAGGTTGCAACTACTCTACCACCTTTTGCCAACAATGTAATTGCTCCTGAAGATGATGCAAGTGGAGGTGTTAGCCTTACAACCTTGGAAGATGATTGGGTTGGGAAGAAATCAAGGTGGATTATACACATTGCAAAGCAGCTTGCCAGATAGTTTGCCATCATGTGTTTCCAATGCTCTTTCCAAGCTTTCAGCTTCTTTTCCTACTGTAACAATTACTATAACAACTCTTAATTCTTGTGATGTGAATTCTGTTGATACTACTAGTCTATGGCATTGTAGATTAGGTCATCCCTCTACCAAAAGACTTGATTTGTTGCAATCTGTTGTACCTACCATCATTTCTTGCAATAATAAGAACTTTGATTGTTCTATTTGTCCATTAGCTAAGCAAAAGAGATTGTCTTTTCCTATTTCTACTTCTCATTCATTTGCATGTTTTGATTTAATACATGTTGATATCTGGGGCCCTTACTCCACACCTTCCCTAAATGGTTCTAGGTATTTTCTTACTTTAGTGGATGACTATAGTAGGTGTACTTGGGTGTTTCTGATGAAATACAAGTCAGAGGCTTCATCTTTGATTCAATCCTTTTATAATCTCATTCTTACTCAACTTAAACTTCCTATAAAGGTCATTAGATCAAATAATGGACCTGAATTTGCTTTGAATTCCTTTTATGATTCTAAAGGAATTATACACCAATTATCTTATGTGGAAAGACCTCAACAAAATTCAGTTGTTGAGAGGAAACACTAACATCTTCTTACTGTGGCTAGAGCTTTGAGATTTCAAGCTAATTTACCTTTCAAATTCTGGGGTGATTGTGTTCTCACTGCCACTTATTTGATTAATAGAACACCTAGTCCACTTCTTCAAAATCTCACTCCTTATGAAAAACTGTTAGGGCATTCACCTTCCTACGGTCACTTAAGAATTTTTGGTTGTTTGTGTTTTTTTTAAACCTTATCTAGAGATAGGACTAAGTTTGATGCCAGGGCTAAGCCTTGTATGTTCCTTGGTTATCCTTTTGGCACTAAGGGCTATAAGGTTTATGATTTTGCTACTAAAACTTGTTTTGTCTATAGAGATGTTTTTAAAGAAAGTATCTTTCCTTTTAAATATTGGTTGTCCAATTCTAAGTCTGTTCCCATTTCTTCCTACCCCAACATGTTTCCTTCTCAACCTATCATACCAGATTCCTTTTCTTCTTTTCCCACTGCAGAATTCACTCCTTCTTTCTCCACAGACTTGGCTATACCTCCTGATGAGTTCCCTGACCTTGTTCATCCTAATTCTAACCATTCTAATTCTTCTTGTGATGTTCCTCAATCCCAACTCGATGATCAACCTGCTAGGCAGTCCACTAGAGTTAGGAAACCTCCTAGTTATCTTTAGGACTATTATTGCAACTTGGCTTCTACGCATGTGTCTGCCTCGGTTTCACTTCCTCAATCAGATGCTTCCACTGCTCCTGGTGATACAGGTATTCTTTATCCTCTTACTTCAACACTTTCCTATGCCAAACTTTCTTCTTCCCATAAATCCTTTGCCCTTGCATTAACCATTGCTAAGGAACTTGAAACTTTGAATGATCCTAAGTGGCTTGATGCCACGAAGGTTGAAATTGATGCACTTTAAGCTAACCATACTTAGGTTATGTGCAAGCTTCCTCCTGGTAAGGTACCAATTGGGTGTAAATGGGTTTATAAAATCAAGTTGAAGGCTAATGGTTCTGTTGAGAGGTATAAGGCTAGGTTAGTGGCCAAAGGTTTTACACAAACTGAAGGTATAGACTTTTATGAGACCTTTTCTCCTGTGGTTAAGTTTGTTACTATCAGAACTCTTTTGGCTCTTGCTACTATTCATGGTTGGCATTTAACTCAGTTAGATGTCAACAATGCTTTCTTGCATGGGAACTTACATGAAGAGGTTTACATGCTCCCTCCACCTGGGTTTGGTAGCAAGGGGGAGGTTTGTAGATTGACAAAGTCCCTTAATGGGCTTAAACAGGCAAGCAGACAATGGTTTGCAAAGTTATCCTCTACAATTGTGGATCAAGGCTTTGTACAATCAAAGGTAGACTATTCTGTTTTTACCAGGATTAAGGGAGGTTCTATGATCATCATACTCGTTTATGTTGATGATATTCTTATTGCCAGTAATGATGTGGATGATGTGAATGTGTTTAAACAATTTCTGGACAGCAAGTTCAAGCTCAAATATTTGGGAACCTTGAAGTTTTTCCTAGGTCTTAAGGTAGCAAGAACTACCAATGGAATCTCATTATGACAGAGAAAATACACTCTTGAGCTTCTGTCTGATGCTGGTATGTTAGCTTGTAAGCCAACAAACATTCCTATGGATCAATCAACTAAATTCAGTAGTTCAGTTGGTGATGCAGTCCCAGATGCTTCATTGTACAGAAGGTTAATAGGAAGACTTTTGTATTTGACATTGACTAGGCCTGACATTTGTTATTCAGTCCACAAGTTAAGTCAATTCATGAGTTCACCTAGAATACCTCACCTTTAAGTTGCTTACAAAATCCTCAAGTACTTGAAGAAAACACTAGGTCAAGGCTTGTTCTTGTCTGCAAGATTAGAATTGCAATTGAAGTCCTATTGCGATGCTGATTGGGCAGCCTGCCCTGATACCAGAAGGTCAATCACAGGGTTTTGTGTGTTTTTAGGAGATTCACTAATCTCTTGGAAGAGTAAAAAGCAGCAGGTGGTGTCTAGATCCTCTACTGAGTCAGAGTATAGATCAATGGCAACAGGCACTAGTGAGGTGGTTTGGCTCATTACTTTGCTCAAAACTTTTGGCTTAAATCATTCTCAACCTGCTTTCCTTTATTGTGATAGTAAAGCAGCCCTCTATATAGCTGCTAATCCTGTGTATCATGAACGAACAAAACACATTCAAATAGACTGCCATTTCATTCGGGAAAAGATTGAAGATGGGGTTATTAAAACATTTCATATTCCTACACGGCACCAGATTGTAGATTTCTTTACCAAAGCTCTTGGGCAGAAGCAGTTTCATCACTTACTTTCCAAGATGAACTTTATTAACATATACGGTTCATCTTGAGGGGGAGTATTAAATATCTTGTAGATATTTGAGTCTTGTAGAGTTTTGCAGTCTGTGAGTCTTGTAGCTATCTGTCACAGCATAGAATATCTTGTAGATATTAGTTTAGTTTAGTAGTTTTATCTTGTAGTTTGTAAGTAGAGTGTTAAGCTACATGCCACTTGTCATGTTTGTATTGGCTGACTTGGGATTGAATATTGTTGGTTAAATTGGTTACTCTATTTCTGCTATATATAAAGAAACAGAGTTAGATATTTATACATACGGAATCATTTCCTCAAAACTCCAGAATGTTCATTCTCTCTCTTTGCATGCCTTCACGTCTCTGCATGCTTTCCGCCATTGCTGAACCTTCTTTGAGCTTGCATTTTTTATTTCAACAAGAGATGGAGAGAGAGAGAGGAGTAGATGATAAAAAGGGAATTAGTTGTGGTTTTGGTATTTATTTAAACTCAACAAACAGACATACGGTAGGTATTCTCATTTCTCAGGTCCATCACAGCTGCTTAAGGGAATTGGGTCATGGAAACTTTAGGAAAGCCCTATGTTTTTCTCAATTTCTAACCCTAACACAAAATTCACAACCCATTTCATATAATTATTTGCTCTGAGCCATCATGGTTTTCATTTATGTCAAATAGCAAGAATTATGGTTTTCAACTTCCTTAACAATATCCTTTTGCGCTTTAATTTTAAAACACTGGATCATGATTAATTTTTTTTGCACATGCTTGTTTCATTAAAAGATATGGAGTTAAGATTCTTTGTAACTGGTTTAATTTCCTTCTTATTCATTATAGACTGAATTTTTCTGATCATGTTCTTTGCTTAATATAATTGTGGTGAGTTGTTAGTTTTCAGGCACCAATAGTGCACTGTCCCATAAAAAATCATCAAGCTTCATTTTTCTATATCCACCTTCATCCTTCAATCCCAACAACAAAATCTCTATCTCTATCTCTCTCTTGGGTTTTAATAATAACTCATTGTAATGTAAGATTTTATAATTTAGCAACCTAATGGAGCTGTAAGGTTTGTTTCTTTCTTTGTTCTTGTATATTCGTGATTTCCTTCTTTTTTTAATCATTTTCTATTCTTTGATCCAACAGGTAGCTTAGTGTCTTCTAAGTGAACCAGGTTAGAGTTATATATATATATATATATATATATAGTGTAGCTTTACATGATTAAATCTGAATTGTGAGTTAAGAATTTTATATGGAGGGTAGGAATTGAAGAAATAAAATAGGATTTCTGCAAAAAATGAAGGTAACAAGGTTGACTTTGAAAATACTAGAGGTAATAAAGTACGAACATGGCTATCTTGATAGCAAATGTAGAACCATTGTTGGGTTCTTCATGTGTTGATGAGGTAAATCTCCTTGAAGAATTTTTGTGTATGTACTATGATAAATTTGAGTGTAGTTTTCTATTATAATTATGTATCATATGCAGTAGGGTGCTTAGGATGTGAGAAATATTGTTGTTGGGAGTTATGTAGTGGGATATTAGCTGGATGAAATTGTTCCCGGCAATAATGTACCCATCTGTATGGAGGGTAGTTTTTGTGGTCTTATTTGTGCAACATCTTTTTAGCTTTTTGTAACATGTGCTACTCTAACTTGGAATCTATGAACAAGAGGCTTTAATTCCACATTCTTAATGTTCTATAATGCCAATTCTTGGTGATTTCATTTTGTTTTAATTCAAGTATTAATTGATCATTTGCTTGAAACATGATGTGGATTGTTATTTGTTAATTACATTTTTTATTTATTTCCTTTGCTATTTCTTTTTGAGTCATATACATATTTAAAGTTGTGTATAGTCATTGACTTGATTCTTTTGGCAGTTGACTTTGATGCTATTTTTATGGTTTCTTCTTTCTGTATGATTGAAGAAAATATTTTGGTTCATGTAGAGCATTTATATATTTGGTCCAATTTTGAATAAATTTTTTAATCAAACTGAAAACAATTAAAACCAATTATATTGTTCTTAGTTGGAGGAGTTCCATGACATGCCAAACAACCCCTCTTTATTATAGCTTGGACTTTGTTTTTCGGAAAATTATAATGACCTCCCATGAATTTTGGGAAATTAACACTCACTTACTCCATTGTTTTACTTTAAACAAAAACTTCCTCTAAAATAATATATATACTACACCTTGGTGTAAGTCAATTAAGAATTGGGAGTCCTACCACTGCGCATCCTTAGTGCGGTGGTTACTCCACAAATATAAATGCTTATCAGATGTGGGAGGTAAGGATCGGGGTTCAAGTCTCTAAGAGGGAGCTTCACACACATATACATTTAGATTAGGTTAGAGTAGAAATTCTATCTTATATATATATATAAAAAAAAATTTTAAAAAAAAAAAAAAAAGAAGAAGAAGAAGAAGAAGAAGAAGAAGAATTGGGAGCCCTCTCCCAAGTACTGCATAGGGTTAAGAAACACGATGAACTATAAAAAAGTATGATTCCTTCCTTTTGTGCTTATAATTCTGTTTATATACGTTATTTCGTAAAAAGGGGTTGCTTGATACAAATCATGGTTCCAAGGGAGATCTATACAACAGGGTGACTCTACTTATGTTAAATATAAATTTTCCTTTAAACTATTTAGCCATTGATGTAGATATGTCAAATTGTTTTTCCTATTTTTTGTTAGAGCTTCTCAAAGACAATGGTTGAGGATGTGCTTTTCAATTTTTGTTATTGGTAATAATTTGTTCATAATTTTTATTGCAGCTCAGTTTCACTTTTATATAGTGTCTGTACCTTATGCAATTTATCTACAAAAAGAGTTGCAAAAGTTTAGGTATATTTTTTAAGCATTTGTTGAATAAGAGATTTTGGATTCAAATCTCATTTACACAAAAAATTGATTGCTTCTTAGCCTAATGATAAATTTATATTCTACCCTATTTTCACTTATCAAATAATAATAATAATAATTAAGTGTTGGACATTTCTTTTGTTTTTTGTTGGTTGAGTCTTATACAAAATTTTAATTTGGTTTTGTTTTTAATGGCACCATTAAGGTCTTTCCATTTGAAGATAAAAGTTCAATTTCTCATTTAGGTAATGCTGATAGTAGAACCTTTGCCTTGTGCTATGTGGTGTTCACAATCTTGATTCAATTTCTGTGTTACGAGCATTTGGACCATATTCCCCAAAATGAAAAGACTTTCGATGAGTATACAAAGATTATCAAAGAAGAGGTTTCCTGGAAGAAAAGAGTTGCATACATGATAGATGTGTATTATATCTGTATATCCTTATGCAAAGTTGCTTGCACTTCTCCTTGGCAACAATATTCCTTATAAGATTTGGAAAATTGGGATTCTATGCGATCAGTGAGAGTAGCTTTGCTGAAGCTCTTTGGCTTGCCTGGACTTTTGTAGCTGACAAGGTTGGCATTACGTTAAAGATTGCTTTTGTCTCCATAAGTTCAGGAGGGCATGCTGAAATTTGCAACAATGCTTGGGCATGTTTCTTAAACTAATCTTAGAGAAGATGAATACACTGCGGAGGAAAGGAGTCATTGAAAGGAACCACATACTAGTGATAAATTGTTAACTTCTTGAGTGTATTTGAGCTTGATGCACCTCCATAATATAATTTTCCTTATCAAAATTTGAATGATAGTTAGATTTTCTTTAACCTCTTGATATTGTTAAGATCGTAGTCTTGGAGTGATTAGTTTATCGTGATTTAGCTTTGGAAAGTTGTTATGGAACTTTTGAGATACCACCAATTATTATTTATATATTACCAAAAAGTTTCATCTTTAAGCGATTAAGACATTGTTGAAAGCATGAACTTAACTGTTATTAGAATTTTATGTCTAATTATGGTTTTTGAGATTAATTAGAATAGGAAAATGAGTTTATATGAATAGTTGAGTGTTACCTTGTTAGTGCAAGGTTGGCAAAAGTTAAGTTTCAGACACATGAAGTTAACCTTGATACTAGCACCCCTCATAACATTTTTAGTATTTTGGTTCGAAAGTTATCAGCTAATATATCTTAATACCTCCTGAAAGGGGATGTGCAAAGTGCAAAGTTGAATTATATACTATGAAAAATAGCAATGGCAAACAAATGTACTTCATTTTTGGTGCTTCATCTCATTTCAGTTTTCTTGCTACATTTTTTCTTTCTTAGGATTAGCTTTTGTAGTATTAATTTACTCCAATTATATAATGGAAAATTTTACTTTAAATAATTCCAAATGATATACCACCATTTTTCACTGATTTTAGTTTCCTCAAGCTTGTGATGTATTATGCCTCATTTTAGAATTTTTTTTCTTTATTATATAATCAAATTAATGAAATATTTAATGGTGCAATTTCTAAGCACTTTAACGCTCAAATGATTATATTTTTAATTTGTGTTATAAATGAATTCTAAATTTTATTTTAATTGTTAATCTTTATAATGGCTAGCACGTGTATCTCAAACTAGTTGTTTATAAAAATAAAATAAAAAAGTGGGCTTTTGCCAAAAGAATATATATATATATATATATATATAAATATATATTTTGGTAAAAAGGAAATTCATCCAAAGGCATATATTACGCCAAATTTTAGGTTGTCATATGAGGAAAGGTTATCAACTGATGACCACACCCGCACCACAAGAGGAAACACAGAACTCATCAGAATTAAAGGTTCATGTGGTCCTTCCAATGGTCCCTAAGCACTAGTAAGGCATAACTCAAACAAAAACAAAATATCTTCTTCCCATTGCTGTGATTGGTGAACGGAAAAAGTTATGTAGTGCTAAGTTAAAAAAGAAAAAGAAAAAACAATTGGGAGTGAGTCGAGAGAGTGAACGAGTGAGGCTGTGCTCGAGGGTGTCAATCAAAAGCCCATTTGGGGTATTGCAATATAGGAGGCAGATGAGTGAACTGTGTGACTGTGTCATTCGAGAAACAGAATCTCAAATTGGCTTTCAGGCCACAAAGTCAAAATCTCTGGGTTTGGATCTTCATTGAAAAGGAATGCTGAGTTTCGTGAACTTGATCGAAGTGTGAATCAAGGACGAGACTGAAGTAGCTTGCAAAAGCAGTGACGTTCTCGATCGAAGCGAATTAAAGCTAGCTCATCATATAGGCAAGGGCAGGCAAGCTCTTCTACGACAGGTTGGCCTTTCTAGAACTTTCACTCCATAAAAAAAAAAAAAAAATACATAAAATAATACACTTGTTATTATTGATAATTATTGGGTTACAGACAATTTTTTTAATTTAAGTTCCACGCATGAATTTGATGTTAATGCGTGTATGTTTTTTTTAATTTTTTTTTATATATATTTGTATAAAAATTGTTTATTTTTCTGAAAAAATATATATAAATATTATTTAATGAAATATTAAATGTATTTTAAACTATGTTTTATGGCATCCATTAACAAAAACTTTTTTTTTAGTAATATTAAGGACAACTATTTTCCCAATATATATATATATTTCATTTAAATCATGTTTATTTTTTTGAGTGCTTATACATTTTTTTTCCCTCGTACCATAAATGAATTCAAGAATAAATAACACGCAAATTATCTCAAAAAAAAAAAAAAAAAAAAAAAAAAAAAACACCTAGCCAATTTAGCCAAGTTTATTGAACCCTTAAGAGTGTTCTCATTCTAGGAGTCAAGTTTTGTCAAGTAATGAGGGATTAAGCTTTGTTCAATAACGAATGTAAAATGATCAAGTTTGACTTGAGCCCGAATCAAGCCTATAAATGATAATCGAGCGTGAGTTCGTCAAAAACTATAAAAGTTTGAACTCGCCTTGATTCATTAATCAAGCTAAATTTGAGCTCAATATCAAGCTTTTAAGCTTGAGATTCAACACAAGTATATTATCACTATAACACATGAAAAAAAAAAAAAAAAAAAAATCTCATATTTCATTATCACACATATCATTCTCTTTATCTCTATTCTCAGGAATACTTCTCTCCCTTTCCGTTAGAGGAACCAACCACCATTTGCCACGTCATTGGAAGTTGATCTGGATGTGGCAATTTGAGCGTCGGTAGTGCTCCATGTTGAAGGCATGGTGGTCACAAGACCATCCTGACCTAGAAAAAAAATATTATATATAAATTTTAAAAGTTTAATGATTTTTCTACCCTTAAAAAAATTGTGATCACCCATAATATTTTTAGGCCTAACAAAATTAAACTTTGGTTCCCTTAATGATATATTAGGCCCTCTCAAACAAAAACAAAAAGCTCAAGAAATATTTTATTGAACTGAAATTTGAAAGAAATGTAGATTGCAGCATTGATAATGAGACTATTATGCAATGATTTCAAAATATTAAAATTCGTAGAAAGAAATTATAAATTTTATGTATTTGCGTATTTTTTTGTCATTGTCAATATATGAAATTATATTTTTATTCGATTTTGTATAATTTAAGTTTTTAATGACAATACTATAAAAAATAAAAAATAAAATCTTAAAGTTGCCACTGGTGCCTTCATGATCTAGGTGTCTGCAGTGGTTTTTTTTTTTTTTTTTTGTTTTTTTGTTTTTTTTTAGTGCAATTTGGGTTTGGGTTTAATTTATGACAGTGGTGGTTGTGTAGCAATGGATTTAGATCATTTGGTTTGCAATATGAGTATTGCTTTTTGTTGTTATTATTAATAAAATATATATAGGGTAAATTGCAAATTACACCCCTAAAGTTTAGGGGTGTTTAGATTTTACATTCTAACGTTTTAGAATTTGAATTTTACCCTTTAAATTTTAGGAGTGTTTAGATTTTACTCTCTAAAGTTTGGAGTTGTTTAGATTTTACATTCTGAAGTTTTAGAATTTGAGGGTATAAAATCCAAACACCGTCAAACTTCAAGGGGTAAATTCCAAATTTTAAAACTTTAGGGTGTAAAATCCAATCACCTTCAAATTTTAGGGGTATAATTTGTAATTTAGCCTAAAATATAAGTTGTTGAAATAGTAAGTAAAATAAATAAAGTAATTTTTTTACCTATCTTTTTTAACATTTGCGGATAGGAATAATGCTCTTAAACCCTGCCTGGTGATGGAGCTAATAATATGCTCGTCGGTCAAGTCGGTCACTCCATTTTGACAGCAAGCACTGTCCTATCTTTCATCAAAATAATGTTAGGGTTTTGGAGTGTGAAGATATAGGTCAGATGGACATGAAGGCTTTCTCCGTCCATAAAATTTTTTGTTTTTATTTTTTCAAATAATTATAAACAAAAATTCTTTAATAATTTCAAATGTGTACTAATAAGTAATAAAAACTTAATGACTCAATTTATATAAAATCAAAGAGAAAGATTTGCTGTAAATTAAGTTGCACAAACTCCTACAAAATGTACACGTGTCAACACTTTAGAGATGACTTGTCTAGGACTTTTACTTAAAGAAAACTTTTGTTAACCCACTTACTCTTACCAGGTGTTGACACGTGCATTTTGCAGGAATAAATATCATAGGAAATATGGTGCAATCAATAGATAGGTCAATCTCAGGAATATGCTCATCTCTATAAATGAGTCAATTTCAAGAATATGCTCATCTCAGCTATAACGAGTCAATTTCAGGAATATGCTTATTTATTCGGTAATACTTTCAGGCTTGTTTTTCTGTTGACTGTCATGCATCTATTGATTGTAATGTGACATATGTTAATATAACATGATTGATTAAAAATTTATGTATCATTAATAATTCTTATAATTCCAAATTATAATATGAATGAAAACTTTCACGAAAGCAAATCTCACATGAAAATGAAAATTTATCAGCATAAGGACTAAGGAGATGACAAAATTGATAAAGACTATCATGTGAGAATACTACTCACGTCAATGTAATGTGATATTTGCAAAGCCCTTGATTTTATCATGTTTGAGGACATAAGTTTTATTTAATTATAAATCTCATAATTTACCTTAACTTAATTCAAGCTCTTAAAAGACTTTAAATCACACAAGTATAATTAATTGATAGTATTAGAAAACCCGAGAATTTAAAAAATATGATAACAACAAATTTAATGGTATTTGGGTCTAATGATTCCTGCTCCCAACATTAGAAGGGGTGATGGATAAGATTGTCGGTAAAACCCTTATAAGGTGTGTAAATTATTTAAGAAAAATGCTAAAGTTATAAATTATTTTACAGTTTTTTATTTTTATTTTTACAAATTGTTAATGCAGTGAGTGTTATTGGTAAGTAAAAAAGAAATTGATGTAGTAATAAGTCCACATGAAAACAAGTAAGATTTTATCACATCAATAGTTTGTAAAATAATTTGTGATTGCAACATACTAACATTACTCTTTATTTACTAAGGGAAAAAAAGTATACAAAAGAGTAGCTTTTTCTATTTGTCAAATCCTTTTATCATTTGTTAGACAAATTATTATTATTATTTTTTTAAACTTTCTTTTTTCTTTTCCCATTTGGATGGTATCTTAGTCGTGAACTTCTTGCACAATAATAATGAACAAAATTTTATCTTCCGCATTAAATCTTCATTTTAGCGCAGAGAGAGAGAGAGAGAGAGAGAGAGAGAGTAATGGCATCTATAATTTTATGAATATGGATTCCAGTCATCTAGTTCTTGTTTCCAAAGAATGAAGCACATTTTATAGTAATGCTTTGGGTTTTATTACATAATCGTGCAATTATTATGGTGCATAATGAATGTAGTAACCTTTTCTTCTGGGTTGCAGGTCTCTAGAATTTGATTAAATTCACTTAAACCTGGTCATGTTGCAAAAAGGATTGCATGATGGGAGGTGATCATCAACTATAAATTGCCTAATTAATTGTCTACCACCTATCTATTAGAATGGAATATCTTTGTTTCCTTTATTTTAGCTATCTTTGGTCAAATCGAAGTCCTTGTATTGAACTTAAAAAACCAAAAAAAAAAACCTATATTATTTGAGATTTGTTTTTTTCCTAAATTCTTATAATTGCACTGCATAGAAGTTCCATAAAATTATGAACCCCAATGTGATTATTGAAACAGATGGGAGTTCTTCTTTAAGCCAAAAAAGTTCACAAGTCTTTTGCTTTTTGGCTGAAATCGTAAGTCCTTGTTTAAAACCAAAGAATACTAAGGAGCTGGTTTGGACTTGGTTTTTGCAGAACTATTAAGTGCACCTGCTTGAAGTTCCCCAAAAAGGTGAGAGACCAAATTTTATTATTGACTGCAAGAAACTCGTAATAGTTGTTTGAACCAAAGATTGCTACTTATTTCTTCAATAGTTCAATTAATCATGACAGTTCAAGTAAAACTACAAAGATGTAGAAATAATGATCTAAAATTTCACCACCTAGACGTGTTTTGTCTCATGCCAGAACTCGTTTGCAGTCAAATCTATCTCAATTCTAACCTTTGGGACACTTTCTATATGGGCTCATAATAAGTGTATAAGCAGCGCCATCTAATTTTAACCATGTTTTAATTGTATTCGTTCTGATAGTTTTCTAAACTTTACAAACAGCTAGGGTCCTATAATTTAAGACAGCATTTTAACAAGATTGCATTAAGGTTTTATGAGTCGTTGTAGTAGAACAAAGGGTTAATATGTTTTTATTAGACTAGTTCACTATAAGGTTTTACAGCCTTTCAAACTTTGGTCTTTTACGTTCTCTCTCTCTCACTTTCTTAAATATGTTTTTCTAGGGTTGATAAAAAAAAAAAAAAAAAAAAAAAAAAAAAAAAAAAAAAAAAATTTCTAGGGCTTCTAAAATTTTTCCACAGTTGAATCTAGTTTGGCACTATGTGCGGCCCTTTTTTTGTAACTTGTCAAGCCCAAGTTCAGTGGTTAGATTCAGGGCCTGCTGGATCTTGGGTTTTTAAGGCCAAGAGGAGAGTTGGTTCCTGAGCTCAAACAGCTAGCAAATCCAAAAAGAACCAACAAGAAAAGAGACAATAATGCTTCTCCAACATCTTCTTCATAATTTTGTATTGTTTAGACAGTGAATATTGACGTTTAACTTTTACTTACCTACTTTTTCAATTACATCTTCTAACAGATTCTTTATATTTTCTCTATCTCATTTAAATATTATTTCTTCTTTCATTATTTATTCTTTTTTTAACAACTATATTTTTCAATGAGAAGTATTACGTCCATAATATTTTTCAATTAAGATTTTTTATTCTTTATATTATTTTTCCTTTCTTTCATTTCATTTTCATCCATACATTTCATTTCTTTTTTCTTGTTTTTCTCCTCCACACACATGTCCAGTGTACTATCTCTATCCCCCCCCCCCTTCTTTTATTTTCATTTTCTCCCTCATTCAAGAACATTCCAACGAATCCGGCTCTCAATCTCTCTTTCTTTCTCCAGCTCTCTCTTTTTCTTTTTTCTTTTTTACTTGATTCCAGAACATTCACTAGCTCTCTCTACGACAAGAAAAAAAAGAAAAGAGGTATAGAGAGAAAGAACAAGAGAGATGGGTCATTGTGTTGTCGCTCATATTCGTCCCCAATGCAGTCTAGATGGGTTAGATGGCTTCTTTTTCTTTTTTCTTTCTTACTTGATTCCAGAACATTCACTAGCTCTCTCTGCGACAAGAAAAGAAAGAAAAAAGGTATAGAGAGAAAGAACAAGAGAGATGGGTCACTGTGTTGTCACTCATCTTCGTCCCCAACGCAGCCTAGATGGGTCAGATGGCTTCCGTCTTCTGTCTTCTTTTTTCTTCTTCTTCTTCTTCTTTTTTTTTTTTTTTTTTTTTTTTTTTTTGCTTTTATTGTTACGATTTGATTAATTTTAAAATTGTGTTTTTGAGTTTGTATTCTAATAATCAGATTATGCTTGAGTTTAGAGATGTTTGAGAGAAAGATTGTTGTGTTTGTAGCTGTGAGAGGAGAGAGAAAGAATTGTTTTATTTATTTATTTTATTGAGATGTATGAATTTTTTAAGTAGAAAAATTCATTTGGAGTTGTTACAGTGTTCTCTAGATCAAGAGAACGACTGTGGCAACTTCAAAAAAAAAAAAATGGAAAAGTTTTGCATATAGAGAATCGGTTGGAGCTAGTTTTTTGGGCTTACTCTCCAAAATATAGATTTAGCTAATCTATTGGAGATGCTCTAACGATGGATTTGTTATTATACTGCTCAAATAATAATACAAATTGTGTTAAATATATTAGCAACGTGATGTGTTATACCATATTGTATATGCTAGAATGGATGCGGAAGAGGAAGCATAAAATAGGAACATCGAGAACACGAGAGTTATATGGTTTAGCCTTGTCAGCCTACATTCATTGAGGGATCCCTTAAGGGTTACATCTTTATTATGTAAGAAAGTAATATAATAATCTGTGTTATAATGAACCATAATATGAGTATATATAAGCGACTAAACCTAGACTACTAGTATAAGTAGGAGTGGGCTTGGGCCTATTACATTGGGCTAATATGTCTAATATATCTCTAACACCTTCCCTCAAAATCAAGGCGGACGCTCAATGAAGGCTCGAGGTTGAATAAGCATGAAAAGATTCCTTGGAGATGCATTAAAGAATGCGTTTGAAGAAACCACGATGAAGAATGTGCAATTGACTGATTTTGGAGTTTTAAATGAAGAAACGAAGTTTAAAATTAGAATCTACGCGAAAAACTGAATAAGATAGGTCATTTTGAAAATTTTGACTTTTGGTAAAAGGTCAATGCAATAAGTCAACAGTCAACACGGTCAACGGTCTACACGGTCTGGGTTAGGTCACGGATCGGGCTACAGAGCCGCTGACATCATACGATGACGTGTCAGTGACATGGATTAGGGCTGACGTGGCTATGCTTGCATGTCTAATGACATGGCAAGATGACGTCAGTCTTGATGTTAGTGAGTCTTCTGGTGTGTGTATGGCGCATGAGGTGTCTATTGGCATGTGGAGGCGAGACCAAAAATCTACCGGTGTGTGGAGGCACGTGCTTTAATGGATGACCGTCGAATTTCTTCCACATGCAGATCGGCAGACATCAAGGCCAACAGGGCAGCGCGTGTGACTGTAAGGTGATTTGAGCAAGAGGAATCTAAAGTGGCACGTGTGAATTTTGGTGAAAACTATGGAAGCGCATGGTGGCATGTGCGGGGGTGATAGGTTACTGAATTTTAGGTTTTGCTCACGGGAGGCCAAGGAGCATGTTTGTGTGGTTGGTTTCATCAGTCAAAAGCTTGATTTGCACAAATCTGAAAAGGGAGGCACGACATGCTTGAGAGATCAGAGACATGGCGGCGAGACAACAACGGTGGTTCTGTGGGAGCTGTGTGAAACCGTGGAGTCCAAATTTGTGGGCAAGCAGTGGCACTGTGGTGGATCTATGTTGTGCACATGGGAAACTTCTTTGCTTTGTAGAGATAGTTGTTTAATGCCAAGAACGAAGTTTAGCTTTAATACCATGTTAAATATATTAACAACGCAATGTGTTATACCATGTTGTATATACTAGAGTGGATGCGGAAGGGGAAGCACAAAATAGGAATACCGAAAACACGAGGGTTACATGGTTCAGCTTTGTCATCCTACATTTACAGAGGAATCCCTTAAGGGCTACATCTTTATTATGTAAAAATGTAGTACAATAACCTATGTTACAATGAACCATAACATGAGTATATATAGGAGACTAAACCCTAGACTACTAGTTCAAGTAAGAGTGGGATTGGGCCTATTACATTGGGCTAATATGTCTAATATATCTCTAACAGATTGCATTGTAGAGAGTCTTAGCCCCCACTTTCAGAGTCTTATCAATTTTAGCCTGAGGATTGTAAAACTATGAAATTTGGGACTTAGAATTGATGCGACCTTCACAATTTGCCTCCTCTTACACAGGTAAACCTTGTTTCAAGATTATAATCCATTAAACTTAAATGACTAAGTCAAAGATGAACCATTTTTCATAAGGAAATCTAATTAAAATTTAATGATTGAATTGAATCGCATTTGAATTCAAACTTAAGAGTCAAATAAAGAATCATTCTTGAGGATAATTAAGGAACATACACTTCATAAAAGACTTTGAGGTTTGAATTCAAATGAGGTTGAATTCAAAGAATATTAATGATTAATTAAGCATCCAAGACCACTTCTTAACAAGGCAAGAACACTTGAGTTAATTAATTAAGTTTAATAAGGGAAGACATTCAAGACTTAAGTATTAATGTCTGTACTTCATAAGACTTAAATATTAATTCCAATTAAGGATCTCATAGCTTGTTTGATACCCTCATGCTTGAATACTCGTGTTCACATACTTGGATGCTCACTTGCTTAGGTGTCCACTTGTTCATATGCTTGGACACTCACATGCTTACATGCTTGGTTGCTCACATGTCTAACTATTCACATACTTGATTGACTTTCACATGCTTGATTGATTTCACATAATTCACACCATCTTTCTAAATTATCTTGATTCACATATCCTGTTGATAACCCTAGGACTTAGATGCAAGCGCGTGTTCACACAAGCCCGTTAGGTAGACCTCACTTGACCACCAATAACAACAAATGAAGGCAAGCTATGGTTAGGTGGTATGAGGTGCCTAATCTCTTCCCACAATCTTACCCTTACTCTAGACTTCTTCTAATATGTAGACCTACATGGAGTTATCAAATAGTTCTTGGACCCATAACCAAATGGCGACTTCTTTCGTGCCTCTATTTTTAGAGGCGCCTGTGTACTCCTGGGCTCATTGTCGATAATAAGCTTAATTCGAAGCAAGGAAAATCGTGTACTGCATACCCCACTTGCGCAATAGTGGGATCCATAAGGCACAAAAGGGTGCAACTCACAATGCTACACAGGTTACAAAAATGCCTCATGATTTTACCTTAATATGGGAGATCCTTCTTAAGGGTTTTTTTTTTTTTTTTTTTGGGAAGAAGATGCTCCTTAAGTTAGCTAGGCAATACAACAAGACAATGTTGACATTGGTCAGAACCGTGAAAATAAGATCATAAAAGCCATTGGGTCTTGCTTGGATTAGCTCTTTCTAGAGGAAGATGACTTGTCACACCCTGCCCATTTCACCTAGTAGGTATGGATGCTTTTCAGGATAACTGTACCCACTAAAGCTCACAATAGATTACTATCATTTGAGCTCATTCTTACAGTGGAAAGAATGCAAAATTGACCAGTTGGATCAAAACTTTCTCAGAAAAAGCTAACCCACAATCCGTCGTGCTTCTTTCACAGTCTCCTGGATTTGTATTTTGTGTTTTGCATGCACGAACATTATGTAGTGAAACCTATTTTTTGTTTAGCCATAAAAATCTCTAGGAGTACCAACTTTCCTTTAGCTTAACTGTTTCTAGGCCATCTTATTCCTAGTTGGATGAGTTGCCTTATTATGAGATAAATGGAAATTCTTGCCATCTAGTCACTTTTTCTTTGCATTGTACCACATTATTAGCTTCCATGTGGGAACACTCCAATGAGTACTTGCACAAGTGTAAGAATATTTGTAGTACCCAGGATAAGTTTGCTAAATATCCTGTTGCAATTAAAGGGTTTTGTGGTAGCTTTGCTGACAACTTTCCTATCATATTTAGTTGGGTAAATTTGAAAGCTCTGAAATTGGACTTGGTTGAGTTGTTTGATATGAAGAACAATATGAATTGGTGTGTCATTAGAGAATATGGAAATGGTTTTGTGTGTGATTCTGTGTTGGTGCCATTTTTGAGTTATGCTAGTCAATCCTACAATCTATAGCAAGGTGATGAAAATAGCCTTACTTGCCTTGTAGTTGCGAATTTTGGGGGTGATTTCCAGTTCTATAATCAAGTTCTTTTTGATTTATGCCTTATTGTCCCCGACTCCTCGTTGAGTTGGTAGATAGTTTGGTTTTGATCAAGATGTTCCTGCTAACTTGGATGAAGTTGATCACCTCCAAAGTTGTCAAAACCGGGATCCTACATAGGATCATGGAAGGTAGGTGGGATTGTGGATCGTAGGCTCAGATTGTGAATCATAAGATCTTACATTATTTGAGGGGAAAAAAAATACATTGGTATGTCAAATAATCACATAAATTATATATTCATTCTTATGAAACCAAAAATTTACATCCATTTGATGTAATTACCATACATCACTACATTAATTTGTAAGTATCATTTAAAGATGCCAAAAACCTCAAAACTTGGCACTCTACTCTCCACCCATATTCCCATTCCCACCTACCCCCACCGTTCATTCTCCTTTTTCTCCTATGTTACTTTACTTTCCTTTATCTCCCTCTTCTACTATTCATTTTCTCCTTCATTTCAATTCAGTCTCTCTAATTATGAACTATGAATCATTGATGGATAGGAAGAATAAAGATCTATTTCAAAAAAAAATCTACTTCTTGATATGTATTTATCTCGCTTTTGTAAACATGTAGATATCATTGTTGTGGGTTTGTTTTGTTTAAATTTTGTAAAATTTCTATCTCAATTTTTTTCCTCATAAACCTTAAAATGACAAAACTGGGCCTATTGGGATGTTATTTTTCATTTAGGTCTAACTAAACTTTCTGTAAAGTTAAAGAAGATTACAAGAAACCAGGATCTTTTGGAATCATCAGGATCGTACGATCCCATTTGTTCGAAACAATCTAGATCTTTCAAGAATCTTTAGTAAGATCGCTACGATCGTTTGGAATCATCAAGATCGTACGATCTTACCGATCCTGAATGATCGCAGCGATCCTACTAAAGATTCTTGAAAGATTCAAATTGTTTTGAACAGGTGAGATCGTAAAATTGTAGGATCGTAAGATCCAAATTGAGATTTTAACAACCATGATCACCTCCCTTCTATGGGCCCATTCTTAAGCTCCTTTGCTTCTTCGTAATGATGCCTAGCTCCAAGAAGTCAAATATCTGCAAAAGTAATATGGACTTACATTTGAAGAAGGTCATGACTTATTTTGTTGAGTTTGTTCAAGATAAAGAGAAGAGTGAAACCCCTCCACCTAGTTTGTGTTCCTCCTTCCTCGAACAAATGATAGTTTCTTGTCTAATCAGAGCGTGGTGGCTTAGGATCGCTACGATCGTTTGGAATCATCAAGATTGTACGATCTTACTGATCCTAAATGATTGCAACAATTTTACTAAAGATTCTTGAAAGATTCAGATCGTTTTGAACAAGTGGATTGTAAAATTGTAGGATCGTAGGATCCAGATTGAGATTTTGACAACCATGATCACCTCCCTTCTATGGGCCCATTCTTAAGCCCCTTTGCTTCTTCGTAATGATGCCTAGCTCCAAGAGGTCAAATATCTGCAAAAGTAATATGGACTTACATTTGAAGAAGGTCATGACTTATTTTGTTGAGTTTGTTCAAGATAAAGAGAAGAGTGAAACCCCTCCACCTGGTTTGTGTTCCCCCTTCCTCGAAAAAATGATAGTTTCTTGTCTAATCAGAGCGTGGTGGCTTATGCTAATAGCTAGAAATTTGGTTTTGTAGAGTGGCATAAAGCTGAGGGAGGTTGGGTAATTTATGGTAAAATCTTTCCCTTGGAGTGGTGTGAATCCAATAAATAATTAGTTGTTGATCCTACTTTGAGGGTATAAATGCATTCCTAAGCTTAGAGGATGCCCTACTTGGATCCAGTGACGGGCCTCTATCCTCATCAAGTGAGGGTCTTACCTTTGATGTTTTTCCCTTTTCTACTGTGATGACTACACTTGCTTCTCTACTCTTAATTTTTTATGATTCACTTGCATGGCTACTAGACGGTTTGTTTCTAAGAGAGTTCCCCTTGAGATTCCTTTTGCAAACATACTTGCATCCCCAAGATAAGCCAATGAGGTTGACATGAGTTTGGACGATCTTGACACAACTGTTTTTGATATAAGGAGGACAAAGCCGATATGATCATGGGGGAAGCAGTAGCACAAGATACATAGACCATTGGGGTTTCTACATTGACGGACGTTGATTCAAGTGATACAGGTATTCTATCATTCCTTAGGCTCCTTTCCATTTGCTTTCTTCTTCCTCTTTCTTGATCATTATCCTTCTTACTATATCATTGTAGGTTCACCCATTCCAAGGATGGGCAAGGAGTTGGCGTGACACCATAGCCATTAAAGTTACTTCCGTTGAAGACCCAAGTGATGATTTGCAGCCATTTCTTGCTTGTTTTAACTATAACGCGAGTATAACTGTTTCCCAGAAAACTATTTATGGATCTTTGGCTGGTCTCGTGTGATTTTCTTTCGTTTCCTGGTGAGTGTCGTGCTAACTGACATGGAGAACCCTTTCTTGGAGACAATTTTTGAGGATAAGATCTTGGAATGGAGGAGTGTTGTGCTAGACCTTATAAAGGTCAATTTCAACTTCAGTTTCCTGTTGAGTCACCTTTGCTCTGTGGCTCAAGGTTTTTTTTTATTTAAGAAAAAAGCTACAACCATGCAGTCACAAGACCACCCTGAGTTGACCAAAAAAAAAAAAAAAACTTGCAAAAATATAAATTATATAAATTATTAGTATGTTTTGTTTGCCTAACAAAAAAACTGTTGACCACCCTAACTAGAGAATCACAAAGACTGTGGGTTCAACAAAACTAGTATAATGCTACTTGCACGTCCACAACACCTTTAACATTATTTTCCATAAATAAATAAAAAATCCTAGTTTGCCAGCTGTTATTGGTATTTAAGGTAGACTCACCGTTAACATTATTTTTTTATTTATTAATAACAACTTGTTACCTATGATTTATTGTGAAAATGTTGTGTACTTAGTATTTCTCACAAAAATCATCTTGGCCCCTAAACATAATCATTAACCCTATAAAAAAAATGAAAGGCTAAATAATAAAAATAAAAATTAGCCTAAATAACAGCAAAAAACAGTAACAAGATTGAGCTAAGCAAGAACCAATAAACAAAATATTTAACAAAAAATTCATTCAAAAACAAAAGAATAAAAACTTTAATAATTTAGATTCATAACTTGTTTAACCCATTTCATAAAAATATTCTTAAACTTCATTTTTCTATTATAACTGAAGATCGAAAAATATCCATATTATCTTTAAAATTTGGGTCTCCACTTCTAGCCAACAAAATTGAAACTTCTGCTTTGACATTGTGCGACCAGTTGCTATTTCTGATTTAAATCCAATGAAATCCTGAATTACTAATTCTAAAACACAATGCGTTGAGATGTTAACCCATGCATGGTGGTGAAGCTGTTGGGTCCCAATCTAGTCTTGTGTGAACTAAAAAAATCAACTAATAATTTAAATCAATCTCCAACAAACATTATTACCAAAATCACCAAGCCAAGATATGAATCACAAATAAGAATACAGAAATTTATGAGAAAAACCCTTTTTTCCTTTAATGGAAAAAACTATGAGAGAAACTCCAAATAAACCCTTTCTCTTTCTCCTTCCCCTTCCGTTCCAAACCTTTTATGTTTTGAAGATTATTTTTTATGAAATTTCTCCCTTATTCACCTTTTGTCTATCATGCAGAAATATCATGCTCGAGTATACGTGGGCAATTATTGACCAGAGAAAATAAACAACTCGTGTAACAAGGATAACTGTAAGTTCTTCTTGGAGATCAGTTTCCCTTTTTATGTGATACTTTCTCGAAATATACGACCTGAATAAGCTGAATTAACATCCTATCTGCACAAATTCTAGTTTTCTCAATAACATGACATCTTTGAGTCACCATGCAGAAGTGCTTCAATGAACAAGCTAATTCATATTTATTTTCACTCAGCTGGTACCGTGAAGCACAAAACATTGAACAGCTAAACATGGCAGAGCACACCCAACTAGAGAAAGAAGTGGATGCCGTATTTTAAAGGTCAGTTACCTATTAATTTTTTAATAAAAATATCAGAGTGAAATAGTTAAAGCCATAAAAACTAATTGATAATATGACTAAATGAGCAACATATGAAATGTTGGGACGTGTACACAATGATATATATATATATATATATATATATATGTATATATATATATATATATATAAATATATGAGACTCCCAACTAATTGTTTGTATAGTGCGTGTCTTGAAGTGGTTATCTTATCCATCATGAGTATTAAGTCCGTTATTAGGCTCTAGATGTGTGTTAGCTGTATTAGGCTCTACATTAAAGGAGATCAAAGACATATTTTGCTGTAGGGAGAGGAGGAAATGTCAAGACAAAGAAAGTAATTGAATGAGCCAAAATCTTTCATCTCGAACTATTGCTTAAGAAACTATTTAAGCTCCATGGTATCAAGCAAATTCTTTCTAGTCATAAGCGTGTCATTAACATATATCACTAGCAGAATGACATCTCATTTTGCTTGATGAAGAAACAAGTCGAATCATAAGAACTAACAAAATAGCCAAGGCGAGATCCAATAGAACTGAACTTAAATAAAAATTGCATAATCTCAATTCTTAAACTAGAAGGGGAAACATATTGACTCTTAGACACCGTACAGTAAAATTATTTTACTACTATAGAACTTTTGAGAGATTTCCTCACTGCAGCAATACTAGAACCTATGTGTTTAAATCTTCACAGCTCAATTGCATGAATTGCCCTATAAGATCTTCTCTCAATTTCGGTCTCAGAGGATGAACATAATAGGCATGTGTTGTTTCTTTGAAGCGCAGAACAACCAGAACAAAATTGAAACAATAATAAAATAAAATGATATGACTTAGGAGTCAGCATCTAAGCCTTGCTTGGAGTCAACACCAAACGAGGAAACCACTAAGAGTCAACACCTAGGGTAGACCTAGAGTCAGCACCAAACCAAAGAAAGACCAAGCGGCCATTTTTTTCATTTATCAAAATATCAACTATCCCCTCAAGAAGTACAATAGATTGCTTATAAAGAATTGCTAAACTTTAATTCTAATTGGTTAGGAAATCCTAATTGCCTTATTACAAAAATAACCTTGCTTCCCAAATTAAAATACTAATAGCCTAATAAACTACTAGGATCTAAAACATAAAATACAATTGACTTGCAAACATAAATAATATTAAATAATAATTTTCTTGCATTTCCCGTATCATTCTCCTTTGGTTGGAGAAAACTCAACCTCGAGTTTTAAAGCATTGAAGGATTAGGATGCTGACAAATAACACTTGCTTCAAGTCTGAAATCGCCTTAGGGAGCACAGGGAAAAGAAAAATCTTGAATTCCACCACATCAAACTCATTTAGAATAACAAAATCAATGTGTGGAATTAGTATAATCTCTTCTTGAACCTTATGAACCATAGGAAGCACTGTGGTTTTAACCTCTTCGACTTCACCAAGATGTAAATCTTCAAGGACTGTGGAGGGTTGATCAGAAGCACGTTCAACAACTTCAACTTTCACATCATGTGCACCCTCTAACATAATACTCTCTTTAGGCACCATCTCTTTACCTTGCTGCTCTTCAATAGATTCATTTCCTTGCACGCATGTTAAAGCAACACTTGTCGAGGCATGTACGCCTGTGTCAACATTAGGCTTTGGTGTTGCTGGAGGATTCTCCACGACCAAGATATCATCATCAATGTTGTCTTTTATTAGGGCAGCAATAAGTTCATTGTGATCTAGTATCCTTGGTTTCCCAATTGAATCGATTTGAGTCTTCTTTTGCTTCATCTGAGCAATCCTGTCTTGAACATTTTTCATGAGCTTTACAGATAATTCATTTAATTCCTTAGTAGATTGTTCAAAAGTGTGCTGAGGACATGAAATGGGATGAGGATGAGGATTCATCGTATTTGCTTCAACTTAAAAAGTACCACACTGAGATTGGGGTAGATACTTAGCTCGATAGTATGGTAACAAATACTCATCACAAAACTTTTCTTTCATATCTTCCTACACAGTAATGATAGGTTCATACTGCATATAGTGGAAATATTCAAGATTCTCCCAAAACCTTTGTGCTTTACCTCTTAACTTCAACTTGGCATACCGAACCTTTTTGTTATCTGCAAAATTTGCTTGCTCAAAGAATTGCTCCATCCCATTCATCCAATTGACAAAATCTCGTGGATAAGTTTCACAACCATCAAAATAAGGTGCTTCTAATATTACCATGATTCTCTAAAATAGTGCTTCAACAAATAGTTGGAAGTTGGAACAAGAACCTGAGTTGCTGTGATGCTCTCTAGACAGATTGTTGGAATAGGCTTCTAAGACTATTCTCTCAAATAGTTGTTGGGACTGGGCTGGTTGATAGGTTTGGATTTCGTGGGCTGGGTCTTTTTTTTTTTAAGAATAGGTTTAGACAAGGCTAGTGGGTTACCTTATGAGATCAAATCGATGGAGACTGATGAGATTGTGAGCGGTGTGACAATGGGCAAAACTGAAATCATGGCGGCGCGGAACAGAGGTGATGATGAGGATCGAAGCTGCTGGCAGTGAGTCGCTGCAACTGGGGCTTGCGAATGCGTATAATGGTAGTCACGGCGGCAAGCGAGAACCGATGGAGGTGGATCTCCAGTGCGAGGAAGACCAAAAATTGATGAAATAGGGTTAGCAATGATAGAACTTCTCTATCTTCGTGGTTGCAACTGGTTTCGTGAATGGGCTTAGGATCTGTGGCCGTGGGGTTGGGGTCTTGGAGTGATTGGGATGTTTGTGTCAAATTGTCAATAGTGGCGACATGGTGGTAATGCTGGTAGGATTTTTTTTTTTTTTTTTTTTTTTTGGGGTCTTCTAGCGGTGGTAAGAAGCAATGGTGATTGGGATTTCCAATGGGTTGTGACGGTGGTTCAATAATTTTTTTTTTTTTTTTTGGTTCTAGATTGACTGCGATGATGCTTCAAACAGATCGATATTTGCTCTGATTCCAAAATTGATGCAAGACAACCAGAAGAAAATTGAAACAACAATAAAATAAAAGGATATAACCTAGGAGTCAGCACCTAGGCCTTGCCTGGAGTCAGCACTAAGTGGAGAAACTACTAGGAGTCAGCACCTAGGGTAGACCTGGAGTCAGCACCAGACCAAAGAAAGACCAAACAACATTTTTTTTCATTCATCAAAATATCAACTATCCCCTCAAGGAATACAATAGGTTGCTTATAAAGGATTGCTAAATCCTAATTCTAATTGGCTAGGAAACACTAATTGCCTTATTACAAAAATAACCTTACTTCCCAAATTAAATTACTAATAGCCTAATAAACTACTAGGACTTAAAACATAAAAATACAATTGACTTACAAACATAAATAATATTAAATAATAATTTTCTTGCATCTCCCACATCATTCTCTCTCTAGGATACAGTTATAGCCTCTCAAGCCTCTTAGAAAGTCATGCTAAGTAGTCCATTTTATACTGGCAGTAGCTGGGGTACGAAATCCAAAGAAAAAGACTTTCTAAAACTTAAAACATGCCAACCATAATTTTCGATTGATTGAGCAACAGACAAAAAGGCTGTCGCAATTTGATAACGTAGGAGTCGATTGAACAACATTCAAACTCTGAGAGACTTGATTTTCTTGAGATGTTTCTGGCAGTGTCTTGTTTAGAACTTGATCAAATCTTCAATGACTTGATCTTTACACATACAAAGGTCATGGAATTTTTCCAACTCTAAATATTGACCGTAATGTACAGTGATTAGTGCATAATTATTAGAGAAACTTCAATTAAGTGATTAATATAACATAATTAAGCCAAAACTTTTTGGTTTAAGTTTCAATTTTATACTTATATGTTACATCAACTACTCCATGGTTATATCAGAGTAGATGATATGATTAGGCAAGTGTTTATTATTGGATCCCATCAAATAGAATAAAGAAGACTTCATGCCAGCTCCACCCATGGTCGAGAAAACCTTTTACTTGGTACATGTTAGTGACTCCAATAGTTGTGCAAGGAAGACTCCCACATTCACTCCAGCCATGATTGAGTAAAGAACGGTCTATTGGTGATTGTAAGACATGACATTTGGATTGTTAAAAAAAAAAAAAAAAAAAACTCTATTCAAGAGGATGCAAACCAAAGTGCCAGTGATGACTTGGTTTAAGGTTCACGAGGGACAAATTTGTTATAATATTTAAATGTGACTATGAGTTACGTGGTTAGTTAAGTGTTGAAGTCTCATATAATATATGATTAGTTAGTTAAGTATGTTGACCAGTTCAATAAGTTGTGCATGGAGTTGTAGTAAATATTATGTAAGTTGTGCATGGAGTTGTAGCAAATGTTATGTTGGGGATAAGAACTGATTATGAAATACGTACGAGACTCTAGCATTATTCTCTTTTTTTGATCTTGATAGGATTTATTGGCATTATTCTAAACTCACAAGTGCGACACATATTCCTCCCTATCTTTTGTAAGTTGCGGTCCACAATGGAAAAAAAAGGGAAATCCAATACGTCGGCAGCATTTGTTTTACAAACTCCCACCATAATGTAGTTGTAAGAGGATCTAAGACGTGTTTTTGGAATTTTCGTCTGTGAAACGTGTCGAGAACAGGATAGCTAGTCTTAGCTGTTATGAGAGGAAAAAAAAAGGTAATCACTTATCACCACTGCACCATCGAGAATCTGGGAACGAAAGTAGAAACACTCAGGAAAAAAAAAAAAAAAAAAGAACTGACTGTTCAAAATAGCAGTAGCCAAGTGGAGTGAGTAGGATGGGCTTGGTGATAAGATATCACCGGCCACGTGATGGCTGACTGTTTGTAATTTTCTTTGTAGAGGGGTTAGAAATATTAATTATTAGATATGCTCCCTAGAGTTAGAACCCGAGACTCTCGTTAACCCGAAGCACTAACAAGTTTGGATGAAGAGGGAGGGATAGGCAGCAAAGAGGAGTAAATTAAAGTTAAGTGGGCTGGAAATAGAGTATAGAATTGGCTGGAATTATTCTACTCTACTCCTCCTTTCCTTCCTTCTATCTAAAACTAATATGGTGTGGAGAGTACTATTCCTCCTAACTAATGAAAGCATAATTTTTTTTTCGTTATTTAAAAATGTTAGGTGGTTTCTTAGCATTTGGGTTTAAGAGGAGCAAGATTTGTATAAATAAGTATGTACATGCACTTAAATATTAAGTGATATTTTAAGGTAAATTTACAATTTATTATTAAATTATTTCAAAATTTTATTGCTTCTTACGCAGTTTTTTACAAAATAGAATAAATTATCACTTAAATAATATGAATTATATAGTCCTATTTAATTTTTTTTTATTCAAAAATATCATTTTTGAAAGACAACAATAGTGTTCTTCTTTCCTTCCCTTTAAAGCTCTAGCTTCATTATTTAATTTTCCTCCTTTTCCCTTACTTTCATTTTCTTTTTGTAGGTTTTAAACCTTAAAAAAATGATAAAAAATGAAATATTTTATTTCATTATTTGAATGAAGATTATAACGTGCTGATTATAAGTATGAAAAAATATCTAACATGTCAACAAGAAATACATAAAATAAATTAACCAAAAAATAATTATTGGAGGGGAGGGGAAATAACTAAGTAGTAAGCTACCTTTTTTTTAATAAAAATGCAGAACTTTATTTCAATTTATATATAGATTACACGTACATGTGTCAACCTCAAGAATTAAAAGAGGACCATCTGTCAACTATTCTTGGCTTTCCCCTCATGCGCATGGATGACAAGAGAGCACTACACATTGATATATGATTTTCTAAAAAGGAAAATTATGTTGCACACAAGTGGAAATTTACACACCACTAAAGTATAACTGAAAATGTGATTTTAAGCCAAAATGTATGCAACAAATATTGCCCTTTTAAAACTACTTTACTATTAGCTTTAACGGCTTTTGACTATTGCTCAAAGTTTAGAATAGTTTGTCTTGCTCAGCTTGATCACCTGTGCCCATATATTATATTTGAATCTTTTTTCCCTGGCGGCCAGGGCAATTGCCCAACCTTGACACCCTGACTTTATGCTTGATGACAATGTCTTGTGAGAAAGAGATCTCATTATACCATATTATGTGATAGCTTCTCGTTCATAGGACACTTTGAAAATTCTATGAATATATAATATGGTAAATGATACATGGGGCCTTCGAATTTACATGACATCTTTCTTTTACACTATTGAAGTCACCACTAGCGTGTCTCCAAAACGACCTAATCAACAGATCAAGGCGTAACTGCACTGGCTTGAATTAGTGCTACAAAAAGACAGATACGAGTACATAGTAGTAGTACTATTTTTAGAAAAATAGTAGAGGAACAAAAGCATATATATTTAAAGTTCAAAGAATCAATGCAAGTACCCCAAAGATAGATAGAGACTAGAGAGGGCAGTGAGAGGAGGACCCTTGGCGCTTCTGATGGGTCGCAATGGTCGATGTGACCCTGCACTCGAATGTAACCCCCACTTGCTTAGTTTTGTGCAAGTTAAATCTCAAATTGCTCCACAAGATCACTCTCTAGCTCTTATATAGGAGAGAAGGGGATCGAAGAGACTAAAATATATTGTGAGAGTGTGAGAGTTGAAAAATAATGAAGAGAGGGAAACTTCGGCTGAATCAAATCGAGGACAAGAGCAGCCGGCAAGTGACGTTCTCGAAGCGAAGGAATGGGCTCATGAAGAAGGCTCGCGAGCTCTCCATTCTCTGCGACGTCGAGGTTGCGCTCTTCATCTTTTCCTCAACAGGAAAGCTCTATGAGTACTGTAGTAGCGGCAGGTTCTCTCCTTTCTTCAACTTCACTACACTCCCCTTAATTACCAAGTTTACTGTTGGGACTCCTTAGCTTACATTACTTATTATCTTCTTTTTTAATTATTATTTTTAGCCAACCAGTGCTCTATGATGGTTAAAATAAGCTTTCAATTTTCGTATCTTGATCTCTGCTTAACATACCGTCAATATTGAATACAGATCTTATATACTGTATTTTGTGTTCTACTTTATATTTCACTAATCACAACTTGTCATGATTTTTTTTTTTTTTTCATTTTAAACTTTGGATATTTTATAAGGAAAGTTAAACAAATATATGACAAATTGTGATAGGTAGAATATAAAGTAGAATATCAAACATAATACAGAAGATTTGTATTCATTAATATCTTACTTTAAAACGAAGAAATATATAGATGTAAACTCCACCGTAGCAACGAATAAGGAAAGAATACAAAAATGACAATTCTTTTCTATTATATTTGAAAAACATATAAACAATAATCCGATTGTAAAACTCATTATGCTAGTATGCTACACTACAATTCTTCTATGATCATAATTTTTGTCACAACTTATTGAAGTGATCAATAATTATTTTTAAATGTACCCACTACTTTTTTCCCACTGCTCACAATTGAGAATATTAAAATTGTGTATCTATCGTATATAAAAGTAATATCTTATAAATTTTCTGCTTTCCGTACCATCAATATCTTACTTTGAGGTTCAAAATTCAGACAGCTGCAATATTTTTTTTAACAGTCTATTTTTTGCAATATTTTTTCTAATATCTTCTATTTTTTCCTTTTTTTTTTTTTTTCAACTAGACATGAATTTTAGCTTATAACCTTGCTAATTGAGAGCCCTTAACCCTACTAAGCAAGGTTACAAATACAAAAAATTTCACAATTTTTTTTTTCAACAGTTGAATCTGACTTGGACCCACTAGAGCCGCTGCAAATATCATTTTTTTTTTTTTTTCTGCCTACCACTAACCTATAGACTTTCTCAGCCCTACTTGCCGATGGGTCTAAATAATTTGGTCATCGGTCAAAGTCTGTTGCTTTGTTTTGACGTTACGTACAGTCCTATTTTCCTTTAGAATAATATCATTAGTTCCCTGGAGTTCAGTTTTGGTGCGAGATGCGTCGAGAAGCCTAACCATCTAAATGAAACAATTCCAGGAATTTATGCTTATTCATTTAAAGCATCTTTAACTGCTTATTTAAAATTTTGAATTATTTAAATAGTAAATAGTAATATTTAATTTTTACTTATTTATTTTTTCGAATTCACTTTTTAACAAATTCTCTATCATTTTTTTTATCTTATTTAAATATTATTTCTTCATTCATTCTTTATTATTTTTTTAATCATCATTTATTTTTTATATGTTCATTCTCAACAACTATATTTTTTAATGAGAAGTGTTATATTCACAATATTTTTTACAATACTTTCACAAGAATCACAACAAAATCTTAAGTGGAAAATTGTTACTAGTTTTAATTTAAACCCACCACTGAAATTATTTTTTTACTCACCAATATTAGCTAATAACAATCTATTACTTAAGATTTATTGTGAAAATATTGTAGTAGCATTTCTTAATTCTCATTTCTTATTCTTTATATTATTTTTCCTTTCAATTTCATCCATATGTTTTTTTTTTTTTTTTTTCTCCTTGTTTTTTCTCCATCACACATGTATATCCACTCTAACTCCATTCATTTTCTTTTTCTACTTGATTCCAGATCTCTCTCTCTCTCTCTCTCTCTCTCTCTCTCTCTACTTGATTCTAGAACATTCTCTAACTCTCTATGTGATAAGAAACAGAGAAAGAACAAGCAAGAGATATCTTGCTACCCCATAGCAAAGGTAGAAATAGCTTAAATGATTGACTTGATAAGCACCTCACGACTAGCTTGGGAGAGTAGCTTGCCTTTCCATCCTTGTAACTTTCGCCACATCCTTTCTTTTATATAATTAAAGTTTGCTTTCTTACCTCGTCCAATCAAAGACAAGAGGCCTAGATACTTCTTATATTGAAAAATTTCTTGAACTCCTAGAATATTCTTGATGATGTCCTTTGTGGGATCCGGAGTAGATTTACTGAAGAAAAGAGCCGTTTTACGTCTTTTAACTTTTTGACTAGAAGCTATCTCATAAGTAGAAAGGAGGTCCATGATTTTAGTACATTCCCCTGGGGTTGACCAGCAAAAGAGGAGACTATCATCTGCAAACAATTAATGAGTTAGTTTTGGACCTCTTCTGCAAAGAGAAAAACCTGTGATATCCCTGACCCTTGCTGCTTTGCTAATAAGACCATGAAGACCCTTAGTACATAGGAGGAAGAGAACAGGAGATAAAGGATTGCCCTGACGAATCCCCCTAGAAGGATGGATTAAACCCTTAAGTTCACCATTCACCAAAATTAAGTAAGAAACTATCTTCACACAAATCATAATAAGACCAATCTAACGTTTAGAGAATCCCATCTTTTGCATTAAATTTTCCAAAAAATCTCTTTCGACCTGGTCATAAGCCTTACTCATATCCAACTTTAGTGTCATAAAACCCGAGTCACCAGAGTTATGATTCTTCATACAATGTAAAGTCTCAAAAGCAACAAGTATATTATCCGAAATAAGACGATTTTTGACAAAGGTGGATTGATGTTTAGTGATAATTTTGGGCATAATTTTCTTCAACCTATTTGCCAAGACCTTTGAAAAAATCTTATACAAAACATTACAAAGGCTAATGCGGCGATACTCATGAACCTGTTCAAGATTTGTAATCTTGGAAATGAGAGTAATGAAAGTATGGTTAACAGGGTGGGGAATAGTACCTGTATTTAACCAAGATAGAACTGACCCGACTACATCATGATCAACCGTACTCCAAAAGTGGTGGCAACCCATTCAGCCCCAGTGCTTTGAAGGGCGCCATTTGCTTAAGTGTAGAAACAACTTCACACACTAAGAATTCAGCGGAAAGAAGGTTGTTCATATCTTCTGTAATAACCCCAGGGACTTGGTCTAACACATCAAGCATAAGAGAGGTACTAGCCGCGGAAAACAAACCTTGATTATAATTAATTAAAACTGACGCAATCTCCTCAGGACCAGTCTGCCACTGATCTGTAGTATCACGAATTCCAGAAATTAAGTTCTTTCGGTGCCGTTTTGTAGCTCGATTGTGGAAATATTTTGTATTTTAAATATTATTCTAATGATAAAATTACTCAAAATTGTGAATTTACACCAAAATGCTTGGGTTATTACAATTCATGGATCCAAAACCGGTGAAGCATATTCCTTATGTAAACATCTTGAAACAAACTAAGAAGTTTTCTTGAACAATCTCTTAACATGTTGATTCTGACAAAGAAACATACTCCATTCGTGTCTTTCATCTCGAAGATGGAGAACAACCGCTGCTTTGTGGTTTAATGAACTCCTTGTCATTATCAGCCAATATTATGCCGTCAACATATATCATTAAGATCAACTTACTTCTTTTGGACCTATTGACGATGTATATGCAACAATTCACTTCAATCATTAGAAGTCATTAAAAATTACAACCGAATGAAATTTGATGTAATACTACCTAAATGATTCCTTTAGGTCATATTTGGACTGCTTGAGCTTGCAAATCTTGCGCTTCAAAGCTCAAAGGTTAATTCTCGATTGAGATAAGTAGTCTTAACATTAGTTTGATAAAGTCTAGGCCCAAGTAAGCTACTTGATCAAGGTTAGCTTTATAAAGGCAAACCTCACCAAAGGGGAAAAAGCTTTCCTTAGATTTTACACCTTTCTTTTGGGTGTAACATTTTGATACAAGTCAAGTTTTGTACTTGTTTATTGAAGCATATGCCCCTCGTTCAATGTTGAAATCCCATTTGCTCCCATATTTTTTTTCTAACACTAAGCAAATCAACAAGTTGACCTGATTTGTCCCCATTTACTCCATTTACTCTTTCATCGTAATCATCCTCATTACAAGTTAGGGATTAACTATTCTTCCTCTTATATTTTTTTTCAGCTCTATGTTTTGTTGTGTGCAGTAAATATGAAAGATTTCCCTTCATGTTCAAAAATGATGACAGATCTTCACTAGCTGGTATAGGATTTATACTTGCATGCACAGAGTAAAGGCTTGATAATAGGTTAAGGAATGGATGGGCGATCCTAACAGTAAGACTTGGTGTCTAGGTTTTATGGAGGCAGGTAGGCAGTAATTTGAGGTGGATCTAAGGCCTTCTATAGCTAAAACTTTGGTAGCATTTACAAAGTATTGTGTTCACCTAATGTTTCTTTCTCAAAAGGTCTCTTTAGGACTCAATTGTCGAATGTGCTTTGAAAATGAGGATCCATTATCTATTTATAGATGTTGAAATCATTGGTGGATGAGTTTGGGAGAATTACAAACTATCCAAAGCTAGAGTTATCTTAAATTCATCTTTGAAAATGATTGGATAAGTGCGCTTATTGACAAAATTGTGCAAAATGCGGAAATTTCAAGTGAGGACACTGAAGTGTTGTTTTGTAGTTTTTGAGAGCCGAATGACACTTTGACTCAGTGACTTCAAACTTATACATTTTCAATTTTTTATCAGCTTTTGAGATAAATTCAACTTGATACTTAAAAAATAAAAATAAAATATAAAACATAAAAAACCTTTTAGGGTTAGACAATGCTAATGGATATTTAGAATCTTTAATGTTTTAATTGAAACTCTTATTTCTAAGAAAATCAATTAAAAATATTTTTAAAAAATCCCAATTATCCACTAGAATTAATTATTTTTCTATGTTAATTTTTGTACATTTTTCTTAAGCCTAAACCAATGGGATTATGATAAATAATGAATCATTTTATAGGACCAAACATAACAAATTAATCACAATAATAGGTGTTTAGTCCTAATAACAGGAATGTGTAGTAATTGTTAAATCTTGATATGGCTCTATATCTTGCAATTCAATGATCCTATTTAAGAACATGATATATCGTTTTGATGGTAAGGAATTTTAGGTTCATTTTGCATTTAAGTTCTTAAGTCAAAATTACAATTTTTTTTCTTTGTTCTAAAATGGCGATTTTGCCTTTATGATGGGTTAAATAGAGACTGTGAAACATGATGTCTACACCATCACACCACAACCCAGCCTCTATCTTGTGCATTCCAAGGATGAAAATTACTCAAATTAGTAGAAATTTTATTTATACATACACATAATGATACACTGCTAGTGAGGATAGATTTGCTTAGTTTCTTGAGTCTTGTTATTCTTGTTCCTGTCATACCCATCCATTTTTTGACAACATTTTTTTATAAAAATTGAATAGGCAAGCTTGAATTGGTTCTCATTTAAGTTCACTATTGACATCATTTTTTTATTTGCCACTAACAATCTATCATATCAATAAGTGTCAAATTTGTATCTTAAACTCTTTATATCTTTTCCATTGTAGATGCCTCCTGCCTTTATTCATTGATGTTGGCTGCCATGTACAATCCAATAGAAACATAGATAAAAAGGAGAAAGTGCCGCACCTAGTCCTTTACTTTACGGTCTCCTTTCTTTGTTTTGTTTTATATACCATTCACTATTAATGTTAATGTCATGGATAGGTATTAAAAAACAGAGCTATAATACTGATATAATCTACTAGCCATGTCAACCAGTATAATTATCACAAAGATGTACATGTAAAAGAACCCTTCCATCATTGTGTCATTGCAAAGTTCAAGTTTCCAAGATGTATTAGAATCATTCCATCGTGTTACTGTTGGGTATCTACGTTATCACTGCAATACAACAAATTCTAACAAATGATTACGAGTTAATATTGTTTCTAACCTTAGGTTCCAAGTCCTTGGCTTGTAACAAAGGCAATTTTCCTCAAGCTTTCTCTGAAATTGAGTTTTCTCTTTGGTAATATTTAAGTACATTACGTGACATCAGTTCACAATATATGTTACTGGTTTATCATTGTATTTGCTCAATTATTTAAGCTTAATTGTTATCATATTTAAGTTATGGACAGTTATTATATGTTTACATTGTACTATCAATGTAAAATTTACATTGTAGATTGGACAATATTGTACACGTTTGCATGAAAGTGTACTATATTGTACACATTTATTTAGAAATAATGTAAATCTTACATTAATAGTACAATATAAATTAAGAAGAATCTCCCTCTCTAAAATTCACTATATTACAACCATTTTAATTGGTTCAACTGTTTTTTTCTTTTTCTTTCTCTCCGTACTTTTTTGATACATTCTCCCCTTTCCCCTTTCACCTAAGCTAGTCTTAGTCTCTCCCCTTTTTTGGTACTTTTTTGGTTTCCTTTTCCTAGCCTCTACCACCATACCCATACCTGTCCTTTCTCTCCCTGTAAACACACAATCAAGCATATCTCCTCATAGTCCTAGCCTCCACCATGGAGGTCTCCGACTTAGTATCTAGGACGGAGAAATGCTCCTACAAAGACATTATAATAGAGCTCCCTCCAAACTAAGATAACCAAAAACCACCTAACCTCATCCTTATAGCAAAAATCATCACCCACAAAACCATCAGTTTCAATATGGTCAAAGAAGTCACTTTAAAGGTGTGGAAACTAGTTTTTCCGACGAAAATCAAAAGGCTTGGCAAGAATACCTTATGTTCATCTTCCAACATGAAGTAGATCTTAACAAAGTTTTCACAAAGAGGCCATGGTCCATCAGAGGAGGGCATATGGTCCTAAAAAGGTGGAGCCCAGATTTAACATGGCAGGAAGTGGAGTTCTCTTCTTCCACTATTTGGGTTCAAGTCCATGGTCTACCCACTCTCTGGAGAACGGAGGAAAACCTTAGGAAGGTTGGTTCCAAAGTGGGCTTTGTCTTGGATGTGGACCTGATTGGGGATGCTGGTGGAGCATGGAGAACATTTATAAGGGTTAGAGTAGAAGTGGATATTGACTCCCCATTAATCCCTAGTGAGTTCATGCCTTGGCCAAACAAGAAGGACTTGTGGATTGGTTTAAAATACGAGAAAGTTGTGGATATTTGCTATCATTGTGGTGTTATTAGGCATGATCAAAATAATTGCTCATCTGAGTTGTTTAGCCTTTGCACCCCAACTGGAAAATCCTTTAAGGCAGCTGGTCCATTGCTTAGATCAGAAAGTGAAGAAATCCTAGAAGGTGTTTTGGAGGATTTGTCCAATGACACATCGTCCACCTCCTACCCGCAGGGAGCTGCCACACCGGAGTACTAGAAAGCACCACTGTGCATTCATTCTAGTGGTCCCCTTCAAATGGCTGACACGTGGACAACTGGGGAAGGTACAAAAACCGTTAGTGACAAAGGAGCACCTATGCACAAGAGCAAGGACTCACCAAGGACCGGGAATCTAGGGGCTGATTCGACACAGCTAGCGCACGATCATCAAGGCTTATCATCTCCTAAGTTGCATACCAACATCAGCCAGCCCTATCATGATTTTATCCTCTTGACACCTGTCAAAATTGGGCTTACTTCTATCCAAAGCCCCAGCCCACCTAATTCCCCTACCAACCCCCCACTTAACTCATCTCCTGAAACTAACCAACACAAGATTTCCTTACCACAAAGCCCATCCCATGAAACTAACCAACACAAAAATCCCTTACTACAAAGTCCAAAATCTTCTAGCCCAAAAACACTTACCAACACCACGACTCAATTCATTTTCGATCATACTGACCTAAATCCCAAAATCCAACGAAACCTGTGATCCTATCAACCCCAAATGTTCTATCCGACACCCCTTCATAATACCACACCGCTACCACAGACCCCTTATCACCAACCTCCTCAAAATCTCACCCAAACATTCTTAAAAGGAAGGTGTCCAGTTCTGTGCTAGATCAGTTCTCCAAAAGATTAAGGTATGCCGTCGAAGGTCCTGACCCAGTGTATTTCAACCTCGTCATTGCCACTTTCATTCCAAGGTCAAGGCTGGAATCCTTCTTGCTAAAGGAAAAGAACATACCCAAAAACCATGGTGAGCTCCACCCAAAACCTTACTTTTCTCCGTACTCTATGTTTTCTAACTCAGCTATTTCTACCACTATTTCTACAGCCGTAGAGGTGGGCCTTATCATGCCTTCAACCTCCCCATAAGGATTCTTAGTTGGATTGTCGAGGCATCTGCAACGCCTCAATAGTTTGAGCCCTTGGGGCTCAAATAAAAAGGGCAAGACTCGATGTGGTTTTCCTCTCTGAAACAAAAGTGGATGTTGTTCGTATGGAATTCGTTAAAAGTTTTATTAAGTTTAATTATAGAGTTGTTGTTGAAGCTAAGGGAAGTGTAGGTGGTCTATGTATGTTGTGGAAGGAGGGCCTATCCATTAGTGAAGTTGAATTTGACAAAAACCTTATAGCAGCCAGAGTCTCTAATTAGTGCACGGACTGGCTTCTAGTGGGGTTTTATTGACCTCCTTATCACTCAAAAAAGAGAAAATCCTAGGGTAATCTCTTTGCCTTAACTGAATCCCACCAAGAGCCGTGGGCATGCATTGGAGATTTCAACTTCATTATCAATGAAGATGAGCAAATGGGTGGCAACAAAGGAGGATCCTCGGTTGCAAATGATCTAAAAGAGCTAATGTTTGAGCTAAATGCAGTGGATTTCGGGTATTTTAGGAACAAGTTCACTTGGACTAGAGGGAAATGGGGAAAAGCTTCTATTAAAAGGAGACTTGACAGGGGCGTGGCAAGCATCTCCTGGTAGTTGGCTTTTCCAAACGAAACTATTCAACACCTGGGAGCTATTAACTCTGACCATGCCCCGATCCTACTTGACACAAACCTGTCTGATAGTTTCGCTCACAAGCCTTTTAGGTTCGAGGCAGTTTGGCTTAGGGATGATGGGTGCAAGGCAGTCATTGATAGTACCTGGAACATTAAAGTAACAGGGTCAGACTTCATCAAACTATGTAAGAAGCAAGCTTCTACTAGGAATGCACTTCTCAAATGGAACAAGAAGGTGTTTGGCTGTTGTCAAGACAGAATAAACTTCTTAGTAAAGAAAATTAAGGAGGTGCAAGACAAGATACCTTCCCAGGAAAATGAGCTTGTGGAGAGTGCACTCCAATCTCAGCTATCTGAATGGTTGCTCAAGAGTGAAGTGTTATGGCAGCAAAAATCCAGGGAATTATGGCTGAAGCAGGGAGACAAAAACTCCAAATTCTTTCATTTGTCTACGATAATTCGAAGGAGAAGTAATCATATAGATGCAATAAAAAAATGAAGACGGAACTTGGATCCATGAATCAAGCCTGATTAGACTACTTTTCCGGGAAAACTACAAAAATTTGTTTGAAGAAGAGGATACCTGCTTCCCTGACCACCTAGAGCATTTGATCCTGCCTTGCATCACTGAGGAAGAAAATGAAGTACTACAAACCATCCCCCACTCCGGAGGAGATCAAATCGACCCTGTTCCAGATGCAGGACCTAAAGGCCCCGAGGCCGGACGGCTTCCCAGTTCTCTTTTACAAACAAGCCTAGTCTACTGTGAGTTTTGATGTTGTTAAGGCTGTCACCTCCTTCTTTACCATGAGCTCTATGCCAAAAGAGATAAACAATTCCTTGATAGTTCTTATTCCAAAGATTTCTAATCCCACATCTGTTAATCATTTCAAGCTAATTAGCCTATGTAATGTGGTCTACAAAATCATTTCCAAACTCCTTGTGGATAAACTCCGGCCGTTGCTAGACAAAATGGTTACCCCTTCTCAATTGGCATTCATCCCAAACAGGTGGATCGCAAAAAATCAAATAATTGTCCAGGAGCTCCTCCACAGTTTCAAGACCCGTAAAACAAATCCGGGGCTAATGGCTATCAAACTCGACCTTCAAAAGGCTTACGACAGGGTCAATTGGAAGTTCCTGCAAGTGGTGCTGCTCCACTTCGAATTCAATGAAACTTTCACTAAATGGATCATGGCTTGTGTTTCATTGGTTTCCTTCGAAGTGATCGTCAATGGGGGAAAATCAGAATCTTTCAAGCTGTGTAGGGGATTAAGACAAGGCGATCCACTATCGCTGTATCTATTTATCTTAGGGCAAGAAGTGTTATCCAAGCCGCTTCAAAAAGAACTCAGCTTAAAAAATATTGTTGGAATCAAGACTAGCATCAGCGGTCCTACCATCTCCCATGTCATGTACGTCGACGACATAGTTTTGTTTTCAAAAGCATCCAGTAGAGATGCAACAAGCTTAATGAGAACCTTGGAGAAATACTACAACTGATCTGAGCAGGCTATTAATAGAAACAAATCGGGAGTTTTCTTTTCCAAGCACACCCAAAACCAAACCCGAAGGTCTGACAAGGAAATTCTCCAAGTAAAGAGCCTCAAAAAGGATGCAATATACCTTGGAGCCTCGATGTTTCTGACTAGAGCACCATCCAAAGATTTCACTTTTCTCTAAGACAAACTCAAAGCAAAACTTATGGGATGGAGAAGCAAGTACTTATCTTGGACATGGATGAAAACCCTCATCAATGCTGTGGTGCAATCCGTCCCAAACTACACCATGTCCACCTTTAGCATCCCCAATAAAGTATGTGAGAAGCTGGACTCCTTAGCTAGAAGGTTTTGGGGGAAACCCAACCAGAGTAAGGGCAGATTTATGGCTTGGAAATCCTAGGACAACCTTTGTTGCCCAAAGAATGTGGGGGGTTTGGGTTTCAAGAAAGCAAAAAATGTAAACTCTGCCCTGTTGGCAAAGCTAGCATGGATGATTGTATCCAAAAGAAACAGCCTCTACATGAGTATCATTAGAGCTAAGTATAAGGTCAAAGATGACTGGTTTCAGGTAGAACCTCCAAAGCTCGCATCACCCATATGGAAAGCTATTGAGAAGGCAAAATCAGTGGTGAAGAAAGGAGCTTACTTTCTTATTAAAGATGGTGAGTTTGTTGACATGTGGCTTGATCCATGGGTACCTTGGATTCAGAATTTCATTCCATCCCCAAGGGATGAAACCTTTGCTCTGATCCCTATGAAGGTATCCGAAATCATTGATCTTGATTTACACACCTAGAAATCCTCTCTAGTTCTACATCTCTTTAATCCCAGCTCAGCCCAAGCTATCCTATCCATCCCTATCCCTTCAAGGCCTAGACCAGACAAGCTCATTTGGCTGCCGGATTCCAAAGGGTGTTTTGCAGTTAAAACTGCCTTCAAAGAGTTGCTTCAAAGCCCTCAGCCACAGGCTTCTGCTGATGTGAATTGGTCTAAGATCTAGAAAATTAGAGGCCCAAAAAGGATTAAAATGTTTATTTGGAGGGTAGCGGTTAATGCCCTTCCTACAAGGGAAAACCTGTTATACCGTATAGACATCCCGGAATCTTGTTGTGTGCTTTGTAACCAAGAAGTGGAATCCACTTCTCACCTTTTTCTCAGATGCCCAGCTGCTAAAGCTCTTTGGTTTTCTGCTTGCTGGGGTTTCAAGCCAGATTTTATCTAAGCAACATCTCCTCTTGACATTATCAAGATTATCTTAGATCCCCCCCCCTCCCCCAGGCAATCTATCAAGCTCAAGACCGTTGGCTGGTGACCCTCACCATGGCTTTCGCTCTTGAAGAGATCTGGCGCACCAGGAATGTAGTCCTTCACCAAAGTGGCCCCATTGATCTCCATGCCTCTACCCAAAGTATACATATGAAGATGATTGAATATTCTCAAGTTTTTGCATGTTCTAAAGCCCCTTCCCCTGGGTTTTCTGTCACCAAGTGGTCCACCCCTCCGTTGGGCACTATCAAACTGAATGTGGACGCAACCATCTCTCATTCTAAAGCGGCTTTGGCAGTCATTGCTAGAAACGAGTTTGGTGTTGTGATTAAAGTCTAGACAAAGATCATCCCAAAGTCCTCTCCTCTCAGGGCTGAAGCTGAAGCAATTCTTTGGGCTTTGCAACTTGCTAAGGGGGAACATTGGAGGTATATCTGTGTGGAAAGTGATTCCAAGCTCACCATTGATGTCATCCTGGACTGTTTGGACTCTCCCTTATGGCCTATCTCTACTCTGGTGTTTGATATTTGTTTGTTTGCTAAGTCTTTCCTTTCATGTTCTTTTCTTTGGGTGTGTAGAAGTGGAAATGTTGCTGCTCATGAGGCAGCAAAGTACACATTAGTTTCCTTAGTTTCTTTTTGTTTTGTTTCTGGCAATCTTCCTGCCTCTCTGGCCTTTGTTTGTAAGGAGGGTGCCTTGTCTCTATCTGTTTCTGTTTGATTTATAATATTGTAGTTTACCAAAAATATATATATAAACTAAGAATTTTCCTTTTAAGTTATATTAATATTATGTTTTCCTCATGCTACAGTATAGGAAAACTCCTTGAGCGTTACAGGAGACATGTGAGCAAAAACGTTGTCTGCAATAGTGCTGATCAAAAAAAGGTTAGTCAAGATTTACCAGCTCTATGCAAAGTTTTTTGAGTATTATAAAAGAAGACTAGATAGTAGCCATCTCTTCCATGTTTTTAAAGGTCTCTACTTCTAGCCAAGAAAATTGAAACTTCAGCTTTAACCTAGTGCTACCATGTTGCTATTTCAGAATTTAAATCCAGGAAAATCTTAAATTACTAGCTCAAAAGCGTTTTTTTTTTTTTTTTTTCCATTTACATTTGTTAAAATTAGATTCTGACCCATGCATAATGGTGAAGCTTAATTTCAAAAGAGAAAAGTTTACAGAGAGAGAGAGAGAGAGAGAGAGAGAGAGAACATTGAAATTTGAAACAGGAGAGAGTACGTATGAGGAATTTAGCAAAAAACACATTTCGCCCACACCAAAGTATGTAAGAAAGAAATGAGTTTTTCACTTTTGTACAAGTCACACAAGGAAAATAAATTTATGGGTTTCTCTAAGTGGGGGTTTTTGAGTACTATAATCACAGAGCGTTGTGAATATTGAAGATTTTGCTAAATTTTGCCTAACAAGATGGTATCTGAACTTCATTGGCACAACAATTAGTAGCATTTTTTTGGTTTTCTATGGCAATATTCCATGTCGATTTATGGAAGATGCTGTGCATTGAAAGAAGGTACAATACTACAATGACACGTTAAAATCCAAACTTTCTCTGCCTAAGATCCAAAACAGAGAAAAAGTATCTATAAAATTTATAACAAAACCCAAAATTAAAATGTGGTTAAAGCCATAAGAGATGGAATTTGTAATAATTGATTACTCAAATAATTGGTAGACACATTTCATTACATAGCCAAGTTGTGTGTGCTATGACATAAACTCAAATTCTTGCTTCTAAATTAACTAAATCTTAACCCAGACTAAATTCAAACCAAATTTATAAGAAAGAACCCATGATGGGAAATCAAAACACCAAAATGCATCAACACAAAACAGAGCTTTAAGAAGAATTAGAAATTCACCGCAAATATGGCAAAGCCAATAATAAATCCACCAACAAAAAAGGAAAAAAAAATCGAACACAAAGAGAGAGTAATCACTTTTTTGTTGTAGGAAAAATATAGAATGAATAGGAGAAATATCTATACGAAATAAATAAATAAAATTATAAAAAATAAGATGGAGAGAAGAAAGAGTCAAAAAAATGGGGATGAAGAGTTGGAGGAAAGTAATGAGGAAGAAGAAGAGTTAAGAAATGGAGAAGAAGGGTTGGAAGAAGAGTAAGATTAGCAAACTTAATTACTTAATCTCTATTCTTATATATTGTATAGATATTAATATTTCTTTATATTTAATATTAAAAAAAAAGGAAAATTTTCAATAAAAAGAAAGGAAAAATTGTTAAGTAAAATGAGTGATATAGATGATGAGGTGGTGCAACATGAGCTTTGCAAAATTAAATGCAACACTTTAATTATTATACATAGTATAGATGTGTGCAAAACTTTTCATGGGCTTTTATTTTCTAGTCATTTGTGGTTATTAACTTATAAACATCTTTCTTTAATGTTTTGATGAGTATTCCTTTTATGAAATTTCTCTCTTATTCAATAATATCCCATCATGTAGAAGTATGATGCTGAATGTTCCAATCATCAGACAGAAGCTAACCTACTGCAAATGATTCAAAGGTAAAATCTTTCGGGGTCCTCTCTTAAAGTACTGTTTGCACAAATTCTATGTTCCTCAGTTACATGACATATTTGAGGAACCGTCTAGATGTGCTCCAATGAATCCAGCTAATTTGCATTTATTTTGTGCTATTGGCAGGAAAATAGAAGCACAAAACATTGAACAGCTAAACATGATAGAGCTCACGAGACTAGAGAAAGAACTGGATGCCTTATATATTGAAACCAGATTTCATAAGGTGAATCCTTACAAGCTAACTGTTAATTACTATTTTTCCCCCCCAATAAATGTATCAGTGAAATAGTAAAAGCCGTGATTTGTAACTAGTAGTGTTGAGGTGTCATCAAATCAGTAGTCACAGTTGAAGAAATCAAAGTAGCATAAAAATAAAATTTTGTTATAGATAGTTGTTGTGATACTCCAGATTGTGGGGATTGATTGTATGAGTGTGTGCCACACCAACATGTCCTAAGTTTCGCATTTAACGTGTACTATAGATCCATTTAGCCTATTCATGTGATTAAGATGAGCCACAATTATAACTAATGATTTGGGGCATAATGCACATATAGCGCTCCCTTAGGTAATGACAAATGGTATTAAAGCCAACTTGATATTGTCATGTAGTTAACTGAGGAGGTTTAGGATTTAAGTGAGGGAGCTTTTAATACTTTGGATTATGGATGGAGGGAGGGGGTCAAGGTTAGGCAGTTTAATTATGCTGAATATTTGATGAAGTGTTGATTAATTGTACCCATTTGACTTCAAGTACTATTTTCCTTATTCCTCATCCCCCAACCTAAAAGGTGAAAAACTCAAAAAGAAATCTTTATATTCTTTTTAACAGATTAGAAAAAAGAAATTTTATTAATGGAGAGAATGTTTCAAGCTAATCCATGAGTGGCATCACATTAAAATATTAAGCATTGATCAAAGTTTACTATTGGCATAATTTTCCAATTCTAGGGATGAGGTGGGTTTTGCAAATAACCAAAGTATTCAATAGTAGAAAAGATATTTGTGACAAATGAATCTTTGTTCATAATTGGTAGTCATTATAATTATTACAACTTTTGCAAATTTGTGACAAATGAGTATTAGTTCATAATTGTAGTCATGGTAATTAGTATAAGTTTTGCACTTACACACTATGCTCCTCTTAATACGTTAGAAATACTCAATATCTTCTTGTTTGATTGAATTGTAATTTGTTAATAATGATTATTATTTGGAATTGGTAGTAGTTCTATTCCTTGTTTTGTTTCTCATTAAAAGATGCTAGAAAGACTCAGTCAAGTGTCCCTTGAATGAAAACCTTTAGTTGTTATGGGATATCAGATATGGAATTTAGCCTAGATGTATCTAACGTTTTTTTGAACTGTGACAGTAGTGTTCTTATGTGTAAAGATAAAGAAACAAGAAAATCAACCTCAACTTTTAAAAATTTGTCAATCTGTCGTAGATTGATTATTGGTTTGGACGTGTGTCAATTTCCTAACTGGGCTATATTGAAAAGCTTATTAGAAAATGAGACTATCTATCTAGCACCGAGAGAATTATTAGAATAAGAAACCCTCTCCCCAATTTTCTTATTTGTGCATGACAGACATGACTCTACTAGGATTTTGTTTGTCTGACAGACTTAGAGTTGTCTGTTGCGTTTCAATAAAATTCAAACTCCAGACAGAATTGTTTATTGAGATTTACACTGCAAAAGTATCATCACAATTACAAAGTTTGAATACGGGAAGAACTATATTTCTAACGTAATTCTGTTTTTAGATTTTTATATAGCAGTATGTATATAAATAAGTAAATAAAAGATTTATAAATTATTGTAGAATTGATGTGTGTTTATGTGTAAGTGGAGTAGAAAAGTTTGTAGTGAAGCGTTTGTTCTTCTTTTGGAGTGTGGTGATACCATCATACCAATGATTTATGCATGCTTTTCCCATTCACTACTCTACTTCTTGTATGTAATCTTTCTAACTTTATCTGCTATGTTGAATAGGAAAAACAGCTGAGTGCAGAGAAAACTTTCATGGAAGAGGTAAATAAAGAAACAAATCTTCGAGAACTTTACCAATTGTTATGTAATCTAGCTAATCTTTTGCGTCTGTGTTATGGCTTCAGATGGCAGCAATGATCAATGAGAGCCCTGAGTTAGCATTACCATCTTCTGGAACTGAACTACAGGAGCTTCACACACAGGAAAAACAGCTGAGTGAAGAAAAAGCTTTCATGGAAGAGGTAAAAAAAGAAACAAATCTTCGAGAACTTTACCAATTGTTATGTAATCTGGCTAATCTTTTGGGTCTGTGTTATGGCTTCAGATGGCAGCAGTGATCATGGAGAATCCTGATTTTGCATCACCATCTTCTGGAACTGAACTACTAGAGCTTCACACCCAGGAGAAACAGCTGAGTGAAGAGAAAACCTTCATGGAAGAGGTAAATAAAGAAACAAACCTTTGAGAACTTTACCAATTGTTTTGTAGTCTGGCTAATCTTTTGTCTCTGTGTTATGGCTTCAGATGCCAGCAATGATCCCTGACTACCCATCACCATCTTTTGGAACTGAACTACTGGAGCTTTACACCCATGATATCAACTACGCCACTCCACTCCAACAGGGTATGCCCCATCTCTATTAGGTACTCCCAATGTAGCTGCGTGTATCTGGATATCTTTGGTTTCTTATTGGACTGATGTGATTCTCTTCTGTGGCCAAAAAAACTTGTAATAATAATAGAATGATGTACTCGCCTATGCAGATACATGTAAATGTTATGTAACTGCTAATCTGTTATATTGTTGGGCTTAGCAATTTTCTATGGATTGAGTTTGGGATTTTGTGTGATTGCAAATGCACTTCATCTAAAGCAGTGTATTGCAGGTTTGAGTTCTAGAGTGGACCCTCTAAAAAATTTAGAGATAAAGCTGTCTAATAATCATCTCTCCCAAACCAACTGGAGTTTTGGACATTAAGTATGGCAAAAACCTTGTGTGGATGCAGAATAATATAATTTGTTTTTTGACTTCGACACTCAGAATAATACAAAAAATGAGTTTCTGTGTTTTTATTTATTTCAGTCTTTTTTTTTCTAACAAAATCATTGAGTCCTATGAGTTTAACCTCCCTTGATATAAAGGGTATTCAATTCCAAGCTTCCAGTGTGATAATGAAATGCTTTAATCTGTTGAAATAATTGGCATTCATTCTTTGAAATTTGCCTTGTGACTGTACCGTATAGAATTTTGTGTTGCAACTTGTAGGCTCTCGTAGAATCTGATTCAGAAGTACTATAAAGGAAAATTTATGGATGAAAATATTTTAAAATGAAGAATTTTGATTGCAACTTGTAGGCTCTTGTAATAGTATATTGCAACTTTATATTGCAACTTGTTGGTTCTTGTGATGGAATCTGAAGTATAAAGGAAAATTTATGGCTGAAAGTTTCTTAGAATGAAGAATTTTATGTTGCAAGTTGCAAGTTGCAACTTGTAGGCTCTTGTGACAGTATCTAAATTCTAAAGTGCTATAAGGCTTGTTTGGTGGGGAGAATGGAAAAGGATTGGAGGATAGAAAAGATATGTGCACCATGTACTTAGTACAAAAGATAAAAAAGTGGAATGATGAAAAAATAAGTATATATTTCTTTAGTCTGGTTAGGAAAAAAAAATGAGTGGATGAAAAAAGTAATATATCTAAATTTACTATTATGCCCCCTAATACATTAGGATTAGTAAAAGAGTAATTTTTCTCATTATTATATAAAAAAAAAAAAAAAAAAAAAATTATTATCAATTAAATTAGTAAAGATTACAACTATAAAATTGATCATATCACATTTACAAGACTAACACCATTATGAGTATATTCCCACACAACTTTATGCATGACAACAGCGGTCAAGAATAATACAAGGAAATAAATCCTACAATAGTGAACCGAACCTCTTAAAATAATTGAAAAACATTGTTTAGACCCCTAGTACGACTTACTATGTATTTTAAAAATTAATCAAAATCAAATCCAAGTAGTTAATTTCAAGAACAACAATATTCATGGATAAATTATGAACACACGCACACATATAAATGTATTTTTCCACGGAGTGAAAATCCAAACTATAAAAACACATTGTTGGACAAGCCCAAATCATTAAATCCACTATCAAGGTTGTTGTGGTATAAACTATACTCACAATACTTCAATGTAGAAGTGGTTAGACACTCCTTTCTCTTGCTAACAATTGTAAACTCTTGTCTTGTTCCTTCATAACCACTTGATGCCACAAAATGATCCATCAATTGCAAAACCAATCTCTTAGTCACTCCAAATCCTCTTGAAAATTTTGTAATGCCTTTGTGGTAATTTGTTGATTTGGTCAGGAGCCTCTAGACTTAACTCTTCACTAGCACAAATTTGAAAAATAGGATGTGCTAATTTGTCATTAGTAGCAATCAAATACATGGCAAGTTTTAATTGTTAGAACATAAAGTAAAATACAAAAATGGGTTATGTGTTAACGGGTGCTTTCATGGGAAATATAAAAAGATGTCAAAATAATTAATTGCTTTGTCATTTTTCCATAAAATATTTCTAAAAAAATAAATAACTAAACCAATACGCGTAAGGCATTTGTTAACATTTCCCTACAAAAATTTAGAACAAAGGATTTATTCCTAAAGAAAATAATATGGACAATACAAAGTTCTATTAGCTGCAAATAATAAGAATAAAAAAAAGGGCATGTGAACAAGTTTCAGCTTTGTTGCTACGAGTAAGGAGCCACACAAGTGAAGACACCTGATTAAGCGAAATTTCATTGAACAGAGAAACTACAACCGACTTAGCAGTATAAACACACTAGCAGTATAGACTCAAGACTCTTCATGTATATTTGGGATCATTTTGCCTAATCCGAATCTAACACGAGCCAAGTAGCCATGATTGATTGGACTAATGCCTCTTTACTTTTCACAATGTCTTTTTATATACTTGAGCATTTCTGTCTATAACCAGTGGAAGCACATAGTTGCAGCCCAAGCCAATTTACTCGCAACTCTTAACTACCCTGCAAACATTTTACTGTCTAATTGATCTTATCATTCCAACTTTACATCTCTTGTGATTGCCAAAGGAACATTAAAAAAAAAAAAAAACTGATCTCAGCTTTACAATAACTCCATATTCATACTAATTAGCTACTACGTTTTCAATGAACTAATTAAAGATGAAAGAAAAAAAGAAAAATGAAATGGAAGCACCCGAGATATGAAGAAGATAGAGGTGGTATGAAATGATCAATGATCATCCGGTGGTGATATGAACACCAATGGCAATGAGAAAGATGGTGATGAGTCCAAAGAAGATAATGGTGTGAACCAATATGGAGACCCCGCTAGTCCTCATGTTGCAGAAGTCCACCACTCGGCTGTGGCCAGGCAGCTGGAACAGCAGCCCTGGTGTCAACACCACAAATAGCACCACTGCTATCAATACCGGTCCCCAATCTGCCATTCCTTTTTCACTTTTTTCTCTTTTCCAAAGTTTGTGCGTTTAAGATACTCGAACACACTAGTATTTAAAGTTGGTGGCCGGGTATGTGTATCCTGTTGTGTGGACTAGACTATAAAACCAAGCTGTGTTTATTACATATAAACTGTTTTATATAGTTTTATACATACTCTTAAAAATAATTGAAATTGTGACTTGAAATCACGATTCTAAATTAAAAATCATGACTTCAAATCACAATTTTAACTTCTTTTTGGATGTATGAAAAATTGTGTAAAATAGTTTGTTGTAAATTTAATGCTATAAAACCAAAGTTTAAACACTAATTAGACCAAATATTATAAGAATCCAATAGAAGTGTACGATAGAAACATTATAAAAAACAAGTTGTTTTGGAAAGAGGAATAGAGTTGCGTGTAGAGAATTGATGAAGACAAATTGGAGTGTTGAAGGGATAAATTAAAGAAATGGTTCGAAATCGGCAAAATAAGAGCATTAGATTCGGCGCCACTCTGATAGCTACACCATGGTCCCAGTGGTTGGCATCACGTGGCATCTTTCCTCGCTTTGGTCGGCTGTGTTTAATTATAATAATGCATGATATATATATATATATATATATATATATAGATAAAAAGTTTATGGTCGTAAAATCAAAAGAGCAATTTAAAAGTATTAGAATCCGGTATATTGCGTATCAAAAAAAAAAAAAAGAATCCGGTATATTGCAGAATTTCTTATGATTGATTGGTACATAGTTCTTAGTTGTGTGCGTGACATTTGTTGAGTACTAAAGAAAAGAAAGAGATAGGCATACATACATACATTTCCGATTTGGACCGACCTTGTTTATGTGATCATGTTGTATGGATCTTTTGTTTGAAGTTGCAATTTGGGCCGAGTTGTCTGAAGTCCAAGATCAGCCCAAAAAAGAGTATTCAACAAAATATTGGACTTCTAATGCTTTTAGTATGAGCTTTCTGTATGGACTAGACGATAATACTAGTATGGGCTTGCACATTGGAGACGAGGAAAAAGAGACTACAAAAGTTATCCATCTAAATCTGTCTGCCCTCTCACCAGCCAGTCACCCACAAGAGAGAGAGAGAGAGAGAGAGAGAGAGAGAGCCAATAGTATTAATTAAAGACCAACACAGCAATTTTTTTTTTTTTTGGTAAAATAAAAAATATGTAAGAGGGGGAGCATGGTAACTCCTACGCTTAGGGCAATACGAAGGAAGATGGACACCAACTCACTTATTAGTGGAGATCAGGAAGACTCAAACCAAAGACCTAAGTCTTGTTGTCCCAAAACTTGGCCATTAGACCACTTGCAACATTGATACCCATCAAATTATTATTCATTACTTCGAAATTACAGTAATATGACATTTCATCCTCTTACATAATGCTAGATCCAATTAATAAAAATCATGGTAAAATCCATCATTTACTAGAGGGAATGAAGCCACGTTAACTGGCCCAATTAGGCTCCCCCAACCAAATTTTTTTACTTTTTTTTTTTTTTTTAATGAAAGAGAGATATATTGAAATTCTAGTGGATATTGGATAAACTATAACTAAAGATTAGAGATAGTGTGAAGTATGACTTCAGCGGTTGTTCCCCACTGACTAGTGCTTCTTTTAATGAGTAAAATGCTTTTCACTAAAATAATTATACATTGTTGCTTTAGCTTACTAAAGATTTGTTTCTCAATAAAATAATTAAAAAAAAAAGCTTAATAAAGATTTATTTAGTCCAACAAAATTAATTAACTTATAACTTTTGGTCTTTCTCTAAATAAAAACCTTTTTCAACGTAAAATATTTTTTAAGACAATGTTTATACGTGTTTTATGAGTTATTAATCTAAAGATTAGAGATAGTGTGAAGTATGACTTCAGCGGTTGTTCCCCACTGACTAGTGCTTCTTTTAATGAGTAAAATGCTTTTCACTAAAATAATTATACATTGTTGCTTTAGCTTACTAAAGATTTGTTTCTCAATAAAATAATTAAAAAAAAAAGCTTAATAAAGATTTATTTAGTCCAACAAAATTAATTAACTTATAACTTTTGGTCTTTCTCTAAATAAAAACCTTTTTCAACGTAAAATATTTTTTAAGACAATGTTTATACGTTTTTTGTGTTTTATGCATCTAAAATTCTTTAGTAAACAAAAACACTTTCCCTAAAATTTATAAAAAAATTTAAAAAAAATTAAAAAAAAAATCTTTAGTAAACAAAAAAAAAAACAAAAAAACAAAAAAAAAAGTAAAAAAGTAGGGCAAACTAAGAAACAAAATACAAATTAAGGGTCTTCTAGCAAGATTGCTCTTTTTATTTTTATTCTTTATTTTTTTTTAAAGAGAGTTTTAGCTTATGACATCTGCTTCTGATAATAGGTCTTTATTATCAGACCAAGACACCAATCAATTTTTGATCTAAACAAGAATTGAACCCCAGATCTCTTATTCAACTATCAGAAATTTTTATTCTATATTAATATCTTGATCTATGCATGTCTAAGTGTCTGTATGCTTGTTTCCTTTTTTATCACTTTCAAAATTTTGATGGGATAATAATAGATCTGAAGTATACATGTTTTTTTTTTTTTTAATCTCCATCATTTGTTTTTAAATTGTGCCAAAATGGTTTGAAATGATTAAAAGATTAAAAATTTATCAATTTGTTTATAGAGTAATTGTACTTATTCTTATTCTTATTCTTTTTTTTTTTTTCTACTATAACTACAAGCCAAGCATTGTAATCATAAATATTGTCAAAACTATGTTTCATAACAACAACAACAAAAATGATTTTTTTTTAAATGAACTATTTGATTTTGTACATTAAGAGAGAAAATACTCCAAATTTAATATAGAATTAATCATAGATTACTTTTAGGATTTAAAAGAATGCTACTGTTTGATGAATGACTAGTTTAGAATGTATTTAGACATAATTATTTTGTGTATTATCTTTTGTTTATATTTTTAATATTATATGAAAACCAGTCTATTTTTCATAGTATATTTTTACCTTGAATTATAGGGTGTGTTCGGTAGAGTAGATTTTAAAGAGGATAAAAAAAAAATGAGAGAAAATGATAAAGGAAAGCTTTTTGGAGGGTGTTTAGTTAAGAGGATGAGAGGAAAAAAAGATGGTAGGGTCCGGGTGTTTTCTCCCAAGACCCATTAGAAAATTTTCTCCTCAAAATTGGGAGAAAACTGGGAAGGAGAGGGGGCAAAAATGTGTGCACCTAGGTTGACCAAAATACCCATGGGCGTTGTTCTTTCTTTTTTCTTTTTCTTTTTCTTTTTTTTTTTTTTTCGTCCCGTAGCTCTTTCTTTTTTTTCTTTTTTTTTCCACATGCACATACACAATTATTTTTGTAAAAAAAAATGTGTTACTTTTTTTTTTTGCACATGCACAAATTTTTTTGCTAAAAAAATGTGTTGCCTTTTTGTTTTATTTAATGGGGACATAATTGTAAATTTATACCAATTTCATTTTTCCATCCTCTCATTTTTTTCTCAACGAAACAAATAAGTTTTTTATCTCTCTATTTTTCCATCATTCCAACTAAGTACAGATAGGAAAAAATTAAATCTCTTCTATCCTCCTACTTTTCTATCCCCTCCATATTTTCTATCATCTCACTTTTTCACTCTTCCAGCCAAACAAACCTTTAGTATTTTTTCTTTTTTTTTTGTGATTTTTTTTTTTTTTAATGGGTTATACTTTGGCCCTCAAAGTTAAAATCATGTCTCCATCTCTGAAGGAATAGCACGTTGTTATTATATTCTGAGAGTCTCTCCGACTTGATTAATGGCACGAGAAAATTTGCAATTCACTTTGCTTAACAGTAAATATCTTATGATAAAATTTGCATACTGTTTTCCTTGTAATAGCTTCAACGCGTTCTTCATGTTGCCTAGATGATTAACATAACTTTTTCACTCAGTCCTTACCCTACATGGGTCCAAATCCCTATCTACATGCTACATATTAACAAAAGTAAACATCACTTTTTGCCAACCTAAAGTCTCTGGTTCGGACCTTCGGGTCCTCATCATTTTTCTACCCAATAATTCTCTACCTACTTTAACTCTTTACTAGTTCTTACATTCCTTAATGCATTCAATTTGCTTTTACTGTGAAAGATGTAATCCAAGCAAGGAAGCATTCAAAACACACGTAGTCTTGACATTAGCTTTTGGTTTTTTTAAAAAAATAACCATAAAACACATTCTATATAAGTTAGACAACGTTTGAAACATATTGCATATCTAACAATTCGAGTTCAGTAGACTCGATTTACCCAGAAAGGTGACGTGGACAAAGTACAAAATCGAGTTTACTGAACTCGATTTCTGTACATAGAAATCGAGTTTATTAAAATCGATTTCTATGTAAATCAAACACTCATCCTCTGCTCAAAAAATCCAGAGAACGAAGAAGAGAAGCAACGGAGAGAGTTCAAAATGAAGAAGAAAGAAGCAACGAATGAAACCCAAGCGCCGATTCTGACCAAACCCAGGCGCCTGAAGCTTCATCGTTTTTGCATCGTCGCGGCGGCGAAAGCTTCATCGTTTTTGCATCGTCGCGGCGGCGATTCTGTCCAAACCCAGGCGCTTGAAGCTTCAGGCGCCTGGGTTTGGTCAGATCGACGCTTGGGTTTGGTCAGAATCGCCGCCGCGACGATGCAAAAACGATCCGATCTCTGCGTTTTGCATCGCCTGAAGCTTCAGGCGCCTGGGTTTGGTCAGATCGGCGCTTGGGTTTGGTCAGAATCGACGCCTGGGTTTTCATTCGTTGCTTCTTTCTTCTTCATTTTGAACTCTCCGTTGCTTCTCTCTTCTTCGTTCTCTGGATTTTTTGAGCAGAGGATGAGTGTTTGATTTACATAGAAATCGATTTTAATAAACTCGATTTCTATGTACAGAAACCGAGTTTGTTAAACTCGGTTTCTATACACAGAAATCGAGTTCACTGAACTCGATTTCTATGTATAGAAATCGAGTTCAGTAAACTCGATTTTGTACTTTGTCCACGTCACCTTTCTGGGTAAATCAAGTCTACTGAACTCGAATTGTTAGATATGCAATATGTTTCAAACGTTGTCTAACTTATAATATAGAATGTGTTTTATGGTTATTTTTTAAAAAAAAAACCTTAGCTTTTACACCTGCACTTCCTTTCCCCATTTTATTTCTTTTGATTTCTTTTTATAAAGATTCCACCTTCATCAATATCTAAAGCAAGGGAAAAGAAGCCTTGTATTGAACAATTATTAGAAGCAAATGAAAGAAAAAGTGTTTCTTTCCCGACTCCATAAAGCAAACCCACTAGCCATAACATACCTTTCCTATCTCTTAAGCCCATTGTCTTCCTTCTCACTAAGTTTAGCATCCTAGCTTGTCTCCTTCACCACCAAGAAAATAACACTCATTGGTTCTTCTGCATATTAGGAGCACATCATTGTCTTCTCTCTCATTCATACTCCCAATAGAAATTTCATAGTCTCCTCCATATATCTCCTTTTCATTTCAAGCAAGAGAAAGAGAGAGAGAGAGAGAGAGAGAGAGATGGGTGCAGATTGGGGGCCTGTCATTGTCGCGGTGGTTTTGTTCATTCTCTTGTCACCAGGGTTGCTGTTCCAACTACCAGCAAGAGTAAGGGTGATAGAGTTCGGGAACATGAACACAAGCGGGATTGCCATTCTGGTTCATGCCATTATTTACTTTTGCATACTCACCATCTTGATCATTGCAATTGGCATTCACATACATGTTAATTGATCCAAACTATGTAACTTTTCTTTGTAACTTTTCTAATTTCTCTTTTCTTTGTAATTTTTCCTCTTAATGTTCCTTACTTGGCTTCTTGTTAAGTGTTATGCGGATGCCTAGTAGGTTTGGTTCTCATTAAAAGAGAAATCCATAAATTGTCTTATTTGGTATTGGTAGTGTTCCTTTTTTAAAGATGCACTGAATCACTGATTTGGGTTTCAAATTTCAAACAAATTGTTGAAGTCTGCAGTGTTCTTTTTTCTAAATGCACTGATTGTGGATTTCAAATTTCAAACAACTCAATTGTCTAAGTCTATCAAAACTCCAGGGGCATTAGGCAGGGTTAGGGTGTTGACATGAACACCTGACCTGACAGCTCAATTGTTGAAGTCCACAACTACATCTTGGTCAAGATGTTCACATGAACACTTGACCTGACAAAAAAATTTTAATGTAACATGGGTTGTAGACTACCTGAAAAAGAAAGTTGAACATCTAGATAACAAGCCCATTAAAAATAAAATTTGATCCTCCAAAATCTTGGGCCCTTGAAGATTGAACCAAAAAAAATTGTCCAAACAAATACAAATCAGCCCAAACAAGAACACAAATTAGCCCAAAAACTTTAACAAAAAATTAAATAAAATACATATAATCAGAGTATCCCTCCCGAAATTCACAACAACAACAAAAAAAACCTAATACGGCAGGGTGTCCACTGTCCAGTGCAGCCATTTGAATTAGAGTACACCTTAATCCTTATTACCCTCTGGTGACTCTGAAACACTAGAAACGGGCTGATCCGCAACTCTAGCCACAACCCCAAGTGCACTAACCTTGATTTAAGCCTTAAACCCAAATGGGTTCAGCTCTGATCCCTCGATTTTTCAGCCATGACTTGGACCATCAAGATTTCAGCTAGTATCACTTTAAAGCAAAACACCAAGCATACCCATGTTCTAAAATGAGGGAAATACAAAACGAAATAAATTATTTGAATATGGAATACTATTTAAAATTTAGATAGAGGTGGCTACCAATTGCCAAATATCTTTGGCTTTACAAATACTGCAGTATGAGCTGGGGATAATACATACAGAAGAATGGATTGATTAGATTCTTGGGAGGGAACGTGTGCGGGTCCTATTAACTACGTGCACAAAAGTAACGAGGGGGAGGTGGAATTTGGGATTTGGGTAAGTTTTAGACTTTGGGGAATGGGGGGTGAACAGTGAGCATAGAAACTTGAATATATCGACGATTATTCAGTCCAAAAAAAAAAGGGTCATTGCGAGGTGACTGAGGTCTATTGGTGTTTTAACTGTTAGTGGTTTTTTCCTTTAATTTTTTTTAATGAATAAACACTCTATTAAAATAGAAAACGCCCGGAATAACACTTAGAAGAACTGGGCCTGAGACTGTCTCTATCCAAAATCCAAAGGCTGGACAATTGGAGGCGATAAGAAGGAGATGGGGACCAGCCCAATCCAGAACAAACAAAAGGACAGCCCACTAAACTAAAAGATCGGCAGATACATTGCTCTCAGAAATATCTACATTTACAAAAGATAACCAAATTAACTATTAGTGGTTTGACAACATTATTTTATTTATTCGGTATATTTTAATTATTACTCTATTAATGCTTGCTTTAGTCTTTAACTTAATTTGTTGAAATTATGTGTTACATTTTGTACAAATACATATGTAATAAAACAATGCATGAATGCTTTATTGAACGTAATTAATATAACGGTTAAATGCCTAAGTTGAATATGTTGAATGAACTTATAAATTTTACTTTATTCTTTTATGTGTATTTGTGTGTTTAAAAACTTCACTTATTTGCATGTTTTTCTTTTTTTGATATTGATATATTCATTTTTTTTTAATTCAATTTTGCTTATTTTAAGTTTCTTAATAATTGCCTTAGAAAAAATTCCAAAAGCCACCACTTAAACTCTTACTAAACTAAAAGAAAAAACAAAAAAATAAAAAAACAAAACAAAACAAAACAAAAACAAAAATAAAAAATAAAAAAACAAATTTGTTGATGTTTTGACTTATTGGTAAAGAGTAAACATTATAAAGTAAATGATAATAGATTTAAAACAAAAATAAAAAAACAAATCTGTTGATGTTTTGACTTATTGGTAAAGAGTAAACATTATAAAGTAAATGATAATAGATTTAAATCCTATCATATCTCTAATCCACTAGTGACTACCGTAACTTTGTTGATCAATCCTTACCCTGCATGAGTCCAAATCCCTACTCTGCAAGCTACAGTACATAACAACAAAAGTTAACATTATTTTTTGCCAACCTAACGTCTCTAGTCTCTAGTTCAGAACCTTCAGGTCCTCATCATATTTCTACTCCTCCCATTATTCTCTACTTTTAATGTAAATATGTCATCCAAGCAAGGAATTAAGCATTCAAAAGAATCAAAACACAGGTAGTCTTGACACCATCACTACAAGAATATAGCCTATTTGCGAGGGAAATGAAGTCCTGTAGTAAACGACTATCAATTAGAAGCAAATGAAATAAAAGATGTTCCTACCCATCTTCATAAAGCAAACACAGTATCATAATATACCTTTCCTCTCCTTGAAACCTGTACTCACTTCCTTCTCACTACGTTTAGCATCCCCGTCTCCTTCACCATCAAGATAATAACTCTCACTCGTTCTTCTACATATTAGTTGCTAGCACATCATTGTCTTCTCTCATTCACACTCCAAGAGAAATTCCATAGTCTCCTCCATATATCTCCTTCTCAATTCAAGCAAAAGAGAGAGAGAGAGAGAGAGAGAGAGAGAGAGATGGGTGCAGATTGGGGGCCAGTCGTTGTCTCCGTAGTTTTGTTCATCCTCTTGTCACCAGGGTTGCTGTTCCAAATACCGTCAAGAGTAAGGGTGATAGAGTTCGGGAACATGAGCACAAGCGGGATTGCCATTCTGGTTCATGCCATTATTTACTTTTGCATAGTCACCATCTTGATCATTGCAATCGGCATTCACATATATTCATGATCATGATTGGATCCAAACTATGTTCACCCCTATTTGTTTTGATCTTTTTTTTTTTTCCTTTCTAATCTTCCTCATCAAGACAGGGATGTTGTTCTAATTTCTCCTTCTTTGTAACTCTAATGTTCCTTACTTGACTCCTTGTTTAGTGTTATGCGGGTGTCTAGTAGGTTTGGTTCATATTAAAAGAAAACTCCATTAATTGTCTTACATTGGAAAAGAAAGAAAAATAAATATATACAGCATTGTATTTTAGCATTACTGCTCTTACGACTTATAAAGACTCCATTTCACCTGTAATTAAGGGTATCACAGAAATAGGAGTAACACTGTTTTTTTTTTCTATACGATTGCTAGTTTGGTAGTGTTCTTTTTCTTCTTTTTCTAAATGCATTAATTGTGAGTTTCAAATTTCAATTAACTCAATTGTTAAAATTGTTAAAAGTCTTTATCTTCTAGAAAACCTGAGATCAAACCCGGCCTAAACAAGTTAAAAAATAAATAAATGAACTCAATTGATATTTTTGAGCCTATCGTAAATAGCAAGCATTATAAAATAAACGCTATAAATTTAAATCATATAATGTAACATGTGCATACTCATCCTGTGAGATCTCACCCGTAGTTCATAAACTCAACCTCGGATGCAACAATGGCACTGGAATTAAGGTTTGGTGCCTATTTAATTAGTTACCAAACTAACAAAATTTCCAAGTCCCAAGTCCTAACACGTGAGGCAGAGATAACCAAACCCAATTTACTCTAAATAAATACAAAAGTCCACAAAAGTAAACTCGTCCAATCACAAGCTAAAAAGTTACTCCATATTTCACCGGCATTGCTTTTAATTTACAAATTTAATATAAATTCAAATCATAATGAGATTGAGATATTATTTTTGGATTTAAGCTTACTTTTCACTGTTGTTTAGCTTTAGCATGTGATTTTGGACTAATTTCAACACCACGAGATGACATATCATTATCAATTCAACTCAAATCAAAATCACTGTTAAAACTGTAATTTATATAGTAGCAAAGAGCAATTTAACCCCAGTAAATATAATAAGTTACTACATTAACACAAGCAAAAAGCTACATTTCCAAATCAAAGAGATCTGTGCTTGTACATGTTTGATAAACCAACTTACCAAGTATTATGTTAATATATAACTGAGGAAAAGAATAACACATACACAGATCTTGAACAGAAAAAGCAAACCCCCTGAGAAGGCCAGTGAGACAACCGGGTTTAGCCGGTGTAGATGTGGACGTGGAGAGCTAAGATGAGGATAGCATAGATAGCAAAGAAGATGAGGGTGTGGATAGCTATAGCCTTGCCATTAGTCTTCATGCTGCCAAACTCTAACTGTCGGTTGTGACCCGGTAACTGAAAGAGAAGACCCGGTTGGAGGAGCACGAAGAGTACCACACCGATTAGTACAGGGGCCCAGTCAGCCATTTTTTCTCAAAAAATGGGTTATGTAGGGGCTGTGGGTAAAGAGAAGGTGGTAGCTTTTAGGCAACGCAGATAGATGAAGATGAGGACGATGGAAGTGAGAGAAAGCTTTTTTTTTTTTCTTTTTTCTTTTTTGTGGTGGTAATATTAGGCTTTTTTGTTAAGCTCAATAAGTCAATAGGAATAGGATTGAGTTTTATTGTTTATTAAATTATTAATAGTAGAGTGAGTGAATGGGTGAGTCACTAGGGGATGTGGATGGGGCTTTGTCTGCATTGGGGCACATGTGACATGTGAACTCATGTAATGATGGGTACTGGGGAAGTCCAGAAGGAAAGGGCCTCGGGCTTTCACTTCTTCTCTGTTAAAAATTTAGGGAAATTTTTCGTATTTCATTTTATATTTTATCCCTTATAACTTATTATGCATTCTTTATTAAAAGAAATTATTACAAAATAATCAAAAAGTTTAAAATTTAAAAAAAAAATAGAAACTTGACAAATTATGAACGGTAGAACATGAAATGAAATATAAAAAGTGGTAAGATTCCTAATCATGTTTGATTGTACAAAGAGAAGAAAAAATACAAGTTATGAACGGTAGAACATGAAATGAAATATTAAAAAGTGGTAAGATTTCTAATCATGTTTGATTGCATGAAAGAGAAAAAAAAAATAAGGGAAGGAAAAGGAAAAAGAAAGGGGAAGGAAAATACTCATATGTGTGTGTTTAGATATAAGGGTGTCCCTCCTAGCTTGGGATCTTGGGCTCAAAGATGTTATTATCGAAAGTGATGCCCAACTAGTGGTCAATGCCCTCACTAAGCATGGTCCTCCGCCGAGTACCATCTAGAAGGTGATTGAAGGAACTAAACTAGATTTGTGCTATTTCAACTCATGGAAGGCAAACCACATTTGCAAAAGTGAAAATTCTGCCACACACCTCATGGCTAGACATGCCAAGTTAATCTCAAATTGTGTAATATGGGTGGAGGATACCCTACCCATAATTGCTAATCAAATTCAATATGATGTAATCTATATGAACTCAAGTTCCGATTAATGAAAGTTTGTCAAAGCTTTTTATCAAAAAAAAAAAAAAAGATATAAGGGTGTAAATTCATGTTAACATGTCGTGTTCATATCGTGTCAAGGTAGGGGTATTCAACTAAATGACTCAACCTAAACAGAACTCATTTAAGGGCATCTTCAGCAGCTTCTCCAAATTTTTGTACTATTTGGGAATGAACAGTGAATTTTACATTTTAGCTATCCACTTTCTAACAAATTCTCTATCTCATTCTCTATCTCATTTAAATATTATTTCTTCATTCTTTTTTTATTCTTTCTTTAATCTTTTTTAATCTTTCTTTATTCATTTCCACACAATCACACCAATGCTACTGCCGTTGTCACCACCACGCCACTACCACTGCACCACAAACCCACATCAACCACAACCACCACCACCACAATCACCCTACCCCCCACAACCAACACGGCAACCCCCCACCACTACCACCACATTAGTCACAAAACCCAACCACTCCCACACCCACACCCACACTTATCCAACCCACCACCACTAGGAAAAAAAAAAAAACCACCGCCACAACACAACTACCACAAACCACAACCCATCAACCACTACCATGCAATCTCCACCATCAACAACATAACACACCACCCATACCCAAATTAATTCAACCAAAAAAAAGACCAAAACGACCCAAGGCCAAAACTCATCATCAAAAACCGATTAGAAATCCATCACCACTCACGACCGCGCCAATCTTGTCGCTGCAGCAACCACTTCTCCACAAAAACCACGCCACAACAACCACGCCGATCTGATGGGGTTGTCTCCTTGCCAATTTGAGTGAGAGAGAGGAAGGAAGTGTTGGTGGGTTTCGAGTTTGAAAAGGTCAGTAGAGCTTGCCGGAAGTGGTTTTCTGAAGATTTTGAGGAAGAAGCTAATGGTGTGACCGTGGCGTTGAGGAAGAAGCTGATGGTTTGGATGAGAGAGAAAGAATAGTAAATTAATACCACTGTTCAATTTTTTAAGATAAAATAAGGGAATAGAGTTGCTACAGTGTTCTCTAAATTAAGAGAAGTATTGTCGCAACTTCAAAAAAAATTTAGAAAAGTTTTGTGTTTAGAGAACCGGTTGGAGTGTGAAGAGTAGCATTTTATCTCCAAAAAATAGAGATACAGTATTTGTTAGAGATGCTCTAATAATCATATCATGATCCTTCATCCTTAACATGACTTGTTAATGAAACAAGTTGATACGACATGACTAACTTAACACTCTTAATATTAAACAAGTTGGGTTGACATAAATACACTCATTTCACTTGCTTCAAAGAAGCAACTCATTATATTCCAACATGTTTGACTTGATTAATATTGTTTTAAATTTAATACAAACTCATAATATTAAAATACCTATTAAGTATATAATTTGAAAGTTAACAATAACATCAAATACTTAATGAGATTAAATTCTGTAAGGATGTGGTATAAAACTCATGATTTATCCTTCCAATCCCAACATACCACATTATCTTATCACATATTTAAGAATAACACAACCACTCCTAATCAATTCTAATACTCATATATAAATCCAACCAAATTAGGAGTTTATTGAGATGTTATTAAGTGTGGTAAAATGTATTAAATTTAAAGTAAAATACTGATGTGGCAATATCTTATTGGGTGGTATAAAACATGGGTTTAACACCCCATCCTTACCAAATTCAGACTTATACTTAAAATATATCATTTAGAAGTTCATATTGAAGGGTTTAGAGATTTAAGGTTTCAATTATACCCTTTAATAAGATTTTATAATTACTCACTTTTATTTTTAAGTTTAAAATAGGCTAGATATAAAAGGTATTTGAAAAATCTAAAATAAAATGACTATTTATTTGTTATACATGTTAAACGAGTCATTTCAAGTTGATACGAATAAATTAGTATGTTAAAGTATCAATTACGGGTCAACATGCTTGTGAAAACAATTCTTACCCTATCATTTTCAATTTGACCTGAACCTGCTAAGATACAACCCTAATTCATAAAAACTCGTGTCGTATTTCCGGGTCTTGTCAAATATTGACACCACTATATAGATGTAGAGGAAAGAGAAAGAAAATAAAAAATAAATAAAAAATATATTATTTTACTATTTATCCTTGTAAATTAATAATTAATTATGATGATATGAAAGTAATTTCACAACAAATTTATAACTTTCCAAGAATATAATAGTAATTTTATGGATTTTGAGGGAAAGTAATAAAAAAAAAAAAAAAGTGGTAGGACCTACCACAAGTTTTATAGTACAATTAGTTGATATCTCCTAGTATTTCCAACGAAAACGTTCAGGTTCAAATCCTCCAACTGTCAAATTATCAACAAAAAAAAGTATTGGGATCCATGAAAACCATTTATCTTCCTTTTTCCTTTCTCTCATGTCTTTCCTTCTAACTAAACAATGGAATTTGAGTCCACTCTTCTCCCTTCTTTCCCATTCTTTCTAACCAAACATACTTTTCTCTGTTACTATAAATTAAATCCTTTTTTTTTTCATTTTTAATCCCAAATGTTATGAGTAATGACAATCTAAACATTATGTTCATATGTGTTAAAAATAAATGAAGAATTTGTTTTGGTATTCAGTATTTCAATTCGACTCTTCAAATATCAATTTTATATTTTCTTATTTTCATTTTAAGTTTTAATTTTTAATATTTTCTCTTTACCAATGTCCTTTCTCTTTCTCTCTCCATTATGTTATGCACGCATAGGGGTGAAAATCCAACCCACTAGCCTAGTGAAACTAGCCCAACCTAACGTCTCAAATTGGTTTTTGTGGGTTGGCGGGTTGAGTTGGGTTAGAATTTTATTTTGACCCTCAAGTTGGGTTGAGTTCAAATTAATATTTTTTTGACTTTTTCCAAGTCATCTAATCCAACCCAGTCCATCATAATAGAAGTTTATTTTTCTACTCCTATTTTAATTTTTTTAGTTTGATTTATTTTGATATTTTAAGGGTTTTTTTTTTTAATAGAATCGATATCTTGAGAACTAGATATGATGAAGATGGATACTTGTGATATAATTTACGTATATTATATGAATTGTAAACCATTTTAAATAATTAATGAAAGTTCAATTTTTTACATTAACCCTTGACCCAACCCACATGAGTGGAGTTACATTGATATCTACATATGATGAGTTGGGTTGGGTTAAAAACATCTCAACCTACCAAGTTTGGGTTAGGTTGAACAAACCCTCCAACCCCACCTAGCAACGCATACACACCCCAAAATTTATGCACTATTTCCCTTGCATAGAAAAAGACAACCATGCATAGCAAACAATGTTGTTTTAGCTAATAGGCACCAATCAAAAATTTCTTTCCACTAGACAAGTTGCAATAGCGGTGATTTTTTATTTTTTATTTTATTTTTTTTATATATAGACATAGACAAAATATTTAGATTGTCATGATTTATTTTTGCAAAGTTGGTCATTTGATCAATTCTAACTTTTTTTATTTGAATTTAAAAAAAAAAAAAAAAAAATCAGATTCAATACTACCATTGCCATTGAAACAATTAAATTTTGATGATAGCCGTGCTCCATTAAATAAAATTGAGACCTTGGAGTGTGGGCAAAAGAGACAAAAGCAAGATTGCCCATGCCTCTTAAAGCAAACATTCACATAGCCATCTCAAATTTCTTAAGTCTCAACCCAAAGGTGAGAGAGCAAAACGGTGCTCCTAGCCTCCCCTTCCATATGCATAAAGCCATTTCACTGGACCCACTTCCTTATTTCAAGCTATTTATTTTGACCAAACCCTCCCCCAAGCCTCTAGCCTCTTTTTCAAAAGAATGCTTATAATAAACTTCTACAAGCGTGACGTGAGCAAAAATGGACGGTGATGATGAATTGTGACCCAACCACGTTGTTACTTAAATGCTGTAATTGATTGCAAGCTGCAAATCATGCATCCACTCAACCCACTTGTGAGTTTGACAACATTAGAAAATGATTCTTTGCCTTATCCAACGGCGCAACTAGAAACTTTAAATAATTCAAAAAAAAAAAAAAAAAAAAAAAAAAAACTAGAAACTTTAAAGAAAACGAAAAAACTCAAAAGAAGGATAAAGTGACCGATTGATAACGTTAGATTGGTCTTATTATGTTCTTGCTTTAGGGGATTCCTATTCTTCCTCCTATATGGTCTTGAGGACATAGTAATAATATGGTATCCAAAGCCCTTTTAATACTTTTTATGCCTTTGTGATTATTCTTCTTTCTTCTTCTTCTTCCTCCTCTTCTGTGTTGGAAGGTGAAGTTTTGGACAATTTTGTAAGGCTGAGAATGAACGATTGGGCTGCACCACTCATAGCTGCGGCACTGTTTGCACTTTTGTCACCAGGAACACTGTTTCAAATGCCCGGAAAGAATCAGCCACTCGATTTAATGGGCATGAAGACTAGTATTGGCTCCATATTTGTGCACACGGTTCTCTACGGTTTGCTTCTTATTTTGTTTCTTGTTATTCTTAACATTCACCTCTATGTCTAGGAAGCAATAGGCTTCTACTAGGACAAAGAGTTTTATGCTATATATATATATATATATATATATATATATACTATTTTTGTTTTCTGCTTTTGGTCTATGTAAGCTCTCAAGAAATCAGCTTTTTGCTAATGAAGGGATTATAATTATCATTCAGTCTCCCACAATTTTCAGCAGGGTTTGTCAAGCTAATCATTACTATGGGAAAAGAGATTTACTTTGCCATTCATGATAGAGTCATATAGAGTTACTTGTCGCATGGTTAGAATGTTTCTTGGGCTAGCAATTTGAGTAAGAACTAAGAACTAGCAGGAAGACAAATCACAGTGTGGTATTTCAAAAGATAATGACAAATAATTAGCAATAACCTCACTTGATATGTTCTTTAGCAAGCATCGGTTTCTGAGAGACCTTGTTGTTTTGGGAACAGGTACAAATATAGGCAGGGCCGCAGGGGATTTTTATATGCTCCTAAGCCTTTGAGCTCACTAACGGGTTATTATTATTATTTTAAAAAAATAGCCTTATTAATGAGTACCTTTTATTTTTATTTTTTTTAACCGTTTAAAAATACTACATAAATATCTCATCCTCCCCTCAATATGCTCTAAACTCTTGTATTCTCTCATCCAATTAATTTAAAATATGAGTAGGTAGGTATCATCAAGCTCAACTCACCTGGTTATTAATGAATATTTTAAGAACACAAAGTTAAATTTCATTTAATAATTTTTTTTTACTATTTTTAAAAAATAAAGCAAATCATTTAAAAGAAAAGCATACACAACCAACCAATACTTTAAGTTTTGGGTGCAAAATAGATGAATCATTGCAATTTTTTTCCCCAGTTAACATGTATACATTGTAACATGTAATTAAACATTTAACATGTGTGCATTATAACTTATAATTGAACATTTGATACTTTTCTATATTTGCCTTTGGCACGCTCCTTAATAAGCCTCCGTAATATGCCTTTGTTCAATCTAAATAAGATTGCCAGTAGCCTAATACTCTTAGTAAAAATAAGGAAAATTATCATTGAGATGTGCTTGCTTATCCTAAATTTAGCCTTTTATTTTCACATTAATATAAACAACTGGTCTAAATCTCAAACAGGAAACACATATAAGCGTCAAATTTTTGCATTGGACTACAAAACTGATCCCTCAACTCCCAAATCCAAGAGTCAAAAACTTCATTAATAAAACATTTTTATTGTTGGGTTTGACTTACCTCCAGTATTTTTTTTTTAACTGGAACCTCTTTTTCTTTTAATGAGAAACTGTCACATCAACCCGTTAACTAAATAGAAAGTGGAGATTAAAACACACTATCACTTGCTATTGTGTATTTAAAACAAAAAGACACCTCCAGTTAAAAAAGTACTAGAGGTAAGCCAAACCTATTATTGTTATGTTTGCTTTCACCATATGCGCTAGTCTCAATACAAAACTCAGTGTTTCTTAATTAAACCTGCCATTTTGGCCTTCAGAACCGAGGAAACAACTTGATAAGGTCTCCTCTCCAGTCTTTCCTCTTACTGATTTATTGCTAAATCCAATTATGCATGAGATTGAATAATGAACACACACCTTATTTATGTAATTGCTATCCTCTCAACAAGATAAAATCGCCAACACAATTACAGGAATGAATCTTTGCTAAATTTGTCTGTAATACAATGGGAATGGAAGCTAGCCTATTGTAAGATATAGAACTTTTTATGTGATCTTTATAATGCCAGATCCTTTCGGATCACTCCAAGTACGCTTACTCACTCACAAAGAGATTCATCAATGAATTTGAAAGGACATCCTCGAGCAAAACGTTTACAGTCACATAGTAGATATTGATCAGTGAACCAAAGGGCAACAAACAACGTATATTAAATTCTAATAAAATTAAGAAAATTCTTTACCTTAAAATTGACAATCATATTAGCCAAGATAAAATTCGAACAAATGATTTATGTCAAATTGCATATCATCCTGTGTTTGAAATTCGGATGAGTAATTAAGAACCATATATACCAACCAGTCAAACACAAAACCATTTCTAGTTAATGGTAGAATTCATGGAGAATTTGCAAGCTTGTATTCAACTAAATTCATTTATGACTAACTCTCAATAATTTCAATCCCATTAAAGATACAGAGGACATGATAACAAAGAGCAGAACACAACAATCTTACTAACTGTGAAACTTGTGGATGTCGGGTGTTGTTTATTGTGGGGGGGCTATGCTATGAGCCGATGTACATGTGAATCCCAATAGCTAATAGGAAGATGCACATGAGAGCAAAGTAGATGATGGAATGAACCAGTATGGATGCTCCACTTGTCTGGAAGTTGCCAAACTCTATGAATCGGCCTTTGCCCGGAATCTGAACCAGCAAACCTGGAGTGAGCAATATGAAGAGCACCACTGCCACAAACACCGGCCCCCAATCAGACATCTTCTTCACCTTCTCTCTCTCTCTCTCTCTCTACCAGATCTCTTTTGTTATCTCTCTTAAAAGTCTTTTGAGTAGGCAAAAAATAGACTAAAAGATGATTATAAAATGTGGGTTTTGCTTTGGGAGAGAGGAAGAGACAAGGAGTTGATGACTTGGAAAGTGAACGTTACAGCATCAAGCTATACCCATTCACATTATACACCTCACACGCACTACGGTCAAGGAAACTTCGAAGTAACACTCATATAGTACGTGTATTATTGAATTGATCCTAGCAAAACTATTAGTTAATCCGAAAAATAGGTAAAAGCTTGACGTATTAACCTCTTTTTTCCATAATCTCGTTGCTTTTGAGAGGAAATTAGACTTTGTGGGTGAAAAGCACTTTTTATGATTGCTCATGAGATCAACATTCTAGTGGTGACTTTCGTAGCTACCCCCATGAGCAAGCCACTACTATGTTTTAGCAGTTTGATGTGGGACCAAATTACGAGCCAGTTGTGCAGTCCAAACAGATGACAGATCTATAGTCTAATTTGTCGGTTATCTAATAGTTCATACTGGAAATGTGGATGTTGTGGCCGCAAACTGGATTTGGTTTAAAACGTATAGTAAGAAATGATTCTCATGAAGTTCCAACAGGGACCATTCAAACTCTAATCCCATCTCCAAAGATATGGTGCTATTGGGAGTTTTCTAGATAGCCCTCCAATATTTTAGAATGTACACCATAGATAAATTTGCATTCTCATCTGTCCAACCTGATTATAACATTGAATGTTTATTTGATTCCATGGGAACCGTATGTATTTCCACGAATCTAAATTTGAACATCACATATCTTCAAGGAAAAGAAGTAATCATAATATACATTTCTTGTATCCAATGCAAATTTAACCTTGACCACCAAGGGCTTGTAGCTCAGCGGAATAGTCTCCTCTCCTTTATTGATCAAGGTTTGAATCATCCCTCCTCCATTGTTGTAACCTACTGAATTTTAGTTTTTTTTTAAATAAAAACAAACAAACTAACAAACTAACCTTGACCACCTGACTATAACAAAAGGCAAGGAGGCACCTCCATTGTTGTAAACTACTGAATTTTAGTTTTTTTTAAATAAATACAAACAAACTAACCTTGACCACCTGACTATAACAAAAGGAAAGGAGGCGGTGCCGTTGTTCGCTTCCAGGGGTAACCCCAAAGTTTGAGTAAAACATGGATAAAAAGATGTTCAAAACAATTCACTAGCCAAGTTGACTAACCCCAAAAAAAAATAGCAAAACTTAGATACAGTACTTAGATGTTATTCCTTAAGTTCCCCTTTTAAATTCTGCCATGTGGCTTTTTTCTTATGGGATGAAAGTGTATTTTTTTGTTAAGCAGTCACATGGCAGAATTTTTAGAAGGGAACCTAAAGAATAACACTTAAGGTATTGTACATAAGTTTTATCCAAAAAATTTAGCTATCCCAACTTTTCCAAGTATGACAAAAGTGGAACCTTCCCAAGCTACTGCTTGCATCCAAATTAAGGAAGATGAGACTAAAAATCACATATTTTATCCAAATGCACGGCACAACTCATTCTCATAAGTTTGAAACAAGTGGACTACTTGAAAACAATGCATGCAATCAAATTAGTATTCTTTCAGATGATCAAACATAGAAAACAAGCAAAGCTGCCAACCATAGATAAAGTTTGCCTTACCCATTCCAAAAGCATAAAATCTAAACAACACTACACAACTTGGTTTTGTTTTTTGATGTTCAATAAAAACCAAAAAAAACTCCTCCTGTCGAGTTTCTGATGTCTTAACAGTCCTTATGCATAATTCAAGCGGAATATGTCATTCAATACGTAAAAGCTCCCCTGCGGTGTTGGAATCAGATGGAACATCTACACAGAAATAAGGCAGTAAATAGGGTTAGAAGGCAAGAATCACACCAGACTGACTAGAACATTTTCACTGATGAGTGATCTACTCATTCAAACACCAAGTGCCCGCCATTCTAGCAGAAAACAATGTAAACACACCAATCCCAAAGTTCCCCCATTATGGCAGGTTGGTAGCGAGCTTTTAACAAAATCTCATCCCTTTGGTAAGTTTCACATTGGAAAAATCAATCAAAATCACCAGCTATTCTGCAGTATTGTGTGAAGTAAAAATCTAACTCTTGACTCAGCAAAGATATACCTCTTTTTAACATATAAGTAATAAGTTTTATTAGAAATAAGGAATCACCAAGTACATAGAATGTATATTAGATGTACATAACAGTTAAATTCTAAAAGTACAGTGACCAACAAATAAGATTGAGAAAGAAAGACTCAGCAAAGATACTCTTAAATACTCGTGTTCCTTATTCAGCATGTAATTGGTGTTGATAGAGGTGTCAGGTGCACTTGAATACACATGCCTCTTAGAGACTAGACACAAGCAAGCATGCAGCTAATTGAAGGAAGACGCACATTTTTAGATATAATAACCTCTAATAAAAAGATTCATAACATATAATATATATATATATATATATATATATGAAGGTTTATAAACTCAAAAAAGTAATAAATTTTCTGTCTTAGCTCGAATGGATAGTGCTATTGCACAAGATTTGTAAGCCCAAATTTTACATCAAGTTATTTCTATTTCTTAAACTTTTTATAGTAAATTTGAAAATATATATATATATATATATCTCAATAAATGGACAACATGAAAAGAATTTAGTCATATAAAGTTTAATTCTATGATAGCTATGATCAGAATAAAGTATATCACTCAATCAAAATATATCCACAAGGCAAAGACCAAAAAGTACAAAAATCATAAATTATCCTTGTTCGATACTTTGGATATGTAAAAGAAACATTATTTGTGCTGTAAAGCACCTTAAGAACAGTGCTTATATACTAAATCAATGGTCCATGTCATTGCCTTCAAGGTTTAGCATTTAATTTTAATGATTCAAATATTTGTTAGTAAAAATTTTAAAATAAAATAAAAAAGCCTTGACATGCTTTGTGCTTCCTTGAAAGGCACCAGAAAAGTGTGCTTGAAGCACGTTTCATTAAATAAGCTTCTCCTCAACCAAGCAAAAAAGCTTAGACCTGTGGTTTTGAGCTTTAAGCATGTTTAAACACATTTTTAACAACACTGCACGTACTACAACCAAGATACAAAACCTATCAAAATTTACATCTCATGAACAAGGAGAGATGGCAACAGATTAATGAGTGGGCTTACAGTGAAACAAACCAAACTTACATGTCCCTAGAGATAGTTTGGTCATGTGCAAAGAGGAATTAATGCACCAATGAAGAAGAATAATTTTGATTCAAGTACATGGAACAAAAATAGGTAGGGACAACTTAAAAATAACACTAGAAGTAACAAAGATGGACATTTTTACTATGCAACAAAGAGTATGAATTTGGTTATACTTATAATAGAATGGTGTAGAAGAATAAATGAGGCTGACCTCACTTTGTTTGTTGAAGATCCATAGTCAACCTTAAAATTTTTAGGACTAAGGTATATAGAATACTTACACATGCATAAATCGATGGCTACGCCTTTCATAACAAGCATTCGCTAAATATTTCAGGCAATTAAAGTGCCCGAGGAGAAGAAGAAAATAATATTGGCAATCTAAGATTAGTTTCACTTTTCTTATATTTGTCAATTTCCACATAATGTAATATGCAGTTTGAGAACCCTTGAAGCAACAATTAACATAAATGTGTGCAACTACACTCTTTTCATACAGTTTATTAGTTGACCATAGCAAAAGCCTCAATACCCATTCAGTTCATACTCTACACCATCTAGTCCTACCTAAATAAACAAAATGTCAGACCCTCTAATTCCCATCATGCTTAGAGACAAGACGAGTCCCTAGTAACGCATTCCCTGCACTATCAATGCTCCTTTCACACAAATGCATGCGACCCACATCTTTAGACCTCACATGCATGTCAAAGAGAGGTTGCATACACCCATTACATGAGACACCACCTCACTCATCACAACCCTGAAAACAAGACTAACTTACTCCACTCAACCACAACTTCACTATCAAGTTCACTTCCCTTATCTTATTTCCAACCTTGCTATGCCATTGATCACAGCATCCCCAATTCATTCACGCTTAAATGCCAAACATCATTATCCATTCACCAAATACAATGCTCCGTAATTCACAATAAGCAGCCATAATATGACTATCATATAACAGAATACAATTACAAGATACGAGGACATCTGGGTGTTTTTTGTTTTCTTTCTAATGTTTGTGTTTGGATTTACTTATCAAAAAAAAAAAAAAAAGTGTGCGTGTTGGGCATGGTAGGTGTTTGAAGAAATACCTGACTGAACTTGAGGGCATGTTGTTCGCCGGAAATCTGAAGATTTCCACTGACGAAGACAAGCATGCCACCGGCTGGACCAGAGGGCTGGCAATCGACGGTGGTGATGTGGTGCTTGCACTGCTGGAAAGGGAGGGAGGTGAGCTTAGCTACGATGTTGGGTGAGCCCTGGATCTTCTGCCCCTCGAAGGTCAGCATCGAACCTTCCTGGTACAGGTTCGACAGAGCAGATCGATTCGAATCGAAAGTCGAGTAGTAGTGCTCGACAAACGCCTTCGACACTTCGTCTGGGTTCATTTTTTTTTTCGATCCTCTCTCAAGTCTCTCTCTCACCTTTGCTTTGCGGCTCTCTCTCTCCTCTCTCTCTCTCTCTCTTACTGTCTCGCAAAAGTGTGTGACCTTTTGAGAATTGGAAATTCCTGTGGGGCCTTTTATTATTTGATTGTGTCTGCTAGGGCAAAAAAAGAAAGGCAAATCACAGCCGCCAGATTGAGAAAAAAGAGTAGTTTTTTTTTTTTTTGGGGCCTATTGGTTTTATTGGGAAAATAAAAAAATTACGTCGACAGCAGGGTTCGAACCTGCGCGGGCGAAGCCCAACAGATTTCAAGTCTGTCTCCTTAACCACTCGGACATATCGACGCTTGTTTTTAAATCGCTCTTTTGTTTTAATTTTAGTATAATCTTTTTAGTACAAATCCTTTGTTCAAACAATATATACTGTAGTGTATATATATATATATATATATATGTGTGTGTATTCTTTAAAAATCAACCCAAACAAACTCTACCACCGGGCCTACTGGCCCAAGTGGTACCGAGCCATGCTAGTGACTTTCAACTCAAGGGTTCTATCCCTTGCATAAACACTTACCCAACCAAAAAAAATAAAAACCCAAACAAAATCTCTATACACAAAAGTCACTTATTAGTGGCAGTGTTCAAGTAATTCATTAAAATTCCCCTTGTTTCTTAAGTATAGTACCGTGTGGAATTTGACTCTACTGGTCACATGTCACAGCCCTTTTTGGCCCTTTTTGCCATGACACTGGTAAGTGGTAACAACCAATAAGGTGGGGAACAGGATAAGCTTTAAAAGGAGAGTGAAGAAGTTGCTTTGTTGTTGTCAGGGAATAAGCGAAAATCAAGGCTACTAGATATTACAGAATCTGTTGATTTTGAACACAAATCATCATAATAACTAATACTCTACAATCTACACCTCCCTTTCACTTTAATACTTAAATTTTAAATTCTGTATGTTGATTTGATTATTCTCTCTAATTTGTCCCTTCCAACCCACTTGATCCGAAGTCCGAACCTAAATATTATTGTGCTAATAATATCAGTGTGTTTAGTCCCTGTAGCTGTAGGCCTCACTGGAAGAATTGCTTTCCATAACCTTTTTTTAATGCTAGGGATAGGAAGAGACAGCTCAGACGATGTGGACCTCACGTGATCCTATTATAGAATACACAAATAGGCAGCACAATGCATGCTTGCATAAAGTGCGCTCCATGCGACGGGTGTATAACCCTACATTACGATATGGGTTTGCTTTTTTTTTTTTTTTTTTTTTTTTTTTTTTTTTTTGGAGAAACAAATGGGTTAGCATTCTTAAGAATTTTGAATTTTGAAAATAATTCTGCCTAACACTCCGTTAGTTTCGATGGAAAAATTTATGTAAAGATAGTTTTTCATATTTTCTAGTGTTTGATAGCATAAAAAAAAGATAAGTTAAAAGAAAACTATTTTTGGTCAACATAAAAAGTATGACTTATTTTTAGAGATTATTTTCTATTAAATTTTTTTGGAAAACAATTATATCTCACAGCAAGCTAAACAAGAGAAGTTAAGAGGTTATTTTTCAACTTATTTAAAGTTGCTACCAAACATTAGAAAATGAGATAGTTTTATAGAAAATACTTATTGGAAAATGACTCATTTTTTAGAAAACGTCATTGCTGAAACAAACAGAGCGTAAAGTCAAGGACCTTATAATTCAATGATAATGTCAACTCTACTTTACAAAGGGATTTAAGATACAAATCCTCCCTCCACTATTATTATAAGCATAACCATCGAACTAAATAAAAAATAAAAAATCTACCATAAAATTTCTAAAATCATTTTCATTTATTTTGAATCAACATTATAATGACTAGAAAAAATAGAGAGAAAATCTATACACACAACTTTTATGGAACAACTCTGAAATGGTCGACATTCAAGAGTGATGAGAAAAAAAAGTAGTTGATCTATATAAAAGTGATTGTTTATCATTTACGGTCAACCATTCCAACATGATGGGACAAATAGTGTGGTCCTAAACAAATTGGACAAAATATAATCCACATATTTTTAATTGATAATTAAAATTTTGGAAACTCTATGATGGAGTTTCCGTAAGAATTCTAAAGAATTTTAAACTTAATTATATATATATATATATATATATATATATCTTAATCTTGAGATCAAATATGAATTATGTAACATTCTCGGATGTTACCCTTCTTTGTTTTTTAGTTACAAGTTACAACAATGGGAGATATTCTATAATGGTGCTACACCTCTTTTGAGTATGAGCATTTGTCAAGTCGGTTTTTTTTGAGGAATAAGTCGAATTATTTATTACAAGTAATAAAAAGAGGATATATTAAATAACAATCATTTTGTGCCAATGTATCTCCAGTTCTACACCATAGGTCTGTACCACTTAAAAAGTGTTATATAATGATTAAATGTTTTTCATGTGAAATAAACTTAATTGAGCGGGATGTCAATATGGCAAGGGAAGAAGGTTTGAAAAAGAGTTTTTTGATGGGATGCTAACTCTAGTGACTGACCCAAAAATAAACTCCAATATGACGCGCGCGCGCGCACACACACAAACCTTATCTATTATTGTTGTAAGTTGTAACAATTATAAAAATAATAATAATAATAATCTCCAAAATGCAACCAAATTGAGAGATGTTTCCTAATAATATTTTTATTTTTTTTGCAAAAATTCAATTTAGTCTTCTAACTTTTAATTTAATTGTCAAATTAATTCCTAAAGTTTAATTTTTGTCAATTTAGCCCCTCGCTTCAAATGAGTTAATTTGGTCTTTTTGTCTAATTCTATTAGCAAATGACACCCTTGAAACATATATATATATATATATATATATATTGATACATGATAGAAATTATACTCTAGTCTAATCTAACTGTATATGTGTGTGAAACTTCCTCTTAGAGAGCTGAACCCTATCTCTTGCCCCCCATCCCATAAGAATATTGTACTTGTAGATTGACCATCACACTAAGAGTGCAAGGTGATTGAAACATGTATTTTTACTAGTTTATAATCTCTACATGTACATAGGTGTAATTAAAACAATGTTCTCTCTATGTAACCTCTTTATAGGGTGAAAACTCATCCATGAAACCTTTAGAGCCCGTTTGGATTAAGGGGGGAAGGAGAGAAAGTGGACGTGAGTATGGTAGAATTTGTTGAAAATAGGCTAATTTTGATGCAAAACTACTCTACTCCTTCTCCTTTCCCTTCAATCCAAACAGACCATTAATATTTTTTTTTTTTTTTGAAAACTTGTTTAGATGGGTTAGAAGTTAGAACTTGCAAGAAATATAAAATCAGCAAATCAAGCTCTCGGAGAGTGGACTTTCCCTAGTAATTTCTCTGGTTGACCATTGCCAACAGCCTTCCCTTCTAGAGTCGAAAAAGCCCTTAAGTTTGATAAATTTTTTTACAAACCTTATGTTTGATAGTTGTTCATTGCCTTTGGAGTATTATTACAATTATTATGATTTAATTAAATCTTTTCAATTAAAAAAAAAAAAAAAAGAAGACAAAACAAAACAAAACAAACATAAATACAATCTTATGCAATAGCAGCAATACTGCCCAAATAAAAGTCCAACTAGGCCCCCATCCCACGCTATCTAGACTGGTATGCAACTATTTCAAGGTCCAAAAATGGAAGATTTTTGGATATGAATTAGAGAAGAAGTACATGGCTTGGGGATATATGACCGTTTGATGGGGCATTTTTGGTCAGTGTTTTTAAATAATACTATATGTTATAGAGACATTATTGTCGTAATGCAAAAATTCAAAATCTTAGGAACGAATTCCAATTACAAAGTACAATATGATAATACCAATTTGAAAGAACAAACAAACTAAATAGATTATTCAGCCAAAAAAAAAAAAAACACTAAATAGATCACAAAAACCACAGCTCCTATATAGGACAACATTAAAAAAAAGGGAGAAACGTTGAGGACAGCCTCGTCATGCATTTCGACCAAGACATATTTCCGGATTTTTTTTTTCTAAATAACCAAATCCCTCAAAAAATATCATTAGTTAGCAAGGTTTGGAAACTATTTAGCAATCTAACAAATCGAGTCCCTTAAACTCAAATTTGCTCTTTGAAATCGATCCAGGAGGAGTCGAGTTTCAGTTGGAAATCTAGTGTGAAACACTCGAGTTCCATATTAAAACAAACATGGTAGAAACTCATGCAACAAGAACCTAGATCCCACGCCCTGCTTTGAACCCAAATCTCCCTTTAGCAGCAAACCGACGCCTTCAGATCTTTAGCAAAAACAACAAACCCACGCCCTCCATCTCTATGTTTGATCTTCGCTGTTTTTCTTGTCTTGTTTGGGTCTTTGGATTTTGTAGCTTCGCAGGGAGATTTGGGAAGTTTGCCCTCCATCTCTATGTTTTTCCTCTAATTCATTTGATCTTCAGCAAAAACAACAAACCTACGCCCTCCATCTCTATGTTTGATCTTTGTTGTTGTTGTAGGTTTTTTTTTTTTTTTTGTCTTGTCTAAGTCATTGGATTTCGTAGCCTCGCAAGGAGATTTGGGGAGTTTGTTTCCGCCTTACTCTGGGTTGGTGTTTTTGCTATGGAACTCAAGTGTTTCACTCTCGAGTATGAAACTCGAGTGTGAGACACTCAATTTCCAACTGCAACTTGACTCCAGCTCGCTCGATTTCAAAGAGCAAAATTAAGTGTAACAGAGATTGCTAAATAGTTTCAAAACCTTACTAACTAATGAAATTGTTTGAAAATTTTGGTTATTTTGAAAAAAAAAAATCCCATATTTCCTAAAGTTTTGTTTGATAGCCACCCCGTGACCATGTTCCCCACATGGTTTTCTACATTTATGAAAAAATTGACAAATTATTCCAAGAGGTACCCGATTATTTTATTCGTATAGTTCGACAAAATGTAAAGATCCTTTTGGTGGTGATTGCTTAGCTGTAATTGTATGTTATACATGTATGACACACTCCAGGTCTTTACCATTTATCATATACTTCTTTGTCAAAAAAAAAAAGGTTTTTAGAAAAAAAATTCTGTCACTATCATTTTTTTTTTTTTTGCTAAGCTGTCACTATCATTTAAATATGTAGAATAGTTCCTCCATATATTTCTCAAATCACATGTCACGTGCTTAGTGATTTATAAGCCACACGAATATTATATGAAACATTTTCTTTAATAATATATTTGTTGATGGTACATTGGACCAAGATTGTAATTATATCAATTATAAAACGTAATTACGTGATCAAAATAATTGATAACTAAATGGCATGATAATAAAGTAATAAATGTTGGAAAGATTTTATTATTATTATTATTATTATTATTATTATTATTATTATTATTATTATTTTAAGATAGTGACAATATATCATTAATTATGCAGCTCGAATCATTTTTCCCTTGACCCAAGCACTTTGTGATATTGCTAAACTATACACAAAATAAAGGACGGAAAAGCACTAATGCTATATATATAGGAAAAGTTTAACTTCAAATATGTTTAGAGTTATCTTATTCCAACCTATTAGGTAGCGATCAAAGAGACTATCCATGTGTTGTTTTAGTCACATGACTTTCTTAATAAGTCATGTGATTTGTTTAAATAATATACATAGGTAGTCTTATAAATCGTCACGTAATGAGTGAGAAAAAATAATTGCAAACATGTTTAGTGCCAAATTTTTTCCATATTTATAACCTATTATATACACGTATCATCATTTGACATATATTTGGAAGAATTTTTTTAATTTAATATTTGGAGAGAATTATGACTTATTTTACTTGAGTATTATCTATAGGAAAAAGTTTGGCTATAAACTTAATTGTAACCAACGGCTATAACTCCATTCAATATCTTTTTATTGAATTTCAAGTTTGATAAATCCACAATTAAATTACATTTTCTTCTTATATCCTTCATACTTGCAAAAATTTTAGAATATTAAAGATCATTAACTATGTCGTAAATCAAATGTTTTAATTTAAAATTTTTGTGATCTAAAATTATGCATAAAAATTAAAATTTATGGATTGAATAATAAATAATATCTTATTGACATGCATGTTAAGAACATAAAGAACATACAATCTAACAATTATATTCAAAATATATAGTTATGTTAATTTTTTTTTTAATGGGAGTTGTTGCCATTGGATATAACTAAATTTGTAACCAAATTTTGTCATTATCTATAAATGTGTTTATAATAACATTTTTTTAGATAGTTACAATATACTGCTAACATCACAGTTTGAACATTTTTCTCCTAAACCCACAACCACTTTGTATATGAAAACGTGTCAATTAGGTCTCAATCACTCAATCAGTTAATTTTTTGATATTGATAATGCATTACAAGGCAACTAACATTTATATTATGATTTAGTAATTTACGCAATTTGAAATAGGTCAATTATCAATTTATATTTTGAATTTGAATATTATACCAATGATTCAATATAACTTATTACTCAATCCTTAAGAGAATTGTTATGTCCACAACAATTTTACAATAAATCATATATTGTTAGTTGTTATTGGTTCTAATTTGAATCCACAACTTATATTACTTTTTTTTGCCTACACATAATAACCAAAACAACCTGCCACTTATAGGATTTGTTATAAAAAAGTTGTGAAAATATTATAGGTATAACACTTCTCCCATCTTTTATACTCTTATTCTCTAAACATTCTATATTTTGATTTAGCTTTCATGGTTGGGAAAGTAAATCCTACCTTCCCACGTTATGGGATTGGTAATAATGTAATATGCAAACATGCTAGCTTGTGCCTTGTGACGTGTATTTTACCATTCGAGGGAAAATAAACAAATCAAGTTGATAATCTAACAATCACAACCACGTACCAAAAAAATAAAATAAGATAAAAAGCACGAAAACGAAAGTAGTATCATAATTGTTGAGGATATCAATTATCAGACCTATTTTTTTAGGATAAAAATACAAATTTACGTAAACAATGACATATGAGTGCTTGGGTTTTCTAAAGTCATGTCCTAAATGATAACTCTCCAATTACAAATAAAATTTTCTCTCCCCCACTCAGTATTGAGATTGACCGCTTGTACATAATGCAGTATAAAGTAATGTTTATTAATTGAAGGGTGGAAAGGAAGTACACAAAATAGTAACTAATTTGAATTATTGCGACCAATGATGGATCTATATATATATATATATATATATATATATATTTGTGCAAAGAGGAATTTTATTTAAAAGAAAATAAATTACAGGACCACACGTCTACAAGCACTTTTCTATGAGTGTCTATTTGAAAACTATCCTTAATATACTGCTCATATACAAAAATAGGGCAGGTTTCATAAATAAACCAAAGATGGATATTGCTTCCACCAATCCAAATAAAAACGTTTGTTTTTAATTTTTAATTTTTAAATTTTTTTTTTGGACTTGGCTTGGGTGCAGAGCTTCAATGCACTAGCCTTGTGGACTGAATCTTTGCCATATTTTTTGGTCAACTTTGTTACAACAGAAGGATAAATTAGAGTGATCAATTTCCATAATCCACCATATCTTTTGTTTTACAACATGTTAATTGAAGCTGGATCTTGTTGGCCTTTTTGTGAGTTGTAAATTGAAATTTTCCTTTCCAGACTTTAGTAGAGAGTTGTTTGAAGTAGATTGTAAAGGAATGGAAATTATGGTTGTTGATGGGGAGGAGGTTCTTTCTCTCACTCAAAATGATTATCTGCCTATTACCTTATCTGCCCTATTTTCCTAAAAAACAGAAGCATAAAAAGCAGAACTGAGGATAAACTCCAACCAATTAACAAACACAAACCTAAGAATCAAAGAGTTAGAGTAGGGAGAGTCATGATAGCTTCCCTTTTTCACATGAGAAATATTCCATAAACAAAAGGAGGAAATGAGATGTTTAATAATTTATTAGTCTGCCCATGTTCATGAACTAATTCTCAAAGTGGATACTTAAAATATTTGGGAAAAAAAATAGTGGTTTTAAAATATTTTTTAAAAATGAAAGAGGTTTATAATTCAGTAGCATAATTTCATTCAATCTCAATTGTTGTAACTAGAGAACTTGCATTAGTCAATACAAAATGGCATAAACGAAAAAATTCAACTAGCTAACCAAAAAAAAAAAAAAAAGCATCCACATTAGTTTGTCAAAAATTATAATATCTTACCCACAATTGCAATGCCCTTGTAAATTTACACAGCTATTGTTCAAGTGTAAAAATATATTTTATTTATTTCTCATTTCATTTTTCGGTTTTTAAAAAGTGGTTTATGTAAATAAAAAATAAATATTTTATTGAAACAAATTTTAAAATAGATAAAAGGATGTAGATGTTTTTGGAAAGTAGTTAAGTAAAATAGAAAAATTAGATTCTTATACTAAAATAGACAGAAATTTTTGCCGTAACTAATGCAAATTCCTCCCCATCTACTTTTGTTACTGTTCTATTTGTATAAAGTATCAATAGCCAAAGCATGTAATAATATTATGATTTTTTAGTACTTGTTTGAGATATACTTATAAATTTATTACTTATTGTGGGGGCCAGTCAATCAACAGGCCCATTAAGGTCAGGATCGTTAGGCCTGTGGCCCATCCGAGGATGCATATCCGCCCGAGGAGGCCAAGTCAGGTCATAAGGGTAATTATCGAGGGGGGGGTGGTAGTCAATATCACGAAGATAGAGTTCCGTATTCGTTCGAGGACGCCATACTCCTCGACAGCATGCGTCCGAGGACGATCAGGACGCGGTCTTGTTACAACCGGACCTCGGAATTATGTCACCACTAAAGATGGGATAACAGACCAAGGGTAAGAAAGAAAAGACAAACAAATATCTATAACTACAACTGTCTCCGCATTAATTACCTCTCAACCAACTCTCTGACCGCATTAATGTGGAGGTGATACCTGAACAATAAGGAGGCAGCCTTACAGCTGCCTATAGGAAGTTCCAGGAGGTGCTAGATGGGACAGAAAGAAATCTTCCGAATCCAACCTACACGTGTGTGGTGAGGATGAAACACAGAGGGTGATATATAAACTGAAAGAAGAACATGCAAGAAGGGGGATTGGAATAAAAAAGAGAAAAGAGAAGGAAAGACTAAAGAAGAAGAACGTGAAAAGTAAAAGAACTGTATCAATTACAAGAGAAAAACCGATTGTTGCGCCAGTTCTGGGCTTTCAATATATATGAGGGTGAAACTTTTCATTCCAAAAAAGTTAATCTAGTTCTTAATACCCATGCTCTACAAATTATATTATTTGGACCTATTTACGTGCGAGCCCAATATCATTTTGGGTAGTTACAAAATCGTGTCCTTAACACTTATTTTTTCAATCATTTGCAAATTTCATTGGCTACTTACTTATTTTATTTAACTTTTATTATTATTATTATTATTATTATTATTATTATCATTTGTCTTTTTAAGAAAAGAAAACTAAAAAAGGAAATAATCAATGTCAATTAGTACAAATCTAAAAACATGTACTAAATGTAAATTGCGTATCCAATTCAACTTTGTCATCCCATATTTAAAATAAGGCAAAGAGGTTGGAAGCCAAGATTATCGGCCATGGAAACGGTCAACCATCATCATTTTTTTTCTTCCCATAAACAGTAACCCTTGTCTTTCTTCTTCTTCTTCTTCTTCCCAAAAAAAAAAAAACATCATTGTCACACAGTACCATTAGAATATACAGTATATATTATGTTGTCGCTTCGTTGTCAATTCTCCCATCTATTTTTAATTTTTAAACACTCACGAGTCACTCATGACTCACCGAGTCACCATAGTGTCATTGCCTGTAAATTTCTGAAATGAATACATATTAATTTTATTTTTTGTCGTACAGTACATTTGCTTTTGGTTTTGGCTTTTTATTTATGAACATAATTCCAATCCAGCTCTTTTTTTATCTCGAAAAAAGAAGAAAAGAAAAAAAAATTCTAAGCCTGTCACCCAGTTCAGTGTTCCAACCCAACACATCATCATCGTCAATCATCATACCCCACCTATCTCTCTGTGTCTCACTCTTTGTTTGCTTTTGTTGTTGTCGTTGTTCCCAATAATTAAAAAAACGTCAACCTTTTCTTTCCTCAGAGAATTTAAAAATCAGAAGCTATGGTGTGAAGTGACTGAGAGAGAGAGAGAGAGAGAGAGAGAGTCTGAGTGAGTGAATGAATGAAAGATCCGACAACAATGGTGGGTTTTTGGAGAGAGAGTTTAGGTTCGTTTGTGAACAACAGATGGCTGGTGTTTGTGGCAGCAATGTGGTTGCAGTCGTGTGCAGGGATTGGGTACTTGTTTGGTAGCATATCACCTGTGATAAAGAGCTCGCTTAGCTATAACCAGAGGCAGGTTGCGAGGCTTGGTGTGGCTAAGGATTTAGGTGACAGTGTTGGGTTCTTGGCTGGGAGCTTGTGTGAGGTCTTGCCCTTGTGGGCTGCTCTTCTTGTTGGTGCTGTCCAGAATCTTGTTGGGTATGGCTGGGTTTGGCTTGTTGTCACTGGGAGAGTCCCAACTTTGCCTTTGTGGGCTGTAAGTACCACTTCCATTTGAATTTTTATTATTTTCTCTTTGTTGGGTTTTTGTTTGTTTGAGCTTTGCCATATGTCTATTCGATGTTTCGTTTGTTTGTTGATCGTGTTTGGCTGTTTTGATGTTTTTGGGATCATGTGACTCTGTGAGTTTCAACTTTCAATCAAGAGATGGCCTTTTTTCCTGTCTCTTATTTTTTATTCGTCATAGGTTTAGCTGATGATTTCAGCTTCCGATGATTTAAATTTCTGTGTCTTATTTTTTATTCATCACAAATTTAGTTGATGATTTATTTTAAAATTGCATGTGTTACAGTTTGTATGTTTCTTTGAAAGAGAGAAGAATTCTAATGCAACATGTTTTCAGACTTTTATTTCAATTTTTTCGTTGAATATTCAAAATTTCCTGCTCTGTACCATTCTTGTTTTAGTATCTGAACTCAAAATAAAAGAAAAGTTGCAGTGATCCAAAAGATTACCAATCTTATTCGTTCTGTGTTTTTAGTTTTTACCCTTTTTTTGAACTCATATTCTGTACAGAGATCTTGATTTTCTCTGGTTTTGATGTTTTACTACAAGAAAGTGAAATGAATTATTTTTGCTGATACTATAGTTTAGTTGAAACTTTCATGTGATTCTGTTTTATTTGGAAGGAATTGATTACATTAAATACGAAAATAAAAGCAAATAAAAATAAATCCAAACCTAAATGATCACAGAATCAATCAGCATTAATTACATGCTAAAAGTGCTCAGCATCAATCATTAATTAGGATCAATTAGAATCCACCATCAAAAAAAAAAGAAAAGGATCAATTAGAATCAATCACAGAATCAATCAGCATTAATTACATGCTAAAAGTGCTCAGCATCAATCAACATTAATTAGGATCAATTAGAATCCACCATCAAAAAAAAAAGAAAAGGATCAATTAGAATCAATCGGGTATAACAGGCATATTTGGTGTCCGCACCAAAGGCAACAGTGTGCCTTAGGACACACGTTAGTAAAATCCTTGTTTTTATCTTCTTATTAAGAATCTATGAGATGCAGGTCCAAATTGTTTGGTCTCTGACTTGTATGTTGCCCCTTAAATGCATTAAATATAGATTTCTAACATTGTTGCTGAATCAGAAATTTGTTCTTTCCATCAGATCATATTGTCCAACTAGTTGTTCTCATATTCATGAAAAAAAAAAAAAACTAGTTCTCATACTAAACATTAAATTGAACTTTTGTAATACTTGGTCTCTAGTATATATATTCTTAAAGGTCGGTCCTACTTCTTGCAAGATGGTTATTTTACTCCAGCATTTCTTTTGTTGGTTACTACATATACAAGGCCATGATTGAGAATTGGATACTTTAGTGATATGCTTAACTATTGGGCTATGTATTTCACCAGAATCTTTTTTATGGATGATCTTCAAGAAATAGCTTGCTTTATGTGGTGATAGAAGAGGGAAGTTTCTTTTCTCTGTCTTTTCCCAACCGAATAGAACGACATAAGACTTAGTTAAAGAGAAACGCTTACAGATTGACCAAGCAAAGGATTCTGAGTTCTTATTTGTCTCCATCAAACTTATATAATTTTATTTTATGTTTATCTCAGTCTAAGAGCTATTGAATTTAGTTTTAAAAGTAATTTATCAGTTCACTTAAACTGCACATGTGAAGTGAGTCCTGTGAGCTCTAAAGGATGAGCTGTGAGCTGTGCTGAGCACAAGCAAGTGAAGCTGATAATCCTTTACTGATCAATAAGCCAAGGCCAGCTAAATTGAGAGCGGTTCTTCTTCTTCTTTCAATGTTACTTACTAGTTGTCATATTAAATGTGCACATACTTTATTGAGACCCTTAGGGTGACATTTGGATGCAATCTATTTCACATTACTTGACTGCTATTAAGGACTCCAGACATTTGGCTCACACTCGTAATGATTTTCTTTTCCCCCCTTCTAGATTCCGAGAATGTATTGCTATATTAAGAAAATTATCTGAAGGCTCAACATTAGTGCTTGTGTTTTTTTTTTTTTTTTTTTTGAGAAACAGTGCTTATGTTTTCTGAGTCTGAGATATTTAGAAAACTTTTGAATCTTATATACCATCTTGGCTGGTTATATCATTAACAGAAATCAGTATGCAGATGTGCATTCTTATATTTGTGGGAACAAATGGTGAGACATACTTCAACACAGTTGCTCTGGTTTCTTGTGTGCAAAACTTCCCAAAAAGTAGGGGTCCTGTGGTTGGAATTCTGAAAGGATTTGCTGGATTGGGTGGTGCAATTTTGACTCAGATATATGCAGTGATTCATTCCCCTGATCATGCATCTCTGATTTTCATGGTTGCAGTCGGTCCAGCAATGGTAGTTATTGCTCTAATGTTCCTTGTCAGACCTGTTAAAGGTCACAAACAAGTCCGGCCAACTGATGGCGTATGCTTCACATATATCTATAGTGTGTGCATCCTACTGGCTGCTTATTTGATGGGGGTCATGCTTGTTGAAGATCTGGTTGATTTGAACCATACAGTGATCACAGTTTTTACTGTAATTTTGTTTATCCTTCTCCTGATTCCAATTGTGATTCCCGTGTCACTGAGTTTTTTGATAGATCCAAGACCTCCAGAAGAAGAGGCACTTCTGCCTGAGCCACAGAAACAAGAACCTGGCGGACTTCAACGGGAGTCTAGTGAGCTAATATTCAGTGAGCTGGAAGATGAAAAGCCTAAGGAAGTGGACTTGCTTCCAGCATCAGAGAGGCAAAAACGAATTGCCCAATTGCAAGCAAGACTCTTCCAGGCAGCTGCAGATGGAGCAGTAAGGGTCAAGAGGAGGAGGGGTCCACATAGAGGGGAGGACTTCACCCTGATGCAAGCTTTAATTAAAGCAGACTTTTGGCTTATGTTTTTCTCACTTCTATTGGGTTCTGGATCTGGGTTGACAGTGATTGATAATCTGGGTCAGATGAGCCAGTCTCTAGGGTATGATAACACACATATATTTGTATCCATGATCAGCATTTGGAACTTTTTAGGTCGAATTGGTGGTGGTTACTTCTCTGAGCTTATTGTGAGGTACAAGTTGATCTCATTTCCTGCTGGATGTATATTAAGCTTTAATTTTGATTTTGAGTTTTTTCCCCCTCACCCATGTGATTTTATTCAATAGGGACTATGCTTATCCAAGACCGGTGGCAATGGCTGTGGCGCAATTCATTATGGCAATTGGTCATATTTTCTTTGCAATGGGGTGGCCTGGGGCAATGTACATTGGTACGCTGTTGATTGGACTTGGTTATGGGGCTCATTGGGCGATTGTGCCAGCTGCTGCCTCCGAGTTGTTTGGTTTGAAAAAATTTGGGGCTTTGTACAATTTCCTCACAATGGCAAACCCTGCAGGTTCTTTAGTCTTCTCTGGTCTAATTGCTAGCAGTATATATGACCGTGAAGCAGAGAAGCAAGCTCATCAACACCATTCCCAGCAGCAGAATTGGGTATCAATTTTCTCAGGCATGTTTGGTGTGGATGAACCACTGAAGTGTGAAGGTGCAGTATGCTTCTTTCTAACTTCAGTAATAATGTCTGGATTCTGCATTATTGCAGTTGTATTAAGCATGATTCTTGTTTATCGGACCAAGATTGTATATGCTCACCTCTATGGGAAATCAAGTTCAACTAGGCTTACATAACCAGATTATCATCCAAATTATTGTGGTTTGTTCAAGGTTCTCTAGTTATCTTCCATGTTATTATAAACGTTCATGATACATCATGAGAATGATGTGAAGGAAAGCATGGTCCAAAAACTTCTCTTGAGAAGCATGGTCCAAAAACTTCTCTTGAGAGTGAGACCTTTGCTCCGTGTAGTGTGTTGTAGTTGGTCACCAAGGGCTTAGTTGTGTTGTGTGAGATTTTCTCATTTGAATGTTGAGATGTTGTATTTATTACCTCTCCAAACATTAATTGGCTTGAAGTTTTTAGAATCACTGCCAGTTTTGTCCACTGTGCTTCACAAATGACTAAAACATGCTTGCCCAGTATGTTCTTGGTTTCTGTTCTTTACCATTGTTTTCAAGGTGCTATGTGTTGAGGCTGTTTTTTCTCATGCCATGTGGTGTAATTTCATTTGAGCTTGTATCCAGCCACATAGGTTGAGCTTTTAGTTCAAGATAATTTGAACTTCAACGCAAATGAGGCCAAACTTGTATCCAACCACATGGGATGAGCCTTTGCCCAGAATTCTTTATACTTTTATAGTTGGGCTCGTGGTCCACAATTGTTTTCACCTCTAGGGAATGGGCTCACGATCTAATTTCAATTACATCATAAATGGGCTCGTGGTCCACATTATTTCTTCACTTCACCGTGTGGACTCCTATTGGACCCTTAGCTTGTATATATATATATATATATATATATATATATATATATTTATATATTTTTCTTGGATTGGGTTTATGGCCGAAATTTCACAGAATGAGGTCAAGGTATGCATATTTCCTGTACATTATTTCTTTCATATCTTTATAATGGGATTCTAAAATTAGTGCTCCTATTTATCCAAAATGTATTTGAAGAAAAATGTCCAATTACAAACTAATTAAATTATTTGGGCCAGAAGGCTACAAAATCATAATCCAAATCAATCTGATGTATTGAATTTGTATTGCTTTGTTTTAATGAAATATCTTCTTCCTACACCCCAAAAAAAAAAAACTCATAAAAAGTTTACAAACTAATGTAAAAATAAATAAATAATGCAATTGGTACCACTTCAACAACTCAATACAACAACTCAATAAATAAATTGTAAGGCATCTATTACCAGCTTAATGAACACTCTTATTGGAAGCAATTTTATAACCGAGAATTAAATAATGGAACACATTATAATTGAATATATCTTACAACCCAGCCGACATATTCTAATTAAATGAATAATAATACAAGTGCAGCAATTGCTACCTATATTATATATAGTAATCAATTTTCGTGATTACAGATTAACTTCTTCTGTTCTTCGGAGGGTATTATTTCACAATGATCATACTTTCCTCACTAGAACCTGTAATTGTTGCTAGGATATATCCTATCTTCATGAATTGAATGCTGTGCAGTCTGTCCTAATCTGTCCATCGTTACCAGTCTTAACACCAACTCTACCGAGCTTCCTCATTGCCGCAATAAAAGCTCCATTGAAATCACCAGGATTGTTTGCAAAATCAACTATAGTAGGTTGAGATGTTGGGTCAGTGTAGAGCACCTGATCTGAAGCTAACAAGCCCTTTCCTGCAACCAGGTTTTGGTAGTACACATTGTCAAAAGTTTGCGGGGTTACAGGATCAAGATCAACAGCTATGCTGGGGTCTACATTTTGAGGACAACCTGCTTCCAACTGCTGGGCATAAGTAGGATTCAAAGAAGGGTCGACAGGAGAGGATGATGAAAATGAGTACAAGCGGTTTGAAAAGCGACTGCAGTGTGAGAAGCCTACAGTATGGGCTCCAGACAATGCAATCATATCATTTTGGCTAAGATTGTTTTTGGCAAAAATGGTGCTGAGCTGGTTGAGATTAAAGGTTGGTTCTGGCAAATTACCAGCTACCAGAGATGCCTGAGAAATAAGGCCATCGCGGCGTCCAAGTTCTACATTGAATGAAGGGCCTCCAGCCTGAGAGTTTTGTATATATTAGTTCGATTATGTAAGATAGAAATGTAGTTAGCTTTGGTTTGAAGTACAGATAATTGAATAAGCAACCAAACCAGTCTTACCAGGACAACAACATCTCTTGCAGCAATAGCTAAAATGTCGGCACATGAGACTTTGCCAGGGCAGGCTTGTTCCACGGCTTGCTTTGCCTTGATGACAGTGTCAAACCCATCTCCAGCTAGGGAAAGATTATCTTGGGCATCCTTTTCTGCATCACTATTTGGCGATGATATCATGATTGAGCCGTCACATCCCTACCAAGAAAAGTATAGAGAATTATTATAGCCAATTGTAAACGGTTTTAGACCCCATGTATGCATGTATCTAATAAGAGGATTTATTAATAAGAGGATTCTCTGTTTGAGTTTCAACATTTTATATACTAAAATACTTAATCTCTCTAAAATATCACTATCTTTTATTTAAATAATTTTAAATTAAAAAGACAAATTGGTTAGAAGAGTAATTTATTATTCCTAAGTTTTAGGTTTTTTCCTTTATTTTCTCTATTTAACCTAAACTTAAGATGCTATCTCTATCTTATTTTTAAATATTATTCCATGTTACCTTACATTTTTTTTAAAAAAAATAATAACACTTTCCCTAAACATATTTATAATTGTTATTGGATACAAGTGAAAATTGCTCATTTCCAATAGCATATTTGCATGATACAAGACAAAAAGTATAAAGACTAACTTATTTTCAAAATGTTAAAAATTAAATTATTAAAAATAAAGCTGAGACAAAAAGTAACGTAAAACCTGCCAACAATACATTAAAAAAAAAATTAAGCATATAATCCTTTCCCAAATACACACTAATGAACAATTAGTCAATCATAGCATTTGAAAAACCTGCAGGCTTTAAAAGTTTTCTCTAGATAGGTTAGGCATATTTATGCGTGTCATGTTTTACAAAGCCTTATAAACCTTTTGTGCACTTTACTCTACCGTGACCTTCCTACATGCGGAGTAGAATCCTTTGCATTTCAGGTCAATTTCTCACTATCCCTTTAATGACCATATATAAATTCCATGAATGAAAAGAAAAAAAGAGTAAAAGTTTCAAACCTGTGGAATTAATGGAAAAACACATGTAGACACTAGAAAGCAGAAATCATTGACAAATCTAAAAGAATTATATCCAAGGAAACTCACAAACATTTTACTTGGATATATCATATATATGTATATATATATATATATATATCTAGTAATTATTTTTTTGATGAACTATCTAGTAATTATTTGTGTCCTTGTGATCTCAATCAAACAAATAGTTGTTGAAGACTTAAATGTTACATGTCGCTATCCATTTAGAATTATGTGATTTAGTATTTCAAGTTGCCTCATAGCTAGTCAAAAGTTCTGTCATGCCAGGTTGTGCATGAATACAACAGCATCCAATTGTGACTGTTTCCAATAATAATTAAATAAAATAAATTTATCTTTTTAATAATAATAAAAAAAATCAGTAATTCAGAGCCTCATGTATTGCGTATTCACTACAAAAAGCAATTTTGGGTTTCCACTATCACCATGACTACACCTTCTATATAGAACTTCCTTGTTGTATGAACAATAAGACCCTGTGACAACTGACAAGTGACAACTATGAATGCATATTGGTGATACCATTATTGTCTCAAGAGTATCAATATCAAACACCTAATAATTGTTAACAGGTTAATACAACTGAGACAGAAACTCAATACCTCAACAAAGCAATCATGGAAAAATAGACGCAGAGTGGCTGGGATTGTGGTGAAAGTCTGGCTAAACTTTGTAGATACTGCCTGTTGCACTATGGACTCAACGTTTGGGCAGCTCGAGCTGTAGAAATTTTCAACTAGTTGCCCCTCTCCTCTCCATATGATCATAAAAGCCAGTAACAAAACTATCCCTCTCCATAACCCCATTTCCCTCGCTTATCTATATTCAACTTTTCTCTTCACCTCTTTAGTTGTTTCTCTCTCTCTCTCTTTCTCTGTAGCTATTGCTCAATAGTAATGACTGTTATATATAAGGAAAGAAAGAAACATAGCGAGATGCATGCTTTGCCTACTTGGTCTATGCGTGGAAGGATTCAACATTTTAATAACCAAACCTTATTTTAACGTGTTATTGGGTATTAGTCATAGTGCTATTGGACCGCCTACCCAGTAAGATTTAGCCACATTATATTATTCCATTATTGCATGGTGGACTTCCAAGTTCCTACGCTCAGAGCTCCAATAAGCTTTAAAATATTAAATAAATAAACAATCAATTTCTACATTTTAAACGGTACTTTGTAGAGGCGCCTATGAAATGTCTCTTTACCAATCATTTTGAAAAGAGTTATCATAAACAAATTGTTTTATATAGTTTTACCAAACATCTATTGGTTGTATGTGTTTAGTGTTCACTATTTATAACTCCAGTTTACAACTACAAAAGTTAGACCCTTTTATAGTTATACTCTGGTTATGTAATGTATTATAAACCTGATTTAAAATGCTATTATTACTATTTTCATATGTATTCTAATAAGTATTACAGTTTACTCCAATAAGAATAATTTGTCCTTTTGGTATAAATGCTAAGTGTAGATGCATGGGTTATGGGCAAGGCCGGCCCAAGGCCTAGGCAAGTTAGGCCTAAGGCCCCACTAAAAAACAAAAATTTTCTTAAGGAAAAAGGCCTTACTTTTCATAGTTAAAGACCCAAATTTTTATAAAATTATATATATTTTCTAAAAGTTGTACATTTTTTTTTATTAGTGATGTTAAGAATACTACAAATTTTACTATTGGCTTACAAATTGCTATGTTATTAATCACAAAAAAGTGATATAAACATTTATTAGTTAAATTGACAAAGTTCATCAATGAGAGACAATGTCACATTATATTTTGAACATTTTATAGTGTTTTTAATTAGCACATTTTTCTTTTTCATTTCTATTAAGACTCTCAAAGTACGAAACCAATAGAACCTTAACTCAATTGAAACCCTAAAATATTTCAAAAAGATGTTGCAAATGTGTTAAATCATCAATTATAAATTAATCTCCTCTAATAGTTTGAGACTTTGATTTTTGTAAACTAATATCTTACAAAGTCACACACCAAATAATATCTATCTCTCTCTCTCTTAAAATCAAAATGTAAAATTAAAAGTTAGATTACAACTTTATTTAACTATACATCGTCTTATATCCAAAATAAAGTATCTTTTTCAATCGCAATATATTTTTATTTCTTTTTATTAATATTTATAGTTCAACTATGATATTTAATTCTCTATATGAAATTAACATTAGTCTAATTGGTATTATTTATGTATTTAACGTATCAAATTAACCTTAATGTGATTAGTATTAGTCTCTCAAGAAAATAATGTGATTAGTATTAAATAATTTTGTTTAATTAATATTTACATATTAAAGGTCCCGCATAAATTTTTCGCCTTAGACCCCAAATTATGTTGGGCCGCCCCTGGTTATGGGAATTGGTCAGATGCATCACCCTTATAACCTTATTGTTTGCAAGTTATATAGAGATGAAAATGACACAATAACAAATCCCAAATAAATCTGGAAGTTCCACTAGCTAGCTCAAGAAGACTTGTCTAGTCTCTAGAGGTCAATTGCAAACAGTTGAACTATATTATTAGAACTTGTCAATAAACGAGCACCGTTTCTTAATATTTAATAATGATGTTTAATTTCATTTTCAAATTTGGTATCATTCCATTCCATGGTTTAGACTTTAGACTTTAGACGTGAAATAATTAAATTACTCCATAATTAAAAAAAAAAAAAAAAACACACAGATGCATTATCAAGGTTGTGTGTATTTGTTTTTCAGAAGGAAAAAAAAAAAAAAAAAAAGTCAGAGCCAGAGGAGGTAGAGCCCCACCCAAACAGCCCCTCCCCCTCATGGTATGCTTTTTTTTTTTTTTTTTTTTTTTTTTTTTGTATTTTATATTTGTTTAAATAGCTATATTATTTGTCAAAAATCATCACATGCAACAGAATCTTTTTTACAATGCAAAAGTTATAAAATATAATTCAAGATAAAATAAATAAATAAAAAAAGAAGCAAACATTTAATTGAAGAGAAAATTATTTAAAAAATATTGTTATCTTTCAATCAGACCCCCAAATATCTATATAATAATTTACTGTTTTTTATAAAAGTGCGTATATTTATAAAATGGAAAAAATAATTGAATGATTTTATATTGTTTTCAAGTTAAACTCTAGGGTTTATGGTATATGATTTTAAATTGTTATAATTTATATTTTATGAGTTTTTTTTTTTTTTTTGCAAAAAATCATTTTATGAGTTTAATATAATGATATAAGTTGTAATTAATTTTTTTTTTTAATTACTAAAAAGTAAAAACCATTACCTAAGAATAATAAGTGAAAATTTGACTATTAAATAAAATAACATGGTTTATTCTTATATGAAAATAAATCCCACAAAAAACTCAATAGAATGTAGTTGCTATCGATCTTTTTATGGACTTTAACATTAAGAATATTAATATAAGTGTCATTTTATGTATATATGTATTATATATACTAGTGGTATAACTTGTGTATATGCATAGTACAATAAAAAATAATCACAATTACACATATATTTGTGGTCAAATTATACCTAGTGTAAGAGTTACACGTTTTTTAAGTCATAGATGAGTTTTACTCTCTCTCTCTCTAGCTTTTTTTATTTATTTATTTTATTTTTATATACACATGAGTTTACCCTTTTTTTTTGGATTTTTTTACGGTTTATTTATATTAGACTATTCATCTTTTGCACAATATTAACTCACTTAGAACAAAAATTAAAAAAAAAAAAACTTAAATAGGACATGTGACGCAAAATTAAACAACAATTGAAATCCAACTTATAGAATGTAACTGGATTTTCTTTTAACTTTGACTTTATATATATATATATATATATATAGATATAGATGTGTGTGCATATGCGAGTGAATTATGCCATAATATATTTGTAGTTACATATGCTTGTAAGGTTGTCAAAATTGAGATCCTATGTAGAATCGTGGGGTATGTAAAATCGAGAATTATAAGATCCTACATTATTTGAAAAAAAAAAAAAACACATCGGTATGTTAAATAATCACATAAATTATACATTCAAAAAAAAAAAAAAAAAAACCAAATATTTGCATCCATTTGATATAATTACCATACATCGTTACATCCATTTGTAAGCATCATTTGAAGAAGCCAAAAACCTCAAAACATGATACTTTATTGGGATGTTATTTTTTATTTGGGTCTAACGAACACTATATCTCTCAACATTGGAATGACAAAACTTGGTTTATTAGGATGTTATTTTCATTTGGTTTTATCTGAGCTGTCTGTCAAGTTAAAAAAGATTATAAGAAATCAAGATTGTTTGAGATCGTTATAATCATACGATTCTACTAATCCTGAAAGATCGCAAAGATCCTTGAAAGGTCCGGATAATTTTAGACAGGTGAGATCATAAAATTGTAGGATCGTAGGATCTAGATTGGGATTTTTGACAACCATATTTGTAGGTATATGTAAGAATATGTGTGTCAATTATAAATTGTCTCCCCTCAAGTCAAATTTTGACTCCGTCATACATTGAAGACAAATTTCACCCCGCAATTAAAATTGCAAATTTTTCTTAATCAATAAAGTCACCGATTCATCAATGTCTACATAGAGGAGTAGGTTCATTAAATATTAGCATACCATAAACAAACATGTACTCCGAATACAAACTGTACCTTATTAACCCGTAATTCTGAGAAATGAGAACCATTCAGTTCATCCTAAATTAGATAACTTAGAATTTTTTTTTTCTTGGTCCGGGGGTGGGCCTACCAAGACACACCATAAGTAAACTCGACTAATAATCAACATATAGAATTTCCTAGAATGTACCTTTGTGCACAGTAGACAACAATAGATGGAGGGGAAAATGGCAATTCAAGGTATTTAATATGATATTGGAATGTGAATAAGTGGAGGGACACAATTTTTGCCCCAAATGCTTCAAACTTGTTGAAATGATCATCTATAAGTGGTGAAAGAAAAATTATAAATTTATTTAAAAGTGATTAACTATCACTCCCAATCAGATCATTTCAACTAGTTATGAAAAAATTATGGCAAAAGTTATATCCCTAAACTTATTGTATGAATGTAGGATGACATAGTGGAACGACTCCAAGAGTATCAAATGGCCAATGATACCCCGCTGCCATTAGAGCATCCGTAGCAGATGTTCTAAATATTATGCCATTTTACCACATCAAATGCTTACTTTATTATTTTACCACATTATTTTACAGCATCCCATTTATCAGATGTTCTATAATTCAATTTTATATATTAAAATAATATTTACTACCTATTAAAATAATATTTACTACCGATCAACAGAACCAACAGCTCTCTGCCAACAACCAACAGCCACCACCACACAACCCCCACATCCTCCGCAACCAAAAACACAACTCAAAGCAAACCCCAGCCAAATCCCAACCCAAACAAATTCCAGCCAAAACCCAACCCAAACAAATCCAGCACTGCCGCAACAAACAAATCCAGCGCTGCCGCAACAAACAAACCCCGACAAACCCACCGCCTCCACACCCTCACCCACAACCACTTCTAAACCCAAACCCATCAAACAAACAAACAAACTCAAGTAACCACCCAACCCATCAGACCCCAACCAACCCATTAACAAACAATTCAAGTACTTCCTTGAAGAGCCTCGTGTAAAGTGCTTCCTCTAAGTACTTCTTCGACCTCTTCGCCACGCTCTTTGAACGCCCCAGATGTTGAAGAAGCGCCATTGTTCTTGCTTCTTGCAAAATGGCCTCCCTTTCCCAAGTCTCCGATTCTGAACTAGCAAGTAGCAAGTGTGGGTTTTTGTTGGGTTTTACTGAAAGTGGATCGAGCGCTGCCGCAACAAACAAACCCCGACAAACCCACCGCCTCCACCCCCTCACCCACAACCACTTCTAAACCCAAACCCATCAAACAAACAAACAAACTCAAGTAACCACCCAACCCATCAGACCCCAACCAACCCATTAACAAACAATTCAAGTAACCCACAACCCATAGCCCACCAACACCAAATCGGAAGCCCCACCACCACCACCACCACCACCTCAAACACAAACCCCAACAAACCCACCGCCTCCACACCCTCACCCACACCCACTTCTAAACCCAAAACCTTCATAACCCAGACTCCAAACCCACTATCTTCATTGCCGTCACCGTCATCGCCAACCCACACAATAGACCCACATCGACATCGCCGACCCATAGCCTAGCCCATCCGAACCCATCAAACCACAGCCAAAAAAAAAAAAAAAAACAGAAAAACCATTGTTAGAGAGAGATCGGCTTCAGCGTCGACGTCGGCGTGGAAGTGATCGTCGGCGTCGGCGTGGAAGTGATCGTCGGTGTGGGCGTGGGCGTGGGTGTGAAAGAGCAGTGAGGAATGGGGTGAGAGAGAGAGGAGAGGATTGGGTTTGAGAGAGCTGAGACCGACGGAGAGATGAGAGAGAGAGAAATAAACAATCAATAAATATTATACCACATTTGTTCCGTACCGTGGCAAATTTGTCACGGTACTGTTCAATGTTGCAAAATATATGACATATACCACATCTGATAATTGGGATTAAAATGGGTTTGGTGTGGGATATGTGCCAAATATTTAGCATTTGGCACATATCCCACATCTACTGTGGGTGCTCTTAAATGAAGCTATTTACCTTGCTCACTGGCTTCCACCATCGCCTGCACAGTATAAAGCCAACTATGATGGAGCAATCTTCCCTGACATCAATTGTGCCAGATTGGGTGTTGTCATTAGAGACTCTGAAGGAATGGTAATTGCTGCATTATCGAAACGAGTACCTTTACCCCCATCAAATCTAGAAGCACTGGCTTGCAGAAAATCGATCACCTTAGCACATGAAATTAGGCTACAAGCCTACAAGATGTAATCTTCGAGGGAGACTTTGAAGTTGTGTTTAAACATATCACCACCAACTCGACTTGCTTGGCCTCATTCGGACACATTGTCAAGGAGTCACGGTCACTTGTCTCAAGGTTACAACATTCATCTTTTTCTCATGTAAAACATTGTTGTAATGCAGTGGCTGATAAGCTCGCAAAACTTGCAAAGTACTCGCTTGATCCTCAAATTTGGTTAGAAGACATCCATCGTGATGCAACCAATCTTGTAATAATCAACATAAATGTTCTGTCCATTTAATATAAAGCCTCGGCTGGTTTCTCAAAAAAAAGTACGTGATGACTTTTTTTTTTTTTTTTTTTTTCCCTACACTTTTTTAATTAATGTTTGCAACCAAAGGACGGGGTAAGGTGATTTGATTCCAGATTTAAACCCAACAAGAGCTTGATAAAGCCCTAGATTAGAAGGATGTGCACACCTTCAACTTCATAATGGGATGATAAAGTGCTTTCATATTACAACAGCCTAGTATTGGGTTTATCTTAATAAAAACAAGTAATGTTACTAATCTTATGGGATAGCAAATTGGATTAAGGACCATGCCTTATAAAGTGTCCCTCTCTCTTCCCCTTTTTAATCTTAAAGCCCATTGTTACCATGGTCAACCATTGTTACAAATTGTATCAGCGTCCTTTAGGCCAAGTGACAATCAGACCCTTTGAAATGGTCCTTTTCTCTTTCTTTTTTATTTTTTATTTATTTATTTTTATTAGAGCAGCCTTATTGATTGGAGTTTAAATTTGGTAGCAGCTATGTGTTGCCTTGGTTTTTTTTTTTTTTTTTTGGAGAATCTTGAGTTGGTAAGTTGGCGTAGATGGGTTGAGGACTTAGAATTATTTATGTTTTATTTTGGATGAGAGGTTGAGGGCATAGAAGTTGAGATTGCTTTAAAATTAGAGCGATGAAAATGACACTATAACAATACGCTATTACAAGACTTGTAAAGGTCCCAAATTTTAATTTGTATTGGGTGGCATATCCAAAGCTTTAAAAAAAAAATGTCCAGACTAATTTCTTATTAGAACCCATCAATAAACATAGATTATTTTTTTGGATACAAGATAGAATTTCTACTCTAACCTAATCTAAGTGTATATGTGTGTGAAGCTTCCTCCTAGAGACTTGAACCCCAGCCCTTTTTTTTAGACTAGTTACACATCATTGTATGGAATGGACATGGAATAATTGGTTAGATATGAGTATTTAAACTTTCATGTGATTCTGTTTTATTTGGAAGGAATCTATTACATTAAATATGAAAATAAAAGCAAATAAAAATAAATTCCAAACCTTTTTTTTTTTTTATAGAAAAAGGTCACTGAATATTATTAAGGTAGGCTAGTAAGGTCAGCCTGAACAACAAGTAATAGATCTGGTGGTACATCTTCCATCCAGATTTGCATATGATGGAGGGATTTTGAGTTCCTTGCTAGAGAGTAAGCTAACTTATTTCCCAAGCAGCATACAAGAGAAGTTTTAAAAGCTGAAAAGAAACTACTAAGGTATACAATGTCTTGCACTAAATGTCTATAGGGTGTGAAGTTCCTACCTTCTGCTAGCAAAGCCCTGTGTAAAATTTCAGAATCCCCTTTTAGTATGATGTGGTTAACACCCAGCTCCACAACAAGTTCAAGAGCTCTCCGTGTTGCAAGAACCTCAACCTCGATGACTGACATTGGCAGGGGTATTTTTTGAGACAATTGATAAGGATAAAATTGTGAATGTGAATATTCATGAATATAGTATCATGAAGCGACGTTCAAAATAGACCCGTCGGCCTCACTTGTCATAAATGGCAGTCGAACAGCTTTAGGACGTCTACAGCTTTAGGAAGACGGGGTTAACTTGTCATAAATGGAAAGCTGACACTACTAAGCTGACGACCCTAACGAGGCTGACGACCTCGACGAGAGAGTAGGCGAAGCTGACGACCCCGACGAGGCTGACGACCCTAACAAGGGAGTAGACGAAGCTGACGACCCTAACGAGGTTGACGACCCCGACAAGGGAGTAGGCAAAGCTGACGACCCTAACGAGGAGGTTGACGACCCCGACGAGGGAGTAGGTGAAGCTGACGACCCTGACGAAGGGGTAGGCGAAGCTGACGACCCTGACGAGGCTGACGACCCTAATAAGGGAGTAGGCGAAGCTGACGACCCCGACGAGGGGGTAGGCGAAGCTGACGACCCTGACGTGGCCTTGCTTGGTCTCCACGTTTGCATATATAAATATATTGCGCCCCACGCTTGGTGTTAAATAAAAAGACTCCTACAAGGAAATGATCTCGCAAAATACGTCTAAAGAGACTCCTATAAGGAAAAGACTTCTAATCCAATAAGGAGAGGTCAACCCTTTACCACTATAAAAACCCCAATACCCTCACCAACCAAGGTACGCATAATTTACCCTCTCTAGCACTCTAGAGCAGTGAGAATAGTTCTAACTTGACCTTCGGAGGGTGTTTGGCCGGTACCACACCGGTACTCTCTGCGAGGTCTTCTCTTTTTGTGTTGTGCAGGCGTTGTTTCGAGCACGTGAGTGCCGTGTAGCTCACTGACGATTTTTCGGCATCATCAACAATGATGCCATAACTCGGCATTCATTGTTTCGTATGACAACACCCAGTCCTACACTTCTATCGTCGGCAAATGTGGCACCAACATAATTAATCTTGTACCAATTATCTTGGGGCGGAGTCCATGTTCTTGTCTGCGTTCTTCTCTGTTTTGTGGACGTCATGGGACTAGAATGGGACTTAAGTTGTCACTCCCAAGAGTGTTCCAGTACTTTGTCCAGTGGGAGTGTTGGTTTCCCGAGTAGAAGATTATTTCGCCGATTCCACAAGTTCCATAACACCAAGGAAAAGAGCGCCGGATCTACTGTACCTGCAAAAATAAAACCAATAAAGTCAGTGAAGTATATGCTCTGTTTGAGAGAGCCTTGATTCCACACTGGTATGGAATTTCCGAGAGATTGCAAGGCAGGACAGCGGTAGAGTGTGTGCATTATATCTTCATCTTCCTGTTTGCATATCTCACATCGTACATCAGGTGTTATCTTGCGCCGAAACAAGTTTGCTTTTGTGGGTAGAGAGTTTTTGCATGCTCTCCATATCAGTGTCTTCACTTTGTTTGGAACATCAAGAGCCTAGATTTTATTCCACAATGGTTTCAGAGCTTGGGTTGATGACTGACCCGGTTGTTGCACTCTAGAGGCTTCCTGTAAAAAAAGGGTATCCCAACTTGACCGTGTAAATTCCGTTCGGCGTGAATGGCCATATAAGAACATCATCTTGAATGGAGCGGCACAGAGGGTTTTTTTTTTTTTTTTTTTTTTTTTTTTTTTTTTTTTTTTTTTTTTTATAATTGATGCTTCAAAATCATAAAAAAACTCCATCAACTAAATCAGCCTTCCATATTTTTTGCCCTTGATCAATAAAATCTCAAACCTTTGCACCTTCCCATCCAACCACCACAGGTGTGATGATTCTAGGATTATGTTTAGTAGGCAGCCAGTTCTCCCCCCATACATTGACAGATAGGCCCGACCCTATTCTCCATGCTGCACCTCTCTTGATAACATCCCTCCCCTTCAAAATACTCTTCTAAGCATATGAGGCATTTGCTAGATTTTTTGCTTCCATGATTGTAGAATTTGGAAAAAACTTCACCTTAAAAACCTGGTAGAATAGAGAATCCGTGTTATGAAGTAGACGCTAAGTTTGTTTGGCTAGGAGGGCATCATTAAACAAAGCAAGGTCTTTAAAGCCCATACCCCCTTGGCTTTTGGATTTACACAAATCTTGCAATTTCACCCAATGAATTTTCCTATTATCACCCTTTTGACCCCAAAAAAATCTGCATATCATTGATTCTATCTCATGGCATAAGGAAAGTGGTAGTTTGACGCATGTCATAGTGTAAGTGGGTAGAGCTTGGGCCACGGATTTGATTAAGATCTCTCTTCCCACTTGTGATAAGAGTTTTGCTTCCCAACCGGCTAATTTTTTTCCAAACTTGTTGCTTAATATGGGTGAAACCCTCCTTCTTTTTTTGACCCGAAAGTGATGGAAGGCCTAAATATTTTTCATATTGTTGAATGTCCGAAACTCCAAGCATGTTTTTTTATTGAAGTTTGCATCTCTTCGGATGTGGATTTGTTAAAGAAAAGAGTAGTCTTGGTGCGATTAATTTGTTGCCCCGAAGCACTCTCATATTTAGACAAAATATCAAGTAGGCATTGGCATTCACTTTCCTTGGCCCTGTAAAAAATCACACTATCTTCTGCAAAGAGTAGGTGAGTTAGCTTAGGTCCATTTTGAAAAATAGATACTCCTCTTATATCGCCATTATGGGCTGCCTTTTTTATTAGGCCGTGTAGGCCTTCAGTGCACATGAGAAAGAGGTAGGGGGATAGGGGATCCCTTTTTTTAAGTCCTCTTGTAGGAGTAATATTGCCATGGGGTTTGCCATTAATCAAAATAGAATAGGATGCATTTGTAATACAGAGCATCATAAGGTGCACCCATCTACTATGAAAACCCATCTTAACCAAAACATGCTCCATGTAAGACCATTCCACTCTATCATAGGCCTTACTCATATCGAGTTTCAAGGCCATAAAACCTGTCTTTCCTTTATTGTAATTTCTCATATGATGCAAGGTTTCAAAAGCCACTAAAATATTATCAAAAATCAGCCGATTAGACAAAAAAGCACTTTGATGTTCTGATATAAGCTAAGGCATAATCTTTTTCAGTCTATTTGCCAAGACTTTAGCAAAAATACGATAAAGCACATTACTCAAGCTTATCAGCCTAAATTGAGACACATATTCCGGATTTTTTACTTTAGGGATTAAAGTTATAAAGGAATGACCAAGAGATTGTGGCAATGTACCTGTGTTCAGATAGTGTAAAATGGATTGAGATACATCTGAACCAACCAGGGACCAATAGCTTTGATAGAACAAAGGGGGCATGTCGTCGGAGCCGGGTGCTTTCAAGGGTGCCATTTCTTTCACTGCTTCTTCAACTTCTTCAATGGTGAAAGTCCTTGTAAGTGTGTCACTCATAGATTCAGTGACCACCTGAGGAATGACTTCTAACACATCTGCCAAGTTTTCCGAGTTTACAAATGTAAAGAGCTCCCTATAGAACTCGAGAATGGTGTCATTTACTTGGCTTTGTCTTGTGCACCACCTACCCCTGGAGTCATACAATTTAGTAATGTAGTTACATCGGCGCCGCTGAGATGCTTTACTGTGGAAGAATTTAGTGTTACGCTCACCGTCTTTCATCCACAAAATCCTGGACCGTTGTCTCCACATTTGTGCCTCCTTGTCAAGAAGCATGTTTATTTTTGATTCCAATACTCTCATTCGTCTAGAATCTCCAGTCCAGACTGAAAATCTCTTTGCCTGCTGTAATTCTTTTCTCTTCTTCTCCAACTCTCGTCGTACATTGCCAAAGTGCCTCTTGCTCCAACGTAATAATTCATGGCCACATTTGTCTATTTTTTTCAGCACTCTAGTGTCCCATGGTTCTAAGCTATTTTCAATCCACATTGCTTCGATGGTTTCCCCGCACCCCTTGTTAGTCATCCACATCTATTCGAAGCGAAAAGATTTCTGAAAGTTTGTTTCCATGCCTTCAAGATTGATCCAAATTAGCCTATGGTCTGAAACTGTTGTGTCTAAGTGTTGGACCTTTGTTCCAGGAAACATATTGAACCATTCATTTATAGCCAAAGCCCTATCTAACCGTTCCCAAATATTGTGGTCAGCAAAGTTTTTAAGCCAAGTAAAAGGGAAGCCCACAAAGCCAAGGTCCATAAAAGCGCATTCGTCCACCACATCTTTGAAAAGTTGCATCTGACTGTGTGGCCTTGGTCTTCCATCCCTTTTTTCAGATTGCCAGGTAATTTCATTGAAATCTCCAGCACACAACCATGGTGAAGCTCTCTTATTTTTCAACTGTCGTAGTTTGGCCCAAGATTCGAGTCTTTTTTGTGTAGCTGGTTCTCCATAAAAGCCCGTAAATCTCCATTCATTAACCTGATTTTTGTTGATTGTGCTATCAATATGATTTGGAGAAAAAGTTTCAATGTCTAGTGGAATATATTCCTTCCAAAATAAGGCCAGTCCACCCGCCTTATCTCTCCTTGGTGATTCAAACATGTTTTTGAATTGAATTTTTCTCTGAACTCTCTCCAACCTTGCTTTATCGGTCCATGTTTTGACTATGAACATGACCGAGGGATCTTTTGCCCACACCATATCCGCAAGCCGATAATCTGTACATAGGTTCCCAAGCCCACGACAGTTCTATACTAGTAAACTCATTACTTCTGTTAGGGCTGGGAACCAGCCTCCGCCAATATCAAGATGTTTTCATTATCAATTTGAGAAGCCATATATTTCTTACTTGGTAACTCAGATTAATGTGCATGATGAGGAGCTGCACGTTTCTGCCCCAGTGGTTCAGTCTTAATTAGAGCTTCTTGTGTTCCAGGTCTTGGGATACGTTTCCAAGTAGCTAAGGGAGGGGTGCCATTAGGTGCTTTGTTTTTGGAGGGAGGACCAAAGGTGTTATTGGAGGTATTGAGGGGTGGTGGGGTCGGGTTATTTGTGTTAGTGTTGGGAGTATTAATGGTTGGTGGGACTATGTTGGGAGTATGGATGGATGGTGGGGTGTCAGTTGGTGCTCTATTTTTGGAGGAAGAAACAGAGGCCGTTTTGGAGGTATGATGGGGTGGTGACATTGGGTTTGGAAGTGTTTGAGATGTAGTAAGTTGGTTAGGAATTTTGGAGGGAAAGGAGGTACGTGTGATTATGGGGTGGGTGTTTGCATGGGTGATGTCTAGTATGGGAAAAGCATGGTTATTTGTGGGATTTTTGGGAGTATTGAAGGGTGGTGGGGTCGAGTTATATTTGGTAGTGTTGGGAGTATTAATGGGTGGTGGGGCCATGTTGGGAGTATGGAGGGGTGATGGGATCAGGTTGGGATTTTGTTGGTGTTCAGCTGATTCATTAGAGTTTTGGAAGGAAGGGGGGCTATGGGAGGATATTTTTGGTTGAAGGGGGGTATATTGTGGGGAAGTATCTTCAATGTCCATACTGTGCTCGTGAACTTTATTCCCAGGTAAGTTAAACTTACGTAATTCTCGGTCTATTTCCTCAATTTGTTTCTCCAACGTTTCCATGCTAACCTATGATTGCGCCAAATCCGAACCTGATTAATCATGGCCAGCATGACCATTCTGTGTAAGGAAAGAATTTTTTGAATTTGCATTTATTGCTTCTACCGTTTTAGTAGTTTCCTGATTAGTCTGAAAGGCTCCCTGTGTACGTTTCAAAAGCACATCTGTCGCCGGCAGCCGCCGTGATAAGCCGTCGGATTTACCACCTTTTGGTATGTCCTTATTTTTGACATAGAAACTCAGTACTGTAATCACTGCCTTGCGCGAGCTCACAAAAGGATGAGCTCATATCCGTGAACCATACCGCTTATCTGTTTCCTCAAGGGTACCTTCACTGTCTAACCACAACTCACAATCACAGTCATTATGTGTTAGGCGGCCACACCAATAACACAAATTGGGTAGCCACTCATATTTGAATGAAACCCATAGTTCTTTATCATCCTCAAGGCAAATAACCCTTCCCCGATATAAGGGTTAGGATATATCGATAAGAACCTGCACTCTCATGAAACCACCACCATCTTCAATGGGCATTTTTAGGTGGCAGATAACTTTCCCTACAGTTTCACAAAGTCCTGCCGCCACTGTCGAGTTCATATATCCTAAAGGAATGCCATGTACCTGCACCCAAAAATGAGTAAGATTAAATGGTAGTTCTTCCACAATTGAGTCCTTACCATATCGTTGTAGGACCATAAGATGCTTGTCAAAACTCCACGGCTCATTGGCCATAATCGTATCCACCTCTTCCTCATTGTCAAAAGTGAATAAGATAACATGGTTACCAAGGTTTTTCACCCTGAAGCCATTTTTGGATTGCCATAACGACTTGAAAGTTGCTGCAATTGCATCAGTGTTTAAAGCTTGCTTCGTCAAAATTTTTACAATAATAGTATATTCGATAGAAGCCAAATCTGAGTGTAACCGGAACTTAGGTCCTTCCCTGTGTGAAAAAGAGAGCCCATTCCACTATATAGTGAGATCCTCCATGGTGCAAGAGATGATGAGTGTTTCCCTATCCTCGAAGAAGAAAACCCACAACAAAACCTTAGTGTAACGTTATTACCCTAAGGGACAAAACAACACCTTCGAAGAGGGACAATGGTTCTATTGCCTAGGAGAGGGTAGGGAACCCAAACTTCACTAGCGACAAAGAAACTTTTTTTGAAAGATTAGGCTTATGATTACACTATAGTTAAGGGTGGAAAATACAATTTAATTCCAAACCTATATGATCACAGAATCAATCAGCATTTTTTTTTTTTATCAAAAATAAACTTCATTAAACCAACAAATTAAGGGGGGAAAGGGGGCTTAGATAGTAGTTTGTTACAATAAAAACTAGCAGAGTTTGTGCTTAACAGCTCCTGAAGATCCACAGGCAGATCATTGTACAAAATGAAATCTCTATTTTGAGAGGAACCTATCCTAGCAAGGAAGTCCGCACAAGAGTTGGCTTCATGGTAGCAGTGCCCAATCCGGACTTGGGGAATCCAAAAAATCAACTGCCTACAATCATCAACAATAGGCATAGCAAAGTCGTTAGAGTAAGAAGGATTAGAGCGCAAGACAATAATTTCTTTAGCATCAATTTGAATGTCAACAACATTTAAATTTAAATTGTTGCAAAGGGTAAGCCCATCTCTAAGAGCCCAAAGTTCTGCAATAAAGCTGGTGGAGAAACCAATATTCCTAGAGAAACCCGCAACCCAGTTCCCTTGGTCATCTCTGAGAATACCGCCACCTCCAGCTCTACCTAGATTCCAAGAGCTAAACCATCAGTGTTGAGTCGAATCCACCTAGGTTGGGGCTTTTCTCATCTAATTTGCACCACTGTCTTGTTGCCCATGTGTGTAGGATTAAGAACGCAGTATTGGAATTCTGAAGCTCTAAAGACAATATCTCGGTGAATGTCAATTTGAGCAGAACGATCTCAAAAGATAACATTGTTTCTATGCTTCCATATACACCAAATAGAAAACAGAAAAATAATCTTCCACGGGGGCTAATGCTGTAGCTTGTGGGACTGGTCTTTACAATTTTTCTCCATCCAAAGCTAAAGGCCATCCTCGTAAAAGTTGCTGTTAGAATTTATGCCCAGTCGGTGCCGGATATTCTTGGAGAAAGGGTAGTCTCTAAGTCTATGTATAATCGTTTCAGACTCATTTTCACACAGAGGACAGACATCATTTGTGTTGAGACATCTTTGAACAAGACACACTCCAACTCCAATACTATGGTGCAAGCATTGCCATATGAAAGTTTTAATCCTAGGCAGCATTAATTATATGCTAAAAGTGCTCAACATCTATCAGCATCAATCAACATTAATTAGGATTATTTAGAATCAATCGGGTACAATAGGCATATTTGGTGTCCGCACCAAAGGCAACTGTCTTCTTTTGTTTTTATCTTCTTATTAAGAATCTATGAGATGTAGGTCCAAATTGTTTGGTCTCTAACTTGTATGTTGCCTCTTAAATGCATTAAATATAGATTTCTAACATTGTTGCTAAATTAGAAATTTGTTCTTTCCATCAGATCATATTTTCCAACTAGTTGTTCTCATATTCATAAAAATAAATAAACTAGCTCTCATGCTAAATATTAAATTGAACTTTTGTAACACTTGGTCTCTAGTATATATCTTCTTAAAGGTCGGTCCTGCTTCTTGCAAGATGGTTATTTTACTCCAGCATTTCTTTTGTTGGTAACTACATATACAAGGCCATGATTGAGAATTGGATACTTTAGTGATATGCTTAACTATTTGGCTATGTATTTCACCAGAATATTTTTTATGGGTGATCTTCAAGAAATAGCTTGCTTTATGTGGTGATAGAAGAGGGAAGTTTCTTTTCTTTGTCTCTTCCCAACTGAATAGAAGGACATAAGACTTGGTTAAAGAGAAATGCTTACAGATTGACCGAGCAAAGGATTCCGAGTTCTTATTTGTCTCCATCAAACTAATATAATTTTATTTTATGTTTATCTTGGTCTAATAAGAGCTATTGAATTTAGTTTTAAAAGTAATTTATCAATTCGCTTAAAGTGCGCATGTGAAGTGAGTCCCATGAGCTCTAAAAGATGAGCTGTGAGCTGTGCCGAGCACAAGCAAGTGCAGCCGATAATCCTTTACCGATCAATAAGCCAAGGTCAACTAAATTGAGGGCGGTTCATCTTCTTCTTTCAATGTTACTTACTAGTTGTCAAATTAAATGTGCACATACTTTACTGAGACCCCTGGGGTGACATTTGGATGCAAACTATTTCACATTACTTGTGTAACAATACAGAGAAAGCTATGAAACACACACCACAAAGTGTAACAGAAAAAAGAGAGAAAAAGGGAAAATCTCTTAACAGAATTGTATTGCATCAAGAATCAATTCAACACTTAATACAGATGAGCATTCTCTAATATATACCCAATCACTAAAGCAAGAAATACAATTACAAACCCAATCTACTCTATCCGCCTAACACACGTGCACACGTGCTAACACTTAAGTTAAACATGGCAAAAATGACTGCGTTCTATTTATCTAAAATGACTCCGTTCTATTTATCTAAAACGACTCCATTTGACTTGCCCTGTTTCTTCTTTACCGTTGGGACTGGACTTAACTCATCTTCAATTTCTTCAAGTGTACAACTATTGCTAGTGCTTTTCATTCCCCCTCAAACGAAATGGGAATTTCCACATGAGTTTGGAAGTTAACCAGTGAAACCGAGAAGAAGACAACCCTTTAGTAAAAATATCAGCAAGCTGATCATTGGAAGAAATAAATTTATCCAGAAGATCCTTCCTAAGAACCTTCTCATGCACAAAATGGTAATCCACCTCAATGTGATTTGTACGAGCATGGAAGACAGGATTAGAAGCAATGGCCAAAGCACTAACATTATCACACCATAACAAAGGAGGATTGGAAAGAAATATGCCCAAATCATGAAGGAGCATCCTAATCCAAAACAACTCAGCAGTAGTAGAAGCCAATGCCCTATATTCAGCTTCAATGGAAGATCTAGAAACAGTTGATTGCTTCTTAGCAGACTAGGTAATAGGACAGTTGCCAAAGAAAACAACAATGCCAGAAATAGACCTAAGATAAATTGGATCACCTGCCCAATCAGCATCATAGTAGGCAGACAAGGAAGGAAAAACCAAGAGTAAAAGAAAGGCCATAGTGAAGTGTACTCTTAAGATATCTCAGAATATGTTTAGAGGCCTGCAAATGATTCTGTGTAGGTTCACCCATAAACTGACAGGCTTGTTGAACAACAGAAGACAAGTTTGGCCTAGTAAAGGTAAGGTATTGAAGGGCACCAACAAGACTTCTATAAGAGATAGCATCAGATAAGGAAGGACTGTCATGAGGCATAAGATGCTGATTAGGAGAGCAAGGGGTCTTGCAAGGCTTACAATATGACATTGCAAACTTGGACAACAAATTAGTGGCATATTTAGTCTGATGCACAAATAAACCTGAATCAGTGTACTCAATTTGTAAGCCAAGAAAGTAATGCAGAAGACCAAGATCCTTAAGATCAAAGCAGAACTTAAAAGCTGAATGATAGAAGTAGTGAAGACAGAATCATTCCCTATAAGAATAATGTCATCTACATAGAGTAAAAGAAAGATCAAATGACAATCATGTCTATAGATGAATAAGTTCCCATTAGCACTAGAAGCAAAGAATCCAATATGATACAAATAAGATGTAAATCTCTCAAACTAGGCTCTAGGAGCCTGTTTGAGACCATAAAGGGCCTTGTGAAGAAAACAAACATGATGAGGGAACTAAGGATCAACATAACCTTGAGGCAGTCTTATATAAACCTCTTCTTTCAAAATGCCATGGAGAAAGGCATTACTCATATCAAGCTGCCTTAATTCCCAACCATTGTTCACAGCCAAGGCCAAGAGAAGTCTCATAGTAGCAAGCTTAACCACAGGGCTGAATGTCTCATTATAGTCAAGACCATATTGTTGAAGATAACCCCTAGCCACTAACTTGGCTTTATATCTAGCAATAGAGCCATCAACATGCCTTTTCAATTTGTAAACCCACTTACAAGTGACCATATTTTTATTAGCAGGCAAATGAACTAAGGACCAAATCTTCTATATTTGAAGGGACTGAAATTCAAAGTCCATGGCAGCCACCCATTGAGGGTGTTTAGCAGCAATAGCATAGGAAGGAGGTTTAGTCTTAGAATAGTCATGCTTAACTACTAAAGCTTTAGGCTTATATATACCATATTTTGATCTTGTAACCATAGGATGTGAATTGTGAGAAATAGGAAGAGAGGAAGAAGAATTAGAAGCAGAATTAGGATTAGGATTGGAATTAGGAAGGTCAGTGGAAGGTGGAATAACAGTGGCAAACACACTAGGACCAGAAATAGGGGAAATGGGAAAAGGAGTATTGGATGAAGGAGGAACCACAGGAATAGGAATGGAGACATGTAACAAAGAAGGAAGTAAAGAAGCAATAAGGTCTAAAGAAGTGGATGAAGGAATAGAAGCAGAAGGATTAGATGTGACAAGATTGACACTATCAGTAGAAGAAACAAATGAGGAATTGGGAAACCAAAGAGAAAAAGTAGTAGTGAAAAGGGTATGAGGTTCAGTTGAGAAGGAAGACTGAGCAAAAGGAAACAAGGACTCATTGAATAAGGCATAACAAGCAATGCAGATCTTATTGCTGGTAGGACAAGGCGGATATAGCCCTTAGACAGTGGAGGATAACCTAGAAAAATGCATTCTTGAAACCTAGGTTGTAGCTTGTTCTTATTGTAAGGCCTAAGATAAGGATAGCAAGCATAATGAAAGGCCTTAAGAGCTTGAAATGGAGGTGGTTTAGAGTACAAAAGTTCCCAAGGAGACTTGAAATTCAACACAGAAGAGGGTAATCTACTAATGAGAAAAAATGCAGTGGAAAATGCATAAGACCAGTAATTGTAAGGTAAATGAGACCTATAAAGTAGAGAGAGACCAGTGTCAACAATGTGCCTATGTTTTCTTTCAGAAACCCCATTCTTTTGAGGGGTATGAGGACAAGAAGTTTAATGCAAAATGCCATGCTAGGAACAAAAGGCTTGAAAGACAGAATTGGTGTATTCAGTACCATTATCTGTCCTAAGCACTTTAAGTTTAGTAGAAAATTGATTTTCAACAAGTGCCTTAAAAATTAAAATGCTGAAACACAGATAACACTTCATGCTTATGTTTGAGCAAAAATAACCATGTAAACTGAGTATAATCATCCACAAAAATCACATAATAGGAAAAGCCAAGAATAGAAGATAAAGGTGTTGGACCCCAAACCAATGTTTTAAAACCAGACCGGACTAGCCAGTTCAACTAAGAACCGAACACCAATCTGGTCTGGTTATCATTAAAAACTGAAAATAGAAGAAAAACCAGAAAAAACCGGAAATCACCGGTTAAATCAGAAAAACCGAAAACCGCTATGGTTAAACCGGTTCTTGAATCTGAAGAAGAATAAGAAGAAAAACTGGAATAAAATAGAAAAAACTTCTTAGAATTGCACTAAAGTAAAATTGGGGAAAATTTGTGGTGAAAATAAAATAAAAGAAATACTTCTATTGGATGATATGTATAAGAAATTTGTGCTTTGAGCTTTGACTGGAATAAAATGTAAAGAAAGACCATCAAAAACTTATCTTGAGAAAGAGAAAGACTTGAGATTTGAGAGGGCGTGGTTGAGACGAAATTTACTGCATTACTGAGTAAGTGTGGAAAGAAAACTAAGGAGGAGTAAAATTTAAAAAAGGAGTTTGAATCTGATTTGAGGCCTTAAGGTTGAGGGTAGGTGGTAATGTGTGGTTATAGATTTAAGAGAAAAAAAAAATAAAACAAAAAAACAAAAAAGAAAAGAAGAGTGAACATGTGTGAGTCAGTGAGTGTGACAATTGCTATGAAAGTATGCTATGAAAGTAAGAAAGGTAATGAATGACTTGTCTAGTCATTCTGATCTTTTGAACTTTGGTTTTCCCTTTTTTTTTTTTTTTTTTTTTTTTTTTTAATATATAGTTAAAAGTTGATAGTTAAATATCAAACTATTATTTATATAATTCAGCAAAAAAAATATTATTTAATATATATATATATGGAACTTAAATAGCAAATTATACTTTTTCAACAATTATTTATTAGGAAAAAAAATGAAGAATAAAGAAAATCTTTTATTTTTTAAAATATTTTCTTAATATAATTTATGAAAAATAAAAATTCACATAAAATTTATTTAAATATTTTAAATTAAATTATTTATGACATCATAGGTTCGACCATCGATTTGACCACCATAAAACCGGTAATTAGTCCCTTTGCCGGTTCATTGACTGTATCGGTTTTTAAAACCATGCCCTAAACATCACTATGAACCACAGAAAGTATAGAATTAGACACAATTGGAGTTTTAGTCAAAGGGTACTTGTGCATCTTAGCACTTATACAATATTCACAAGAAGAACAGCAATCTTCAATTTGAGACAAAGTAACAGAATGAAAGAAAGGCTTAAGAGCATAATATAAAAGCCTAGAACTAGGATGTCCAAGCCTATAATGCCAAAGCAGAAGAACATCAAACTTGATGGATTTAGAAGCTGACACATTTGAGGTAGAGTTGAAAGTAGTGGAAGATGAGAGTGAGGAAGATGATGGAATTGGATGTACACCATCTTTACTCAATCCTTTGTAAAGGATCTTCCCCGAAGGCAAATCCTAAATTAAGAACTTGTGAGCATCAAAAGAATAGAAATCATTATTTTGAAGGCACAACTTATGAACAGACAAGAGATTAGAAGCAAGATCAAGAACCCTAAGTATATTATTAAGCCTAAAGTTATGAGTAGAAGTCTTAAGCTCACCATGACCAACATGAGTAATTGGAAGCTCCTGTCCATTGCCTACTGTAACAGTTTCATTGCCCACAACAGGTTGTTGATGAAGAGACAATTGAGACAAATTAAGAGTAACATGGTTTGAACAACCTGTGTTTGTAAGCCAACCATTGCAACCCTGCACTTGAGAAGAGTTAGCCACCATTGAAGCCAACTTAGTAGGTGGATGCCTTCCTTGGTATGCAAAATCCATCCTATGATAACAATCAAGAGCTGAATGACCACCTTTGCCACGAATTTGACAAGATAGCCTATTAGATGGAGGCTGGCTTGGAGGTCCTTGAGTGCCTTGTAGCTTAGAAGACTGCCCTAGATTAGTATTATACCCAGAATTACGAAATCCTCCTTTGTTGGTGTTGAAACCATTATGATTATTGTAATTGCCTCTTCCACCTCTTCCTCTTTGATTAGAATATCTACCTCCTCTACCTCTTTGATTAGAAAAACCATGATTTGAGACTGAAAATTCACATTCATAGCCATTGAAGGAGAAGGAATATTATTAGACCTTTTCTTGATCACTCTCTCCTTTACATTAAGTAGAGTATTCAACTCTTCAATAGAAAAAACATCACTACGAGTCCTAATTGCAGAACTAAAAGAATCATACTTTAAGGGCAAACCATCAAAAGCAATATGGAGAAGCTCTTCATCATCCAAGAAAACAAAAACAGCAGCCAATTTATCACTAATCTGCTTAATCTTTTGGAAATAACCATCAATTGTATCAGTACCTTTCTTCACTGCACTCAGTTCATTACAAAGATTCATAACATGAGACCTTGACACTGAGGCAAACCTCTTTTCTAACACCTTCCATACTCCATTAGCAGATTTTTGCCCAATAGTAAAAGCAAGAATAGAAGGAGATAAAGTAGAATTGATAAAAGTGAACATTGCTTGTTCACAATTCTTCCAAGAAATGAAACCAGGGTTAATCTCAGTAGTGAGATTACTAGAAGAATCCTTCAAAAAACGATCTGGAGCAGTAATTGAATCATCAAGAATGTCAATCATTGAGTAAGTTTCAAGAATTACCTCAATCTGATGCTTCCAAACAATGTAATTGCCATAGTCAAGCTTGACAGTCATCATCGAAGACATATTGGATAAAAGAAGCAATGAAGCATTTGTAGGTAAAGTTGTATTAGTCACAGCAGGGGTTGAACCAGAAGTAGAAGATGAAGATGTGGAAGCCATTGATAAGGATCAAAGCTCTGATACTATGTAACAACACAGAGAAAGCTATGAAACACACACCATAAAGTGTAACAGAAAAGAGAGAGAGAGAAAGGGAAAATCTCTTAACAGAATTGTATTGCATCAAGAATCAATTCAACACTTAATATAGATGAGCATTCTCTAATATATACCCAATCACTAAAGTAGGAAATACAGTTACAAACCCAATCTACTATATCTCCCTAACACACATGCACACATGCACACATGCTAACACTTAAGTTAAACATGGCAAAACGATTGTGTTCTATTTATCTGAAATGACTCCGTCTGACTTGCCCTGTTTCTTCTTTACTGTTGGGACTGGACTTAACTCATCTTCAATTTCTTCAAGTGTACAATTGCTACTAGTGCTTTCAACTTGACTACTATTAATGATTTTCTTTTCCCCCCCTTTTGGATTTCGAGAATGTATTGCTATGTTAAGAAAATTATTTGAAGGCTCAACATTAGTGCTTTTTTTTTTTGTGGAGAAATAGTGCTTATGTTTTCTGAGTATGAGATATTAGAAAACTTTTGAATCGTATATACCCTCTTGGCTGGTTATATCATTAACAGAAATCAATATGCAGATGTGCATTCTTATATTTGTGGGAACAAATGGTGAGACATACTTCAACACAGTTGCTCTGGTTTTTTGCACGCAAAACTTCCCAAAAAGTAGGGGTCCTAGGGTTGGAATTCTGAAAGAATTTGCTGGATTGGGTGGTGCAATTTTGACTCAGATATCCCCTGATCATGCATCTCTAATTTTCATGGTTGCAGTTGGTCCAACAATGGTAGTTATTGCTTTAATGTTCCTTATTAGACCTGTTAATGGTCACAAACAAGTTCGGCCAACTGATGGTGTATGCTTCACATATATCTATAATGTGTGCATCCTACTAGCTGCTTATTTGATAGGCGTCATGCTTGTTGAAGATCTGGTTGATTTGAACCATACAATGATCACAATTTTTACTGTAATTTTGTTTATCCTTCTCTTGATTCCAATTGTGATTCCTGTGTCACTATGTTTTTGGATAGATCCAATGTAACACCCTGACCCAACTGTATAGTTAAACTATGTTTTTGAGTGGTTAAGTATTATTATTATTTTAAGCAACTTTTTTTCTATAATTAATAAAAGAGTATTTAATAAACATATTACTTTATAATGTCACTGAATAAGAATTGTAAAGATTATAAATAATTGACAGTAATAATTTTTGATATTTGGTTTAGGTGTTACCAGTACCCAAGTCTAAGCTCCTTCGACTGTAGTCTTTCGGTTCTTCTACTTTCAGGTAAGGGATAAGTTATATGGACATTTGGTAAGTCATGAGGTTATTTTAAAGTATATGATGCATTAAAAGGTTTTTGATTAGAGATATGATATATAATTATGTTTCAGACAAAGATATGTTCGTGAGCATTCGAAACCCTATGTATATGATTTAAGCATATTGATGCTATTACTAATTCCACAAACATGATGTTTAAAGAAAATAATGGAAATGCTACTATTGTGAAATGTTAAGCAAATTATGAATTTCAGTATGATTTATAAGTATGAAATGCTTTTGGGTTATGTCATCTGATAATCTGAACTCAGCTAGTAGGGGTTAAATTACTAGCTTTCCATGGAAAATGTTATATATTCGGACATTTAAAGTTGGAGGAAATGGGGGTGCTCGTAACTCTAATATGTACAAGGCCTTTTCCCCAATGTATATGGATAGTGAGGAGGAACAAAACCTTGAGGGGATGTGCCATCAGGCCTCCTAAAGAGGATAATATCATGCATACGAGGGCACCCAAATGTGATGAGGCCTTCTCTGCCATGCACATGCACCACAGAATAAGTACAGACTTACCAGATATGGACTAACCAATTTATTATGAACAACTATATTATATTATGATCATGAGAGAATGATTTGGTTTAAATGCATTATGAAAAGTTAAAAGCTCTCATGAAAAGAAGTTTATGATGAAAAGAAAAGCTGTTCTTTAAAGATAAAAGTTTTTGAAGTTCTGTTGTGCTTTAAAGATAAAGAATCTAATGAAAAAGTTTTAGTGTTCTATAAAGATAAAGCTTTTGATAAAAGTACAAGTTTATGTTAAAAAGTTATCAGATATCTGTTGTTTATGAAATGTTAAGTTTTATGACTATAAAAGTTATAATATTTTATGAGAAGAAATTTATAAAGAAAAGTTTTCTTATTCGTTAAGATGTTTCTAGTTAAGAGAAAATTACCAATTGTCTGATTTAAGTTAAAATGATTATTTTGTAATGAGAATGTATATATATATATATATATATATATGTATGTATGTATGTCTGTGTGTATATGTGATTTTAAATAATCAATATTATATTTGGTGACAAAGTTTTGGACAGAACCAAGGCCTTGCATGGTCCACGGACTCAAGCCTATGGGGAAACCAAACACAAAAAAAAAATAAATCTCGTAAGTTTTGGACAGAACCAAGGTTTTGCATGGTCCTCGGACTCAAACCTATGGGGAAACCAAGTACAAGAGATGAAAACCAAAAGTTTTGGACAGAACCAAGTCCACGGACTCAAGCCTGTGGGGAAAACAAACACAAAAAAAATAAGTCTCGAAAGTTTTGGACAGAACCAAGGTCTTGCATGGTCCTCGGACTCAAACCTATGGGGAAACCAAGTACAAGAGATGAAAATCAAAAGTTTTGGACAGAACCAAGGCCTTGCATGGTCCACGGACTCAAGCCTGTGGGGAAACCAAACACAAAAAAAAAATAAATCTCCGTAAAGTTTTTGGACAGAACCAAGGTCTTGCAAATGGTCCTCGGACTCAACCTATGGGGAAACCAAAGTACAAGAGATGAAAACCAAGTTTTGACAGAACCAAGGCCTTGCATGGTCCACGGACTCAAGCCTGTGGGGAAACCAAACACAAAAAAAAAATAAATCTCGTAAGTTTTGGACAGAACCAAGGTCTTGCATGGTCCTCGGACTCAAACCTATGGGGAAACCAAGTACAAGAGATGAAAATCAAAAGTTTTGGACAGAACCAAGGCCTTGCATGGTCCACGGACTCAAGCCTGTGGGGAAACCAAACACAAAAAAAATAAATCTCGTAAGTTTTGGACAGAACCAAGGTCTTGCATGGTCCTCGGACTCAAACCTATGGGGAAACCAAGTACAAGAGATGAAAATCAAAAGTTTTGGACAGAACCAAGGCCTTGCATGGTCCACGGACTCAAGCCTGTGGGGAAACCAAACACAAAAAAAAAATATAAATCTCGTAAGTTTTGGACAGAACCAAGGCCTTGCATGGTCCACGACTCAAGCCTGTGGGGAAACCAAACACAAAAAAAAAAAAAATCTCGTAAGTTTTGGACAGAACCAAGGTCTTGCATGGTCCTCGGACTCAAACCTATGGGGAAACCAAGTAGAAGAGATGAAAACCAAAAGTTTTGAACAGAACCAAGGCCTTGCATGGTCCACGGACTCAAGCCTATGGGGAAACCAAACACAAAAAAAAATATAAATCTCGTAAGTTTTGGACAGAACCAAGGTCTTGCATGGTCCTCGGACTCAAACCTATGGGGAAACCAAGTACAAGAGATGAAAACCAAAAGTTTTGGACAGAACCAAGGCCTTGCATGGTCCACGGACTCAAGCCTGTGGGGAAACCAAGTACAAGAGATAAACATCACAAGTTTCGGACTCAAACCTATGAGAAAACCAACTACTCGTAAGGAAAAACTACATTACGTAGAATTTGGATTCATCTGAGGAAAGCTCCCCACTCGCCATTGGGACAGTTCCCAAACTGCGGGGATTCGCAAGTCTGCTCTTAGATCTGCAGCACCAAGGGAATCGATGCGACTTAGGGCAATACGTCACCTGAGAAACAATTTGAGTTCTTTACCCTCCGTCAACTCCTTGGACGGTACTCTCATACTTATCACAGAATATTCAATTGTTATTTTTGCTAGTTTCCTGAGTTAAACCTGCTATGAGTTATCGCCGTAAGGTTTGGTAGTGTTGGTACATTAGAACTGATTGGATTATGTTTCAAAACTTCCTGCTCTAAGTATCATTGAAGAAACAGACACAGGGAGCACACCTTCCACAAAGTAATGTTGCAAAAAGAGTAGTATTCAAAATAAGTAGGCAAAATTTCCTTTCTTATTAAAACAAAGAAACAGTACAGCATACAACAAAAAGCTGAAATCAACTTGTGATAAAACTTGCTACATGATAGAAAGGAAAGTTACAAGGAAGCAAGAGAAGGCCGAGGAGGTAGCACAGACGAGACGTGGGCTACTGCTTCGAGGCCTTGTCCCTTCCCCCATGCTTTCGCATGCCCATAGCTCCGGCAGCAAAGGAGCCCAACTTGAGCCTCACGCCGCAGTGGGGAGGATGCAGGTAGCACAGAGGAGAGGTTGGCTACTGCCTCAAGACCTCGTTTCATCCTCAACGCTTTCACGTGCCCGAAACTCAGGCAGCAAAAGAACCTGACCTCAGGCTAACACCATCTACAAAGAAGATGCAGGGAGCCGAAAGTTGGGAAGCCCCCGCAGAAATTTGCCGGCTGCAAGGTAGACAGTGCTGATGGTGGAAATTCCTTCTTCGGACATACCAAAAATCTGGCATGACCAGAACCTGCTTCGGATTTTGACTAAAAGCGTGGGAAACACCCTCACCCCTCTGTCATAAGGGAATATTTCTTTGAATCTATGCCTTCGTTGCCCGAATATCACTCTTCTGAGCTTGAGGAGAACGTGGCGCCTTTGCGGCGGAGAGAGTTTTTCTTCCCCGACCCTCGTCTCAAACATGACTTGCTACGGGAGGAAGCTGAAGGAGGAGACTAAGGAGCTGGTGCCTAGGCAAAGAAACTTGCTCTCTTATTTATTTGAGGAGATAGGGTGGTGGCATTTAATTAGCGCAGCTTCCCGAGGAACGCTACAGACAAAACGTCTCCAGCTCGACTTCCAACAAACCTCTGCAACGACAAGACTAAAGGAGCCTCGTCGAGGTGCACCTCGAACATCGGGACACCCAGAAGTACCGCGTGGCCAAAGATTATGGAAATATCTCATGATCAGTGGGCCTAGTAAATTCGCGGCCCATGCCCTTGCTACATGATGGCCCACGGACTACGGCCCACGCCGGGTAATAACTAATGCCGAGGACAACCTCCTGCCCGGCCGCGTACGGGATACCTAAGGAGAGGGAATAAAACAGAACCAAGGCCTTGCATGGTCCTCGGACTCAAGCCTATGGGGAAACCAAGTATAAAAATTATTATTATTACAAGTTATGGACTGAACCAAGGCCTTGCATGGTCCTCGGACTCAAGCCTATGGGGAAACCGAGTATAAAAATTATTATTATTACGAGTTTTGTATAGAATCAAGGCCTTGTATGGTCCTCGGACCCAAACACGGCATCAAGCCTCCAGTTCTCTCCTCGGTCAGCATGGGTAATCATTACTTTTCACTGGTCGGCCTTATTGGGCCAAACACTTATATTAGAGTTATGGCAACATCTTTTTATTATCAAGTATTTTGGTCTTAGTTGTCATCGGTTTAGATACTTTCTCATTAAGCCGAGCAGCATTTACCAATATACAAAAACATAAACGGAATATGCAAAATGAAATAATAAACACTTTTATTAATATAAGAGATTATTACAATGTACGAAAAAGGGCTCAAACAAGCCTATACAAAAGGAGAACTGCTGAAGCAACGATAACACTCGCAGTACAGAGAAGTAAACAGTCAGGCTTCTTCTAAAACTCATCTTCAAGGTCTCTTCAGTCTCTGCCTCAACATTGCTCATATCATGACAAGAACCTTCTTCGGAAAAGGATGAAGGACAAGGAAGAAGAATTGAAGGAGAAGGAAGAAGAATTGAAGGAGAAGGAAATAGTAAGGAAGAAATCAATGAAGAAGATGGAGGAGATGAAGGAGGAAGATGGAGGACATGAGTAAAGAAGGAGGAGAAGAAGAGAGAAGGGACGAAAAGAAAGAAAATGAGCAAAAGAGGGAAAAGGGAAGGCACCAGGACGGAACTGGTGCTGGGAAGACTATAAGAGGAAAGCGGAGGAGGGCACCAAGGAGCAAAAGAGGGAGAAGCAGAAGCACTTAGCCCCTGCCTCAGCCCTGACTCCTAACACGTTGGTGCCATATTAGGTATGCTCATGAGGAGCCGGGTGGTGCTGGTCTTGGTTGTTCTCGACTCAGTCGCGCCGAGAGTTCGACACGACGAGTCCCTGCTTCGGATTTTGGCTGAAAGAGAGGCGAGACAGATCTTAAGTCTGCGCCACCCTTGCCCTGATCGAGCCATTTCAAGCTTTATCAGAATATGGTGTCTAGAGGAGGGGCATGATTTCTTCATCATTTGGTGCGATCTCAGAAGAATAGAAGGGAGTTAGTACGAAAGTGATGGCCTCCTGCTTGCCTTCTTATAGGAAGAGCAGAACGGATGGCATTAAATGCATTTAACCTTCCCAAAGAATCTGAAGAAAAAAGAGGCGTCCGTTCCACTTCTCCACCTTATCAAATGAGCCGCTGGACATAAATGAGCCTCATTAAGGGGAATTCATTAAGGGCGCGTCTGGGACATCCAAGCGGCAGGAGCAGATTCCGAGCGGATTAAAAGGAATCCCTCAAAAACCGCCTGACTTCCTGAGAAACAGCTCACATAAATGCGGGATTAAGCTAAATGGGCCATATTAAGGGCCCGGGTTTGCCAAAACCCTCCTTTCCAATCCGGAATTCGGATAGAAGGGTTTTGAGGGGCTATTGTGGGGCCCAGCAATTCGTGGACCAGGCCCATTTGCCCTTAGAAAGTCCGAGGGCCCAATCCGAGGAAAACTGTGGCCCAAGCTCCATGACGCCGAGCACGGACCAATTTTTGGGAGGCAACCGAGGACAGTCTAGTCCTCGGCAGGCCCATAATCCGCCCAGAATAAAGGGATAAATTCGTAAGGAAATCCAAAATACCTTGGGGCGATTACCCTAAATACCCTTCTGGATAAGGCCCAATGCCTGGCAGAACCGTACTCTACAGCTTTATCAAGTCATCCCCAACAATTCTGGGATTAGACTGATGGGACCAATGTCAGTATTTGTAAAGACTGACCCTACACGTGGACGAAGGACATCGAACGCACACTAGTATAAAAGAAGAAGTAAGTGAATCTAGCAAGGGAAAAGAAAGGAAAAAAGGAGACTTCATGAGGAAGATCGCCGGAACGATCCATGCACAGAACAGAGAAAATCCTCCGTTGGACAGCCGGAAAGGACCACAAGGGTCCTCGGATCAAGTCCGAGGATCCCATTCTCAGAGGTGGCAGTATGGCGGGGCTTTAAACGTTTAGGCCCAGTCCATTTTCCACAGGGATCTTTCTGAAATCCAGACCGGACCATCCCCCCGTGACCAAGCCCAAGCTTTTCAAGCCCACTCTCTACAAATCGTATTGTGAGGGATCTCTCCCGCGTGAACCCGAAAATGTCACTGGGCCGCGCTGGAATCGTGTCCTTACATATATATATATATATATATATGTATGTATGTATGTATGTCTGTGTGTATATGTGATTTTAAATAATCAATATTATATTTGGTGACTTTATAAGAAATGAAAGAAATTCTATTTGAAAGGTTTTAGTAATATTATTCTGATAAGAAAAGAGAGAACAATTATTTTCCTACGGAAAGTGTATAAGTTATCAGTATGAATAGTATAAAATACTATGCATGAAAAGATGTTCCCTGTTTTGATTTATATGCATTATTATTAAATATTTATGTATCTTACTCTTACTGAGCTGTGTAGCTCACCCCTTCCACTCTTTCAGTCAACATGTTTTATATTGGAGCAGCGGGAGCCTTAGTCGAGTTTTGGAAGGAGTTGGTTTTAGTTTTAAAATTATAAATCCTAAATTGGCAATTTGATGTTTAGCTTTGTAGTATTGTGTATTTTAGGATCTTAAGAAAGTTGTGTACCTTAAAATATTAAGAGATGTATTATGTGAAATTTAGAATTTGAATAATTGGTGGATTATGTTATTCTTTAAGTATAGTGTAGATGCTCTGAATGTCAAGTGAAAAGTTATATCATTTAAATAAAAAAACAAAGATGAAAAGAAAAAGGGAAGCTTTTGTAAAAGCTTTTGAAAAACTTTAGTTAGTTCTTGTTAATACCAAGTTTAGGCTTGATATTAACATACCAGTCATGGTCACAAATCTGGAAATCGGGTTTGGGATGTGACATCCAAGACCTCCAGAAGAAGAGGCGCTTCTGCTTGAGCCACAGAAACAAGAACCTAACGGACTTCAATAGGAGTCTAGTGAGCTAATATTCAGTGAGCTGGAAGATGAAAAGCCTAAGGAAATGGACTTGCTTCCAGCATCAGAGAGGCAAAAACGAATTGCCCATTTGCAAGCAAGACTCTTCCAGGCAGCTGCAGATGGAGCAGTAAGGGTCAAGAAGAGGAAGGGTCCACATAGAGGGGAGGACTTCACCCTGATGCAAGCTTTAATTAAAGCAAACTTTTGGCTTATGTTTTTCTCACTTCTATTGGGTTCTGGATCTGGGTTGACAGTGATTGATAATCTGGGTCAGATGAGCCAGTCTCTAGGGTATGATAACACACATATATTTGTATCCATGATCAGCATTTGGAACTTTTTAGGTCGAATTGGTGGTGGTTACTTCTCTGAGCTTATTGTGAGGTACAAGTTGATCTCATTTCCTGCTGGATGTTTATTAAGCTTTAATTTTGATTTTGAGATTTTTCCCCTTCACCCATGTGATTTTATTCAACAGGGACTATGCTTATCCAAGACCCGTTGCAATGGTTGTGGCGCAATTCATTATGGCAATTGATCATATTTTCTTTGCAATGGAGTGGCCTGGGGCAATGCATTGGTACGCTGTTGATTGTACTTATTTATGGGGCTCATTGGGCGATTGTGCCAGCTGCTGCCTCCGAGTTGTTTGTTTGAAAAAATTTGGGGCTTTGTACAATTTCCTCACATTGGCAAACCCTGCAGGTTCTTTAGTCTTCTCTGGTCTAATTGCTAGCAGTATATGTGACTGTGAAGCAGAGAAGCAAGCTCATCAACACCATTACCAGCAGCAGAATTGGGGATCAATTTTCTCAGGCATGTTTGGTTTGGATGAACCACTGAAGTGTGAAGGTGCCGTATGCTTCTTTCTAACTTCAGTAATAATGTCTGGATTCTGCATTATCACGGTTGTATTAAGCATGATTCTTGTTTATCGGACCAAGATTGTATATGCTCACCTCTATGGGAAATCAAGTTCAACTAGGCTTACATAACCGGATTATCATCCAAATTATTGTGGTTTGTTCAAGGTTCTCTAGTTATCTTGCATGTTATTATAAACGTACATGATACATCATGAGGATGATGTGAAGGAAAGCATGGTTCAAAAACTTCTCTTGAGAGTGAGACTTAGCTCCTTGTAATGTGTTGTAGTTGGTCACTAAGGGCTTATTAGTTGTGTTGTGTGAGATTTTCTCGTTTGAATGTTGAGATGCTGTATTTATTACCTCTCCAAACATTAATTGGCTTGAAGTTTTTAGAATCACTGCCAGTTTTGTCCACTGTGCTTCACAAATGAATAAAACATGCTTGTCCAGTATGTTCTTGGTTTCTATTCTTTACCTTGCATAGGCAGTAACCATAAATTTGGTTCGCCTGGCACTCTGTCCGAAGGTGTAATATAACCATAAATCCCCCCATTTTTATTTACCACAAAAAAAAAAGAGGCTGTTTTTTCTCATGCCATGTGGTGTAATTTCATTTGAACTTGTATCCAGCCACATAGGTTGAGCTTTTTGGTCCAAGAGAGTTTGAACTTCAACGCAAATGAGGCCCAAACTTGTATCCAACCACATGGGATGAGCTTTTTGGTTGAAGATAGTTTGAACTTCAACGCAAATGAGGCCCAAACTTGTATCCAACCACATGGGATGAGCCTTTGCCCGGTATTCTTTATACTTTTCTTGTTGGGCTCATGGTTCACAATTGTTTTCACCTCTAGGGAATGGGCTCACAATCTAATTTCAATTACATCATAAATGGGCTCATGGTCCACATTATTTCGTCACTTTACCGTTTGGACTCTTATTGGACCCTTAGCCTCTGTCTGTATATATATATATATATATATATATATATTTTGGATTGGGTTTGTGGCCAAAATTTCACAGAATGAGGTCAAGGTATGCATATTTCCTGTATATTATTTCTTTCATATCTTTATAATGGGATTCTACCATTAGTGCTCATATTTATACAAAATGCATTTGAAGAAAAATGTCCAATTGCAAACTAATTAAATTATTTGGGCCAGAAGGCTACAAAATCATTAGTCCAAATTAATCTGATGTATTGAATTTGTATTGCTCTGTTTTAATGAAATATCTTCTTCCTACACCCAAAAAAAAAAAATCTCAAAAAAAGTTTACAAACTAATGTAAAAATAAATAAATAATGCAATTCGTACCACTTCAACAACCCAATACAACAACTCTAATAAATAAATTATTATAAGGCATCTATTACCAGCTTAATGAACACTCTTATTGGAAGCAATTTTATAACCGAGAATTAAATAATGGAACACGTTATTATTGAATATATCTTACAACCCAGCCGACTTATTCTAATTATATGAATAATAATAATACAGGTGCAGCAATTGCTACCTATATTATATATAGTAATCAATTTTTGTGATTACAGTTTAACTTCTGTTCTTCGGGGGGTATTATTTCACAATGATCATATTTTCCTCACTAGAACCTGTAATTGTTGCTAGGATATATCCTATCTTCATGAATTGAATGATGTGCAGTCTGTCCTAATCTCTCCATCGTTACCAGTCTTAACACCAACTCTGCCGAGCTTCCTCATTGCCCTGATAAAAGCTCGATTGAAATCACCAGGATTGTTAGCAAAATCAACGATGGTAGGTTGAGATGTTGGGTCAGTGTAGAGCACCTGATCGGAAGTTAACAAGCCCTTTCCTGCAACCAGGTTTTGGTAGTACACATTGTCGAAAGTTTGCGGGGTTACAGGATCAAGAGTAACAGCTATGTTGGGGTCTACGTTTTGAGGACATTCTCCTTCCAACTGCAGGGCATAAGTAGAATTCAAAGAAGGGTCAACAGGAGATGATGATGAAAATGAGTACAAGCGGTTTGAAAAGCGACTGCAGTGTGAGAAGCCTAGAGTATGAGCTCCAGACAATGCAATCATATCATTTTGGCTAAGATTGTTTTTGGCAAAAATGGTGTTGAGCTGGTTGAGATTAAAGGTTGGTTCTGGCAAATTACCAGCTACCAGAGATGCCTGAGAAATAAGGCCATCGCGGCGTCCAAGTTCTACATTGAATGAAGGGCCTCCAGCCTGAGAGTTTTGTATATATTAGTTCGATTATGTAAGATAGAAATGTAGTTAGCTTTGGTTTGAAGTACAGATAATTGAATAAGCAACCAAACCAGTCATACCAGGACAACAACATCTCTTGCAGCAATAGCTAAAATGTCGGCACATGAGACTTTGCCAGGGCAGGCTTGTTCCACGGCTTGCTTTGCCTTGATGACAGTGTCAAACCCATCTCCAGCTAGGGAAAGATTATCTGGGGCATCCTTTTCTGCATCATTGTTTGGCGATGCTATCATGATTGAGGCATCACATCCCTACCAAGAAAAGTATAGAGAATTATTATAGCCAATTGTAAACGGTTTTAGACCCCATGTATGTATGTATCTAATAAGAGGATTTTTTTGTTTGAGTTTCAACTTCTTGTGTACTAAAATACTCTTTCACAAATTCTTAAACTCTCTAAAATACCACTATCTTTTAGTTAAATAATTTTAAATTAAAAACACAAATTGGTTAGAAGAGTAATTCACTGTTCTTAAGTTTTAGGCTTTTTTCTTTATTTTCTCCGTTCAACCTAAAACTTAGGACATTATCTCTATTTCATTTTTAAACATTATTTCACATTACCTTACATCTTTCTTTAAAAAAATCATTACATACAATTATTTATATATCACTTTTAAACATTATATCACTAAACTAAAAAAAAAAAAAAATTAAATAAAAAAGACTATTATTACATGCGCAAAGCACGTGTGATAAGTCTAGTGTTCTAATAACACTTTTCCTAAACATATTTATAATTATTATCGGATACATTTGAAAATTGCTTATTTCCAGTAAAATATTTGCATGAAATAAAGACAAAAAATATAAAGACTAACTTATTTTCAAAATATTGAAAGTTAAATTATTTAAAATAAAGCTGAGACAAAAAGTAAGAACCCACAAACAATACATTAAAAAATAAAAATAAAAAACATATAATCATTCCCCAAATACACACTAATGAACAATTAGTCAATCATAGCATTTGAAATACCTGCAGGCTTCCAAAGTTTTCTCTAGATAGGCTAGGCATATATATGCGTGTCATGTTTTACAAAGCCTTATAGACCTTTTGTGCACTTTACTCTACCGTGACCTTCCTAAATGCGAGTAGAACCCTCTCCATTTCAGGTCAATTTCTCACTAACTCTTTAATGACCATATATAAATTCCACGAATGAAAAGAAACAGAGAGTAAAAGTTTCAAACCTGTGGAATTAAAGGAAAAACACATGTCTAGAAAGCAGAAATCATTGGCAAATCTAGAAGAATTATATCCAAGGAAACGCACAAACGTTTTACTTGGATATATCAAGTTATCTCCTAGCTAGTCAAAAGTTCTGTTATGCCAGGGTGTGCACGAATGCAACGGCATCCAATTGTAACTGTTTCCAATAATAACTAAATAAAATAAATTTATCTTTTTAATAATTAAAAAAAAAAATCAGTAATTCAGAGCCTGATGTATTGCGTATTCTCTGCAAAATGCAATTTTGGGTTTCCACTATCACCATGACCACACCTTCTGTATAGAACTTCCTTGTTGTATGAACAAATAAGACCCTGTGTCAAGTGACAACTATGGATGCGTATTGGCGATACCATTCTTGTCTCGAGAGTCAAGAGTATCAATATCAAACACCTAATAATTGTTAACAAGTTAATACAACTGAGACAGAAACTCGATACCTCAACAAAGCAATCATGGAAAAATAGACGCAGAGTGGCAGGGATTGTGGTAAAAGTCTGGCTTAACTTTGTAGATACTGCCTGTTGCACTATGGACTCAACGTTTGGGCAGCTCGAACTGTAGAAATTTTTGACTAGTTTCCCCTCTCCTCTCCCTATGATCATAAAAGCCAGTAACAAAACTATCCCTCTCCATAACCCCATTTCCTTAACTATATTCAACTTTTCTCTTCTCACCTCTTTAGCTCTCTCTCTCTCTCTCTCTCTCTCTCTCTCTCTGTAGCTATAGCTCAATATGGATGACTGTTATATATAAGGAAAGAAAGAAACGTAGAGAGATGCATGCTTAGCCTACTTGGTCTAAGCGTCGAATTAAGGATTCAACATTTTAATAACCAAACCTTATTTTAACGTTTTATTGGGTATTAGTCATAGTGCTATTGGACCGCTTACCCAGTAAGATTTAGCCACATTATAATATTCCATTATTGCATGGTGGACTTCCAAGTTCCTACGCTCAGATCTCCTATAAAAGCTCTTCAAAAAAAAAAAAAAAAAAAGATCTCCTATAAAAGCTTTAAAATATTAAATAAATAAACAATCAATTTCTACATTTTAAACGGTACTTTGTAGAGGCGCCTATGAAAATGTCTCTTTACCAACCATTTTGAAAAGAATACTTTTATCGTATATATACGGTTTTACACATAGTCCAAAAATAACTAAAATTAAAAAAATTTCGATTGATTTTTAGAGTGTGTGTAAAACAATTTGTGCATCTTTTGATTGCTTTATAGGGTATGTGTAAAACAATTTGTGTAACAATTTTAACCCTTTTGAAAATTTAGTCTTACCCTCAATCTTCCATTTAAAACATCTTTCATATAATGTTTTAAGATCTATGACATTTTATTTTATTTTAAAAAAAAATTGAGATAATAGAAAATAAATGCAAATAACTTAAATATTTAAAAAAAAAAATGACAAACCCAACTTTCAAACTATTGAATTGGAATGGTCTAGTTTGAGTTCTATTTACTCTTTTTTTAAGGACTGAATTCTATTTACTTAAAAAATTATATTTATGTAACTTTGAAATGTAGGGCACATTACGTACGATTTTAATATTTCGTGTTAAAAGATTAGTAGGAAATATTTTAATGTGAAAATTATGATAAGAAGGCATGTTAAGTAACATGCTTCTGTCAAAGAAAATAAATTCAAACTAAACCATTCCAAAAGAAAAAATTAATTGACAGCTACCAAATCAATACCTATTGATTTGGGAAAAATTCTTAGGTATACTTTCGGAGTATGGATAAATGTGCTCTATCTTCTCACATTTATGGTAGACCTTACCATGAATTTAATGAGTAGACTCCACCATAAATGTGAAATGAGAGAGCATCATTCTTCGTGTTCGAGAAGTACTTAAATATTACTTTTTGGGATTTGGTAGCTGTCAATTATTATTATTATTTTTTTTAGTAAACAGTAATACTTATTAGAACACACACAAAAATAGTAATAATAATGTTTTAGACTGGGTTTATAATATATTACATAATCAGAATACAACTACAAATGTTAGGACTATAAATAGCGGACACTAGACACACACAATCAATAGCGTGTGTCTAGTGTCCGCCGTTTATAACCTCAGTTTACAACTACAAAAGTTAAGCCTTTTTTTAGTTATACTCTGATTATGTAATTAATGTATTATAAATCCAGTTTAAAACACTATTATTACTATTTTCATGTGTATTCTAATAAATCAAAAAAAAAAAAAAAAATTGTTCTTTTGGTATAAATGCAAGTGTAGATGCATGGGTTATGGGAATTGATCAGATGCATCACCCTTATAACCTTATTGCTTGCAAGATGTTTAGAGATGAAAATGACACAATAACAAATCCCAAATAAATCTGGAAGTTCCACTCGCTAGCTCAAGAAGACTTGTCTAGTCTCTAGAGGTCAATTGCAAACAGTCGAACTATATTATTAGAACTTGTACAATAAACGAGCACTGTTTCTTAATATTTAATAATGATGTTTAATTTCTTTTTCAAATTTGGTATCATTGCATGGTTTAGACTTTAGACTTTAGACTTTAGACGTGAAATAATTAAATTAGTCCATAATTTTTTTTTTTTAAAAGTTCAGAGCCAGTGGGGGTAGAGCCCCACCCAAAACAGCCCCTCCCCCCTCATGGTTTGATTTTTTTTTTTTTATTTGTTTAATATAGCTATATTATTTGTCAAAAATCATCCCATGCAACAAAATCTTTTCTTAAGATTCAAAAGTTATAAAATATTGTACGGCACCGAGGTCCCAAGATCCAGATGGGCCCTAGGCTCAAGCCCAATGGCACGGCCCCATCGCCCTAGGCTCTGCTTGAAACTACCTTCAAAGAATACGAGTTTTAGGCCTCGGCCCCTGAACTATGCTCGGCATAAACTTCCCGAACAATCAGTGAAACCTTGTCCGGGCGTACCATAGGATGCTCGGGGAACATCACTACCGAGCATATTCACCTGAGTTGGAACCAAGTTCCAAGGCCATAATCGTTGTATTCCACTCTCACCTAAACATCCACTTATAACAGATAATATTGGACCTTCAATTGCACTAACAATGGCAGTAATCATGATCTCCCCACTAACTTAAAACTATAAATAGAAGAAGTTGGGGAAGAAGAAGGGGTTCAGAAAAAGGGGGAGAAAAAACAGTCATTTAGGAAGAGAGGAGGAATATTACTTTAAGTCTCTATGCCAAGAACGACCCAAAGTAGGAAATCCTGAAACTCACTTTATAAATAAATTGTGGGCCCAAGTGAGGTTGAGCTTAACAGTCTCATTTCAGGCGCTCACAATTGGCGCCCACTGTAGGGCTCTCCTACGAAGCTGTGGTTCGACTGAGACTCAAATAGGGGAAATGTTTGAGGGGCGTTCGGGAGGCGCACCCAGAGCGGTTCCATAGGATCTTCTCGGGGATCCACATGGCAGGAAAGAAGACAGAAAGGGCGCGAGGATAGGGAGCGCTTGCGAGGAGAGGAAGAGTCTGGCTTGGGAGAAGGGTCGGATCAAACCTACCGAACGATGTCGGGTGTCTCGGGACATGAGCAATATGATGATAGAGACCGAGAGTTGGAGCGGTTGCGCAAACTGGTAATGGATCTAGAGCTGGAAGCAAGGGGTCGACGCCGAGAAAGGGACCGAAACCACCGGCAAAGGAGAAATGATAGCACGGGAAATCGGGGCGAAGAGGGCTCTAGCCAATCCGATACCCAACGATTCCAAAACCGATCACCCTCCCAAGAATCACGCCGGCACAGGAATCACTCACACTCCTGAGAGACACGTCATAATCGGAACAGTTCACGTTCGCATGGATATGACGACCGAGGATTGGATTCGCTAGAGGAACGGCGACCCCACAATGCGGCCATGGACACCATGAGCCAAGCCTTACGAAGGGCTGCTCGGTCACCATTCTCCGATGAAATTGAATGGGCCCCTATGCCGAGTAGATTTACACGATCGCCATTCAATTCCTACGATGGGAAGACGGACCCTGTGGAGCATGTCAGTCATTATATCCACGTGATGTCCTTGCATGCACACAATGATGCGTTGATGTGTAAGGTATTCCCCTCTAGTCTCGGCTCCATGGCCCTGAGATGGTTCAATGGGTTACGAAAAGGCTCCATTCGTAGCTTTGCCAAGCAGATCCAAGAGTTCGGCAGGAGATTCGTGACATGCAACCGAGTGCCGCAGCCGGTGGATGCGCTACTTTCCATTAAGATGAGGATCGGTGAAACCCTTCGGAGTTATGCCAGCCGGTACTGGGAACTCTACAATGAGATCGATAGAGGGAATGAGAAGATAGCGGTAAGCACCTTCAAGATGGGGCTCCCCGAAGATTCTGAATTACGGGAGTCGTTGATGAAAAGACCTCCCGAGGATATGAGGCAACTTATGAGACGCATTGAGGAGTATAAACGCCTGGAAGATGATCGGTTGCAAAATAAGGGGAAAGCCCCGTTGCTTGGGAGATCTCGGCAGGGCATTATTCCGGTAAGACCGAAAAAAGATTTCAGGATGCAGGAACCAGAGGCGCAAATTGAAGGAGTTAATGTGGCATTCAAAGAGCCTGTGCACAAAATTCTAGATCGGATTAAAAACGAATCGTTCTTCAGGTGGCCGAACAAAATGGGGGGTGACCCATCTCGGAGGAATCAAAACTTGTACTGCACATACCATAGGGACAAAGGGCACATCACCGAGCAGTGTCAAGTACTAAAAGATCATCTCGGGTAGCTAGTAAAAGAGTTTGTAGTGGACTCCGCAGACCGGGAGGCCGGCCAGGGTGTTCAGCAGAAAAGGAATCCCCTCCCACCACCACTAGGAGTGATCGAAGTCATCCATGCCGCCCCGAGAGGTATAGCAGCAGCTAAAGGGGTACTGACAGTGGCCTGCACGAAGGGAGAATCACTCAAGGAGAGGTTGAAAGTTAGTCGGCTAAAAATCTCTTTTGGTGAGGAAGACTTGGAGGGGACGATCCAACCTCATGATGATGCATTGGTAGTAACAGCTCGGATAAGCGGGTTCTTGGTGAAAAGAGTGATGATAGACCAAGGAAGTGGAGCTGATGTAATGTACCCGGATCTGTTCAAAGGGCTCGGATTGAAGAGTCAGGACTTGGCGAAGTATGATATGTTGCTGGTCTCGTTTGACGGAAGAGTCGTGATTCCCGAAGGGCAAATTTCTCTCTCGGTGGACATGGAAGGCAAGGAAGTAATAGTAACCTTCATAGTAATCCGGCCATTCTCACCGTACACTGCAATCCTAGGAAGGCCGTGGATTCACGCAATGAAGGCCGTTCCGTCCATCCTGCACGTGAAAGTGAAATTTCCCACCAAGTATGGAGTCGCCATGGTGCGAGGGAACCAACGAGTGGCTAGGCAGTGTCTTGTCGCCGCGGTCAGGTGGAAGAGCGAACAGATCGGACAAGCGGAGGACACCGAAAAAGAAACTTTATAGCAATTACAGAGGCCACGAGGGGAAACGGGGGCGGATGTTGCCGAGGAGGTTTTGAAGGTTAGAATTTTTCCAGACACTGACAGGTATTTCCAGATAGGCACAAGCATGAATGACCGAGAAAAGGTAGAGATGTTGTTGTTCCTTTTGCAAAACGTGGATATTTTTGCCTGGAGTCCGTATGAAGTGCCTAGCGTAGATCCCGAGTTCATTGTCCACAAGCTTAATGTGGACCCATCATTCCCCCCGAAAAAGCAAAAACCGATAAGAGCATCGAAGGAGCATGTTGACACAGTGAACTTAGAAGTCCAAAGGCTGAAGGAAGCAGGAGTGATAAGAGAAATATTTTTCCCGAGATGGTTAGCGAATACGGTGGCAGTAAAAAAAAAGAACGGTAAATTGAGAGTTTGTGTGGATTTCACAGACTTGAATCGGGCATGTCCCAAAGATCCGTTCCCAATGCCTAAGATCGACCAATTAGTAGACGCCACGTATAGGCACCCGAGGATGAGCTTCTTGGATGCTTTCCAGGGGTACCACCAGATTGCCTTGGTGCCCGAGGACCGAGAAAAGACAGCATTTATCTCCCCGAGTGCAAACTATCACTACGAAGTCATGCCATTTGGATTGAAGAACGCCGGAGCCACATACCAACGGATGATAACGAGGATGTTCCGAGAGAAAATTGGGTGCACAGTGGAAGTATACATTGACGACATGGTGGTAAAGAGCAGAAAGGAGTCGCAACATACGGAAGACCTCCGGGGAGTATTTGAGATACTCTGGCAGTATAAGTTACGCCTGAACGTCGAGAAGTGTACTTTCAGTGTAGGGGCTTGCAAGTTCTTGGGTTATCTAATTTCTACTCGAGGGATAGAGGCCAATCCCGACCAAATAAAGGCCGTGAATCGCCTCAAACCGCTAAGCAATCCCAAGGACGTACAAGTGCTAACCGGGATGTTAGCTGTCCTAAATTGATTCATCTCCAAATTTGCATCGCTGCAGATCATTTTATCAACTTCTGAAGAAGTGGAAGGGGTTTCATTGGGACAAGGAATGTGACAAGGCTTTTCGAGAACTGAAGGAATACTTGGCAAAAGTGCCAATGTTAACGGCCCCGGAGTCTGGGGAGGATTTGTTTATGTACCTCTCGGTGTCCGACCATGTCGTGAGTGCTGTGTTACTAAGAGACTAAAGAGTACAGCAGCCAGTGTATTACATAAGCAAAACCTTAGTAGATGCCGAAACGAGATACCTGCCCCAGAAGAAGTTAGTTTTGGCACTGGTGCATGCCACGAGGAAGTTGTCGCATTACTTTCAGGCTCATATGGTATTCGTCCTCACCGAGTATCCCCTGCAGTCGTTGTTAAAAAGATCGGACTTCATAGGCCAAATAGCCAAATGGGGAACTCGGTTGGGTTTGTTCAACATAAGGTACCGACCGTGAAGCTCGGTGAAGGGACAGGTTCTTGCTGATTTCATTGCAGAATTTACCCCTAAGAACGATGGGAAGATAATTTGTAATGCAGAAAGTCGTCCGTGAAAAGTGTTTGTAGACGGCACTTCGAATGCTATGGGGGCCGGGGCTGGTATTGTCATAATCACCCTGGAGGGCATATGACTAAAACATTATCTCAGATTAGGATTCAAAGTCTCAAACAACGAAGCCAAGTACGAGGCCTTTCTGGCCGGGTTGAGGGCCGTATTGCATCTGGGCGCGAAAGATGTTGAGATTTATTTGGACTCTCGACTAGTCGTTTATCAAATCATAGGAAGCTTTAAAGCTTAGGACTCTCGGATGAAAGCCTATTTGAGTGCAGCTAAGCATATCATTGGCCGGTACGGGACAGTAAAGGTGGCCCAGGTAGGTCGGACACAAAACAGACATGCCGACTTGCTGGCCACGTTGGCCTCATCCGCTACCAAGGATACACCTCGGCTAGTCAAAATAGAGCTTATAAGGGAGCCAAGTATCGATGTGAAAAGTGATTGTGACCAGGCCAGGGTTGAGGTTGCCATGGTGTCAATGGCCAATCCGTGCTAGATGAATTCGATCATAGATTTCCTAGCCGAGGATAAAGTTTCGGACGATGAAAAGGAGGCCAAAAAGATTCGTCGGGTGGCTCCCCGGTATTGGCTGTCGGCAGATCACAAATTGTACCGAAGGTCTTTCGCAGACCCTTACCTTTTATGCCTGCATCCCGAGAAAGTGAACGAACTTCTAATCGAGCTGCATGACGGAGTGTGTGGTGGCCATGTTGGGGGAGGGTCTTTAGCGCACAGGGCGATGACCCAAGGGTTTTGGTGGCCATAGATGCAGAAGGATGCCACGGAATATGTCCGGAGGTATGAACAATGCCAAAAGCACGCCCCTCTGATCCACCAGCCAGTAGGTCATCTAAACCCCGTCAGCAGCCCATGGCCGTTTGCACAATGGGGGCTAGACATCCTCGGCCCTTTTCCCCGAGCAACAGGTAACCGTCGTTTTGTATTAATGGCAATTGATTACTTGACGAAGTGGGCAGAAGCGAGGCCTTAGCCAACATCCGGGATATCAACGTGAAAAAGTTTTTATGGAAAAACATAGTCACAAGGTTTGGGGTACCGAACTCACTAGTATTAGACAATGGGCTACAATTCGATAGCAAAGCTTTCCGGGCCTTCTGCAGCGATCTCGGCATTAAGAACAAGTATTCAACTCTGGCATACCCTCAAAGCAACGGCCAAGCTGAGGTAGTGAACAAGACGATTTTGAATGGGTTGAAGAGGAGGCTGGACGGGGCAAAGGGGAGGTGGGTTGAAGAGCTACCTAATGTTTTATGGGCTTACCATACAAGGTGAGCTTGTGCAGTGCGCAGGTCGCAAGATTTGAACCAACCCAGAACGCCGACCTGATGATGGAGCACTTGGACTGGTTAGAAGAATGCCGGGAGGCCGCAACCATACGGCTCGCGGAGTATCAGCAGAAACTGGCCCAAAGATACAACCAAGATGTAAAGGGAAGGGAATTCAGCGCCAGGGAATTGGTGCTAAGGAAGGTCGTGGGAAACATGCGAGACGTAGTTGCAGGGAAACTTGCTTAAACGTGGGAAGGACCGTACAAAATTACCGCCATCGCCGGCGCGGGGGCTTACTACCTGGAAGACCTTGACGAAAGGCCGCTCCCCCGGCCATGGAATGCGCATAACTTAAAGAAGTTTTACCCGTGACCATCCATATACTAAAGTGTAAGTCAAAACTTTGTACTTTGCTAAAGTCAAGTTAATGATGAAGTTACTTGTCTACGCTGTTTTCGATCCTGTCATGGCACATTAAGAGAATTGCATGTTTTGTACCAAAAAAAAAAAAACTCTAAGGATAGAAGCCTCATCCTCGATTCAATCAAAATCGCCGAGCGGGTGGAAACCTTATCGTTACAAAAAAATTCTAAGGATAGAAGCCTCATCCTCGGTTCGATCAAAATCGCCGAGCGGGTGGAAACCTTATCGTTACAAAAAAAAAAAAAAAAAAAAAAAAAAACTCTAAGGACAGAAGCCTCATCCTCAATTCGATCAAAATCGCCAAGCGGGTGGAAACCTTATCGTTACAAAAAAAAATTCTAAGGACAGAAGCCTCATCCTCGGTTCGATCAAAATCCCCGAGCGGGTTGAAACCTTATCGTTACAAAAAAAAAAAAAAAAAAAAAAAAAAAAAAAAAAAAAAAAAAAAAAAAAAAAAAAAAAAAAAAACTCTATAGACAGAAGCCTCATCCTCAATTCGATCAAAATCGCCAAGCGGGTGGAAACCTTATCGTTACAAAAAAAAATTCTAAGGACAAAAGCCTCATCCTCGGTTCGATCAAAATCCCCGAGCGGGTTGAAACCTTATCGTTACAAAAAAAAAAAAAAAAAAAAAAAAAAAAAAAAAAAAAAACTCTAAGGACAGCCTCATCCTCAATTCGATCAAAATCGCCAAGCGGGTGGAAACCTTATCGTTACAAAAAAAAAATTCTAAGGACAGAAGCCTCATCCTCGGTTCGATCAAAATCCCCGAACGGGTTGAAACCTTATCGTTACAAAAAAAATTCTAAGGATAGAAGCCTCATCCTCGGTTCGATCAAAATCTCCGAGCAGGTAGAAACCTTAACACCCTTACAAACACTAACTGCAATTTCATTCTTGGATTATCCAAACACCGTGCAACAGGTTTTGGGGCATCATGCCATTTACGGTCGGGGAAACTAAATCCCGTTGTATGAACGCGATATATTAAGGCATGATTTAACCCACCGAGCGGGCAACTCTCGGCCCAACTTACTACAGAATAAGTAACCACAAAAATAGATAAAGAAAGGCGGCACAGAGGGTCAAAGTGAAACGCACGCAGACATAATCTAAGCAAACACGCAACGAATAAAACGTCATTCAAAAATTTAAAAGCAGAATTTATATCTCATCGCCAAAACTCGACAACCATTTACGGGTCATCCCCGCGAAATGAGGAAATTGTTCAGTCACCACAACTTGGTGACATAGACAAATATACCAATAATAAAACAAAATAAAAATGCTATAAAAATAAGTAAAAGCATGAAAAATCTAAATGGCAAGGAACTTAATCAAGTGGAGGGCCTGGTTGGATCTGTCACTTCGTGTTGCCGCTAGTCTGTCACGGGAAAATGCAGGTCCTCACCGAGTAGGTCTTGTACGGTTGGGATACTGGTGGCTTCCATCTCATCTGGCTCTGCATGAGCATCAATCTGTTCCACCAGCTCCCTCATGCTTGTCGTTTCTTCTTCCTCGGCGGGCAATGTTGGGTCCTGCACGGCAGTAATGGGGCTCGGGAAGGGAATCTGGTCGGAGTCTCTCAGGGGCGAATCCTCGGGAGCTCCCAGAGCTTGCAGGGCGGCAAACCACCAGACTCAAAACCCAGCCTCTGAGCTTGGGCCACCGGTTCCGCAGATTTCTCGGCGTCGGTGAACCCTTCGTTGTACCATTTTTGCTCATAGGCCTCCAAGGCTGCCCTTAGGTTGGTGAGTTCCTCGGCTTGAGAGGTGTTGATGCTAATGGTTTCAGCTAGCTTCATGTCAGTTTTGTTTTGCTTAGCCAGGAGCTCAGAGCATTTCTTCTCTGCCAGCACTCTATTCTTCTCCGCAGCAGCAACCTTCTTCTCGGCAAATTCAGCTGCCTTCAGTTTTTCCTTTGCTGTTTTGGCAGCTGACTCCCGCACCCCCTTCTCACGATTGACCTCCTCGGCAAGATCCCTTGCACGACCAGCCAATATGTGAGCCAGTTGAGCAATCTGACAAACATAGAGGTTAGTACGGAAGTGAAAATAAATGTATGGAAAGTAATAGATGAACAAGGAGTTTCCGCAATAGTATGCCACTCTAACTGATGCTCCACGGACTCCTCCGACCCATCCTCAAAAGCATGCATGTTGTCAGGAAGAAGAAGACCCTCAGCCAGGGTCTGAGCAATGTGACCACCCTCGCCTTTCTCTCATATCCGCACACAGGTGGTTAAAGGCAGAGGCTTGCCGTCCAGCAAAAATTTAGGCTTCCACGTTGGTGCGGCTTGGGAGGAGGATGCTATGCCCAGACCGACCTGGGTCTGCGGCTCGTGAATGACGATACTTCTTGTTGGCCGAGGAGGAGTCTGGACGGCAGTGTCTCTCGAACCCGTAGATGGTTGATCGGCAACCCTCTATTTTTTCCGGGCTTGTCCAGCTTGAGAAGAGGGTGGAGGGGGAGGCACTTGGCTCCAACCCTAAGAAGGTGGGGGCTAGGTGGGTTGCCGTGCACCGGGCACGAAACGATCAATGGTCATGACCCTCCTAGCCACCATGTTTTCGCCGGGATGGGTATCTGTAGCCGACAAGCTGGTAGCTTCAAGCGCAGGATGCTCGGGCTCCGCAACAGGATTCTCGGGCTGAGCTTGCTCTTGAACAGGGGCCTCTTGTTGAATGGCCTCATGAGCTAACTCTCGAAGGCGCCGAGACACGCGCTCCGCAGACTCGTCCCGCAAAGGAGCTAGCTAGTCCGAGCAGGTGTAGCGCTTTCCGAACTCCCTCGCCTCTTCGGTTGTAAGCTTCAGCGGCAAGAAATTCGCATACCGAACGTCGATATACGATAGAAGTGGACTATCAACCTATAGCGCCTGCTTGAAGGATTGCCAAGTCGAATAAACAGGCTCTACTCCGAGGATCAGGTGCGATGCTCAGAGCTGTCCGTCCCAGTGCACGAATACCTCAGAACGGAGGATAAAGTTCAAGTCTTTTACGTGGACTGTTCTGATGTCTGGAATGAACACTTTGCCGTCTGCAAAAGAACAAATGTTATGTCAATATCCGATAACGAAAATCTACTTCAGTAAAGAGGAAAGAAAAGGAAAAGGGGGGGGGGGGAGAACGGTTAGATCAAGAGATTGGTATGAACCCACTTCATGCCGTGAGAGAGGGCAAGGGACCTCCCCGGCAAACTAGTTGCCGTGCACTCGGACAAACTCCCCGGCGGAGTTCCTATTCGAATCAGGTAGGTATGATATCAGCCGTACCCGATTATCTCTAGGTTTTAGGTAAAAGTTGGAAGCTTTGTTCCCACAGAGGCTATACATGTGGTTAATATCATGGTAATCTAACTGTAAATCAAAGGTGTGGTTCAACCTACTAACGCAATTAACTACCTGGTAAAAGTTGGGGGGAAGTTGGTCGGGACACAGCCCGTACTACCTAAGTTTGTTTATCAAAAAGGGATCCATGGGAAACCTAACCCCACCCTCTAGAATTGCCATTAAAGGAAAAAAGGTCGTTCCGTGCCCTCGGTGGAGAGCGATTTCACTCTCGTGGCAGTAAGCCACTTCCACGTCATAGAGAATATTAAACTTTCGCCTAAAGGTGGCCAAGGCAGCCGGGGCCTCCAGGAGATAAGAGTAACCCATCTATGAAACTTAATGCTATGAAAGGGAACTCAAAGAAATAAGCTGAAGGAATAGGAAGGGGAAGAGAACTTACTTTGGGTTCTAAGGGAGAAAGGAACTCTGGGCAGGTGAGTAAGCGCACAAAGAAGTGGTCGGCAGAGAGTATGCTTAAGAGATCAGAGGTGGAAAAAATGAAAGAATGTTCTGAAGAAATCTATTTATAGGATCAGAAAAGGGCATGGGAACGTTTAATCAAGCAATAAATGGGCGCGATTCACAAAAGACCCTGTGAATGCCAAAGATAATCGACACGAGCGCTGCTTCGGTTCACGAACTGTTAGGCAATAATGACAACTGAACCTAGCGCCCCAGAACAACGTGTCTTTTGAGAATAGCATTAATGAGAAGCCATAACCGCATGAGTCCCTGGCCATAGGACTTTCGAGACCAAAAGGCTTGGTTGGCTCCTTGATTCTTCCCGGCAACCGGGTATGAATCAAGGGGGGGCTAATGTACGGCACCGAGGTCCCAAGACCCAGATGGGCCCTAGGCTCAGGCCCAATGGCACGGCCCCATTGCCCTAGGCTTTGCTTGAAACTACCTTCAAAGAATACGAGTTTTGGGCCTCGGCTCCTGAACTATGCTCGGCATAAACTTCCCGAACAATCAATGAAACCTTGTCCGGGCGTACCATAGGATGCTCAGGAAACATCACTACCGAGCATATTCACCTGAGTTGGAACCAAGTTCCAAGGCCATAATCGTTACATTCCACTCTCACCTAAACATCCATTTATAACAGATAATATTGGACCTTCAATTGCACTAACAATGGCAGTAATCATGATCTCCCCACTAACTTAAAACTATAAATAGAAGAAGTTGGGGAAGAAGAAGGGGTTCAGAAAAAGGGGGAGAAAAAACAGTCATTTAGGAAGAGAGGAGGAATATTACTTTGAGTCTCTGTATCGAGAACGACCCAAAGTAGGAAATCCTGAAACCCACTTTATAAATAAATTGTGAGCTCAAGTGAGGTTGAGCCCAACAGTTTCATTTCAGGCGCTCACAAATATAATTCAAGATTTAAAAAAAAAAAAAAAAGAAGAAGAAGAAAGAGAAGAAGAAGAAGCAAACATTTTAATTGAAGAGAAAATTATTAAAAAAAATATTGTTATGTTTCAATCAGACCTCAAATATCTATATAATAATTTATTGTTTTTTTTTTTATAAAAGTGCATGCATTATAATAAAATATGGAAATAATATAGTATCAATGATTTTATATTGTTTTCAAGTTAAACTCTAAGGTTTAAGATGGTAAAATGACTATATGATTTTAAATTGTTATAATTTAATCATTTTATGATTTTCTTTTTCTTTTCTTTTTTATGAGAAAAAATCATTTTATGAGTTTAATATAATGATATAAGTTGTAATTAACTTTTTTTTAAATTACTAAAAAGTAAAAACCATTACCTAAGAATAATAAGTGAAAATTTGACTATTAAAAAAATAACATGGTTTATTCTTATATGAAAATAAATCCAACAAAAAACTCAAAAGAATGTAGTTGCTATCTTTTTATGGACTTTTAACATTAAGAATATTAATATAAGTATCATTTTATGTATGAATTGATCTTATGTATTATATATACTAGTGGTATAACTTGTGTATATGCACAATACAATAAAAATCAATCATAATTGCACATATATTTGTGGTCAAATTATACCTAGTGTAAGAGTTATACATTTTTTAAGTCACAGATGAGTTTTACTCTCTCTCTCTAGTTTATATATATATATATATATATATATGTAGGGTGTTGGTTTTTGAGCACTCTTCCTATTAGACGAAAGGTCTCAAGCCCAACTGACTCAATGCAATGAATTTTTAGAGAGTGGGCCTAAGAACTAGGTGTTAGTCAAAACCACAATCACTATACATAGTTGGGTGTGGGCGGACCAATGAGGAAATGGGTTCAAGTCTGAAATGTTGTCCCCGGATGTTTTGTCCGAGGAGCTTGATATTCTTCTTCTTCTACTTTTAGTACTAGGTTCCTGCGGTTCTTCAAGACCATGCAGACTGCTGCAATTCTCTCCTTTTTCTCTCTTACTGTCCCTTCTCTGTGATCCCCCATTTTTGGGGGGTCTCTCCCATTAAATATTTCTTTCCGGTCGATCTTGACCCTCCATCTGTTGATTGTGCAAGCCATCACTTGAGTGCTCATCCCATCAACCACCTTCCCAAACCCTCTGTGAGTTGCAGCAACCAAGGTCATACTGTTTAGGGGTCCTTTCATCATTAATGCGGCCAGGATGTCAGTTGGACGCATTAAATGCAGAGATGACAGCTTTTCCTTGAACTGCTCCTACACTATACCCCCGTATGCGTCTTATTGTACTTGTCCTTTCTTCAGGTAACGCTCTGGGAGGCTGCCTTTGATGGAGTGCCGTTCTTTCCTACTGGAGTCTGGAATGCCGAGGACAGAATCGTCCTCGGCAACATCTGTAGGCCATTTGGATTTTCATCGTATGTCCTCGGACATTTCTCTCCTCGGCGCGGGCCTTGGCCTAGCACAAAGTGAGCCGGAGTCGCCAAGTTTTCTGGCCCCACAATATATATATATATATATATATATATATATACACATGAGTTTACTCTTCTTCTTTTTTTGGATTTTTTTTTTTATGGTTTATTTATATTAGACGATTCATCTTTTGCACAATATTAACTCACCTGGAACAAAAATTAAAAAAAAAAAAAAAAATTTAAATAGGACATGTGATACAAAATTAAACAACAATTGAAATCCAACTTAGAATGTAACTGGATTCTCTCTTAACTTTAACTTTAATTAATTAATTATATATATATATATATATAGATGTGTGTGCGTACGCGTGCGAATTATGTCATAATATATGTGTAGTTACATATGCTTGTAAGGTTGTAAAAATCGAGATCTTAAGTAGGATCGTGGGAGGTAGGTGGGATCGTGGATCGTAAGATCCTACATTATTTGAGAAAAAAAACAAAAAATATATATGTTAAATAATCACATAAATTATACATTCATTCATAAAAAACCAAATATTTGCATCAATTTGATATAATTACCATATATCATTACATCCATTTATAAGCATCATTTGACGAGGCCAAAAACCTCAAAACGTGATACTTTATTGGGATGTTATTTTTTATTTGGGTCCAATTGACACTTTATCTCTTAACATTGGAATGACAAAACTTGGTCTATTGGAATGTTATTTTTCATTTTGATCCAGCTGAGCTTTCTGTCAAGTTAAAGAAGATTACAAGAAACCAAGATCGTTTGGGATTGTTAGAATCGTACGATCCTACTCTTCCTGAAAGATCGCAAATATCCTTGAAAGATCCAAATCATTTTGGACAGGTGAAATCGTAAAATTGTAGGATTGTAATATCCAAATCGGAATTTTGACAAACATGTTTATAGGTATATGTAAGAATATGTGTGTTAATTATAAATTTTGTCTCCCCTCAAGTCAAATTTTGACTTCGTCATATATTGAAGACATATTTCACCCCGCAATTAAAATTGCATATTTTTCGTAATCAATAAAGTCATCGGTTCATCAATGGCTACATAGAGGAAGAGGTTCATTAAATATTAGCATACCAAAAACATACATGTACTCCGAATACAAACTGTCTTATTAACCCGTAATTCTGAGAAATGAGAACTATTCAATTCATCCTAAATTGGATAACTTAGAATTTTTTTTTTCTTGGTCCGGGGGTGGGCCTACCTAGGCACACCATAATTAAACTCGACTAATAATCAACCTATAGAATTTTCTAGAATGTACCTCTTGTCTACTGTGCACAGTAGACAAAAATAGATGGAATGGTAAATGGCAATTCAAGGAATTTAATATGATATTGGAATGTGAATAAGCGGAGGGACACAATTTTTGCCACAAATGCTTCAAACTTGTTGAAATAATCATCCATAAGTGGTGGAAGAAAAATTATAAATTTATTTAAAAGTGATTAACTGTCACTCACGATCAGATCATTTCAGCTAGTTATGAAAAAATTATAGCAAAAGTTATGCCCCTAAACTTATTGTATGAACGTAGGATGACATAGTGGAACGACTCCAAGAGCATCAAATGGCCAATGATACCCCGCTGCCACTACCTGAAGCTACTCACCCTACTCACTGGCTTCCACCATCGCTTGCACAGTATGAAGCCAACTGCGATGGAGCAATCTTCCCTGACGTCAATTGTGCCAGATTGGGTGTCGTCATTAAATACTTTGAAGGTATGGTAATTGCTGCATTATCAGAACGAGTCCCTTTACCCCCATTAGTAGACGATCTGGAAGCACTGGTTTGTAGAAAATCGATCACCTTAGCACTGGAAATCAGGCTACAGGATGTAATCTTCGAGGGAGACTCTGAAGTTGTGTTTAAACATATCACCACTGACTCGACTTGCCTGGCCTCATTCAGACACATTGTTGAGGAGTCACGGTCACTTGTCTCAAGGTTACGATATGCATCTTTTTCTCATGTAAAAAGTTGTTGTAATGCAGTGGCTAATTAATAAGCTCGCAAAACTTGCGAAGTACTCGCTTAATCCTCAAATTTGGTTAGAAGACATCCATCGCAATGCAACCAATCTTGTAATAATGGACAGAATTTTTCTGTCCATTTAATATAAAGCCTCGGCTGGTTTCTAAAAAAAATAAAAAATAAAAAATAATGTAGGATGACATATCCGTGATGACTTTTTTTTAATTAATGTTTGCAACCAAAGGACAGGATAAGGTGATTTGATTCCAGATTTAAACCCAACAAGAGCTTGATGAAGCCCTAGATTAGAAGGATGTGCACACCTTCAACTTCATATTGGGATGATAAAGTGCTTTCATATTACAACAGCCTAGTATTGGGCCTTATTGATTGGAGTTTAAATTTGGTAGCAGTTACGTGTTGCCTTGGTTTTTTTTTTTTTTTTTTTTTTTGTTTTTGGAGAATCTTTTCATGGTGTGTTGGCGTAGATGGGTTGAGGACTTAGAATTTTTTATTTTTTATTTTTGGATGGGAGGTTGAGGACATAGAAGTTGAGATTGCTTTAAAATCAGAGCGATGAAAATGACACTATAACAATACGCTATTACAAGACTAAGAAGACTTGTAAAGGTCCCAAATTTTAAATTGTATTGGGTGGCATATCCAAAGCTTAAAAAAAAAAAAAAAAAAAATTATCCAGGCTAATTTCTTATTAGAACCCATCAATAAAGACAGACTATTTCTCAAAAACAATGAATTTTTTAGACTAGTTGCACATCGTTGTATGGAATGGACATGGAGTAATTGGTTAGATATGAGTATTTAATCTTTCTTATGCTGATTTGCTCGTATATTGCTTTCTTGAGTCTTAAGTGATAGCTTTAGTAAAAATAAATGCATTGACAATTTAAGTTGCAAGTTGCAATTAACGTTCCCAACTGCTCTATTACTCGCAAACATGACACATGGTTATTGCTGATTAGTGACTACAAAGATGACACATTGAATATTAGAATAAGCACACTTTGACCCCTCACATTTAATTGACCCCAAATTCAGAGAAACAATTATTCATCTAAAAAGTATATAATATGTAAATTTGATTTAATTCTCCATTCTTTAATTATTCTTTTTTAAAATGAGTGAATTGATTTTTTTTTTTACCACATAGTCAATAATGAGCTCGTGTTTATACAAAATATATATGAAGAAAAATGTCCAATTACAAACTAATTATTTGAATCAAAGCCCATAAGGTTGCAAATCACAAATCAATTTTCTTATAAAAATTTTACAAACAAACGTAACAATAATGGCTTTGGATGAAGTTTGTGATGTGCCTTTATATTAGAAATTAATTCCTTCTCCCTTGTGTATGTGTATTTTTTTCTTTAAAAAAAAAAGGTAATTATCTCACATTATTTAAGAGAGTGTTATGTATAGTATAACTTACTTACCCTTTTTTACTTCTTCTTTTTTTTTGCAAGTTAAGGTGCACACCTTGAATTAAATGTAAAGTCGCCACTATGTGTATATTTTTTTTCTAAAAAAAAGATGGGTAATTATTCCATATTGCTTAACAGAGTGTCGTGTATAATAACTTTACTCCACCCTCCTTTAATAGAATATGTGATGTGTTTTTATGTTAAAACATCATTTCCTCTCTTTATGTGTGTTTGTTTCTCAAAAAAATAAAATTGCCGAATTAGGATTTGAAGATCTCCATGGTATAATTAGCCTGAGGACTCAAGAGGATCTATTTGTAATAATAATCTTTTATCTCTCATACCATCCCTTTCCTATTAGATTAAACCAAAATGACAAAAACCCTGTAATTGGTAAAGTTTCAATCTTATATTACATGACTATGACTGTGTGTGTGTGTTTTTACTTTTTACAGTTTTACAGTTTAAAACTACGTGACTATTGTCCACAAAAATTCCTTTTTTTCTTTTTAGTTGGGTCTTGAATGATAGCCCACAAATGCATAAAAGCAACAAAAAAAAAAAAGCCTCAATGATTTGGGCTTTTTTTTGTCACTTAAACTCCCAAAAATATCTTATCAAAAAAAAAAAAAATTCCCAAAAAAATGGGCCAACATAGATTGATTTTTGGGCCGAGACTATGATCTGAACAACAAAACGGTCCAAACCCACAATTTATTTATTGCACTGGAACCTTCTTGCTTAACGGTTCGGTACCGTTCAAATTGAAATTCAGATTCACCAATTTCCTCTCTCTCTCTCTCTCTCCCTCTCATACACAGTGGTAGATAGAGGAGCATGGCGATGGAAGAACATGATGAAGAAGAGAAACAGAAATTAGGGTTTTCGTACTGGAAATCGATTCCTCGAAGTTTCGGACCCGATTCTCCTTTCTTTGCTTCTGGAAACATCGAGAGGGAACTTCTCGCCAAACAGGTCCTTAACTTTCTTAATCCTGTTGTAAATCATTTTACTAATGCGATTTTCTCTTAGTTGTAGAGTATTAGGCTATTAGGATCAGGGCTGTTAATTATGTTATTATGTCCCATTTATTATAAGCTCAGAAATGTAGAAAATTTGTTTGAACCAACTAGGTTTTGTAATTTTTTTTTTTTTTTTTTTTTTTTTTTTGCTGGAGATTTTTTGAACATTTCTTAAGATCAAGCTAGTATTGCAAGACTACAGGGTTTAGTTAAATTGATGAGTAATGCTACAAGACTACATGTACAATGTTTTTCACAACAGTTGAGTTTGCCAGTTTTTACTGGTTTTTATTTGGACCCACTACGGATATCATTTTTTTAACTGCGAATAACAACTCGCCACCGTAGCAGTTGTGAAATTTTTTGTAACTCTAGATGACTGAAATAATTTAAATTTATTATTTTGTTTGTGTCCTACATAATTGGTTTTCTAAGAGACAATTTAATTATTACTTTGGTTGAATTTTTATTTTTATTTTTTAAAATTTGATGTTCATATTTAGTGTTGTTTAATTGTTCAATTTTCTCTTAATATGCAGGTGGCATTGGACTTAACTGAAGATGAGAAACATCAGCTTCAGAATATGGTAGTTGAGGAAGGCGGGTAATAATGATTACATTACATGTAATTTTATTCTTTGTTTATAAGTTTATTATGCAGTGTACAGTTTATGTGGTTGCTATATCCTTCCTTCATTGTGAGATACTAATAATTGATGGTAAAGTCATAAGGGTTGAGAGTTTAAAAGGTAAATAGCTTTCGCATGTGTGATGTTTGAGAAACCAAATATTCATGGTCTAGTGAGATGCTTTTAAGCCTTAGTCATGTGATAGGTTTTCTGTTTTAAACATATGCTTGTTAGGTTTTTTTTTTTTTTTTTAAGTCCATTTGTTATCGAACTCCAGTTTCAGTGTTTCCATCAGCTGAGCATGTTGGTGTAAACGATCTCTAGTTCTTTTAGTGTAATCAAAGGCGAGCTGAGCTCTCACCCAGGTGCTCAGGCTAAAATAGGCACCACTAAGGCGCCTTTGAGGATTGAAGCCTTGAGGTAAGGTGCTTTTAGAGTGTAGGCAAGCACCCAAGTGCCTTGGGCAGATTGTAAAATGCTTGAGGTGATAGCCTCGATGAAATTCAGCCACAAAAAAAGGAAGGCAGTTGTGTAACATGAAAAAAAAAAAAAAAAACCCTTCTAACTTTAATTCAAGTTAGTGGGTTTCTCTTTCTCTTGTTTTCTTCTTTGTCTCACCCCTCTTTTTAATTTAGTAATACAATTTTAAGATTTAATCATGGGATAGGAGTGATAAGTTTGCAGTTTTTGAGTTTAACTTGTTATGGTTTTCATTGAGAGTTCATTCATCCATAGTTATATAAGTCTAATTGTCACTATAAGGACTGCTTCCTTTTGATATGGCCAAAACTGACTGGTTTTTGAAAAAAGGAGTGTGATTTTTTTATTTATTTTCTTTCAACTTTATGGTGTAACATTGACATATATTCATGTTCATGTGCATGTTCTTAATGTCCCCAACTTTAAAACTAATGTCTGCGCAGGGGGATCTTTTGCCCAATTGTTGGTTGTGGTTCACGTTTGACTTCTTTGGAGAACTTCGAAGATCATTATAATGCACGGCATACTGCCTCCTGTTCAGTATGCTCTAGAGTTTACCCAACATCACGTCTGCTTAGCATACACGTATCTGAACTACACGATTCGTTCTTTCAGGCTAAAGTTGCACGTGGTTATGCCGTGGTATATTCTCTTTACTATCTTATATAGTTATATGTTGATGTTTGTGACTGAATATTTACAAAAACTTCTTATTCGTAGACCTTTAATAGGATATGGTGCTTTGTAGTTTGTACCTTTGTCATTCTTAAGTTTATGTGACAGTCCTTCAACTTTCATTTTGTAGTATTCCTACACCATTGATATTACTCTTATTATGTGTGTGGTGCGAGAACAACTTCCCAAAACATGAGAATTCTAGTTGTTTTATGCTTTGTTTTCTTTATTTCTCCCTTTTGGGTGGTCATCTGGGGCAAACATGCAATTTTCTTATATGGGACATGCTCTATGACCAACCTCTGTCCCCTCAACCTCACTCACAAGGATCATGCACACACACACACACAAACCTATGCCAAGAGAGAGATGGAGAGGCAGAGAGAGATTAAATGAAATGAATAATAATCAGGATACTTAAGGGTGACGCAACCTTTCTTTTATCAAGACTCTTGAAGTCTCATGTTTCCTAGATTGCATTTTGTCCATTTATTTGCTTTCTGGGTTGCAGAATCTAAATTGATGATCATTACTTGCAGCAGTAGTAAATTCCTGTATTTTAATGTTTAATGTGCAGTTTTCATTTATCTGATGTTTAGTCATTATCATTTGATTTCACATAAATATCCTCCTAAATTTTTCTTGACAGTATGAATGCCTGGTGGAAGGCTGTGGTTTGAAGTTCAAGAGCTATAAAAGTCGACAAAGGCATCTAGTGGACAAGCATAAATTTCCCACTTCATTTGAGTTTTACAAGAAGGCCCATCTATCAAAGAAGCAGAGGCAAAAACTCCAACGCAAACAAGCTACTCATAAGAGAGAGGAAGATTCATGTATGGAAGTAGATAATGAATCCATTGATGGCCTCATCTCAGGAATCTCCAAACTAAGCACTTCAGACTCTCCTTCATCTGTCAGCTTTGGTCGCCGCCACACTCGTGGATTGACTTTTGTCCCTCGTGCTGTTCAGCGAGAAAAAATGCCAGATCTGACATCAGCTGGAACAAAGAGATAGCAAGTCTGCTTTTCGGCCAAATTTGGGTTCACTATAAAATCCTCTCCACTCACCATCTCTGTTGATTGATTCTGCTACAGCTTTTGAAGCTGATTTAAAAAGAGGGGGGAAAGAAGGTTATTAGAAAGACTTTCAATGTGGTAGATGATGTTTGGGTTCTCTCTCTGAGAATCTACCCTCTGAATTTCTATCAGAGGTATCAGTTGGTAGGAAGTTTGAGCTTTTCCTTTCCCCCTTTTGTTTTGTGACTCCATGTGGTTTCCATAACATCACAGATGTCCCCTCATAGGCTCAAATGGAGACCTAAGAAGAATTATTTATATGCATGATATTATTGTAATGAAGTATAATCGCTTGTCAGGAGCGGCTGGTGTTAATTTGAAGAGAACTTGAGTTCTAACTTCTAATCCCCATCCCCACGTGAAGTATGGAAACAAAAATCCTTTTGGGCTCTAGAAGAAGCTGACTAATGCATGTTTTCTTTAATTTTCGACCTCTTCTTTTCCTTCATTTCAAACCTTTCGATCCGGTGTTATACCATTCAATTACGATCTCTATTTGAGAAGTAAAAGCTAGTAGGGTCAATAGTTAAAATGGTTTTAAAAAATCACCAATATCAATTTTTACATCTCTATCACTACGACTATTGGATCTCAATCCGTCCCAATAGAGATTTTTTTGTTTAACTCACAAAAATCACTAATATTTTATGTAGGTGTAGTGGCAACAAAGATGGTGGTTTGGTAATGATGGCAGTGACTGCTTAGCTTCTTCGTTTTTCACTCCAAGAAATGTTTTTTTTTTTTTTTAGATCAAGAATTTTCATTGAAACAAACAATGAAAATTGTGGAAAGAAATTATAGATAATTTTTGACAAAATGAATGAAGGTGAAGACTTTAAATCTCTATACTATTTTAATTTACCTCAATGAATAATTATTAATTAACTTTTATAATTTCAAGTAAAATGCACTTAAGATTTATCTTCCTACTGAAAGATATATAGCACGTGAATACTAAACACTAAACAGTGTTTCAATGAAGAAGAAAAATAATACCCGGCAAAAATGATGGTATGTTTATGAAATTGTGCTTATTTGTTAGTCAAAAAAAAAAAAAAAAAAATTTGAGGAGAATTTGTTAGTCAATTTTATCATTATAAATTAAATAGAAAGAATAATTTTAGGACTTTCATGATATATTTCACAATTTTACCAACTTTGTCTTCATGTGTGTGGGGGTAAGATTAATATATATATATATATATATATATATTTTTTTTTTTTGGGGCTAATAGGTAAGATTAGTATTTTGTGTAAGTGTGATATATAAGATCCGTTTGAAATTCGCTTATTTTGTTAAAACTGAAAACTTTTTACTGAAAGTACTGTAGATAAAGGTAAAAATTAGTTGAAATAGTACAATGAGATCCATAAATAATACAAAAAAGTATTGTGGAACCCATGAATAGTAGTAAAAATAAGCTAAATAGTAAAATAAATTAGCAAAAATAATATATGCTAAATAGACACATAATAATATGTATATCTCACACTCCTACCGTGCATCCCATGTGTAAGATATAATCATAGATAATATATATGTAATATAGGTTAAATAAATATAAATTAAAATTCCTAATATGAGAACGCAAATAATGCCATGTGTTTGTACTTGTACCTTCTTTTTCTTTTTCTTTTTTTTAGGTAAGAAATTATTATTTAGACAAAATGGAGGAACTGAGTCATCAATTTCTTTATAAAAGACTCATTGAGAGCGGAAAAAGATGAATTGAGATCTTCAATTTGAAGAAAAAAAAGCCTAACGAGCTAGCATATGGGCGAGTTCATTACAAGAACGATAACAAAAAGAAAATTTTACAACCGAGAAGCAAGGGATTAAGCTGCAAATATCAGTGATGATCGACAAAATTTCCCAAGGGGGATCAGTTGACGAGCAAGTTAATCACATCAGGCTCTCTATTGTTACAACACTTACACGTCATATTACTCTTATCGTGGGTCGAATACAATACTTTTATTACTTTAAAAAACAAAAACAAAAACAAAACGGTGTCGCACCACGATCTTGAAGGGTTTTAGCTATTATAATAGTAAGTATCCTCAATCTCATATCGTCGAAATTAATAAAATTTGTTTGTGATTGTGATATCAAAAGAGAAGAAAGAAGGGAGAGATGGAGGCCATAGACTCAGTGTTCGATCCACTCAGAGAATTCGCCAAGGACAGCGTCCGCCTCGTCAAACGCTGCCACAAACCCGACCGCAAAGGTATCTATCTAATCACTAATCATATTCAAAACCCACCTCTTTGTTTTTTGGATCCGATGTTGGATCTCGAAATATTGGACTTTTCTAATTCCTAACATTTGATCTGATGTGTTGTGTTACTGTTACTGTTACTATTACTGTAGAGTTCACCAAGGTGGCGTTCCGTACGGCCATCGGGTTCGTGGTTATGGGGTTCGTTGGCTTCTTCGTCAAGCTCATCTTCATCCCCATCAACAACATCATCGTTGGCTCCTCTTGATGTACGTGTCAGCTTCTTTCTTTCTCTCAATCTCTCTCTTCTTTTTTTTCTATATCTACTTATTTTTGTTATGGTTAAAACTTAAAAAATAGCTTGCTCTTTTATGGGTGTAGCTTAAGATTTGGATTTCTGTTTGTTTGTGAACCTTTATGGTTGAATTATAACATATTATTATATCAATAATTTGGAAAATTCATGCATTGGTCCATTGTGATGTTTAACTTTAATGAGATTCGGGTTTTGAGTTTATGATCTGTTTTCTTGCTGATTTGATATCAGTGGAGAATAGAAAGTTTGGATTTTGAATCTTTACTCTTTACTAATCTTCTTATATTTGGGAGTTTATATAATTATGTAATGGAATGGAATGGAAAGCAATATGGTGTTGTATTTTCTCTAGACTCTAGCGTGTTCGAAAGTTTATAAAGGACGGAATGGAAATAAATAACATAAATTTACTAGTATGTCTTTTATCTTTTATATGTTCAAAATTGATATTTCAGCTCCGTTTCTGAGTGTTCCTCCCACTTTTGTGAGGAATGCTTAGGAGGGAATGGAATGGGCATCCCCTCATAGCCATTCTATTCCTTAACACCAAATTTCATAACAGGAATATAGATAGAATATTCCTTAAAATGTCTTTAAATCCTTTCCAACGTTGCAAACAAGCTGTAAAAATTGTATCCATGATGAATGTTTGACTCATTTTTGAGAACCTATCGAACTTTATAAGATTAGGATTTCATTGTTTGTGTATTCTCAGAGTGGTATTTATATCTATGGAATGAGTGCTTCTTGTTTTCTACAACATGAGAAATTATGTATTTTGTTGTTGTTGTCATCATCATCATATTCTGTTAAGGTTGTTCAACATGTGATATTGGCCTTTTTGTATTATCATATTGTGGAGATTTCATCTCCTTTTGTTGCTATGTTTATTGGATGAAATGTTCCATTTTGACAAATGATACCATCTTTAAGTTTTAATTACAGCTTTATTGATGAAACTTGTTTGCATATATGTTTATAATTATGGTTGGTAAATTGGTTGCCTAGTCTTAATCTCTAAGCGTTGAAATAGAATATTGCTTAATCAACTATAGATTATCAGTTTGGTGTTGTAGCTGAGGTTGGGTATTTTGTACAATTTAACGGTTGTCTCTTGTCACTGAATTTCTTATCAGATGGGAAGTGCTAAACAATCCTTTTTCTCTATTATAAGTTTGTGAATGACTTGATTGACTGGGACTGTATAAGTCTGATTGAAGTTTATGAACTTTTCAAACCCTCTTTGCTTTGTTTTCAACACCTTTAGTAGGGTCAATGTTCATCTCTGTTGGATGCATTTAATAATGGCACTACTCTGAAGATAATTGGATAAATAGATTTTCATTTTTTCTTTCTTTTCTTTGGAGAGAGAATCTAGGGATTTGATTGTGTATATATATAATGTGTGCTTGAACTTTTTTTGCTCTTTGGTGAAAGTAAGTTTCTAAATGTTTGTTAAATGTGCAGGTCAGTCTAGATTGCAGGGCTAACATGAAGGATGGAAGTTCTCGGTAGAGTAGTCACAGCACACGGGGGAGAGCAAAGATCTGTATTCTGTATTTTTTTTAATACATTATCTGAGTACATTGCCTTGTTTTCAGATTATACTTTTGAGTTAAATTGAGCCGGTTTATATTGCAAGTTTCATTCCAAGCCTATCACCCTTTAATTTGTCAGGATGGAATACAAGTTTGTTGACTTGTCAGCCTTGCACTTTTGGACAAATGCGTTCTTCTTGTTGTGTAATTTTCTCCATAATAATTAATTAATCATCCTTGTTGGCTTTAATTTAGAAATTAACAAATAAATAATAGATAATGATAAGTTATGTGTATGGGCATACACTTTATAAGGACCGAACCAAATCGAAAGGAAAATCCGAAACATAAATTAAGTCCTGTGAATTTTGTTCCTCAAAGAAGCTTCCCCGTCTTTATGGCCTGTTTGGATGTTAAAAAAATGAGGGGGAGTAGAGTAGAGGGAAGGAGAGTAATTTATTTACTTTGTTTGGAAGTTTTTTAAGGAAGAAGGGGGAGGGATTTGGAGGGGTTTGGAGGGGTTTCAACTACCTCCAACCCCTCATTTTTAATTCCCCCAAATTGGAGAGATTTGGAGGGAGAGTAAAGCACATAAATTATTAAATATGTAAATTACCTAATTTACCCTTATTATATTAAAAAAATTACAAGGCATTTTAACGTTAAAAAAAAAAAAAACACTGTAACCCTCAAGGTCTCAGTTCTCTCAAGCTCTCTGTGTTCTCTCAAGCTCTCTCGGCTCTCTCAGCTTACACTGGCTCTCTCTCTCTCTCACAACTTCTTCACTGTTCTCTCTCACGCCTACCATTCTCTCACAAAGGTAAACTCTATTTTTAATTTCTGTTTCATGGGTTTTTTTTAAGTTGAATCAAATAACTATGTTCTTAAAATTGTGATTTTATTGGGTAATTTCTTATTAATTGTGATTTTATGGGGTAATAACATGTTATTTGTGGGTGGGTTTCGGATTTGAGGGCTTTTTTTTTTTAAAATTTTAAAGTTTCAAAGTATTGCTCATAACGTGTTTGATAAAGTGCTTGAGTGAGTCTAGATTGTGAACTTGCATAAATAATAGCTTAGTGTTTATAGCTTAGTGTATCCGAATATGACCAAGAAGTACAAGATTGAGTTCTCTGGGTGTGGGTGCAATGGAATCATCAATCATCAAACTGGTTTCGTGAGAGCTGGGTCTTTCTTGGTCTTTGCTTTCTTGCTTTGGCTTTTGCAGTAATAGAACAAAAATCGATTGCATTTTCTTGATGCTGATTCTTGTAAAGATGAGACAATTCTTTGTGTCTATAATCAGAATCTGGTTTTAGGGTTAAAGTGCTTGATAAAAAGAATTCAATGAAAATACAGGTTTATGTTTCACAGAAAAAGGTTTGTTAATGATTTGTTGAGTGTATATGGTCATATGGTTGAGTTTGGCTACCCAAAGATTTGAATGGTTCTGTCTAATATTTGGTCTCTGGCACATTTGTTCTAATGCATGTGATATTTGGTTTGATAAGTGTGTGCGTGTGTGTGTGTGTGTGTGTGTGTGTGATTAGCATTTCAACAAACCAATTATGGTAATCCAAAATTCCAATTATCCAAGCTTTCAACTGTTATTGCGTGCTTATATTGGGAATAGTAAATCCTAAAGATCAGATTGAAATGAAAGCTATGAGCATGAGGTGCATATAACCATTAACAGTACTCATAAAATGGGAAGCTCCCTATTTGTAGTTTTCTGCCCAAATTGCTAGTTTGTGAGCTGCAAAATTTCCATCATGGTGACTTGAAGGAACTTTGCCATTAGTAAAATGTTATGTCTCAAATCTGATACCAACTATGTGCCTTTTATAAGTAATTTAGTGAGCCAGTGATGAAACAGAAGTAGAGGAGCTATTGAATGCTCTTACAGGAGTCTTCAAGGTCACTGTCAGAGTGTCAGTCTAGCTCCTAAACTTCCTTCTCAAACAGTCCATGAGTTTGATGTTAATTCAATGTTTTTGTTTGCATTTTATAAAAAAAAAAAAGTGTTTGTTTGCAATTTCAGAACAATTGTATTATGCTGAAAGATTTGTGTACGCGTATGGTTTTGTGTTGGTATTGTAATTGTGAGCCTTTTTTATGATTTTTTTTTTTTGGTTTTTGATAATGTATTGAAATTATTTTTTCTTTTTGAAATTTCTTGTCTCGGAACCAGAAAGAAAAAAAAAAAAAATAGTGGCAAGAATTGGTATTGGTGGACCAAGTTTGGATACAGAGCTTGTCAATTTGAAAACTTTGTCTGCTTACATTGTCATAGCTCATTGTAACAGTGTTTTTGTTAATTCAATGTTTTTGTTTGCATTTTATAAAAAAAAAAATATGGTCATAACTCATTTGTTAGAGATATATTAGCCCATTAGCATAGGCCCAAGTCTAATTCTACTTTGTGTGCAAGTCAAGTCTCCTACTTGTACTAGAAGTCTATTAGTCTAGGGTTTAGTCTACTATATATACACATGTTATGATTCATTGTAATACAGGGATTTGTATTACACTATAATATATTATTGATGTAGCCATTTAGGGTTTCCTCCGTGGATGTAGGCCGTTTGACTGAACCACGTAACCCTCGTGTGTTATTGTATTTTATATTTTATGCTTTCGCTTCCGCATCTATACTAGCATATTCAACATGGTGTATCAATGCTAATATTTAACAGTAATAGTGTCCTTTTTTCAATGGCTTGAAAACTTTGTCTGCTTACATTCATTTTTATGCTTTTCACTTCTTAGTTGTCAGGCATGATACAATGTCATATGAGGCCTTTGATTCAAAAATTGGCTGTACTGCCAATGCTCACAATCTCTTGAGCTTGCCTTCATTATTGCTGAGCGCCTAAGGAGGAGAATCACATCACCGCAAGCTCTTGCCCTCTAGGCTTCTACAGTGAGGCTTTAAGAGCCCACCAATGTGCTCTTTTTCTTACGTTAATAGCAGTTATATTAGCATCAGCACTATTGGATTTTTAGTTATTTATGTTGTGTATTGTGTGTATACTAAAAGGAAGAGTGATGGTTTGAGACACTATGAAAACACAGAGGAATAAATGGATAACAATTTATTTATTGCATAAGAATATAAGATATGATTGCATTTTATTCTTGGTTGTATGGTCCAGATAGTACAGTTAAAAGTAATTTCAAAGCTTATTATTTCAGATTTTTCTTATTTGAGATACCATTCAATTGATTCTAAAAATAAAGAAAGATATTTTTTATTAACCAAAACTCTTATGCTTCAATGTCATTGTAAGCCCTTGCCATAATATAGGTTGGGATGGCTGTGATTATTGAAATAGTCAAAATTCAATATTTTGTTGATTTTTTCAGTAAACAAACAAACCAAATATTTTTTTTCTTTTTCTAATTATTATCAATTAAAGATGGTTTTTTTTTAATATAATAAAAAAGTAGAAAAAATATTTAATCATATACTAATGTTGATTATTTAATTCACATAAAAAAATTATCAAAAAAAAAAATATACTAACAAATTAATCATAAATCAATGTTGCAAGTTCATTTTCAAATAGGGGTAAATTTGTCTATTTTAATCATTTCCTCTCCTCTCCATCCTAATTTTTAAAACATCCAAATAAGGGGAAGGGCTAATTACTCTCTTCCCCCTTACTTATTTTAAAAACATCCAAACAAGGTGGAGGGGAATCATTCCCCTCTACTCTCCTCCCCACTACTCTCCTCCCCTCTACTCCCCTCTACTCTCCTTCCTCTCAAAACTTCCAAACAGGCCATTAGTTTTCTATTATATATATTTCACTAGCACCACCTCTAGCAGCATGTATGGTGCAGATTCAATTGAAGCAACGAGTTTTAAGATAAGTAAATGCTGGGGGAGTAGAACCATAGAAATGTTGGCTAAACTGTCTCCCTGTTTAGCTATAATCTTGCTCATAGAGGCATGAATATTGATACTGGTTGCCATGCTTGCTCTACGTCTGATGGATCTATTTTACCCGTCCTTCGTGATTGTACTGTGGCAATAAACTTTTGGCTGAGAAGTGGTCTACCAGGTACCTTTTCAGAATTCTTTGATCCTGACTTAAGTTGGCTCCATATAAAAATAGTCACTCTAACTTTCTTTACCCCAGTGGCTCATTCCATTGGAAATTGTTTTTTCTTTATGGTATTTGGTATCTTTGGCTTAAGATAAACAATAGGGTTTTCAAGCATACCAAACCTAATCCCTCTCTTAATTTTGAGGTCCATAACATAGCCATGGATTTTTGTATCATTGTTTCTCCTATGTTATCTCGTGGTAATGACAGGACTAGGTGGATCAATTGGGAAAAATCAGATTTGAATTGGTTCAAGCTGAATATTGATGGATCCTCCATTGGTAATCCTGGTAAAGCTGGAGGAGGAGGAATCATTAGAAACCAGCATGGTAACCGGGTAAGGGGCTTTGCTAGATCAATAGGAATTGCTTCTAGCGTTGTTGCTGAATTATGAGCTCTAAGAGATGGCCTCAAGTCTTTGCATCCATCTTCAGATTCAATTTCTAATTGTTGAAATAAATGCCTATTTTATTGTAAATCTGCCGAATAATGATAACAGAGAGGCCAATGGCTGTGCTGACAACATAGCTAAAAGTGGAACTAATATGTTTTCCGGATTTTGTTGTTTTTGAATTCTCCCCCTAATTGTATTTTGAGTAATGCTTGGGACACATAATTTCTCACAACTTTGTGCCACAACTCGCCATGTGATGAGTTATGATTGGCAAATGTGTCCTCACATGGCTCACATCACACCTTTGCCAATTACAACACGCCATGTGGCGAGTTATGGCTCAAAGTTGTGGGGAATTATGCGATCCTATCATTACTCTTGTATTTTAGATCAGCTTAGGCTTGATGCCTTGTGCACTGTTTTTTTTTTTTTTTTTTTTTGTAGGCGCAGTGCTATAACTCTGTAGCTGCTCTTTTTTATTCTATTCCAGTTAGTCAAAAAATAAAAAATAAATGGGTATCACAAAGAATACCATTACTATTGGACTATCACTTGAACAATAACCATATCCGACAACAATATGGTCTACCTCACTATGTGACTCGTATATCCTACACATCATATGTTCTCTCACCAAAAAATTGTGAATTAGTTGGTTTTACACCAATTAATGGTGTCAACAGGCCAATGGGTTATCAGTTGATTGTCTAATGGAACAATTCCATATAATTATGCTATTCTTCTTTTGTTTACTTCCGAGTTCCGAGTCATGAATTTTTTCGGTTCAAAGCTTTACTTTTTAATTTAAGACAACCTTTTAACGACCAACCATTTGTCAAAATTCTAGAGGTAATGATAACTTTTAGAGACCTTTAACGTTGCAGACACCTGAACTGAGTATCAGAAACTATGGGCCACTTCTCCAAAAAGGGGAGAGAATAAAAACAAATCGGAACTCAAATCTGCAAATATGATGCAAATGTTTCCAGTGACACTTCTCAATAAGAATATCAACAATTACTGGACAACAAAAAATAACAACCAATGATTCAAATCTATATGCAGAGCAAAGAGATTAGGATAGAGAGACGCAGGCCATAATTAGCAAGTGGGATGGCTATCTTGGGCATCAACAGCCGAAGCCATAACTAGTTGGGGTTCAGCAATATAAGCTTCCTTTCTTGCTTTCTTGCGTTCACGTTGCAACCTGAAGTTTTCTCTCTTTCTTGCTTTGTAACTGTTAGGGTTCTCCGGCTGTAGTTCTCGCGGATAAACACTGATCTGTCAGTTATAGAATTTCATTGTCTAAGTCACCATTTAAAATGTAACTATTCAAAACAAGAACTGTAAGGTTTAATAACTTTAAAGTTAACCTTCTTCCTGTCGGGCCCAAACTTCTCAAATTTAACTAGTCCATCTATCAAGGAGAATATCGTGTGGTCCTTGCCAAGCCCCACATTGTTCCCTGCATGGAACTGAATTGTTGCAAAGAAAACATTTAGGTGTCATTGGAAGACAATACGCTGAGGGATGAGGAACTGTTAATAACAAGTACTTTTTCTTTTCTTGGGACAAATAAACTCCTTTGGAATTTCTAAATACTAATAGAGAAGCTTGAAATTATTTCGTGTAAAGAAAGTGGAGAATTACTTTAAAAATTATACACAGGTTATACGCAAATTTCCCCACTAAACCTCTATATTTAATTATCAATCTACTGAGTTTGATGAACATGATGCTGGCGGCTGGCCAATCACAAGAATGGAGATTTTTATCTCTACTAAGGAAATTCATGTAATTCATTGTGTTCTAAGCAGTACTGCTTTTCTAATTTCTATATAATTGCACGATCATCTTTTATGAGAGTTACAATGGGAGAGGAAGGATTTGAACCTTGAACGTCTCAGTTGGAAACACCAAGAGCTACTAATTGAGCTACAAGGCCCTTGGCATATAATTGCACGATCATCAGCAGATACAAATTAAGACTGAAAGCTGCACATCATGTAGCCTCCATAATCAAAGTATCAAACTCGCCCAAACAAGGGATATTCTTCATAGAAATGTTGTCCTCTTTTTTACCCCACTACTTATAAGAATAGTCATTCTAAGGGGTGAAGCTATAATGCCAAAAGCTCTTTAGTACTGTAAAGGGTTAAGCATCCCTCAAACATCTATCTCCGAAATGTAGCTTTCAGTTCCAAACTGGTTTGCAACCCAAAACCTACCTGTGAATTTTGAGTCCGAAACAATCTGTTTCCTCAAATGGTTCCAATTATTGTCAGTCATGCCAAACTCAAATAGAAAGAGTATCCTAATTCATAATATCACCAAATAATGAAAATAAAAGTTAGACCAAAACGCCTTAAATTTCCTAAGAAACCCTCATAAAATAGTTCTATCCTCTACCTGACCTCTATAGATTGTAAGCCTCATGAATTTCAGGTTACAAGAACCTATGCAATTCCAAAGGAACATAACTAGAGTACTTTTTCTTGATAACCATGGAGTATCATATCCTAACTGAGAATAAATGGAACTACCAAAGACCCACAAGGAGCACTAGGTTAGGTCCAAGCTTCTTTTACCACAGCAATTTCCCTGGTAAAGACAGGCATAACCTCTAAAATTTTCTGTGTATACAGTAAATACTACAGAACTGCATCAGATCAGACTTAATAAATTCCAAGGGAAGGATTTGTCCTTTGCTGTTTGTATCAATCCTTTCGTGTAATCTCTTAGTAGTTTGTGGAGTGGTATCTAATCTTATAATATCAACACATGTTGTTTGCATCAATCCTTTCCCCTTGTTAGCAGTTTCAATTCCTCTACTTATTTACAACCCGCCTAGCTAGCCATCGCAGCTAGCCTCAGTAATTTCCTTTTCTTAACTATATTCATGAGTAATCTCACGAGAACAATGAAAAATGAATACCTTAGTAACCTAAGAGTGTCAAAGGGGGTGCCTAGTAACTACGCCCATGTATGTACAGTTTCAAAAAGAGCTAATCAACCAACTCGGAACTGTAGCAAAACTGAAGACAAATTTCCAAGCACAACTGAATTAGCTGTGGCGACATAAACTTAGTTATGCATATGCCGACTTCAAGCAAAATCATGATTGAAAAATAATTATAACAAAACATTTCCAAACACAAGACATATCCAATTGGGGGAGTATTTCCCAATAAATCAACCAGGGCAGCAATTTAGGTAACACTTAGGAAGTACTGTTATTACTTTTAGCCCTTCTCCAACACATGCAAAATAAGTACCTCTCATATTGCTAACCAAAGTGGGGGATAATTACACATACACAGGTCTAGTATGAGATAAATTCAATTTATCATCCTGTGGTTTTAAAATTGCACTTACCCAAGTGAACATAAATCCTCAAAAAAAATTACCGCAAAATCTTTAAAAAATCATATATTCAAATCACTTTCTTTGGAAAGTAAACAAAATAACAGCTTCATTAAAATCTCAATATATTAAATTCATTAACAAACCCAAATACAATTAAAACTCATGCGCACAGAAAGTGTAACCTTTTTTTTAATTGGTAAGTTTACACTCCCCAGTCGAACCTCCCCCCCCCCCCCCCCAAGTGAGTGCATTTTGAACCTACAAATATACTGTCCACACTTTCTCAAAGGGAGGGAACGAGGTGCCATTTGAGCTGGACTATAATCCTCCAAAGTTATTAGGGTAACTCCACCATGGAGTTTCTAAAATCCTATCCATCCATTTTGAAACAAGTAAATTAGATTTATACCAAATGGTGACACTCGTTTATTTAAGAGTTGATGACATTGCAACATACAATACATTCATTTCAAAATAGATGGATAGGATTTTCAAACTCCAAAATAGTTACACTAGGACATGAACAGGATTCGAATCCTGTTTGTGCTATAACTCATTGGCATTTATAAATTTTCAAATCAAAGTGTTGGTAAATTGAATTGGACACAAACCCACATATCTATCATATACCATACAATAAAATTTGAGTTCCAGAAGCCATAATTATGCCAAATGGTTATCTTCTCTCTACAACAAGTGGTTACACTCTTCTTGCACCAAGTAGACTTTATTAAAAGGCTTAGGTTAGGTAAATTACCTAATTTTCTTACAATTTGGGGTGCTTTCAAATTAAAACCTGAGCTTATTAAAAAGATTAGGATTAAGACCACAAATTTGTTCAATTGTTTCAATTTTCAGCCTCAATAAAAATTCACATAAGTCATAATCAAAACCTATATGAACATGAAAAATCCTTCAACATGAAATTATAAGACCTTGGCTACACTACACTATATTAAATCTGTGAAATTATATAATGAGTAATAATTTTTTAGTTTTCATATGCAATAATACTAGCGATTATAATGAAACCCCACAAGCACAAAAATATAAAGCTCCAAAATTTAGAGGCAGTGATAATGATAAATACAAATACCTTGGTACCTCGCTGGCGAACGATAATGGAGCCGGGCTTGGCGAGCTGGTCACCGTAAATCTTAACGCCGAGTCTTTGACCTTTGGAGTCTCGGCCATTCTTGGTGCTTCCGGCACCTTTCTTGTGAGCATTCTGAATGGTCAGCGGAATTCTCCGTGGGACCGACACCAGCTTTGTGGGACCCATTTGTAAGGACCCACCAAAGTCGCCTCTGAAGAAAGAGGACGAAGATGAGCTTGAAGCTAAGCTTAGCCCTCTGAATGCCCCAGCTAAGTTCAAGCTCATAGTCATAGACATGGCCGCCATTTTTCTTTCTTACTCTATCTCTCAACCAAAATGATTTCACGCAGAGGAGAGAGTGTGCACCGGGCAACCTTATCTTATTCTTCTCGAAGGAACTGTCGTCTTACACAACAATGAACGACACGTCGTTCTTTTGAATTTGTTAGTCGTTTCGTTTGTTTCTCTCATCTTCGGCTTTTGGGAAAAGTAATGCATTTAAATTTTTTTTTTTTTTTAAACCTTTGAAAATGGTGTAATGTGAGAACCTCTCTCACAGCACGTGTGGATCCCATAAAAGAGAGATCTTATGAGATTGTTTCATAAAATATCAATTTTTTTCTTATATTTGATTATTTTTAGAAAAATTTTCAGGAAAAATTTTCAAATATTTGGTTCAAAAAAAAAAAAAAAAAACACAAAATTCACCGTACCAATAATTTAATCCCACATATCCACAATACCAAAGCACAATTTGATTTTACAAAATATGAAGACTCTATGTATCTAAATAAACTATCATAAGTAACAAAATCAATAAATTCTCTAGCATTCAAATGATATTCCATTGAGCCTTGCAAGGAATACCATTTATTAGAAAACAACCATCAAGATCTCTGTAAGGACTCAATTTGTAACGACTCCAAAATGGTGTTGGGTCACTTTCTGCCTTATAAGCTGTGAAGCCAAGGGAGTAGTGTACCACCAAGCCTCTGATCAGATGTTTGGTGGTACACTATTCCCTTGGCTTCACAGCTTATAAGGCAGAAAGTGGGGGGGTTTTTTTTCGATGTGGGACTGATGAGCCAAAATCGGTTACAAGCAAGCTATTGGCAGAGCTGAGGCAAAAATGGTCTCCACAATCCCCATTGGAAATTAACATCCACACATCACAACTTTCTAATTGCTTGGAAGACCCTGAAGCTAAAAAAATAAAATACTAATGTTGCAAGATACCTAATATAGCCATGAGTAGAATTTTCTACTTTTAGTATTTCAAGCAAACCAAAACTTCATATTCCCCCAAAAAATTTACCAAAACCCAAAATTGGGTCATCTTATGTTTGGCACAGAAATGCCTCAATGGAAAAAAAAAATAAAAAAATTGGTTATCATTTGTTGTATTGTCTTTTATCTTCACAATCTTATTATAAATTAACTAAGAAGATGTTAAAAGCCTTGTACCTTAACCGGTTGGCTTTTTCTGATGTGGTTCAAAATTTTAAATCTTACATCTCCTAATTATTGAATTACTAAAAAATAAATAAATAAAAAAGATAAGAAAATTGAATAAAGAAAAAAGATAATTGATTTTTTTTTTTAATGCAAAGTAAGAAAAATAGTGAGTTGAGCCGATTCCAAACATTTAATTGGGCCCATTATAAAGTCTTATGGATTGCTTCTGCATTAAGACGAGCTTGGACCAACACACACTGGTAAACCACCAGTACTTTTAAAAGCCCATTAACAAGAGAGAGAGCCCATTAGAACCCTAGCTGAGGTGAAGAGCAAATTGGTAAATCAATGTCTTTCTTTTCCAAAACCAAATATAGGAATTTGGAAGGAAGACTCTATTAAGCTTTTTTCTCTCTCTCGGAGGCGCCTCTGCTCAGAGCTCTCTCTCTCTCTCTCTCTCTCTCTCTCTCTACTTCTATACCTACGGTAAGAACAACAAACCCAACAAAACAAAATCCTCAAACTTCGACGATGCGTTTAAGGATTTCTTTTTCAAACTTTCAATATTTCGATATTCGATCTGTTGTTTTATTATATATATATATATATGTGTGTGTGTGTGTGTGTGTGTGTGTGTGTGTGTATATATCTGTGTGTGTCGTATGGTTCTGTTTCATTTTGGCTTTTGTGCTCGCTTCTTGTTACTGGGTTTTTGGTTTTAGATTTTTAGTTAATAATATGTGCGTGCCTGTTTGAATTTTTCAATCTAAAAATGGATTGGTGATCAGTGGGGGTTAGAGCACAACTGATTTAGGTAAATGTTTTTTTTTTTTTTGAAGCATACGTAATAGAAACATTTGCTTCTATTTATTCTTTGAGTTTGTATGTTTTGTTAGCAACTAGATGTGTGTTATATAATTGGTTTTGCATTGTTCTGGGTACGGTTGTTAAATTGGATGATTTCATGATTTTGGGTTTGCCATATGATGTAAAGCTAGTGGCTTTGGTAGCAATTATGAAATTTTGGGTTTTGCTATATGATGTATATGACTGGCCACAAGAGTAGGTTATTGTTGATTTGTTCCTAATGGCATAAACTTCTTTCAACTGTGGTTTTATGTTCGTTTCTTGGTAAATATATGGAAGGTGAAGGATTCATTGGTTAAGGGTAATGTGGTTGTGATATTTTAGATTGACATAAATACACATCATTTCTTTCTTTTTATTTTTTTCCCCAAAATTTAAAGGATACCAGGCCATTACAATAATTATATGGAATGTTTCATACTTGATTCAGAAATTTTTTGTGTGAGTGTGTGTGTCTTCTTTTTGCATATTTGCTTTGTGTGCCAGACCCTTGTTTTAGTCATTGATATGGTTATTAAAATATGTAGCCGCAGCAATGGTGCGAGTGAGTGTTTTGAACGATGCTCTTAAGAGCATGTACAATGCGGAGAAACGGGGGAAGCGCCAGGTCATGATCAGGCCATCCTCAAAAGTCATCATTAAATTTCTCCTGGTTATGCAGAAGCATGGTATACTATCATAAGTCACCTTCATTTTTTTTGTTTACTCATAGACATTTTAAGTTCTCTTTTAATATATTTGGTGTTACTCTATAGGTTACATTGGAGAGTTTGAGTATGTTGATGACCACAGGGCTGGCAAAATTGTTGTCGAACTGAATGGGAGGCTCAACAAATGTGGGGTTATTAGTCCTCGTTTTGATGTGGGTGTGAAAGAGATTGAAGGTTGGACTGCAAGGCTGCTCCCCTCAAGACAGGTTAGCACCACATGCTTCTTGTAAAGTCATTTTCAGGAAATTTGCTGTTTCTTTATTACTGCAAGCCTTCAAGCCAGATGTCTCCTGATATGTTTTTTACCTTAATATGATTATGCCATTTCCTTTTTCATTAAATGTTTGGTTTAGGGTGAATTTAATCTTCAGATGATTGGCTGATACTGATGATTAAATTTATGAAGAATGTTAAATGTAAATTAATGGCCTCATTTGACTAATTTGTTAAGGGTGGCCAAATCTGTTAAGGATCCATAACTGATCCCAAAAAAATTGGGATAGGTTAAGGAGATCAAATCTGTTATTGTTGTTGTTATCGGCTGTTTATGTCTTTTTCTCTCCTTGTCCCTTTTTGCTTTTCTTTGCTATGCTTTTAATATGCCCTGCGTATTAGGATGGCACTTTATCTTGCTCATTTTTATTGAAACTCTATGACTTAAATATATATTTTTTAAAATGGACTTTGATCTGCATTACATCTCTTTAATTTTATTCGGTTATACAGATTGCCATTTTTTTTTTTCCTGAGTGATATATTTCTGAAAACTGCAGTTTGGATATATTGTGTTGACAACTTCTGCTGGTATCATGGATCACGAAGAGGCTAGGAGAAAGAATGTTGGTGGTAAAGTGCTTGGATTTTTTTACTAGGCTTAATTTCAAGACTGATCTCTAAGTTTCTGCTTGAGAGGAATTTTTGGGTGTATTTCCAACTCGGTTAATATAGAATGGTTCTATGTTTCATATGATGTGTGTGTGAGTGGCAATTTGTGTACCCACATTTTATGAAGACTGTAATGTTGCCTTTCATTTGCTCTCAGTCTCTCACTGTTAAAGAGACTACATATTTGATTATCGTTCAGTCGGGTTATATGAATCACAATTTACTGCAATTTTCAAGGCTTTGATCATTGAAGTATCCATTTGGCCTGGTCATTGTATGAAACTATGAAATATGTCATCTTTTTCCTCTATGTGAGTGATGGGCAGGCTACAGAATTCAAACTGAACTAAAATGATAAATCAGTTTATTTTTTAAGTAATCTTATTTATCAAGTTTGTCTAAAAGAGTTTCTCAAAAAAAAAAAAAGTTTGTCTAAAATCAAATCAGAACCAATTTTAGTTCATACATGTGAAAATTTCAAATAAAATTCCAAGGGGAAGATGGAAACACCAAAAATTAAATGCTTGATTTTGAAGTAAATTTATAACAATTATTATTATTATTATTATTTATTTTTGTTTTGTATCTCATCCCATTTAAACCACTTTTTAGACCAAAAGGTTACTGCATACCTAAAACTAGGTTTAAATTTAAAAACAATTGACATTAGTTATCCTATTTGCTTCTATAATACTTTTTACTATATCAAAACAAAACATCCTTGTATTTCCAAGATGGTTTCCCCCTGTTAGAATTTGCTTGAATATTTTACGTTGGAAGTTCTTTCGCTCCTGTGTTGAAGGAATCTTGAATTAGATTTGTAATTTTTTTAACGTATTAAATTGCCTATTAGATCAAGTTACTTTAACTTCGTCCAACAACAAAATTGAAAAGCATCAGCGACATTGACTATAAATACTTTCAAACCCTAAACTAGCTATAATTGAGTAGCCTCACATAATTTCTAGTCATAATTGGTGTTTGGGCATAAGCTCTATTTTACATGGATTTCTTTTAAGGGGGTTGAGAAAAGTTGATCCAAAGCTACACTAATACTGATGAGTTCTATCATTACCTTTTAACTTATTTTTCTCATTACCTTTAACTCCTTCCTCATCATAATTATCGAAAAATTTAACTCATTTCCTCTCTTTTTCTCTAAAAATCTTTTATTTTGATTAGATCCCAGCCGTTCCAATTTACCTTTAATTCCTTCCTCATCATAACTATCGAATTATCAAAAAATTTAACTCATTCCCTCTCTTTTTCTCTAAAAATATTTTATTTTGATTAGATCCCAGCCGTTCCAATTAAAGAAGAATCACCAAATCATCATTTAAAACAACTCTATCTTTAATAACAACATTCGATTGCATTAAATTTGTGTGTTTGTTGATACGAGACCAAATTTTTAACTTTACATATTTGGCAATTTGGTTTGCAAGAAAATTTTGTCCATAAAGTTTCTAATCAATCATATTATTGTATTAATATCAATAATCTTAATATCATTTTTTAGTCAAATTATAGTCATATATATACAAAATTGGTTCTACATCATATCTACAACTTTTTATTTCTTTTGTTTTTGTTTTTTTAAATTGCTACAATGAGTTATTGTAGATCTTTCATCCATTTGTTAATTACCTTTTGTTCTTTTTCAATTCCGTACTCTTCAACTCCTCTTACCTTTGATTCTTAGAAGTTAGATCTCTCTCTCTCTCTCTCTCATGAGCGGTGGTTGTTAGGTGCCAACGTAGGCGGCCGTGAATCATTGTCGTGGAACATCTTTTGTAGTGGCCAATTTGGTGTTGTCTTCTCGTCAAATTTCTGTTGTGGATTGATTGGTTCTGTCAAGTTATTACTATGTGGTACGATGATACTGATCTAATTCTGAGTAGCTAATTTCTACAGTAACTACGATGAGGTTGGGTATGAGCTGATTTAGCCCCTATATGACATGGGTTGAGTTGAGCATGGTGGGTGTTGTGGAAAAAATAAATAAATTATTTTGTATTATTTTAATTGGATTTATAATAAAATGAAGATTGAGATATATGCAAGGTCAATTGAAAATTCTAAATTAAAAAAATAAGTTGCTTTTGTAAAATTTGGCTAAACTTTTTCAAATCAGATGTGAATGCTTTAAAAATGAAGCGATAAAAGATATGATAGCAACGGTAACATTTAAACAAGTTAAATATATAAACATTAAAATCCAAAACTCACATGATAAAGAGTACATGAAGTAGATTTCTCTGAGATATATTTTGAGGCCATTAGAGGATATAGTAAATATGACATATCCACCTTCAAGATGGGTTGAGCACATTTAAGATTATTATAATCTCAAGTGAGAGTTACATATGACATTGCCAAAGATAGTAGTTGCCCTCGTCGTGCAAGTTTCCTTCCTGTCACGAGCTAACTTCCAGGATGAGTCTCTTTTATTGTCGTCGTCGTCATCATCATCGGCATCATCCTCACTGTCACTGCTACTTCCTGCAGGCTCCAAATCCATAGGATCCCTATAAGAATTACAGTGGATATATGTCAAAGTGAAGGGACATTATGGAAGACAATTTTTTGAAGCCTTAGAATTAAAGTTGAAAAAACTTAGTGGCCTTTTGTAGGTGTAGAAAAGAGTGGGGTTGGTTGGAGGATCTTCTTGGCATATACTCTTAAGCACAACTTTTTGATAATTAACCACAAACTAAAAGAGACCTGTAGCAATTTTGGAATCATATATATTCGTAGTATCTTTTCTCTTGCAACTTTTGTGAAACCTTGGCGTTTCACGTATGGTAGTAGCCGAATTTTAATGTGATAGCCACATTGAGACTTGCAAAATACCCTTAAGCAATGTTATCGAACTCAAATATTACCTTTTCTTTTTTTAATTACAAAAGTGCCTAGAAGTGTTGGTCAGTCTTAAAATGAGAATGACTACTTACTTATTCATCCACTATTTTTTTTATTAAGTTAAAAAAGGAAAAGAAAAAAAAAAGTTGATGAAACCATCAGTTGCAAGCATACCCTTCGAAGACTGTGTGAACCCCAAAACCACAGCAAAAAGAGTATGGTGAACCCCAAAGTAGTTTGAATAAGTATGTAACAAAAATCCAACTCACCCTTTCATCATGAGCTACTTACAGTTACCTTTAGGTATGAGCAAAAATTGGGTGACCATCATGGCATCTTGTCAAAGATTAGTGCGTGCTACCACTAGTGAAACCAATCATGGCGCTAGACTTGTAGTAGACTAGTAGTGACTCCCAAACCAAACAAAGGCATATCTACCTGCAGTATTAGTGTGAACTGAACTCAAAAGTGGACCAACTGTACCTATTGAAGAATGTCTCGTCTTTTGTATCAATACAATACTTCTGAATAGGGAGATGCTACGTCTACAATATTTTTATAACAAATCACAAGTGGTTAGTTGTTATTGGTTCAAATTTGAAACTAACACTAAGATTACTTTTTTGCCCTAACAATAACAACCAGTAACAACCTGCCATTTAGGACTTGTGGTAAAAATATTGTAGACATATCATTTCTCTACTAAATATGGATGCTAGGTTTGGAAGCAACACTTGGAATCTTTTTTTTTTTTTTTTGGATATGCTTACAATAATGTCCCGGTTTGTTAAGTTTTCGGTTCAAGATGCTTCATCTTTCTGCTACTTATCCTCTTTGTTGGTATGTATATATATATAGGATTATGCAAATGAGTACCCTTAGGCATTGGTTAAAAATCCAGTTAAAGAAAGTTTTTATGAGAAAAAAAAAATTAATGGTTTGACAGTTTTTTTCATTTTTCATAAAAAAGATGTTAAATTTTTTTTTTTTTCTAAAATAGATTATTAATCAATACTCTAAGAGTACTCGTTAGTATTTTTCATATATATATATATATATATATATATATAAACAATTAATTCAACATGTGTACTTCAGGATTGTTCTTTTGTATCTGTTGACGTGGGTGGCTTGAATTGCCAATAAAGCCCACAAGCCCAATATTTGTATGTCGGTCAAGTATGAGAATATAATTCCCAGTAATTGCCGACCTATAACATATATATATATATATATATATATATATATATTAAGTTTGTGATAAACGGCAAATATATAGAGAGAATTTGAGAATTCTATTAACTTAGTAAGTGCAGCCGTATAAGAGAAAATAGAAAAAATAGAGGTAGTCAGTTTCTATTTTTATTGTTTTTGTGAGAGAGTGTTAGGGTGTAATTAAGATTTGGATTTATAGAGAGTGTTTTTGTGTACTATTGTATTTCCTTATTTTTTATAGTGAAATTTCTCCGTCGTTGCCATGAAAGTAAGCAGTTTACCGAACCACGTAAATTCCTGTGTTATTTGTATGTACTAGTTATTTAAATTCTGCTTATTTACTATTATTAATTTGAGTCCTGAGGTGCTATTTGCACAACAATATACTTTTGGACTAGGATGGGAATTCTTGGACCCTTGGCTAGTCCCTTTTACTTGCCGTTACGGAATGGCTTCCTTTCCATAGATTTCACTTTCCTTAGAAGTACATATTTCCTATGGTATTTAACATCTATGGTTGCAGAGAAATTTTTTTCTTTTTTCAGGAGTAGGGTGGTAAAAGCTTCATTTCTTGAAGTTTGTTTCAAAAAGGTTGTGGAGTCCTTCTTCAATCTTCATGGTTCCAAAGTTTCCATCCCAAGCCTAATATGATTACCATCCTTTGAAGTGGTGAAAACTCAAGACGGATTTTTACCCAAAAAAAAAAAAAAAACTCAATACAGACGACTCCTCATTCTGTAACCTTAGGCTAGCAGGGGAAGGAGGCCTCCTTTTAGATAGTGAAGGTAATTGACTAAGGCATTTCTCTAGATCAATTGGTTCTGTCACGAGTTTTATAAGTGAATTATGGGCATCGAGAGGTGGGTTTACTTTGGTAGATGAATGTGGGGCCACAAACTTGCATTTAGAATTAGATGCAAAAGTGTGATAAATTTGCTGCAAGAAGTACTAACCTTTTAATGGCACACCTTCTTACTGATTGCATATATAACCTATAGAAAAGTGTCAGCAGAAACCAATTTTTAATAAAGCTTGGTCTTTATTAATGTTTACAAGTTACTTCAAATGAAACTTAACGTGAAAACCCAACTCAAAGTGGAATCTGACATCATAGAATAGGGTTTGGGGTTAGAAATGCGCCAATTAAGATGACTTTTTATTGCAATGCAAGTTACAAAGGAAGATGAAAAACCAATTAAAGTGATTACAATTCCTTAGAAATTAAGTTCTAATTCATAAGTCTGTGTTATTTCCGGTGCCACTTATTCGAAGTGAATATCAATAAACAAACTAACTCGAAGCACAATTATTCAAAGTAAGTTAGATCAACGTGAATTGATTTGAAGTAAACTATAATTCGAAGTAAAACCCAATAAGATCAAATCCTAAGCCATTAAATAGTTTAAAAAATGAGTTTATTGTAATAAAATTTGGAAATAATATAACATCATAATTTGATATTGTTTTCGAGTTAAGTTCTAGGGTTTTAGTGTTTTAGATGCCCAAATGGTTAATATATATGGATTTAATTATTATAATTTAACCATTTTATGAGTTTAACATAAGTGACATAAGTTGTAATTAACATTTATCAAATTACTAAAACTAATTATGTGAGAATTATAAGTGAAATTTGGCTATAAAAACTGTAAGGACACGATTTGGTAACGAACCTAAACAGTATTGGGTTCGCACGTAAAAAGGCCCAAACAATATCATTTGTAGAGCGTGGGTTTGAAAGGCTAGGTCTTGGTCACCAGGCGGTGGGTTTTTTGTGGAGTTCATACATGGTTCGGTTTTCTTCACCCCTGGAGTCTTTCTCCTGGAGGTAGGCTGGGAGGTTCTAGTTTTTGGCCATTTTTTCCAGCCTCTTCTATAGATTACTTACCTTTCCTTTTATACCAGCCTGCATCCACTGTCCTTCGTCCACGTGTAGGTTTAAACTTTCCAAAACTGATACTTGTCCCATCAGTCCATACTCAAAGTCGTTGGGGGTGGTTGTAAAAGCCAAAGAATGCGGCTCTGTCAGGTGCAGAGTATTGAATGACAGTAAGGGCAGCTTTCCCTTGATATTTTAGATTTTCTTTCAAGTTTAGTCCTATACCGTTTTTGCCTCTCTTTCCGATAGGACTTTGGGTTCTGCCGAGGACTGAACTGTCCTCGGCTGTATCCCAAGGCCATCTTGTGCTTTATATTATCGGGCTTGGGCCATAACCCTCCTCGACTTGGACCTTTGGATTCCCCACGGGTAAATGGGTCTGGCCCATAAATTACTTGGGCCCCACAATAGTCCCTCAAAACCTTGCTGTCCAACCTCTTGGTTGGAAAGGGGGGTTTTGGTAATGCCGAGCCTTTATTATGGCTCACTTAATTCGGTCTTTCATTAATGCTGGCGGTTTTCCATCTGTCCAGGAAATGTACCGATCAACGAGACATTTTTTGATTTTACTCCCGACGCGTTCTTGCCGTTTGGTTATCCAAAACGCGCTTTTAATGACTTCTATTTACGAGACTCATTTACATTCGACGGTTTGTTTGATGAGGTGGGGAAGTGGAACAGATACATTTTTGTTTACAGATTCTTTTTGGAAACCTGGATGAATTTAATACCTTCCGTTTTACCCTTCCTATAAGAAGACAAGTAGGAGGTTATCGCTTTCGTACAGAAACCCTTTTATTCTTCTGAGATCTGAAATCCTTAGCCTCCCTTAGCGTTTACTTTACCCACTAGTTATGCACCAAATCATAATACGTTCACCATAACAACGAGTAATGAAGGAACCATACCCCTCCCCAAAGCACCATGTTCTAATAAAGCTCGAAATGACTCGGTCAGGGCAAGGATGGCGGAGACTCAAGATTTGTCTCACCTTCCTTTCAGCCAAAATCTGAAGCAGGGACTCGTCACGTCAAACTTTCGGCGTGACTAAGTCGAGAACACCCATTATCAGTACCAACCGCTCTCTTATAAGCATACCTAATATGGCACCAGTGTGTTAGGAGTCAGGACTGAGGCAGGGACTAAGTGTCCCTACTTCTTCCTCTCTTCGTTCACTAGCGCCTCCTTTTGCCTCTCTCTCTTCTTCTTTTCACCACCAGATCCATCCTGGTACTTTTCCTTCTCCCTCTTTTGCTCATTTTTCTTTCTTTTCATCTCTTCCCTCTTCTTCTCCTCCTTCTTCTCATTCATCTCCTTCATCTTCTTCATTCATCTCCTCCATCTTCTTCTGAAGAAAGTCCTTCTCTCGATATGGGCACTACTGAGGCAGAGTTTGGAAGGATTTCGGAGACGAGTTTAAAAAAGAGATCTGGCTGTTTATTTAATGTATTGCCCCTTTTTTTTTTTTTTATGGTTTTGGCAATCTATCTTTTGTATAGGCTTGTTTAAGCCCCTCATTGTACGTTGTAATACATCTTTATATTAATAAAAATTGTTATCACTTTACTTGACATGTTCTATCTCTATATTTTTCGAAATAATAACGCAATGCAAAGACATACAATCGTGTTAATTCTTTTTATTTTTAAACCGTGACCGACGTCTAGGACCGAAGTCTCAGTTAAATAAAAAGATCTTGCTCTGTGTTTATAAAAACAGTCCGGCTTAGTAATATTGAATCGAACGAATGATACTTAGAGCCAAAACTCCCATTAGGCGGGAAAAGGAAGGACATTATGACGAGCTTACTGAGTCGGCCTGGCACAATACCGCCGACCTTAGAGTACAATATTTGGGGCCCTAATCCTTCATCAAAGATAAGGGCGCTATTACGAATTTGTAAGTGCTATTCAGCACAATAATGTAGCATTTGAATCAATGACACCTAAGGCCAAAATGCTCGCTAAGAAAAAGATATCACCATAACTTTAATAGAGTTGTTTGGCACAACAATGCCGACCTGTAAAAAACGATACTTACCTCAAAACTAGCCGAGATGACAGCTCAATACTCGATGCGGTGTAGGAAGTAACCATCCGAGGACGTATCATCCGCAAAATGAACAGCCCCCCTAGGTTACTGAATAATAGCGCGTTTCACCATCTTCTTAACACTCCTATCGGCATTGACCTTTTACAACATTTGAGCCGAGGATTGAATAACTTAGAATTGCTATTAAGTAGCCAACCTTACAAAACTCAATCTTTTCCTCATCCAAGTAGTTGGTTTCCCCATAGGCTTGAGTCCGAGGACCATGCAATGCCTTGGTTCTGTCCAAAACCTAGTTTTCTCATCCAAGTAGTTGGTTTCCCCATAGGCTTGAGTTCGAGGACCATGCAATGCCTTGATTCTGTCCAAAACCTAGTTTTCTCATCCAAGTAGTTGGTTTCCCCATAGGCTTGAGTCCGAGGACCATGCAATGCCTTGGTTCTGTCCAAAACCTAGTTTTCCTCATCCAAGTAGTTGGTTTCCCCATAGGCTTGAGTCCGAGGACCATGCAATGCCTTGGTTCTGAAAACCTAGTTTTCCTCATCCAGTAGTTGGATAGGCTTGAGTTGCAATACCTAAAACCTAGTTTTCCTCATCCAAGTAGTTGGCTTTCCCCATGCAATGGGTTCTGTCCAGTTGGTTTCCGAGTCCGAGGACCATGCAATGCCTTGGTTCTGTCCAAAACCTAGTTTTCCTCATCCAAGTAGTTGGTTTCTCCATAGGCTTGAGTCCGAGGACCATGCAATGCCTTGGTTCTGTCCAAAACCTAGTTTTCCTCATCCAAGTAGTTGGTTTCCCCATAGGCTTGAGTCCGAGGACCATGCAATGCCTTGGTTCTGTCCAAAACCTAGTTTTCTCTTCCAAGTAGTTGGTTTCCCCATAGGCTTGAGTTCGAGGACCATGCAATGCCTTGGTTCTGTCCAAAGCCTAGTTTTCTCTTTGCGTGGGACCTTGGCTTTAGGGGAGTTAACTCCTCAGCCAAGCCCCTAGAGTTTATCCATGCGATGAATGCTACCAAGCGTAGCCCCTAGTCAAGAAGTATAGACCTTACTTTACACTAAAACTCTATAACCAGTTGTTAAAAATGGCAAAGGAACTCTCTCAACCTACCGTCTATGCCAACACACAAGCCTTTCCCACAGACGGCGCCAATTGTAAGGACACGATTCAGTAACGAACCTAAACAGTATTGGGTTCGCACGTAAAAAGGCCCAAACAATATCATTTGTAGAGCGTGGGTTTGAAAGGCTAGGCCTTGGTTACCAAGCGATGGGTTTTTTGTGGAGTTCATACATGGTTCGGTTTTCTTCACCCCTGGAGTCTTTCTCCTGGAGGTGGGCTGGGAGGTTCTGGTTTTTGGCCATTTTTCCCAGCCTCTTCTATAGATTACTTACCTTTCCTTTTATACCAGCCTGCGTCCACTGTCCTTCGTCCACGTGTAGGTTTAAACTTTCCAAAACTGATACTTGTCCCATCAGTCCATATTCAAAGTCGTTGGGGGTGGTTGTAAAAGCCAAAGAATGAGCAGAGTATTGAATGGCAGTAAGGGCAGCTTTCCCTTGATATTTTAGATTTTCTTTCAAACTTAGTCCTATACCGTTTTTGCCCCTCTTTCCGATGGGACTTTGGGTTCTGCCGAGGACTGAACTGTCCTCGGCTGTATCCCAAGGCCATCTTGTGCTTTATATTATCGGGTTTAGGCCATAACCCTCCTCGGTTTGGACCTTTGGATTCCCCACGGGTAAATGGGTCTGGCCCATAAATTACTTGGGCCCCACAAAAACAATATAACATGACTTATTCATGTGAAAAAAAATATATATATTGGGTACCCTATTTGACATTTGACTCTTACATATGAAAAAAAAAACTATGAATATGTTTGGTAACTATTTTTTTCCCCTTATTTTATGTTTTCAAAAACAATTTTCTTTTTTTGAAATTAAAAAACTTGTTTGGCAACCCAAAATGGATAGAAAACAAAAATTGTTCTCAAAACTCAATTTGTGAAAAAACTGAAAACATGCAAAAAACTGTTTTTTATTTCTAATTATCAAAAGTCAATAAAAATACGCATTTAATTTAATGAATTTGTCTCTTTTAATGAGTTAGCATTAGAGTTCAAATCCTAACAATAACATATTTTAGTATTTTCTATTTTTTTCTTCAAAAAATTATTTTTTTAATTTCAACTAACCAAATATGTTTTTTATTTCAAAAATACAAGAAAATTGTTTTTTTCTTTATATTCCTCAAAACAAGTTTTTGAAAATCGAAAATAAAAACTATTACCAAATATAACCACTTTTTTCAACTAATATGCTCACAGTTTTTTCCCACAATTTTCAAATTTTTTTTTTTTTTAACGAAAAAGCCATTGAACTCCTTTTTTTTTTTTTTTTTGGTGAAAAAGGAAATTCATTAAACTAAACAAAAGACAAAGTCTAAGGGCAACGCCTGTTAACATACAATTCGGAATTATCAAATTCTAAATCCGACTAATGAGGGGAATCTTCACACAAACAAAAGTTTACAAGCTGCTGCACTCCCATTCGGACTAGCTTGTCTGCGCAACGTTTCGCCTCTCTGTAGCAGTGCCTAACTCTAAGCTGAGGAACTTGGACCATCATCTGCCTGTAGTCATCAAGAATGGCAAATATGATATTGTTAGACTGGTTCGAGTTGGTAAGCACATCAAAGATACTTTTAACATCCAACTCTAACACTACAGTAGGGAAGTTTCTATGCAAGCAGAGGGATAGTCCCTCCCTCACAACCCATAATTTTGCCACAAAACTCGTGGTAATCCCGATTTTCCTGGAGAACCCAAGCAACCAATCTCCATTATCATCACGAAGAATCCCACCACACCCTGCTGGTCCTAGATTCCCTAAAGACGACCCGTCAGTATTTAGCTTTACCCACCCTCTGTTAGGCCTCTCCCAACGAATGGCTCTGAGGCCCCGTCTATGTTCAGTCATCGCATTAATGCCACAGTGAATAAATTCTCGAGCTTTTTGGATAATTTCAACGTGCGTGTTGGGAGACATGGGTTTGTTTTAGAATAAAACCAGATTCCTTCTCTGCCATAATATCCAAATGGCAAATAGAAAAATGGTATCCTAGTGAAGTGGAAGGGTTGCCTTGATGTTCTTAGTCATCCATAGTTTCAGCTCCCCATTGAAAAACTCTGTATCATTCCTTGCTACACCTAAATTGAACCACACTTCTCTCACCGTCCTGCAATCCCGAAGAACACGGACAATGGTTTCCCACCTCCAATCCACACAGAGGACACATCATGTTTGTACTCATCCCCCTTTCCGCGAGGCAGGCTTTGACCCTGACACTGTTGTGCATGCATTTCCAGGCAAAGAATTTGATTTTAGATAGAACTTTCGCCTTCCAAATCCACTCCCCATCAAACTGGCAAGGCTCATTATTAGTGGCTAGACTATAGGCAGATTTGAGTTCAAAGACTCCGCAAGGATTCGGAGACCATGAAAGTTTATCTTCAGTAAGTGCAATCATGGCAGAGGGAGTTGCTTGGATTTTCATCTTCAAATTCATTGGCCACTCCATGGTAATCTTAGTCCAATCCCAACTACCATAAATCAATATATCCTTCACCCTCAACCTTTCGATGTCAGGTTCAATGGGGCCTTGAATGACACTTCGTAGAGGACCCAGGTCTGACCACAAGTCACTCCAAAAATTCAGGTTACTGTCTTTCCCAAGAGACCATCTAGCTCCCTTTACAAAGGTAGTTCTACCTTTCTTGATGCCCTTCCAAACTTGGGAGCAGGGAAGTTTATTTGGATTAGGGGAATTAATTCTTCTTGAGCTGCAATATTTCCTCTTTAGAACTTGGGTCCACAAAGCATTTGGCTCCGCATGCAGTCTCCAGTTCAGTTTAGCTAATAAAGCGGTATTCCGATCTTTTGCTGTTTGAAATCCCATTCCTCCTACTTGGTGACTTTTTCCCAAGAGACCATCTAGCTCCCTTTACAAAGGTAGTTCTACCTTTCTTGATGCCCTTCCAAACTTGGGAGCAGGGAAGCTTATTTGGATTAGGGGAATTAATTCTTCTTGAGCTGCAATATTTCCTCTTCAGAACTTGGGTCCATAAAGCATCTGGCTCCGCATGCAGTCTCCAGTTCAGTTTAGCTAATAAAGCGGTATTCCGATCTTTCGCTGTTTGAAATCCCAATCCTCCCTCTACTTGGTGACTTTTTGCCAGCCAATCCAATGGATCCTCCTACTCGAATTTGAAGTGCCCCATAAAAAATTCCTATTCACCCTATCTATACCACTCGAAATCCTTTCCGACAGATAGGCACATTGCATTACATAGGCAGGAACAGTGGATAGGGAAGACTAAATGAGAACAACCCTCCCTGCCATTGATAATAAATTAGCTTTCTAGCCAGCTAGCTTCTGCTTCATTCGGTCTAGGATGAAGTCAAAATCATGAGAAGAGGATCCGGGGTGTCTAATGGGAATACCAAGGTACTTACCAAGTGACCAGGTGGACTGGAATCTGAGGATGTCCGAAAGGGAATCTCTAGTGTCCCTATCTACACTTGGGGAGAAAAACACCCTAGATTTAGCTTCGCTCATTGATTGCCCTGATTTTTCACAAAACTCATCGAGTACATCTCTAATGGTGGAGCAATTAACCTGATTTGCTTTGGCAAATAACACCAAGTCATCGGCGAAGAACAGGTGGGAAAAGGATGGACCACTTTTTGAGGACTTAACCGGGTTCCATAGTTTCTCAGCACATTTTCCTTCTATGAGCTACCTCAGCCAATCCATGCACAAAATAAACAAAAAGGGTGAGAGTGGATCTCCCTGCCTGATACCTTAAGAAGGGGTAATCAGGTCCATAGTCCCCCCATTGAATAAAATGGTAGTGGTCACTGATGAGATGCAGCTTATGATCAAGTCAATGAGGTCCATGGGGAGATTAATATGGAAGAGTCGTTCCCTGATAAACCTCCATTCAAGCTTGTCATAAGCTTTTTCAAGATTAATTTTTATCGCCATGTAACCTTCTTTTCCTTTAGCTTTGAACTCTCATTTTGATAAAAATAGTAGTTCCAAAAAGTTTTTTTGATATTCTGTTTTCATTCTCGCATTATTTTTTTGATATTATTGAAAATGAAAATGAAAATTTTCCCCCAAATCACAAATTCTGAATTCCTGACTCGGTCATTGTCTACAATTTACTACTTTTCACTTTATTTCAAATGTGAAGATTATCCTTCTACGATTTAATATGTGTGAATTAAACTCTGCATGCAATTGTTAATAAATATTGTGTCAAAAAAGAAAAAGAATAAAAACAGTGTGATAAAATATTTATGGCAGAGTTCTATATATATATATATATATAGATATTTATTTTAGCAAAAAAAAAAATATATATATATATATATATATTTATAGATATTTATATTTTTCACAGTCTGCACGCGGAGAGAGACACAGTCACCCAAGGTCATCAAACCAAACCCAAAACTCAAAAAACTATAAAACTATTTGATCGTTTCTGAATATGTTGCAGACCACTTGCTAACGTTTCCAACACTTCGATCTCTCACATTCACACTCCATTTATATCTTTCTCTTTCATTTTTTGGGTTTGTTTGCACTTTGCACACACAGAGAGAGAGAGAGAGAGAGAGAGAGAGACAGGAATCGAGTTTGTGGGATTTGGAGATAAAACGATGGCTGCACCACCAGCAAAGGCTCGTGCTGACTACGATTACCTCATCAAGCTTCTCCTTATTGGCGACAGTGGTTAGTCTTCTTTTTCTTTTGAGAGATAGAAACTTTGAGATCTTTATTTTTATTTTTATTTTTTATAATCTTTTTGTTCTTATAGATTTTAAATTTTGGTATGGGTGCATTACTGCATATGATTTGGGCTGTCAACAAATGGGTATTTGATCTCATTTTCTATTTGATTGGTTTTAGGCTGTTGGTTTCAATTAGATGGCTGTGATTTTTATGGGATTTTTTTTCCCTGATATCTTTGAGAAATGGGTTTGCTTGATTTTTGGTTTTTTCCAGCTTTGTGCTATAATTTCCTACATGCTTTATAAGTAGATGGCAAAAAAAAAAAAAAAAAAAAAAAAACAAATAAATGGAGGTGAAATCATAATGGAAGCAAGGCTTGCTAAATCTGTGGGGCTAAATTTTGATGGGTTTGCTCTGGACAAATTTTTTTTTTTTTTTTGGTTGAGAGAGATTGCTATGAACATCTCTATTGTGTTGTGCAGCCAAATGTGATGTATGATGAGTTATGTACAAGTTTGTTGGCATCATGTGTATGATATCTTCTACTGCAGAATTGGAAAATATGATCAGCTCCATGTCTGTTTTCATATCTTTGCTTTTCATTTCCAGTGGATATTAGTGATGTTAAAAGCTTGAGGATTATTTGTTTGTATTGTCTTCTTCTTTTTAAACTCCTTGATCATGCAAAAGCCTTCTCTTGTTAAATTACCAAATCTTGTTTTGCGGGTTCTTGGTTTTTCCTTTTGTTACTCGGTTGCAGGTTGAGTGTCATGGATCCCTAGTCTTGATCTTTTGATTATGGACTCACCCAATGTAACAGAATCTCTAAATATATTATTCATTTTTATCACACGTATTTGACTTTAGGTCATGTTACTTGACATTTCTACCATTCTAGACAATGCATCCTTGACTTAGCATCATATCTGCACACAAGATTTTAGTTAGTGTTTAAATTTAAGGATGGTCTCTGTTCTACATGCCTCCTTTTTAAGCTGGTCATGGGCACTTGAATATTATGTTAAAACAAAGCACTTCAAATTGCCAGTGGCCTAGTAGCATCTGCTGAGTTTCTCATGGAGGTTGCCAGGGTTCAAACTCCTAGAGCGATAGGTTGTACGTAATTGAAGGGCTTTGAGGGCATCTGGCCTATGGCCTTAAGTAGTCAACCTATATATCTAGTAGACCCCCCTCCCAAAAATATATATATATACAGCCAAAAAAGAGGACTTCAAAGTCCTGAAAATGGCCAAACGTAACATGATAGTTTTTTTTTTTTTTTTTGTTTTTGTTTTTGTTTTTTTGTTTTTTGTCTTGGTTATTTGACATTCTTATCAAATCTCTGCAGGTGTGGGCAAGAGTTGTTTGCTTTTGCGCTTTTCTGATGGTTCCTTCACAACCAGTTTTATTACCACCATTGGGTTTGCATCCCTTGGAACTTCAGTATTTATCCAATTATTAATTTTGCAAATTTGCACCTAGTAAAAACTGATACCAAGACGAGGATCATGGGTAACTAATTGTGGCACCTCTTATGTGAATAGGGAAAAAATTAAGGACACTTGAATGATTGTTGGCCTTTAGATTCATTCTATTTATATTGCAACATAAAAGACTTCAATAAATTGATGAAATGGTCTCAAAATTTCAGATGCTATATAATCAATTGCTCATGCTCATAATTATTCTAGACACCTCTTTTGTTGAGGGTCATGACTTACATGCACCTTGCTGTGATGGCTTGAGGTTGAGAACTTGCATATATATGCATTTATATCTGTCTTGGTATTTCTTGTGATTTCAATATTAAATTTTCACAACAGCATAGATTTTAAGATAAGAACCATTGAGCTTGATGGCAAACGAATTAAATTGCAAATCTGGGATACAGCTGGTCAGGAGCGGTTTCGAACTATCACAACAGGTTTGTGTTTTGGATTTTTGTTTTTTGCGTCTTTGATTTCAACGTGGGTAGATTGTTCCTAGTTTGTCTCCTCATTATTTGCAGATGAGTGTTTCCTTGGACAATTGAAGCATTGTCCATATTCCAGCCTTGACATTGTAAACCCACCCAGCTGTTGAGCTTTTCAATTAGAGAATTAAGAAAGGTTGCATTTGGATTTTTGGTTTTAAAATCAAGGGATTTTTAAGAAAAATAACTAATATAAAATGCTTGATATAAATTTAACAACACATGATGATGTGAATTTTAGAGATTTTGCTCAAACAAAAACAGTTGTGACATGATGGATTTGAAATGATATCTTAAACCTAATTATTTCAAACCCACATATTAATAAAGCTCCAAGCCCTCCACAAATTTCATCAATAGGAAATTTTTTTTTGGCATTTCATACTCTATTCAAGTCATTTAAACTGAAAATTCAAATTCAAATCCTTCTCTCCAAATGAACCAAAAAGCATAGTTTCTTAAACCCCCCTTTTTTCTTTTTTGATCATTAAGATTTTATTTATTTAAATTTTTTTTTTTTTAATAAGTAATAAGAATATATTAAAAAGAAGAGGGGTGTCACCTGAGTATACAGGAAGTATACATCAAGGACAAATGCAAATCAAGTGCCAAAAGTACAAAAGTCCATGAAACCATGGACTGAAGAAAAAGAACGAAAACCAAACACTGTAACCCAATCCAGAAGAGTCTTAAGGAAGAAGAGTTTAAGATCTGCAACTGATCTCTCTTAGTCCTCAAAATGCCGGTTATTCCTCTCCCTCTAAATGCACCACATCAAACAATGGGGCACAGTCATCCAAATAGCCGAATTCCGATGCCTCCCCAACTTTCCTTGCCAACAAGCCAACAGATCCACCACTGTTTTCGGCATGACCCAATGAATGCCAAATAGAGTAAACACCATAGACCATAAATCAAAAGCAATAGGGCAATGGATAAGGAGGTGGTCAACAAATTCCCCATTTCTTTTACACATACAACACCAATCCAAAATCAAAATCAAAATCTGCCGTTTACTAAGATTATCAATAGTCAAAATATTCCCTAAAGCTGCAGTCCACACAAAAAAAGCAACTCTAGAGGGGACCTTAGACTTCCAAACAGTCTTCCAAGGGAAAGACTGATCGACACTATTAGTCAGTACCTGGTAATAAGAACGAACAGTAAAACCTTTACCCCTAGCAAGATTCCAACACATCTTATCATCCCCAACTCCTTTCAAAGAAGCTCCATAAATCCTAGACATTAAATTGTAGAAGGATTCCAAATCCCAATCTTCGCTGTATCTTCTAAAAGTTAGATCCCAAAAGAGAACACCATTTGGGAACTTCATCAACTCAGCCACAGAGGCCTCCTTATTTTGACTTAACGAAAAAAGTCTTGGGTAGAGCACACACAAAGAAGCGTCCCCACACCAAATATCCTGCAAAAATCTAACAGTAAAACCGGCCCCAACCTCAAATTGGATGTGACGAACAAAAGATGGCCAACCACGACTAATAGACTTCCACAAGCTTACCCCATGAGGGCCAATAACAGGAAGAGTGCACCAACCTCCCCCTTCAAACCTTTGATGAAGTCCCACCATGTATTTGGTTCCTAAACATTTGTGCTTGCTGGCATATAAAATGGGATGTCTGATTTATACTTGTAAGGATGGTTCATTTTTATTTGAACTGCATCTTGCATTATCTTTAGATTGTAGAGGAGTTTGCTTATGTTATTTGTATCTTTTGCAGCTTACTACCGAGGAGCCATGGGTATTTTGCTGGTGTATGATGTTACTGATGAGTCATCTTTTAACAGTAACTTCTCTTCCTTTCTCTTCCTGTTTTAGTCTCAGCATTTGGAATTTGCATAGCAATTGCTAAGTTTGATAAGTTTATAGTATTTGTAGTTTGACGGATTTATCAGCCAATCTTGTGGGATATTTACTATAATGTGCATGTATAGTTTCATCTTTTGTACTTATCATTAAAAAAAAAAAAAGTATAGTTTCACCTTTGTTGTGGTCATAGAGTAAAATTTCTTTTGTATATTTTCATTTAGAGTTGGTGGTTGTTGCGCCAGTTGTGGTGCCTTTTTCTTTTTTGAGCTATTGCAATTAATTCTCTCTCTTTCAATTCTATATGGAGCTGACCCATCTCTTTCTGTTCAGACATTAAGAACTGGATTCGCAACATTGAACAACATGCATCTGACAATGTTAACAAGATACTGGTGGGAAATAAGGCTGACATGGATGAAAGCAAAAGGGTAGGTGTTTTGTGATTAATCAACTTGCAGCAAATTCTGCCTTTTCACATGGTGGGCTGGATGCCAAGTTCATTGGTGGGCTTTTCTATTGCATGACTTGCATAACTGGTGCAGTATATGCCATCCTGCATGCAATCACCTTAAAAGTATGAGAGAAGGATGACTTGTGGATCAATATGTGAGTCTGTAGCCTTAAAAGCTTGGGTGCTGACTGGGCTTGTATATGATCCTCTCCTCATTCTCTCTATCTCTGTCTGTATTTGTGTGCGTGACCATGTGTTCTATGATGTTAACTATAATGTTTTCCTTTCTTTCTCTAGGCTGTGCCTACCTCTAAGGGTCAGGCTCTTGCTGATGAGTATGGCATCAAGTTCTTTGAAACTGTAAGTCACAATATACTATCAAGATGTAATCTACTTTTGAAATACCAGTTGTTCTGTTCTGCTCATACCAAAAGAAATATTCTGCAGAGTGCAAAGACAAATTTGAATGTGGAGGAGGTTTTCTTTTCAATAGCAAGGGATATTAAGCGAAGGCTTGCAGAAACTGATTCCAAAGTTGAGGTATGTTTTGTGTGTGGGGTTCCAAATCCCTTTTTGACCCTGTGATCTATTCTTTTTCTCTTCTTAAAAAGCAGTAGATTTGTGCCATCAAACATGGTTATTTCATTTTCTTTTCTTAAAAAATATTAAATTCTAATAGACTTTTTATCTTGTCTGGTGCTTTCAGCCTCAAACTCTCAAGATTAACAAGCCAGACCAGACACAGAATGGTGGTCAAGCTGCACAGAAGTCAAGTTGCTGTGGTTCATAATGAAGAATATTGGGAATTTTCTGATAGTGGCACTCATTTAGGTGTATTATCGATTCTGATGACATTATGTAGGGTTCGTGTATCTGTCCTGTTATTTTTCTAATGTACCAACCTGTGTGTGTGTGTGTATTTTTTTCACTGAAGTGGAGTCCAAAATATGCCATGCTAAAAAGAAAAATGTTGTTTTGCCACAAGAGTAGTGTTCTTTATCTGAAGAGGAGGATGTAATGGCAGTATATTTATTCATACTCCCTCTTAGAATATTACTTGTTTTTTAGTAAAATTCATCAAGAAACTTATAAACAAGTCCAAGTAAAACTGAACTTGCAATCCATGTCTCCAGAACTACTCTGAACTTCTTTTATTTGTTGCAAAAGTGACAAATACAACTCTTCAAAGTTGGATGGTCTTTAATATGCAAAATTTGGTTGGCCTTCTTTGCCAGGTTGAAAACTATCTTCTTTCCTTTTATGATTCTTCGAAAAGCCAAATTGGACATAGCGATCTCTGTTTCTGACTAACCAGTCTTAGTCTTTGTTGTGATACTGGATGTATGGTTGAATATAACAATTACTTCAATTTTTTCCCTAATCAAAATTGAACAACATATTTACGACACTCTTGTTTTAAGTTATGGTGGGTCGCAGTATGATTTACTTTATTTTATTTTGACGTTTTAAATCGTGAGATTTTTTTGTGTCTATAGAACAATTCATAAAAAAGTTTGAACAGGTTTAACCTTCTCATTCAACATCGGAATTTGGTATACGCCATCTCACACATGCTACTTACTATCAAAAAAGAAATGCAATTCGCCAAGAGCCTTGTAGCTCAAAGCCTCAAATGATTAGCATCTCTTGGTATTTCTAACAAAAACATTTAGGGTTCAAAAATATAATAGGAAAGAAATTCAAATTTTAATATAAGATGGGAAAAGAAGATTAATTAACAAACCCATAAAACATTAACATTTAAGAATTTTGGGCATGCGCGAGGCGCTCGCACCGGGGGAGGGGGGGGGGGTGGGGGTTCTAACTCTACTATAGTATCAAACCCATGATAAACTCTTCTACAGATATAAGAATTTGCATAACATTTTTACAACAAGCTGAAGTGTGAACCCATTATAGGTGAAAGTAAAATAAAATAAGATACTCAAACTCACAACAACTCAAAACAAGGGTATTATAAAAGTATTGTGAGATTTTATTATACCCTTAAACTTTCACTATTTCGATTGGAATATAGTTGAGTGAAGTAATTTTTCTACAAATCAATTATGTTGTAGGATAATTCAATCTCATTGAGAAATTCTATCCTAGAAGATTAGAGGAATTATCTGCAACCCATTGGTGGGCGTCTATGTTATTATTATTATTTTGCCTGATAAGATGGTTTCTTGATTTTGTAAGTCTTACTTGTCACTAAAAGGTTATGATGATCTTTGCAATTGTTCAATTGCTTTGTTGACTAACTGGACTTGCATTAGAAGGAAGGATCATGTTAAGTTTTTTAAAAATTGGAAGTGTAGGTATAAAATATAGAAACCAAATTGACTTAGACTATATTTGGCATTAGCTTATAATATCAACTTTTAACTTTTATATACAGTTTTTAAAAATCTCTTCTTCTTTTTTTTCCCGCATTTTCTCACTTTTTAAAAAAAATTTAAGATATAACTATACTTTAGCACACTTTAAATAAACAGTTTCAACAAAAAGCTATATAAATTATTCCTAAACGGATACTAACGTTACTTTCTAACTTATTTTTCTGTCCTCTCAATTGTTTTGTTGACTAAACTAGCAATTAGTGTAGAAAGATTGAGTGGCCGTGTAGTTGGGGGAAGGACTGAATGGGTCATGCTGCATTAGTGGGAACTAGGAAGGACTGACTTGTGCGACCATCATGGGGAAGGGCCAATTGGGCAGCTCCTTGATGTTCATATCAAAGAGTTCAAACCAAATACAAAGGACTTAATCTTAAAATTAAAAAAAAAACTTTGATTTTTTATTTTTTTTATTGGGATACTGTTTATTTCAAAGTAAAATGTTATTGAAAAAAATATATTTTCAAGGAAACAATTTGTTTTCAAGTGGTTTAACTGCATTCTTGAAAATAATCCAAAAAATATTTACAACAATCTTGTTTTGAGTTATAATAGGTCGCAATATGATTTACTTTATTTTATTTTAACATATGGGGGTTTAAAACATGAAATTTTTTTGTGCCCATATAAAAAAAGGAAAAATTACAACACTTTACTTTCTAATATAATATAAGGTCTACATCAAGCCTTCATTTGTTTTCTTATGCTTAATATATCTCATTTTATTATAAACCATGAGTCGGAATTCATGATTTTGATTTAGTGCTTTTGTAGGAAGTTGATAATCTTAAAAACTCCCTCTGTCATTTATATATATATTTTTGATTTCATTTTTATTTGTTAAATAGTGTCTGTATCATCCGCTAGAGAAAATTTTCTATAAAAATTATATAGATATATATGTTTGGTGATGCATCACTCACAATAGTGAGTTTTTTGGAAATTTCGTTGGCCAGTGACCTTCATCAATCAAAAACATTTTCTTGATAGCCAATAGAGCCAGCCCTTTTTCTTGTTGATGATGACAATTAAGTTGGCTGTCTAGAACCAGATCTGGCAATGTTTATTTAATCCCCCTGATGATGTCTTATCTAACTCTCAAACTGTAGCTTCCTTATAGAGTAGTGGAGTGATCGATGTATCATATATTGCCGTGGTTATGTATTATTTATTTATTTGGGGAATCATGTAACAGCTACTGCTATTGTCTGCAATATTCTCAATCTCACACTATTATTTAACCTATTATAATTAACCACGTACCTTCATGTTCCCATAAATGTTTTCGAATCCAACTAGGTATATAACTTGGGGCAGTGTCCTTTCCTTTCATCTATTACCCCATCCATTACTATCAAACCAACTTTATATCACACAGAACCCAAAAAACTTTATATCACACAGAATTTACCACCACATCTCGATCATGTACAACAAGCTGCTATGTCAATCTTTCACGCAAGATTTCTTGTCAAAATCTTTAATTGGTTCGATCCCTATGTTGTAACTCGTTCACCTTTCCCCAGTTGTGGACGTTATCCATACATATATACGTACCGACATAAGAAGGATATTTTAGCCTAAATAATGAGAAAACTTAGTAGTATAAACAAAAATATCTAATTTTCTCACTAAGAACAAACTTTACTTAATATCTTTATATATATATATATATATATATATATATTGCCAAACAAAGTGAAAGGAAAATGGTGTTAAATGTAGTTTGTGCTTAGTGAACCTATTGAATATTTTATTAAAAAAAAATTCATAGTACTACTGTACTAGTATAACTGCATCAACCCAATGGGTTATTTTTGTTTGTTTATTTTCTAAAAAATGATAATGGTAAGTGCTAAGTCCACTATTTCGTATCAATTCACGCCACGTCACCATCTTAAAATTCTCTCGATCTAGTCTGATCACCCATTCTTATAAAACCAAACACAAATGCTTCCTCTCTCTTCCGCAGCTTAATTAGCTGAGACATGAAGAACAACAACACTAATCGCCGTCACATTACCGAGAAGCTCCGGCTCCTCGCCGCCGTAAGTGCCGGCGCCATCACCGCCACAATTCTCTTAGTCGGCTTAAGCAGAACCCCCATTAACAACTTCAGCAACAACAACAACGATGACATCTCGCTCCTCTGCCCACTGATCCAACCCAACTCGAACTCAAACTCAAACTCAGCCGCCGCCACGACGACGCCGACTCAGTTCCTCGCCATTCTCCACTACGCCACGTCACGCGTGGTCCCACAGCAAACCCTCACCGAGATCAAAATCTCCTTCAGCGTCCTCCAAATCCTCGCTCCTTGCAACTTCCTCGTATTCGGTCTCGGACACGACTCGCTCATGTGGGCATCGCTAAACCCACGTGGCACGACCTTGTTCCTCGAGGAAGATCCCAAGTGGGTCCAGACAGTTCTCAAACGCGCCCCTGTCTTACGCGCCTCCACAGTCCGCTACCGCACGCGCCTCTCCGAAGCCGACAACCTCCTCTCAACCTACGAGACCGAACCGGACTGCTCTCCCTCCAACGCGCGCCTCAAAGACACGCGCTGCAGGTTGGCCTTAACGGAGTTGCCTGAAGAAGTGTACGAGAAGGAATGGGACATGATAATGATCGACGCGCCAAGAGGGTATTTCCCGGATGCGCCGGGGAGAATGGCGGCGATATACACGGCGGCGGTGATGGCACGCGCGAGAACGAGAATGGGTGTGACGCACGTGTTCTTGCACGATGTGAATAGGAGGGTAGAGAAGGGTTATGCAAGAGAGTTTTTGTGTATGAAGTATAAGGTGAATGGAGTTGGGAGGCTTTGGCACTTTGAGATTCCTCCAGCTACTGCTACTAACGAAACTGATACTACCAGTTTTTGCTGATATGAGATATTCTGGGGAAAAAAAGAAGAAGTTAAAGTTATAATTCATTTCTTATTTTAGATTTTTTATTTTTTAAGGTGCCAAATCAACATTGTATACGCAACTTTTTATTGAATATTTATTTATGGATTTGTATGAATTGACAGTTACCAAAATTAATAAAATTATGATATTTTAAATTTGAAGAATGAAAATTGGGTTTGAATTAAATGTAAATTATGGGAATTAAATTTTAATTCTCTGTTTTGTTTTTGTTTTAAAACTTTTGAACATGTATTATGTATAATAAGGGAGTAAAACATCAATCCCAATGGGGTTTTGATGGACCAAGATAAAGGGTGAGAGATGAGAGGAGAGTGTCTAGACTTTATAGTGACAGTAATAATGAAGATTCTGTTACTCTATGCAGCATAAATAATTAGATGAATTTAGCACAGACGGTAGTGTTGACTTTGTAATAATGGGCTTAGTTTGCGTACAACGTATTAGACTTAGCATGGGACCGAAACTTCACTCTTTGTAATTTTAACGTACAATGAATCAATGATAATGATAATGATGATGAGGATGAGGAATTCTCTTTAGCACTGTTCTTTTTCCAATCTATGGAATTTTCTAAAAGCTTGGCCTTTTCTTTTCTTTTTCAGGCGGTGTATGGTTTATCCAACTTATTGCACGACTTTTGTAAATATACAGTCAATCGCCTATCATTTACATTTATTGTTTTGTAACATGTTTCACAAATTTTTTTATTTTTTTTATAACACAGAAAACAAATAAATTGTAACCGGTGATTCCCATCAAAAATATATATATGGTAACCGGGGATACAAGATATAGGCCTCTAATTATACGTACTTATGGACGAAACTTGCTAATAATTGGGCCTGAAAACCTACCAAACCTAATAATTGGGCCTTAATAATTAAGAATTCTTGTATGCATTTTGCTATTTTCTATTTAAACATAATTTTTACTTTTTAGTTTTGTAAGACAGATTTGAAATTAATAATAAAATTTTCTTTAGTTTTACAATTGGTGTCGTCTCTAGCCATGCTTGGTGCTATTTCTAAGCAAGCTTAGGTGCTGATTGTTAGAAGTATGTGACTAAATGATTAAAGTTGCATATAACATTGGCTTAAAAAGTCAACTTCTTTTTACTATTATTTTAGTTAATATTCATAGGTCTTATTGCACTTTTTGATACTATTTATGAGTTTCACTGTACTATTTTCAGCTACTTTTTAGCTTTATCTACAGTTCTTTCAGCAAAAAAATTTTGTTCAGCTAAATAAGTTGTTTCTAAATGGACTCTATGTTTACCATATCCCAGTAACTTAAATTTTTGGGACAATCAGTAATTAACACATGCATTTATGTCGGCTGAATCATTTTTTTTATTTTTTTATTTATTATTTATTTTTTGTTGTTGTTGTTATGGTTGTGGTGCTCGAGGCCCAAAAAACTGGTGATTTGGGCTTGGACCCTCAATTTATTTGTTATTTGGTGATGTTCTTGGCCCATAATGGGAGATCCCAAAAATAATTGGTTGTTGCGATGGATCGGGCCTTTAAGCTAATCATTGTTAATTCATTGGAGGTCGAGCCGAGGATAATATCCTCTTGCCGAGCTCACCCTTTTAGGTCCCGAGCTAGGCCTCAGTTCCCTTATGTTTTTATCTTTCATTTCTCTCATGTTTCACACCCCAATTTTTCCAACCCCTCTCACCTTGACCTCCTTTCCCTTTTATACTCTCTCGTTGGTGGAGTCCTCATGATGATAGAATCATTCACCAGTGTGTGGGACCTACCGAATCAAGGGTTCAAGTGGCTATCTGGGTCTGTAACACTGTTCCCACCTGTCAAATCGGTTATCAACAGTGGGACCCATAGCTTCTGACGTTGGTTATGGTTAGGTGCACAGGCGCATGTTAGTCTTCGGATGGGGCCATGGGTCCGAGCGTCAGGCTTTTTCATAGCTTACTCATTCTCGAGTCGAGCGTATTCTTGAAAATGGGCCCCTCAACATCTTCGGCCCAACTCTGGAATGGGCCAAAGACCTACCTCACTACAATGGTAATATGAATATTTCATAGAAAATCAAATAGATGTGGCCCATGTGGGTAAAGTAACACTGAGTGCCATCAAAATACATGCCAAGTTTGTCCAAGTAGAGTAATAACAAAACATCAAATTCAGATGGAGGTACATCAATTAAAACAAAACCATGTTCTTGGCTATTCGCTTCTCTAAAGCAATGCATGATCTCCTTCTTGGAATATTCCTGATTAAGTCCCTGCAATCATCAATAATAGACACAAATTCACCAAGTGATTCCAGAGTTGCTACTAAGGAGACAAACCACAGCTTTACCATCTAACTCAGGGACAGACACAGGTGGGGGCCCGGGCCCCCCTAGCCCCTTTTTTTTTATTAGTAGGTACATTTTCAAAAAAATTAATAATAATAATAACTTGGGCCCACCCCCCCCTCCCAAATTTTCAACCCCATTACCAGCCAGCCAACCCAATGTAAATCAACTAGGAAAAAAAGAAAAAAAAGAAAAAGAAAAAAGAAGAAGGTAAATATAGAAATTCAGTCCAAACTCCAAACACAATAGACCCCCTCCAAAATTTTCAACCCCATTACTAGCCGGCCAGCCCAATGTAAATCATTAAAAAAAAAAAAAAAGTAAATACAAAAATTCAGTCCAAACTCCAAATAGAGAACGCAATAAAAAAAGAAAAAGAAAAACTAAGAAGAAAGAGCAAGACTGCAAGACAGAGAGAATTTGTTTTTCCGCTTATCTCCAGCCCCCCTAGCCTAAATTCTTGGGTCTGTCCCTGGTCTAACTCAATTTCAACGGCCTCAATATGGAGTTGGGAGCAAAGGATGAGGCCATCCCTTAATCCCCACAGTTCTGCCACAATACTATTTTGGTCCACTTCAATCTATTTCAGTCCATTCAATCCATTTTGTCTCCTTTAATAACATCTTCTCCATTTATATAAAACAATATTATAATTATGTAATTTAAATCTTTTTGTTAATTACGTCTTTTATTCACATTGGAGGTCTAGACTCTCTCGAAGTAGTCTATTTATCAATTAAGAGGTCTTGGTTCCCTCGAAGCAACCAACAAACTCAATTGGGTTTGTAACAATCACAATGTTACATGCTTAGTTTTTATTTAATTATTTAAGATTTTATTTTTGTTATTAGGAGTTGGGTAATCAGATAATAAATAGGATAAATTGTTAGTTTAATATTTGAATAAATCTTATCTACTTGTTATTTAAATTGTTAGGTTTCTTTAGGATTTAAATGTTAGCTTTATTTTATAAAGTTATCTATTTATATGGGTTGATATTAATTAATAAAGGATTATTTAGTGAATATTTACTTTGGAGGTCTAGACTTCCTTGAAGTAGTTTATTTATCAATAAAGAGGCCTCGGTTCACTCAAAGGAACCAACAAACTCAATTGCGTCAATTGGGTGTGTAACAATCTACCAACTGAAAAAGGAACAAGTTTTTAAGTTAGATTTCAAACCAAAAATAGAAAAGAAGTAAAAGAAAGTGAGAAAATGTTTAGGAGTCGTCTCTGCTCTGTTCTATCATCGTTTCTCTTTGCTTAGCTTCTACCTTGCTTCAAGTTGTTGTCTGCTCTTTGTTGGTGTTGGGTAGATGGTCTTCTTGTTGGGATGGAGCTGGTTGTTGAGAATGGTTGTTGAAGGTTTTTGGTAGATGAAAAATGAGGGATTTTTCTTGGTCCTCAGGCTTTGTTTTGGATTCTGTTTTTGGGGGTTTTGGAGGAGGTATGATAGTTTTTCGGGTTAGGCAGGGAAGGTTTTTTTGGGTGTTTGTGACTTAGTGTGATGTGTAGGGAATTTAACCCAAATTCCCAACCTGTGAGAAACAAAAAAAAATAGAGAAAACAAACGTCAAAGAAAGACAATCAGAAGCACAAGACAGTATTTAGTGGTTCGGCAATTTGCCTACATCCACGGAGTTGCAGGGATTTTACTATTATCAGGGAAGAAGAAACTACAAGAGTGCGGCTACAGTTATTCCTCACAATAAAAAACACAGCCACAACACCCACAATAAAAACCCTAATCACCAAAGTCGGTTTCTATATAAAAATGGGCCCAAAAATTTTTCCCAGGGGCGTTGCCCCCGGACCCCCAAAAGACTTGTCCATAAGCACTCCAACTTAAACCTACCAACCCAAGCCTTCACTCCATGGACTAAACCTCAATAAATCTACCATTAAAAACCACACAATATTATTTAGGTCAAATTGAGTCGTTGAACCAAATCAAACAAAAAACTAAACTCCACAAAAACCCAATATGATGTTGATAGAAAGTATGGCATGAGAACTATGTCATTAATCTGCGAGTCCACACAAGATTTTTTTTATTGGGTAGAGGTTAGAATGAAAACCAAAATAGAAATGGTAAAAAGCCCAAACCGTGGGAATGTGGAATCCGTGGGGCCGGCCATTGATTATTCCTAATTGGAAAGAAAGTGAGAGCTTTCATATGGGGTTTCCTGTGGCTTTGGGGATTTTAAAGATGGTGGATAAGGATAGGTATCCTGTCTCACTAGATAAGAATGGATGAGATATAACACTCGAAACATACTAGCAATTAGAACCAATACCATAATTTACTTGTGCAATGGATTAAAACTTGGACTGCAGTGTACATAGGGAATTTTATAGACTTTAAGTCAACCGTTAATATCTCAGATCAAAACTTGGCATGCTCATTAATCAAAAGAAATTAACTGGATTTTTGAATAAATGATAAATCACATGTATGTCCTGATAAAAAAAAAATCAAATTTAACAAAGTAAACGAACTCCATAAAAACATGACACAAAATTAATTAAATTCCTCAATCTATTTGATACTCAAATCTTAATGACATATTCAATAAAAGAGACCCAAATGATATATTTAGTAGCAATTTTTCAAGAAAATCACACTAAAATTTTAGCATGTGTTCCATAGAAAATTACATATTTTTTCACAATTAAAATGCAAATCAAGTAGATTCTTTTAATCAACAATACCTTATTTAATTTAAACCTAGTCTTCGCCCATGAGCAAGAAAATTACAAAAAATTTCATGGTGTTAAATATAGCACCATAATTAATTCAATCATATGGTTGATTTTAAAAGTCCACTAATATTAGTTGACCATATAGAAATTGATGAAAATCAACAACAACAAAAATTATTAAAACTATGAAATTATTCATTTTTAAGCTAAAACTTCTATCAAAATTTAGAATTGGACAAAATACAGTATCAACATATGAGACCTCATAGAGATTAACTATACTCTTTAGCCAAATGAGCCTAGCTACTTGAGAAGTAATGGCATCCACAAAAGAAAAGTCAGTTCCCGTCCACTGTTTAGAACATTAAAAACATTTTAACTTATCTTCGGGTTAAAAATTATTTCAAGAAGTTTATATATATGCTAATATTTCTAGAAGTTTGCAAAATTCTAGTGTAATGCACAAGCAATCTACGGGTGTATATATATAATTAAAGCCAAACCTGAGAAAAAATTTAATTAAATTTTAAATTGGACTTTAATTGTTGTCTACATTTACATCATGTGTTCTATCTAAATATTTTTTAATTTTTACTAATATTTTAAGTGAATTAATGTTGTGCAAAAGATGAAGAGTCTAATATAAATAAACCATAAAAAAAAACCCAATAATAATAAAAAGTAAATTCATGTGAATATTCAAAAAAACTAAAATTAAAAAATAAAAGGAGGGGGAGAATGAAACTCATCTATGACTATATATATAATTAAAGTCAATGCTAAGAAAAAATTCAATTAGATTCTAAATAGGATTCCAATTGTTGTCAAATTTTACGCCAAGCATCCTATCTAAGTTTTTTTTTTTTTTTTTTTTTTTTTTTTTTTTTTTAATTTTTGTTCTAGGTGAGTTAATATTGTGCAAAAGATGAATAGTCTAATATAAATAAACCATAAAAAAAAACCCAATAAACAAAAATAATAATAGTAGAAAGAGTAAACTCATGTGTATATATATATTTTAAAAAAAAAAACTAAATTAAAAATTAAAAGAGAGAGAGAGAGAGAGAGAGAGTAAAACTCATCTATAACTTAAGAAATGTCTAACTCTTACACCGAGAATAATTTGAACCCATATATATATGTGTGAAATTATAATTATTTTTAATTACCATACATATGCACAAGTTATATATTAGTTTACATATAAAAACAAATACTAAAACTCTTTTTTTTTTTTTTTGATAAACAAAGACTAAAACTTATTTATAAGTAAGGTAAATTATGATCCTCAATTACATTTAAATATATAGTTGTGTTAAAATTAATTATCAATAAAAAAAAGAAGATAAACATTACTTGTATTTCATCAATTAATACAATTACGTGTTTGAATTTAATTGAAAAACTTAATATAATCCACGTAGTGCTTGTCTCAAGACTAATTTGTGTTTAGTGTAAATTACAAGTTACCTTTTTGTGGTACGGGTTAATAATAATTTAGACCCACAAGCTTTTTCAATTGTTAGGTTTTAACCTTCTAAAATTTAAACTAAATTGATGTTCCAAAATAAATAAATAAAACTAAAATAAAATCATTAGGGATACTTGAGACGGAATTTTAACAATTTCATTTTAGTTCAAACCTTAAAAGGTCAATCATTACTGTAAATAGTTTTGTGAACTAAATTGTGATAGGATCATATACATAAAGGGGAAAGGAAAAGGTTTCTTCTTCCCCCCACCAACTTTGATCTTGGATCCTGGAGACAACAACATACAAATGATAAAAATAACCACCAAATCCAAGAATTTTTTCGTTAGATATTCGAATGTATTGGTATCTATTTTATGATAATTACTATGAGGACACGATTAGTAGCGACCCAACACGATACTGGGCTCGCACGTAAATAGGTCCAAACAATATGATTTGTAAAGCGTGGGTGTAAAGAACTAGGTTAACTTTTGTATAATAAAAAGATTCACTCTCACGTATATTGAAAGTCTAGAGTTGGCACAACGATCGTTTTCTTTGATAATCGATACAGTTCTTTTTCTCTCTTTTTGCTTTTCTTCTTTTGTCTGTGTTTTTCTTTCTTTTCTTTTCTGTTTCCATCTCCTTTCTGCATGTTCTTCTTTTAGTTTATATATCACCCTTTGTGTTCCATCCTCACCACACACGTGTAGGTCGGGTTCGGAGGATTTCTTTCTGTCCCATCTAGCACCTCCTGGAACTTCCTATGGGTAGCTATAAGGCTGCTTCCTTACTGTTCAGGTATCACCTCCACATTAATGCGGCCAGAGAGTTGGTTGAGAGGTCATTAATGCGGAGGCAGCTGTAACTATAGATATTTGTTTGCCTTATCTCTTTCACCCTTGGTCGGTTATTCTATCTTTAGTGGTGACCTAGTTCTGAGATCTGGTTGCAGTAAGACCGCGTTCTGATTGTCCTCGGACGCATACTGCCGAGGAGTATGGCGTCCTCGGACGGATACAGAACTATATCCTCGTGATATTGATTACCACCACCCTTCGGTAATTGTCTTGTGACCTGACATGGCCTCCTCGGACGGATATGCATCCTTGGATGGGCCACAGGCCCAACAATCCTGACCTTAATGGGTCTGTTGATTGACAGGCCACCACAATAGCCCCTCAAAATCCTATTTTTCGACTCCTCGGGAGAGAAGGTGGATTTTGACGTCATAAGCCCGTACCTATGCGTGTTTTAGGGCACGCCCCTGACGCTTCAGCATCCCGATTTTGGCAGCATTAAATTCTGGCAACGCCCTTGTCTCCCACGTTCGACGGTGAGATTTAAATCTAACGGCAGAAGGCCTTCCTTGTTTTGTGAGCGGGAACTTTACCGCTCACAATCCGTATATGACTATAAAGGCGTTCCCCAATTAACCCTGTACTTTATCTTTGATGATTACGTGGTTCCAGAGTTCATACATTGAACCTACCTTTCTCTATTTTCGTTACTTTCCTGGCGACTACAAATAATCGTACTTTGTCCGAGGTCATTCCTTTGAATCTGTAAGTCCTCTCGAAGTTTTTTCTACTTTTATTTCAGACCCAACAGTCTTTTCTGCTAAATCTTTTAGAAAAATGGGGAAACAAAAGAATCCATTTCGATGTCTCGTTGAATCCGAGGAAGGTATTAGAAACTTTCGCTCTAAGTATAAAATCCCCCCAACGGTAGGGATGAGGTACGCAGCCCAAGGGGAATGGGTTGATGCCAGACAAACTGGGGAAGTAGTTATTCCCATGATTGCCTTTTTAGAGGGCGGGATGACTATCCCCATGGGTAGTATCACTAGGAGTTACCTCAATTTCTTTAGGTTATCCCCCACCCAGTGTGCTCCAAACATGTTTAGGGTCCTGGGGAGTATAGACGCTCTGAACAAGAGAATGGACTTAAAGCTAACCCATCATGATGTGAATTGGGTGTATAATCTCCATCACTTAACCGGCTAGAGATATTATCTCAAGTCGAGATATCCCGAGGTAAGGCTAATTTAGTGCCTTCCCACTTCAAACAAGAACCTAAAGGAGGATTTCCTTATTCTCTCTAGGGAATGGCACGATGGTTTGCCTTGCCCGACCGTAGAGGGAACACCGGGTGGGCGCGTAGTCATAGATCTATACTTTTTAGTTCGTGAACACATTTCATTTACTTTTTCCTTTTTCATCATTTTTGTCTCCTACAATTTTCACTCTAGACTCAACGGTTTTGCAGATAGACGCTACACGAAGCCCAATCTCAGGTTAGTCAATAAGGCGAGCCTGGATAAGTTATTGAAGGCCGAAATATACGTGAATGAGGCTGACGGTCAGCTCCAGACAGCACACTTAATTCTCGGCTATACTCCCCTTTCTTTTGCTTTTCAGGCGCCGAAGTGCGTGATTAGAGCACGCGATCCTCGGCTTCACCGTATCAGTGTTGCCTACGAGGGGTTCATTGTTCCAGAGGGTATTTCGCTTCCCCAGTACACACCTCGCACAGAGCCTCTTTTCGTAGCCAGCGTCTCGGCGGGAACTTCTTCACCGTTACTTTCCCTCAGGGAAAAGGAAATAAAAAGGAAGAGGAAAAAGGAGAAAGGCGAGAAAATGATTGCAACAATATCTGAGTCCTCGGACGATTTCGGGATTTTTGATCAACCCACAAGCCCCGAGGAAGATCCTGACAAAATGGGGATACAAAGAAAACCTCAAAAAAGCTTGCTGGAGCTGATGGAAGGTCAGTCGGGAAAGAATGTGCCTGCAAAAACAATACCATCCCAGGCTTCATCTCTTCCAGCTAGATCTCCTCCTCCTGCTCCTCGCCAACCTCCTCGGTCATCACCACAACCAGCGCTTCCTAACGCTGCCGAGCAGAAAAGGCGCAGGGAACAGAAGGGTAAGGATGTGGTAGACACGAGCAAGTCTCGTCCAAATCGAAAGGAGGAGGCCCAACGAGCTGCAAAGCAGCAAAAGACCAAGCACCAAGCCGCGCGGGACCAAGACAAATCTGATTCCCAATATCCTGAACCACGAGCATGGTTACCCGCACCTATGCACGATGGGGAGCCCCTGCGAGATGATGCATCTATAAGGGACTTTAATGGCGGCATAGGGTGTCACGTAGCTTCGGCCATAGAGGAAGCCTTATTGCTCCCAAAGGACATGGCCGAAATAAAGAATATGAGGAAGAATGAACTCGTCCTCGACAACAAACGATATTTGGGCATGGTAAGAAGATATCTTTTATCATTTTTCATTTCGTAACTGTTACTCACCAATATGTACTTTTCATTGACTATAGTGTCAACTTTTTTCCTACAGATCATCCAAAATACTTTCAAGTTAGATGAGATGCTCAACGCCTGTTCCGATCAGCTAGATGACGAAAGAAAAAGACGGGCAACGGCTATACAGACCTTGTCCAAATTTGAACAGGACTTGGCCGATGCGAAGAAAAACCTACAGGTCGAAGTGCAAGCTCGCAAGAGCGCTGAGTCGGCATTAGAAGGCTACCAGAAGCAGGCCGAAGACCAAGGGAGACTTCTGCGTAAGGCGAATGCCGAGCTAAAGAAGACTCAGGAGCAAACTCTAGTTCTCAGGAAGCACTTAGAGGAAACTCAAAAGCTACGGGAGCGAGCTGAAAAGTCCAAGGAGCAAGCTGAGAAAGCAAAAATCAAGGCCGAACAGACAATGAACGAAGCTGAGCAGAGAGGCTACGAAATTGGTATAGCTGAAACTGAGAAGGCATTGAGAGCCGAGGTTCCGGAGGTATGCCGTATCTACTACGCAAGAACTTGGAGCGAGGCTCTTAACCGTGTTGGGGTTAAGGCCTCATCTGAGTTACGTAAGCTAGAGAACATATTCTATCCCGAGGCGATCCGCCCCTCAGTTCTTCTACCCCATCAGACTGATGCTCCTTCTTCAGTTATTAACCTCAACGAAGAGGTTTTGCCTCGCAATTCTCCTCCCCGTGGCCAACCGGAATCGGCAAAAGAGGGACTTGCCCCTCCAGGAGCTTCCCAGACAAGACCACCTCTGCTTCGGAGGCAGAGACGGCCTCCCAAGGTTTTCAACGGGATTTGGACTCCACAGTTCTACCAACTGGGGACGTTACCCAAGCCAAAGAGGGAATCACAACTTCGGAGGCAGACCTACCCGCCATCCAGAACCCACAGATCCAGTTGAATTAAAAAAGTAGAACTTGTTTTGCAACTTAACAAGATGTCTAGTAGGGGACCTCCTTGCTCATTTTCCTACCGTTTTTACTACTTTATGTTACTTTTGTACTCATTCACTGTGTTATCGTAATTTAGAGAGGTTCGTTTCAACTATCTTTTGCTTGTGTGCAGCATTTTTACTCATACATATCGTCAATCTATAATTAGCAATAGGCAATAAGCATTAATACAACAGGATCTTAGGGAAACGTTTTAGATATGCACGTATCCTTTCCAATCAGTTGCCATTCTTTACGAAAGTTCATAAATTAAATAAAATCATGCCCTCAGTACCTTGATTGTAAGCCAACTTATGTCCAAAGATCTCTCTTTGATTCCCCAATGAGTGTTACTGAGCGTTATTTCTCGTTAATTTTGTGATTAGAAGATCTATCACAACTCAGCTACTGCTTATCACCTCAATACACAATATGGGACGTTAACTTCCACCAAGTTTGCGATCCGAGGACCTGGCATAACTTAATTTCTGTTTAACATTTCAATAAACATCATAGGACGTTAATTTCCACCAAGTTTGCGATCCGAGGACCTGGCATAACTTAGTTTCTGTTTAACATTTCAATAAACATCATAGGACGTTAATTTCCACCAAGTTTATGATCCGAGGACCTGGCATAACTTAGTTTCTGTTTAACATTTCAATAAACATCATAGGACGTTAATTTCCACCAAGTTTGCGATCCGAGGACCTGGCATAACTTAGTTTCTGTTTAACATTTCAATAAACATCATAGGACGTTAATTTCCACCAAGTTTGCGATTCGAGGACCTGGCATAACTTAGTTTCTGTTTAACATTTCAATATACATCATAGGACGTTAATTTCCACCAAGTTTGCGATCCGAGGACCTGGCATAACTTAGTTTCTGTTTAACATTTCAATAAACATCATAGGTCATTAATTTCCACCAAGTTTACGATCCGAGAACCTGGCATAACTTAGTTTCTGTTTAACATTTCAATATACACCACAGGACGTTAATTTCCACCAAGTTTGCGATCCGAGGACCTGGCATAACTTAGTTTTTGTTTAACATTTCAATATACATCACAGGACGCAGGAGTACAAGACGTATGGTCGACGTAAATTAAAAGAAATATTTGAATTGAAACACTTTTATTAATAATAATACCTCTTGAGATTATTTACATTCTAAGGATGAAGCACAGCTTTTTCGTCTAGGTCTTCCAGATAATAAGCCCCTATTCCCGCTACAGAAGTGATTCGATATGGCCCCTCCCAATTAAGTCCTAATTTTCCCCAATTTGGATTCTTGGTGGCCCCCAGAACTTTCCTCAGCACCAAATCTCCTACCACTAGTGGCCTTATCTTCACATTACTATCATAGTTCTGCTTGAGCTTATGTTGGTAGTAAGCTAGTTGAACCATCGCGCTCTCCCTCCGCTCTTCAATGAGGTCCAAACTTTTCTCCAATATCGCGTCATTACTATCCGAAGAGAATGTACTGGTCCTTAACATTGGGAATCCAGTTTCTAGGGGAATGACGGCCTCAGCCCCATAGGTCATGGAAAAGGGAGTTTCCCCCGTTGAGCGTCGGGGTGTTGTCCAATACGTCCAAAGCACATGTAGCAGTTCTTCCACCCACTTTCCTTTAGCGTCATCCAGCCTCTTCTTAAGCCCATTGACTATCACTTTGTTAACAGCCTCAACCTACCCATTGCCTTGTGGATAAGCCGGAGTGGAATATCTGTTTCTTATACCCAGTTCTGAACAATATTCCCTGAAGGCATTGCTATCAAATTAGAGCCCATTATCCAAGACAAGAGTGCGGGGAATTCCAAATCGCGTAACAATGTTTCTCCAAACAAATTTCTTCACATCTACGTCTCTGATGTTTGCCAGGGGCTCAGCCTCGACTCATTTAGTGAAGTAGTCTGTGCCGACCAGCAGGTACTTCTTGTTTCCTATGGCTTTAGGAAAAGGGCCGACAATGTCCAGCCCCCACTGGGCAAAAGGCCAAGGGCTAGAGAGAGGGGTTGGTGGATATTTGGAGCATATCTTTGACACTGATCGCACTTCCTAACGTAATCCTGCACTTCATTTCGCATATTTGGCCACCAATATCCTTGTGTGAGGGCTCGACATGCTAAGGACCTTCCTCCTGTATGGCTCCCACAAATGCCCTCATGCAATTCCTCCAGTATTGACTCTGCTGTCTCAGGAGGCACAGAGAGTAGGTATGGCCCAGAGAAGGACTGTAACACCCCGACCCAATTTTTATAATTAAACTATATGTTTAAGTGGTTAAGTATTATTAGTATTTTAAGCCACTTACTTGCAAAAATTAATATAAAAGTATTTAATAAACATATTATTTTATAATGTCATTGAATAAAAATTTTAAAGATTATAAACAATTGAAATGACTATTTGTATTATAAATATATATTTAGCATGTACAAAACTATATTAGGTGGTTAAGTTGTGAGATATATATATATATATATATATATATATATATATGCAAAGTGATATTATCTTTGTAGAAAAGTAAGTGTGAATGCAAAGATTATATATATATATATATATATATATAAGTGTGAATACAAGAAAATTTGGAAGAGTGGGTGTGATATTTGTTTTTCCCTAGCCATACACGTACCCCACCCCTAAAGTCAATTTGACTTATGTTTATTTTGCTGCATCTGAAGTCCAGCAGCTCACTTTCCTCTTTCTCTACTCCTTTCTCCCCTTTCTTTGTTCTTCTTTCCTCTTCCCTTCTTACACGGCAACATCTCTCTTCCTTTCTCACCAAAAATTCTAGTTTCTTTAAAGAAGGAATTAAACAATTAGCCTTAAGGTTTCATCTTCAAAGTGTGTGGGTAAGTAATTAAACCTCATCTGATTTTGTGTATTTGGATAGTATAATTGTTTGCTTACTTTCCCTCTTTGTTCTCTACTCTGATTTTGGAAGCTGAATTGGTGATGCTGTTTTAGTTACTGGAAATATTGATGATATTTGGTCTATTGAATGCTTATTAGGGTATTTTAATATGTATATTATAGGTATAAAAATACCCAAATTAAATTAAGACCTATTGCTATTTGTTGATGATTTTGTAAGATTATGTACTGGAGCTGTCTCTGTGACAGATTTGATGCTTACTACAAGAAAATTATGTATTAAATTGTATATAGTGAATTTGAATGCTAGGGATAATTCCTATGAAACCTAAGACACTTGTGGTTGTTATTGAATTGGTCTCACAGCATTTGGACGAACATAAAAATAATGGTTTAAATTATAAGTTGCATGAATTTCTGACAGGACAGATTTGAGTATGCCGTCTTGCGTGATTTTTAGTAAATCATGGGTTTATGCTTTGACTCCGAAATTTTTATGGTTTATACTGGACATACAGGGGAGTAGTTATATAAAATTTCATGACAATTGGATGTGTTTGAGCATCCCGTTTGTATTTTACAAATGGAGCCTATGCTGCTGGAATAGAACAGTGAATAGTAAGGGACATGCCTAACTTTGTGGATTTAATTATCAAGTTAGGGTGAATGTTTTGAGCTATAATTTAATATGCTTGTCTTTTAGTATGTCTCGATCATAGATTAATTTTGTATAACTTGTTTTGAGGCTTATTACTCAAAGGAAGGGGTTCTAAACCATGAGACGGTTGTATGTATGAAGCTGTTTTGCCTGACGTGTTGTATGCTATCATATGAATGTATATAGTTACATGATCATGCTTAAAAGATTTTATATTTATGCATACATTATTGCCCTGACCTTAAAGCACCTTTTGAAATAAAGTTAGCTCTTTTAGAGATATGGGATTAATATAAGAATGTTGGTTTCTCTAGGATTTTGTACTTGTTGTTGATGAATGTATTTTTTGTTTGTGGGAACCTCGTTGAGGTGGGATTAGGATTTCCTTAATTCTAAGAGATAGGCTTTGAGATGAATGTGAAGTTTATGATAAGGAATTATGGATAGTAATAAGTTTTGAATTATGGTTTAGGTGTTACCAGTATCCAAGTCTAAGCTCCTTCGACTTTAGGCTCTCGGTTCCTCTGCTTTCAGGTAAGGGATAAGTTATATGAGCATTTGGTAAGTCATGAGGTTATTTTAACGTATGTTATGCATTAAAATGTTTTTGATTAGAGATATGGCATGTAATCATTATTCTAACAATGATATGTTCATAAGCTTTCGAAAAACTTATGTATATGATTTAAGCATATTGATGCTATTATTGATTCCACGAACATGATGTTTAATGAAAGGAATGGAAATGCTATTATTATGAAATGTTATGCAAAATAAGAAATTTCAGTATGATGTAAAGTATGAAATGTTTTCGGGTTATGTCCTCTGATAATTTGAACTCAGCCAGTAGGGGTTAATTATTGGCTTTCCATGGAAATATGTTATCTGTTTGGCCATTTAAAGTAGAGGAAATGAGACTGCCCGTAACTCTAGGCCATTTAAAGTAGAGGAAATGGGGTTGCCCGTAACTCTAATCTGACTAAGGCCTTCTCCCTAATGTGTACGGACTGCGGGGAGGAACAAAACCTGGAGGAGATGTGCCATCAGGCCTCTCAAAGGGGACAATATCATGCACACGAGGTTTTTCCAAATGTGATGAGGCCTTCTCTGTACAGCTTATCAGACATGGACTAACCAATATGATATGAACAGCTATGTTATGTTATTAATCATGAGAGAATTATTTTGTTTAAATGCATTATGAAAAGTTAAAAGCTCTCATGAAAATAAGAAGTTTCTGATGAAAAGAAAGCTGTTCATTAAAGATAAAAGTTTCTGAAATTCTGTTATGCTATAAAAGTAAAGTTTCTGATGAAAGTACAAGTTATGTTTAAAAGTTATCAGATACCTGTTCTTTATGAAATGTTAAGTTTTATGACTATGAAAGTTATAATATTTTTGGAAAGAAGTTTATAAAGAAAAGTTTTCTTATTAGTCAAGATGTTTCTAGTTTAATACAAAGTTGCCGATTATCTGATTTGAGTTGAAATAATTATTTTGTAACGAGAATATATATAGGGCGACTTTGTAAGAAATGAAAGAAGTTTAATCTGAAAGGTTTTGGTAATATTAAACCGATAAGAAAAAGGAGAACAATTATTTCCTATGATGAGCGTATAAGCTGTTATTATAAATAGTATAAAATACTATGCATGGAAAGATGTTCTCCTGTTCGAATATTCATAGAATGAAATGATTTTGTTACATGCATCCTTATTAAATTCTCATATATCTTACCTTTACTGAGCTGTGTAGCTCACCCCTTCCACTCTTTCAGTTAGCAGGTTTTATTTTGGAGCAGAGGGAGCCTTAGTCGAGTTTTGAAAGGAGCTGGTTTTAGTTTGATATGTATAGATCCTAAATTAGCATTCTGACGTTTAGCTTTATAGTTATTGTGTATCTTAGGATCAAATGAAAGTTGTGTATACCTTAAAGTATCAAGCTATGTATTATGTAAAAGTGTGGAAATTAAATGATTGGTGGATTATGTTATTCTTTGGAGTACAATGTAGATGCTCTGAATGTCAAGTCAAAGGTTATATAATTTAAGTAGAGAAACAAGGATTGAAAAGAAAAGAAAAGGAAAGCTTTCGGTAAAAGTTTTGTAAAAGTTAAGTTGGTTCTTGTTAATATCAGGTTTAGACTTGATATTAGCATGCCGGTCATGGTCACAAATCCGGGTATCGGGTTTGGGGCGTGACAAGGACCGTTTGTATAACTTTTTATCCTCGGATAACCAGTACCGAGGAGCTTTCCTTCGTATTTTCTCAGCTTCCACCTTATCGTCGGGCAATACATCACTTTCAAGGAATTTTAATATGGGATCCATCCAGCTTGCCGATGGATTGGTTTGATTGACTTGGCAAACCTCCTTTTCCGGTGAGGTGAGGGTACACAGGTCTTCAACGATAATCACCCGAGGAAAATTTCGTACTGAGGAAGTGGCAAGGGTCGCCAAGGAATCAGCGTGGGTATTTTCACCTCGAGGAATATGTAATACGTCGAAAGACTCAAACTTCGCATGCATACGCCTAACCCGGTCCAGATACCCTTGCATCCTTGGATCTCGGGCCTCCAACTCTCCTGTCACCTGGCCGACTACCAACCTCGAGTCTAAAAATAATTTCACTGCCTTTCCACCCATTTTATGGACCATACTCATTCCCATTATCAAAGTTTCGTATTCTGATTCATTGTTAGTAGCTGAGAATCCTAATCTTAACGACTTCTCGATGATAACCTCTTCAGGGGATATCAACACCAATCCCAATCCTGCTCCCCGTTGGTTTGCGGCCCCATCCACATACACTTTCCAAAAAGACTCTCCTTGTGCGGATATTAAGCCAAACGATTTTTCATCCATGTGATCTTGATTCATATTAACTTCTTCTGGGCACTCGACGAACTCAGCCACCAGATCGGTAAGGACTTGACCTTTTACAGAGGTGTGAGGCATGTATTTGATATCAAAAGCACCCAGAATTGTGCCCCACTTGGCAATTCTTCCGATGTAGTCAGCACTTCTGAGTATGGACTTAAGAGGCAGTTGGGTCAAGATAACCACAGTGTGGGCTTGAAAATAGTGCGGAAGTTTGCGTGTTGCATAGACCACCGCTAGTATGGCCTTTTCTAATGATAGATATCTCACCTCGGTTTCATGGAAGGATTTACTTACATAACAATCTGGCCTTTGGACGCCATTGTCTTCTCGTATCAAGACGAAACTAACTGCATAAGGGGCTACCGCCAAATAAGCATACAACACCTTATCCACCTCAGGGCTAGACATGATAGGCGGCCTGGACAAGTACTCTTTCAACTGCTAGAACGCTTCAGCACATTCCGCGGTCCATTCAAATCCTTGCCACTTATGTAATAGGCGAAAAAAAGGACGGCACCTCTCAGCCGACCTGGAGATGAACCGATTCAACGCAACAGTCATCCCCGTTAGTTTCTGCACTTCTTTTGGATTCCGAGGTGTTTGCAAATCGTTAATGGCCCTAATCTGGTCTAGATTCACTTCAATTCCTCTGTGGGTCACCATGTACCCCAATAATTTTCCGGAACCTACACCAAAGGAGCACTTCGAAGCATTCAAGCGCAACCTGTGCTTTCTCAGTATCCCGAAGATACTCGTGAGGTCCTCCACATGTTCGGACACCACTTTACTTTTCATAACCATATCATCGATACAAACTTCAATACTTCTACCCAGTTGCGGTTCAAACATTTTCGTCATCATGCGTTGGTAGGTAAATCCAACGTTTTTCAAGCCGAAGGGCATCACCTTGTAATGGTAATTCCCAATCAGGGTCACAAAAGCAGTCTTTTCCTGATCGTCAGCGGCCAGCGGTATTTGGTGATACCCTTGGAAGGCATCCAGGAAACTCATCCTGGGGTGACCCACGGTCGCATCCACCAACTGGTTGATCTTCGGCATAGGAAATGGATCTTTGGGGCAGGCCTTATTAAGATCCGTGAAGTCCACGCACACCCGCCATTTTCCAATCTTCTTTTTTACTACCACCGTATTGGCCAACCACTGAGGGTAAAAAACTTTCTTGATAGCTCCAGCCTGTTTGAGCTTGGCAACTTCGCTTCTAACCGCTTCGGCATGTTCCTTCGATGGTCGCCGAGGAGGTTGCTTCCTGGGCATAACAGCGGGGTTCACGTTGAGTCGATGACAAATGAAATTCGGGTCCACCCCTAGGGCTTCATACGGGTCCCATGCAAAAACATCCACATTGGATCGGAGGAATTCCAGCAAACTCGCTTTCTCCTACAAAGGAAATTTAGCCCCAACCTGGAAGAATTTTTCCGGATCATCAGCAACAACTACCTTCTCCAGATCTTCACACTCTACCCCATTGGCTGGCACATCCAAGCCTCGTGCTGGGAACTTTAATTGCTATGGCTCATTGTCGGCCGTAGCCGAGGTTTCCGCTTCTGGCCGATGCTATATAGCCGCGACTTGGCATTGCCGAGCAGCTGCCTGATTCCCTACTATTTCCAACACTTGGTCTCCGGATGGGTATTTCACCTTCTGATGTAGAGTAGACGAGACCGCTTTAAGGGTGTGGAGCCAAGGTCTGCCCATAATAGCCGTGGTCTGCCCAGAATAGCCGTGTACGGAGAAAAGACATTTACAACGATAAAATCCACCTCCACCACATCTGTACCTGCTTGCACAGGCAGCCTAATCAGTCCTTTAGGAGTGACCAGCCTTCCCTCAAAACTTACCAGAGGAGAGTTGTAGGTTGTTAAGTCCTCTGGTTTCAAACCTAGCCCCTTGTACAAGTCTGGATACATTACATCCACAGCGCTACCCTGATCAACCATCACCCTTCTGACATCGTACCCGCCAATTCTCAATGTTACCACCAAAGCATCCTCATGAGGCTGTATGGTTCCAACCATATCCTCATCTGAAAAGCCTAGAATCAGGGGGACACGCACCTTGGCCCTCTTCAATGCTTGGGAATGATCTTCGACCGGGGATCGGGACACCGACAATACTCTGGTGGGGCAAGATCCAGTCCTCCCCGGGGTCGCAAAGATAACGTTAATCGTACCCAAGGGGAGCCTTGATGAAGCGTCCCCACGCAACTCGGAACCTGCTTGGCTCGCCCTTCCACTGGAGTGATGCAAGAGTTGCTTTAATTTCCTTTCACGGACCAACTGTTCCAAGTGGTCCCACAAATTCCTGCAGTTATCCGTCGTGTGCCCATGATCATGATAATGACAGTACAAACTCGGGTTGCGTTTCCTAGGCTCTCCCGCCATCTTGTTCGGCCATTTGAAGAATGGCTCGTTCTTTATCTTCTCCAAACCTTGTTGCATTGGCTCTCGGAATACGGCATTAACAACCTGGGCGTCCGCCGAACCCGACTGCCCACCAAAATCCCTCCGTGGTCGGTTGTTATTATAACGGTCCGACCTGAAATCCCTCCTCTCCTGAGGGATCACCTTAGCCTTTCCTTTCCCCTGAAACTGATCTTCTTTTACCCTTCTGTACTTATCTATTCTGTCCATCAGTTGGCGCACACTGGTGACAGGTTTACCCGTTAGAGATTTTCTCAAATCGTGATCAGTTGGGAGACCAGCTTTGAAAGTGGTTATAGCCACTGGATCGTTCTTTCTCTCTATTTCGTTAAACATTTCCCAGTACCTATCCGAGTAATTCTTGAGAGTCTCGCCCTCTCGCATAGACAAAGTCAGCAGGGATCCCAAAAGCCGAGGAGTCCTGCTGCATGTAATAAAGCGAGCACCAAAAGCCCGAGTCAGTGCTTTGAAAGATCCAACAGAATTGGCCCTTAAGCCGTTGAACCACCTCATCGCCGTCGGACCCAAGCTCGATGGAAAAACTTTGCACATCAAAGCCTCGTTCCTGGAGTAAATAGCCATCTTCTGGCTGTAATAGCTTACATGTTCCACCGGATCTGAATGACCATCATACAGAGAGAACGTAGGCTGATGGAACCGCTGAGGATGAGTAGCATCGTCGATGTTTCTCGTAAAGGGCGACTTGGAAATTTAACTCAAGACTTTGTTCATGGCATCGTTTCCCAGGCCCCTGCTAGTTGGACTTCTACGCTTACGTCGATGGCGGTGCTCCTCTTCATAGGAGAAAGTCTCACTTGGCGGAGTTCTTGATCTCTGCCTATAACTAGTTCCATCCGACTCCTCAGATGATGGTTCGAAGCAAGGTGGGGAACGCTCCCGCCGTGCATGGTGCAACTCTCTCTTCAAATCTGCAATCTCACGTTGCAGATTCCCATTATGCTTCGCGTGGGAGACGTGACTCTTCCCCCGAGAGTGGCTCTTGGTTGTATGAGTTGTATGTATGCTCCCTTCATGGCCCTCTCTCCGTTCGGGACTCCTTCGAGGACCACCATGCTGAGAGCCCCTTGACTCTGCCTGGTGCAGGTTGACATTCTCCTGAAGCGGTCCCGCCGCGGGGTGATGTGGACCCACTTCCTCCATCAGAAACGTTGCACCGGAAGTCCTCTAAGCTAACACAAGCTCTCCCCACAGACGGCGCCAATTGTGAGGACACGATTAGTAGCGACCCAACACGATACTGGGCTCGCACGTAAATAGGCCCAAACAATATGATTTGTAGAGCGTGGGTGTAAAGAACTAGGTTAACTTTTGTATAATAAAAAGATTCACTCTCACGTATATTGAAAGTCTAGAGTTGGCACAACGATCGTTTTCTTTGATAATCGATACAGTTCTTTTTCTCTCTTTTTGCTCTTCTTCTTTTGTCTGTGTTTTTCTATCTTTTCTTTTCTATTTCCATCTCCTTTCTGCATGTTCTTCTTTTAGTTTATATACCACCCCTTGTGTTCCATCGTCACCGCACACGTGTAGGTCGGGTTTGGAGGATTTCTTTCTGTCCCATCTAGTACCTCCTGGAACTTCCTATGGGCAGCTGTAAGGCTACTTCCTTATTGTTCAGGTATCATCTCCACATTAATGCGGCCAGAGAGTTGGTTGAGAGGTCATTAATGCGGAGGCAGCTGTAACTATAGATATTTGTTTGCCTTATCTCTTTCACCCTTGGTCTGTTATTCTATCTTTAGTGGTGACCTAGTTCTGAGATCTGGTTGCAGCAAGACCGCGTTCTGATCGTCCTCAGACGCATACTGCCGAGGAGTATGGCATCCTCGGACGGATACAGAACTCTATCCTCGTGATATTGATTACTACCACCCTTCGACAATTGTCTTGTGACCTAACATGGCCTCCTCGGACGAATATGCATCCTCGGATGGGTCACAGGCCCAACGATCCTGACCTTAATGGGTCTGTTGATTGACAGGCCCCCACAATTACTATTTATGATTAGACTAACACATCAATTGATTTCAACAACAACAAATTTGACCAGTTAAGCTAACTAAAGCACACTACCAAACCCAAGATTGGTATTGTTTTTTTTAGGAACTTCAATAGGCGACAAAGAACAGCAATGATGGTGAAGAAAACGTTATTGTTTACTACTTATCTTACCCATAGATTTTTTTTTCTTTGATAATTTATCCATGACTACTTGCGGAAACTAATATTATGAATTCTGTTTCAATACATATTTTAGTTTTTTCATTGGAACAAAATATTTCGGTATTGATATCATCCTTTTATTCTGGTGTACATTCTAAAATTACCGTTAATATTTATAAAATAGTTATTTATATTATAAATATTCAAATTTTTAAACAAATACAATGTTTGAAAAAAGAAAAAAAAATCCATTACATAAATAATATACCATCCAAGAAAAACCATTCCCCACAGCCCACGTCAATGTCATCTTTCTCTAGAGCATTTATCATTCCTGTGGGTCCGCTTCTCAAAAATAAATGACCACAAATTATCAAAGTATCAACTTCATCTTCTTTACGAAAAAATTTGGTGCCACAAATTATACTGCACATCGCCCACAACGCGCCTTGCGAGTTATGGTTGGTTCAAAGGATGACCTATCATCATCCATTTACTAATTATATCTTGCCACATCGGTGAATTGTGGGTAAAATTATTCACTAAGTTATTGCACCAATACTTCTCCTTCTCTTTTTTATGCTTTTTTTTTTCTCTCACATACCGGTGGCATCTGTTCTCCTCCGTTCCATCTTTCTTTTTTTCCCCTTTTCCAATGTCAACGGTAACAAGAGAGCAATAATATAACATCAAATTGTTCATTCAGATCTCTTGTGAAGAGAAAGATCTAACTATGGATTCCATGCCCAACAAGAAGAAGAAGCTCCACATAGCCATGTTCCCATGGCTAGCTTTTGGCCATATGATCCCCTACCTCGAGCTCGCCAAGCTTATGGCTCAAAAGGGTCACCATATCTCCTTCATATCCACCCCTCGAAACATTGATCGCCTCCCAAAACTCACTCCCAGTTTGGCTTCCCACATAGACTTGGTGAGGCTTCCATTACCCCACGTGGAAAACCTCCCAGAAGATGCCGAGGCTACCATTGATGTCCCAAACAACAAACTCCCGTACCTCAAGAAGGCATATGATGCTCTCCAAGACTCCATGGCTCGGTTCCTACAAGACTCACACCCAGACTGGCTTCTTTACGACTATGCTCCTTATTGGTTACCAAGTATAGCCCGTAAACTCGGCATCTCAAACGCCTTCTTCAGCACAGTCACTGCGGCTTTTCTCAGTTTCATCGGCTCCAAAGCCCATCTTGGTGAGCGTAAGAACCCCGAGGATTTTACTGTGCCGCCCACCTGGGTCCCATTCCCAACCACGGTGACAATGCGCTTCTTCGAGGTCATGAAAGTCTTTCAAGGCGGCATAAGCACCGACAAGTCCGACGTCTCAGAGATTTTCCGAGCCGTGGAAGTGCTCGATGGCTGTGACATAGTGGCCGTGAGAAGCAGCGTGGAATTCGAACCAGAATGGCTACGAGTTCTTGAGGATCTTCACCGGAAACCTGTTCTACCCGTTGGTCAACTTCCCACTGTTGTGTACGACAATGGTGATGAAACTGAGACTTGGTTGTGGATGAAAGACTGGTTGGATAAGCAAGCCAAAGGTTCTGTAGTGTACGTAGCATTTGGGAGTGAAGCGAAGCCTAGTCAAGAGGAACTCACTGAGATTGCTCTTGGGTTAGAACAATCCAAGTTACCCTTCTTCTTGGTACTAAGAACTCGACGTGGCCAAGCTGATACTGAGTTGACTGAGTTGCCAGAAGGGTTCGAGGAGCGAACCAAAGGACAAGGATTGGTGTGTACGAGTTGGGTACCTCAGGTCAAGATTTTAGCTCATGACTCCATTGGAGGATTTTTCACACACTCTGGGTGGAGCTCTGTGGTGGAAGCACTTCAGTTTGAGAGAGCTCTCATATTATTGACCTTCTTTGCAGACCAAGGGATTAATGCTAAGGTTTTGGAAGACAAACATATTGGGTATTTAATACCGAGGAATGAGCATGATGGATCATTCACTAGGGACTCGGTGGCTAAGTCTTTAAGGCTGGTGATAGTAGAGGAAGAGGGCAAGATTTACAGGGACAAGGCTAAGGAGATGAAGGCCTTGTTTGGAGACAGGACAAGTCAAGATCGATACTTGGATAGTTTCCTTGATTACCTAATATCGCATTCGAAAAACATATGCAGTTGAATAAATCCTAGTTAATTAGTGGTAATTGTATTTGCTTGAATGTTTTTATCTCAATTACTTTGTGTATTTGTTTCAAGATATGGTGATTGAGGCGTATGTCCTTGTAGCAGATTGTTTTTGTGTTTTAATAAAGTTGTCTTTGTTTGAAAGAAAATCCTAGTGAATCTTCCGAAATTTGTGTAGTAAATTTGTAATTACAAACTACATGTGGAATTGTGGACTGTTTTCTCCGTCTTCTTGCTTGAACGGCAAGTTTCACAACCATACCTTCCACTATTTCTTTATTATGTGAAGGTGTTATTTCAATTAGAACCCATTAAATTGTTTTCCAAATTTTCGCTCTTAGTCTTATGTGATGTAAAAATTTTCCAATCAAAACTTTGATAAATTCCATAGAAAGTTGGAATTTTTTTTTATAAAAAAATTATTATTGTATACCTTTTATACATTTTAATTAAGAGGATAATAAAGAATATGGTTTAGAATAAAATAAAATGATAAAAAAATATGTGTACACAAGTCTTCGGACCATGCTAAGATCATTGCTTACGTTGTTTTACGATTGTTTTTAATTTTAAAATTAATTTACTTTTAAATTAAATTCTTTTTCTTTATACTGTCCATTGTTTTATTGTAAATAAACAAATTAATGTTGTAAATATTATTGTTCTTTAGATGGTGTAGGGCGTAAATGATTTATGGGCCAAGCCGAGGAGGATTATGGCCCAAGTTCAACAAAATAGACTTTGGGTACCGCCGAGGGTAGTTCAGTCCTCGGCAGACCCAAAGTTCCCCCTCGTAAAGAAGGGTAAAAATGGTATAAAACTGAAACTCGGAAAAAAGATCTAAAATATCCGGGGAAAGCTGCTGTTATTATCATTTAATGTTCTGAACCCGACAGGGCCGCATTCTTTGGCTTTTACAACCACCCCCAATGACTTTGGGGGGATAGACTGATGGGACAAGTATCAGCCTTGGAAAGATTGACCCTACACGTGGATGAAGGATAAATGGATACAGGCGAGTATAAAAGGAAAACTAAGTAATCTTGGGAAGGGGCTGGGAAAAAATGGCCAAGAAACGAGAGCCTCCCAGCCCACCTCCATGAGAAGTACTCTAGGGGTGACGATCATTTAACCTTGTATGAACCCCCTGAAAAACCCACCGCCTATCGATCAAGGCCTAGCCTTTCAAACCCACGCTCTACAAATGATATTGTTAGGGCCGTTTTACGTGCGAACCCGACACTGTTACGGTCCGCCACGAATCGTGACCCTACAATTGGCGCCGTCTGTGGGAAAGGCTTGCGTGTTGGCGCAGGTGGTAGGTTGAAACACTTCCTCTGTTATTTCTAACCGTTGGTTATAGAGTTCAAGTATAAAATCTCACTAGGGGCTACGTTTCTTGACGAGGGGCTTAGCTGAAGAGCTAACTCCCCTAAAAGCTAAAGCTCCTCGTACAGAACAAACTAGGCGCTTGGTAACGTTAACCGTATAGATAAACTCAAGGGGCTTGGCTGAAGAGCTAGCTCCCCTAGAGCTAAAGGCAAGCCAAGGCCCCATAAGCCAAGGCCCCATACAAAGAGAAAACTAGGTTTTGGACAGAACTAAGGCATTGCATAGTCCTCGGACTCAAGCCTGTGGGAAAACCAACTACCTGGATGTGGAAAACTAGGTTTTGGACAGAACCAAGGCATTGCATAGTCCTCGGACTCAAGCCTGCCTGTGGGAAAACCAACTACTCGGACTGGATGTGTGGAAAACTAGGTTTTGGACAGAACCAAGGCATTGCATAGTCCTCGGACTCAAGCCTGTGGGAAAACCAACTACCCGGATGTGGAAAACTAGGTTTTGGACAGAACAAGGCATTGCATAGTCCTCGACTCAGCCTGTGGGAAAACCAACTACCTGGATGTGGGCATTGCATAGTCCTCGGACTCAAGCCTGTGGGAAAACCAACTACCTGGATGTGGAAAACTAGGTTTTGGACAGAACCAAGGCATTGCATAGTCCTCGGACTCAAGCCTGTGGGAAACCCAACTACCTGGATGTGGAAAACTAGGTTTTGGACAGAACCAAGGCATTGCATAGTCCTCGGACTCAAGCCTATGAGAAAACCAACTACCTGGATGTGGAACCAACTATGGCACGTAAACCTCAAAATCCATCCGAGGAGGACTCCTAATTCACAAATGGGTTAATACCTTGAATGCATAGATTCCACAATCTGCCCTCGGTACGACGCAATTCATTACCTAAAAACACAATCAAAGTCCCTCGCTACTTAGCTACCCTTTCAGACGAATTATTTAGAGATTATCGTTCTTGGACATTGGTCTAGCATGCATCGCGTAGTACTCAGCGCTTATCCCGGTTAGTTCCAAGAATTTAATTTATTGAAAGTTATCATTGTTATACTTGATAATATTTGTGAGTTTGAATTAGTAGGAACCTGTATTAAAGCATTTTTTCTGCTCGGAATATCCTTAAGAGCAAGCTTGCATTTAATATTCATGCATAAAGTAGTTGTTACGGAGAAGAAAGATATGTATAGAGAAATGGACTCCTGTTCTATTAAGACAAAGGAACAGTACAGTGTACAATGAAAAGCTGAAACAAGCTTACACTAAAGCTGACTACATAAGTAAAGGGAAATACAAGCGAGTGGAGAGAAAGCCGTGGGGACAGCTCAGAGGAGAGGTTGGCTACTGCGCCAAGTTGTTGTCTAAGGAAACTATTCCTCGACACTTCTGCATGCCCATAACTCAGGCAGCCAAAGAACTTGACCTCAGGCTAACACCATCTACAGAAAAGGCGTAGGGAGCCGGAAGTTGGGAAGCCCCGCAAGAATTTGCCGGTTACAAGGTAGACAGTGCTGATGGTGGAAATTCCTTTTTCGGACATACCAAAAATCTAGCATGACCAGAACTTGCTTCGGATTTTGACTGAAAGGGGGGGAGACACCCTCCCCCCTCCGTAGAAGTGTAAATTTCTCTTAAGTTTATGCTTTCTTGGCCCGTGCATCACTCCTTCGAGTCTCGGGAGGACACGGCGCCTCCGCGGTGGAGAAAGTTCTTTTTCCCTAACCCTCGCCTCAAACATGATTTCCTAAAGGAGGAAGCTGAAGGATTTGTGCGTAGGAAAAGTAACTTTCTCTCCTATTTTATATCAAAAGATAAAATAGTAGCATTTAATTCACGCAGCGTCCCAAGGAACGCTACAGACAAAATGTCTCTGGCTCGATTTCCAACGTCGTCTGCAACCCTGAAGTTAGAGGAGTCTCGAGAAGGCGCACCTCGAATACTGGGACGTCCAAAAAGTATCGCGTGGCCTGAGAATACGGAAATACCCCCTAATTTTGGGCCCAGTCAACTCACGGCCCAGGCCCGATTTAGCACAAAGGCCCGGGGACAGAACCTAGGTCTTGAATGGTCCTCGGACTCAAGCCTATGGGAAACCAAGTACAAAAGATGAAAATTACAAGTGTTGGACAGAACCTAGGTCTTGCATGGTCCTCGGACTCAAGCCTATGGGGAAACCAAATACTTGGGTAAGTAAAGGTTTGAATTTCGTAAGATGGGCTACTTGATAAAAACGTCAAGTCACTTCGTCTACGGCTTAAACACCATAGAAGGTTAAGACCAATAAGGGGGTAAGGAAGGTGGTGGGACGCCTCAGCATTTAGTCGTATAAGAGGGCTATTCATTTGGCAGGGGATATGTCCTCGGACGGTTATTTCTCACACGGCATCAAGCCTTCGGTTCTCTCCTCGGCTAGTTCTGGGTAAGTACTATTTTTTACGGGTCGGCCTTATTGTGCCAAGCACTTCTATTAAAGCTATGGCAACATCATTTTATTATCAAATATTTTGGTCTTAGTCGTCATTGATTTAGATGCTATATTATTGTGCCGAGCAGCGCTTGCAAATTTATGAAAACATAGAGACATAACATGCGAAATAAGGTAGACAACAATTTTTATTAATATAAAAAATCATTACAACATACAAAAAGGGGCTCAAACGAGCCTATACAAAATGTAAACTGCCTAAGCAACCATTACATCTGTAGTACAGAAAAGTAAACTGTCAAGCGTCTTTTAAACTCGTCTTCAAAGTTTCTCCAATCTCTGCCTCATTGCTGCTCATACTAAGAGAGGGACTCACTTTAAAAAAGAAAATGAATGAAGAAGAAGGAAATAGTAAGGAAGAAATCAATGACGAAGATGAAGGGGATGAATAAAGAAAATGGAGGACATGAGTAAAGAAGGAGGAGAAGAGGAGAGAGAGATGAAGAGACAAAGAGAGGAACAAAAGATAGAAAAGAAACAGCACCAGGGCGGAACTGGTGCTGGGAAGACAATAAGAAGAGGGAGGGGGAGGGCACCAAGGAGCAAAAGAGGGAGAAGCAAAAGCACTTAGCCCCTGCCTCAGCCCTGACTCCTAACATGCCGGTGCCATATTAGGTACGCTCGTGAGGAGCCGGATGGTAACGATCTTGGGTGTTCTCGACTCAGTCACGTCGAAAGTTTGACGTGACGAGTCCCTGCTTCGGATTTTGACTGAAAGAAGGATGAGGTTGATTTTGAGTCTTTGTCATCCTTGTCCCGATCGAGCCATGATAAGCTTTATCGGAACGTGGCGTTTTTGGGAGGGGTGGGGCTTTTGCATCCCTTGTTGTTATGGTAAAGTATTTTACGATTAAGTGTATAAACCAGCGAGTAAACCGAATCCTAAGGGAGGCTAAGTATTCCAGAGTCGCAGGGGGATGAAAAGGGATTTTTGGTAAAAACAATAACCTCCTCCTGTCCTACTTATACAGAGGGCGGAGCGGGGGGCATTTAATAGGTTCAGATCTCCAAAGGAATCAGCAAACCCAAACACGCCGGTTCCACTTCTCCACCCCATCAAAATAAACCGTCGAATTAAAGTAGTCTCGTAAATAGTGATTATTCAAAGCGCGTTTTGGATACCCCAAGCGATAAGAACGTCTCAAGCGCGAAATTAAAAACTATCTCGTAGACCGGTGAATCTCTTGGGCATATGAGGAACCGCCAGCATGTTTAATAGGCCGAATGGATTGGGCCACAGGAAGAAGTTTGGCGTCACCAAAACCCCCCTGTCCAGCCCAGAGGTTGGACAGCCGGGTTTTGAGGGGCTAATGTAGGGCGTAAATGATTTATGGGCCAAGCCGAGGAGGATTATGGCCCAAGTTCAACAAAATAGACTTTGGGTACCGCCGAGGGTAGTTCAGTCCTCGGCAGACCCAAAGTTCCCCCTCGTAAAGAAGGGTAAAAATGGTATAAAACTGAAACTCGGAAAAAAGATCTAAAATATCCGGGGAAAGCTGCTGTTATTATCATTTAATGTTCTGAACCCGACAGGGCCGCATTCTTTGGCTTTTACAACCACCCCCAATGACTTTGGGGGATAGACTGATGGGACAAGTATCAGCCTTGGAAAGATTGACCCTACACGTGGATGAAGGATAAATGGATACAGGCGAGTATAAAAGGAAAACTAAGTAATCTTGGGAAGGGGCTGGGAAAAAATGGCCAAGAAACGAGAGCCTCCCAGCCCACCTCCATGAGAAGTACTCTAGGGGTGACGATCATTTAACCTTGTATGAACCCCCTGAAAAACCCACCGCCTATCGATCAAGGCCTAGCCTTTCAAACCCACGCTCTACAAATGATATTGTTAGAACCGTTTTACGTGCGAACCCGACACTGTTACGGTCCGTCACGAATCGTGACCCTACAGATGGTATAGCTATAATTGAGATACAAAATTTAATCGTTCTATAAAATGAATAAATGTACTACATTACCTAGATTAATTTTAATGTATTTTATTGTATTGTTATATCAAGTTAATGGTATTTTAAATATGTACAATGTTCCTGCATATTGCACAAGTTAAATACTAGTATATATAAAAGAGAAATATTATTTCACTTCTATTATTTACTTAGAAAAAAATTAAGCAACTAAAGTGATTATTATTTTCTTTCTCTTCCATCCTCTTAAACTCCGCAGTGGTTATCGTACCTGTGGGGCCCAATAATTTGTGGCCCTGGCCCATTTATTCATTGGGGCCCAAGGCCCAAGCCGAGGAAGGTTATAGTCCAGGCTCGGTAATACAAGTACAAAATAGTCTTGGGACACAGCCGAGGACGATTCAGTCCTCGGCATGTCCGAGGTCTCACTGAGAGGAAGGGCAAAAACGGTATAGGAACAGCTTGGAAAAAATCTAAAATATCTAGGTCAATAGAGAAGGATACGCTGGAAAGTATAACGACCAGGGAAAGCTGCCCTTACTGCCATTCAATACTCTGCACCTGACAGAGTCATACTCTCCAGCTTTCACAACCACCCCCAACCACTCTGGATATGGGCTGATGGGACAAGTATCAGTTTTGGAAAAGTCGATCCTACACGTGGACGAAGGATAAGGAACACATGAGAGTATAAAGGGAAAAGTAAGCAATCCAGAGTAGATGCTGGGAAAAATGGCCAAAAACCAGAGCCACCCAGCCCGCCTCCAGGAGAAAGACTCCTAGGGCGAACACGATTTAATTATGTATGAACACCACGAAAAACCCACCGTCTGGTGACTAAGGCCTAGCCTTTCAAACCCATGCTCTATAAATGATATTGTTTGGGCCTTTTTACGTGCGAACCCAACACTGTTACGGGTCATTACAAATTGTGTCCTTACAATTGGCACCGTCTGTGGGAAAGGCTTGTGTTTTGGCACAGGTAGCGAGTTGAGACAATCCCTCACATCATTTCCAACAACCAGATGTAGTGTTCTAGCGTAAAGTTCCGTTTCTTTACTATTGGCTGCGCTTCGTAGCGTCAGCAGCACGAATGGTTCTAGGGGCTTGGCCGAGGAGCTAATTCCCCTCAAACCAAGGTCCCACGCCATAGTCGAGGGGGAAATTCCCCCAACTACAAACCTATGGGGAAACCAACTACTTAGAAGAAAAAACTAAGTTTTGGACAAAACCAAGGTATTGCATGGTCCTCGGACTCAAACCTATGGGAAAACCAACTACTTAGAAGAAAAAACTGAGTTTTGGACAGAACCAAGGTATTGCATGGTTCTCGGACTCAAACCTATGGGGAAACCAACTACTTAGAAGAAAAAACTGAGTTTTGGACAGAACCAAGGTATTGCATGGTCCTCGGACTCAAACCTATGGGGAAACCAACTACTTAGAAGAAAAGACTGAGTTTTGGACAGAACCAAGGTATTGCATGGTCCTCGAACTCAAACCTATGGGGAAACCAACTACTTAGAAGGAAAAACTGAGTTTTGGACAGAACCAAGGTATTGCATGGTCCTCGGACTCAAACCTATGGGGAAACCAGCTACTTAAGAAGAATTCTAAGTCTCTCAGTCCTCGGACCAAATACCAGAAAAGGTCAAGGCTATGAAGGTTATTAGGAGGATGGCGAAACGCCTTATTACTCAGCGACCAACAGGGGGTACATTTTGCGTTATACATCCTCGGATGATTACTTCCTACATGGCATCGAGCATTCAGCCATAACCTCGTTCAAATTTGAAGTATACAACCCACTTTCAGGTCAGTCTTATTGTACACGATAGCTCCAATAAGTTCATAGTAGTATCTTTTATCTTGGTAAGGGATTTTTGCCCTAAGTATCGCTTTCTCAGGTCGGCATTATTGTGCCGAACAATATTATTAAGTTCATTATGAACACCTTTTTCTCAGTAAAGGTTTCTGCCCTAAGTGTCATTTATTCAAGTCGGCATTATTATGCCAGATAGTTCCAATAAGTACAGAGCAAGATCTTTTTATTAACTGAGGTTTCGGCCCCAAGCATCATTTATAGTATAAAAATAAAAAGAAAGAAGTTACAGGATAGTACGTCTATTCACGGCATAACTATTTCAAAAGAAGAGATAGAATATACGAAATCAAGAAATGACGACCTTTATTAATGTAAAGAGGTGTTACAGTGTACAATGAAGGGCTTAAACAAAGCCTATATAGAAAATGAGTTACAAAAACAAAAAAAAAAAAAAAAAAAAAAAAAAAAAAAAAAAAAAACAAACAAACAAACAAACATAAATCTTTTTAAACTCTGCTCCCAAGTCTTTCCAAGTTCTGCCCCAGTGGCACCCATATTGAGAGGAGGACCTTCCTTGGTGGGAGAGGAGAAGAAGAGGAAGAAGGAAAAGCACTAGGATGGATCTAGTGGTGGAAAGAGGAAGAAAGAGAGGCAAAAGGAGGCACCAGTGAAGGAAGAGAGGAAGAAGCAGGGATACTTTGTCCTTGCGTCAGTCCTGACTCCTAACACGCTGGTGCCATGTTAACTATGCTCATAAGAGAACGGCTAGTACTGATAATGGGTAATCCCAGCTCAGCCGCACCAAAAGTTTGACGCAACGAGCCCCTGCTTTGGATTTTGACTGAAAGGAGGATGAGAAGTATCTTGAGTTTCTCCCATCCCTGCCCTGATCGAGCCATTTTGAGCTTCGCAAGAACGTAGCATTTCTGGGAAGGGTATAGTCTCTTCATTCCCACTCTTATCTTGGACTTATCACAATTCAAGGTGTAAGCAAGAGGATAAGGGAAACTCTGGGGGAGGCTAAGGATTTTCAGACTTCAAAAGGATCGAAAGGGCTCTGTGTGAGAGAGGTAACCTCTTGCTTTCCTTCTTATATGAAGGGCAAAACGGGAGGCATTTAATCTATCTATATTTCCGAGAAAATCGGTAAACAAGAATATACCCATTCCACTTCCCCACACCGTCAATAACCGTCGAATTTAAATGATCTCGTAAAGGGAAATCATTAAAGTCGCGTTTCGGATAATGAAGTGGCAAGAACGCATTATGAATGAATTCAAAAGAATGTCTAGTAGTCCGGTATGTTTCCTGGATAGATGAAGAGACACCCACATTGATGAAGGGCAGATCTAAATAGACCGCAATAAAGGCTTGGCATTACCAAAACCCTCCTCTCCAACTAAGAGGTCAGACAGCAGGATTTTGAAGGGCTATTGTGGGGCTCAATAATTTGTGGCCCTGGCCCATTTATTCATTGGGGCCCAAGGCCCGAGCCGAAAAAGGTTATAGTCTAGGCTCGGTAATACAAGTACAAAATAGTCTTGGGACACAGCCGAGGACAATTCAGTCCTCGGCATGTCCGAGGTCTCACTGAGAGGAAGGGCAAAAACGGTATAGGAGCAGCTTGGAAAAAATCTAAAATATCTAGGTCAATAGAAAAGGATATGCTGGAAAGTATAACGATCAGGGAAAACTGCCCTTACTGCCATTCAATACTCTGCACCTAACAGAGTCATACTCTCCAACTTTCACAACCACCCCCAACCACTCTAGATATGGGCTGATGGGACAAGTATCAGTCTTGGAAAAATCGATCCTACACGTGGACGAAGGATAAGGAACACATGAGAGTATAAAGGGAAAAGTAAGCAATCCAGAGTAGAGGCTGGGAAAAATGGCCAAAAACCAAAGCCATCCAGCCCGCTTCCAAGAGAAAGACTCCTAGAGTGAACACAATTTAATTATGTATGAACACCACGAAAAACCCACCATCTGGTGACTAAGGCCTAACCTTTCAAACCCACGCTCTATAAATGATATTGTTTGGGCATTTTTACGTGCGAACCTAACACTGTTACGGGTCGTTACAAATTGTTTTCTTACAGTACCATATGGGTGACATTAGCGTGCTTTAAATTAGTTTTCATAAAAAAATTTATTTCATTTTCTTTATTTTATTTTCAAATCTTTGTTATGAATAAAATTATAGTAATAGAGTTTTGATTTATCGCATTCAGTCTTGATATTATTTAGACATTCTTGAAACTAGCAAGTGCTAATATGCTATAGTTTATAAGCTAAACCAAGATATTAGATATGTACTTATCTATCATTTCGGATAAGAAGTCACATTTGTGGAAGCGACCGTTGTGATTTTTGACCTCCCACTTTATGACGCTTCTTTCACATAAAAGGAAAGAAAATAGAAATCCAATGCAGACCAGTGACAGTTTCTCTCTTTCTTTGGTTTTGTTGACAAGAGCTTTGATATGTTAGATTTTATTTGGCTGGATTCTTTTTCCTTATTTTCGTGGCTATAATCTATCCGACTTGATCAAATAACCTTTAATCATCAAGTTGTTTTGGGTTGATTATCAAAAAAAAAAAAAAAAAGTTGTTTTGGGTTACACACGTGTTGTGTCATGCGTGGATGCATTCTTTGTTTTATAAATTTACTAGAAAAAAAAAAACTACATGAATTATAAAAGAAGTAATTGATACGAAGAGACAACTGCTACTTTATCAAAAAAAAAAAAAAAATGTTGATAAGAACAGAATTTATGATATATTTTATCAACTTAAAAATTATAAGAGAATAAAAACTTTATATATTTTTAAAATATAAAAATCTTAAAAATTTATACGATATAGTGAAATCATATGACACTGTCACAGCGTTTAAACCTAATTTTTATTATATAGTATATGATATGGCTAACATGATTGGTTTATTAATAATCCATACTCAATAAAAAATTTAAAATTAATGAGTGATTGTTGTTGATGTTATTTTATGTCATTATTGTTGTTGATTTATTTGAACTAGCATTTTAAAATGGAGACTCCCTTTGGAAATTAATATAAATATAACAACCATTCAATACATATAAATATTTAAACACCGTTGACCTTTGGACTAGATGACAAGATAGTAAAAATAGTGAAATGCTTTTTTTTTTTTTAGATTACTATTTTAAAATGGAGATTCATAAATAACAACCATTCAATATTTATAACCATATAAATACCCATGGTCTTTGGACTTGATGGCAAGATAGCTAAAATGCTTCTTTTCTTTCCGGTTTTTTTTTTTTTTTTTTTGGGTTTACAAATTGCTAATCTAATGTGGGTATTTTTTTGGATTTATTAGGCATATTTTAGCTAAAATAGCCGTTTTCCTAAGCTATTGCAAGTATTCTGATGTGCAACAGTTTGGTAATGTAGTTTAGATAACAGTTTTTCGTTGTTTAAATAACACTACATATTTTCATAAAACTTTCACCCACACTTATTTCCACAAAATTTAAATAATATTACTAGAACAATATTACCAAACAAACCCTTAGTACTCCATGACATGCCAATGAGCATCTTGGTTGAAACGTGATAAGATAGCCCTCATGCAAACATTTGTTAACTATGTCAGATTATATGGTTGTCAACCTGCTACTTGGATTTGCATCTACCCATACACCCTGTTTTAGTAGCAGCTTTTTGTAAATAAGATATCAAAAATGAAGGAACCCTCCAACAATGTTGTTGAGATCTTATGAAAATTCACAAAAGACAAGTTGGTCTGTCTCTTGTAATGACATAACCTGCGACAATATCTACTCGGCAACTCCTAAAAAAGCCTCATCTTGGGTTAGAGCATTCCCATTGGCAATGGTAAATGGTATATGTTGAAAAAATTTAGCATAAAGACACAAAAGGAGCCTAACAACCGGAATTGTAAAATCTTACAATTGCAAATTTTTTTGCAATTGTACTACAATGTCATCCTAAAAGTAAGATAACACTATAGCACTTTAGTAAAAATTATAATATATTTTAATTGATAAAGTAGAAGAGAGATAGAGGAGAAGAAAGAAAGAGAGTTGTATTGAAATATATTATATTATTTTTTAGCAGGTAATATATATTATTTTAATTAGTAGAATAGAAAAATAAAAGTTAGGATATTAGTTATGTTATAAAATAGTATGGTATAATTGATAAAATAGTTTTTTGAAATGATAAAATAAAATAAGATAGAAATTATAGATGCAAATGCTCTAATGCATGCCAAAAATAGGTTACCCTTTCTTCTTTTACAAAAAGTTTTTATTGCTCACTTTTTAACTTTCACTTATTTTTCACTTTTTTCATTCCATAGTTGAGATTGAAGGTTGCTTTTTCAACTCTCAATCTTAGCCATTAAACCCAATTGCACATAGTGCAAAACCCACCTGATCTCAATCCGGTTTCCATTAACCTACGACTGTATTATCTTCTTTTCAGCGCACATTTACTTCAGTTGCAAAGAAAGTCACTTCCACTCGAGTGATGCATTCTCAAATGTGCCCAGTTCGTTGCGCCATAGGGTCAGTCAATCATTGGTTAAGTAAATGAAAAAGGAATTGGATAATAAAGAGAGACCACAAAATGTCAATTAAAAGAAAAACCAGAGGAAGTACAAATAAGCAAAATTCCATCCAGCATATTATGATTGACAACTACAACCACTACATTAGATACAATGAAAACTTGATAGGTTATATTTTAAATCCCAAACTACTTGGGGCTAAATAGAGGTGACACCCTCCTTTGAACTATCTCCTGAATCTGTTCAGATGAAAGAACAGATACTCCACCTTCATAATTGGTATTTTCCATCTGCTGATGCAACTGTAAAACACAGGACCCAGTTGAGAAAGAAAGAGAATTAAAATTCCTTCCCAAGGATAATTAAACTCAACATTGACCAATAAAGCACACCAACATGTTTTAACAAATTCATGCTTGTAAGTAAATTTTAGTTGGGCTCTTTATCATGGGACCAATACCATGGCTCTAGAAAGAGCAAGAGTATGGCTTTTGTGTGTCAGATAACAGCTTGCAATAATACCAAGAATGGACATATACCATAATAGTACAAAAAATGTTGTAACTTTTGTGTGTCAGATAACAAATAGCTTTACAGATTCCAAGTTGGTAATGGATTAATAAGATGGTTGATAATGCATAAGTTCATTGATCTCCACAAAACACAATTTATACTTATGTGAGCTAAAAAGCATATATAGGCCTGTACCTTCTCAAGAATTGCAGATTGATCATCCAAGTGAAATTTGCGCATGTGCTTTAGCATCTCCAGTTGCTACAAAAGAATTCACCATCTGTACTTCAGCAATATCCATTTTTGACCGACTTTCTTCATCACAAGTTTGAGAAATATTACCTGTTCATGTAGTTTTTGTTGACTATGCATTCTTTCAGTAAACTCATCTGGTCCAAGCTCAGCTTCATCACAGGCCATCTCCTCCCTATCATTTGATGGTATGAGTACTACTAGCAATACACAATTAAAATAAGGTATTTTAAATCAGCTAAAAGCTATTGAAAGAATGAAGAAACCACTAATTAAAAACTTATCACTCAAACTAATTAAAAAGGGCACGGGGGGAGGGGTTGGGGGGAGAACAAGGGAATGCTATGGAACATTACCAAGCAGGAGGAAAAAAACCATGTATCAGTTTGCCTACCTTTGTTTTTCAAAAGCACCTCATCAAAGACACAGTGACACAATACCCTTTTCTACTATACATGACAAAACAGTAGCACCAGAGACCAGAATAAAGTAAACTTTTGTAAACCATGGAACACCATTCATTGGAAAGAAATCCAAGCATCTTAAATAGTTCATCATACCATTATCCAATTATCCAAATAAAAGGGTATATAAATTGTTTCAGCAAACACATACACAAATATATATATATAGAGAGAGAGAGAGAGATAACGCTTACCTTGCAACAAATTTTAAAAAGCGAATCATCAACTCCTGATCATTCTCATAAATATTCACTTTCCCCAGGCATGATAAACCAAAACTTGGATCTGTAGCACAAAAGAATATCAATTAAAAATATTTACACCAAGTTGACATCCTATTACATTGTATCTTGCAAATGGACAACAGAAATATTGGTTGATCTGATTGTGTGACCAACAATGACTAATCTATTGTCTGTAAATTGTCATGAATTCATAACCAAGGGGCTCCGAATTGTATCAACATCTACAAATTAAGATTCATGTACTAAGGTAAATGTCATAGATTAAGTCTTTAAGAAGCAATTACATGATACATTTATAAAGACACAGGTTTGAGTCCAGCAATCAACCTGCCCATAAAAATATGAGAATGACGCTGCCTACCAATCACACTCCTAGTCTAGACCCTACAAAATTGGGAGTTTTGCGCATTGGATACGACCTTTCTTTTTCTTTTTCTTTTTCTTCTTTAACCAAGTGAATAATTGAATATCAAATCCACCAATATACTTTTATGAATTCCTTAATACACTACTTCATTGGAACATGCAATGTTATGATCTATTTTTTCTTCATGTTGGATCATAAAAAGGGTAATGTCACACAATATAGATATTTAGACTACATTAATCACTTTTTTAAAATGAGTTTAACAACTGAACAGCGATCACTTACTGATTCAAAGTGAAGTAAGCCAAAGATTACCATGTAACTAAGAACAAACAACATGAAATTTAATCACTTCAAGTTGCAGCACATGTCTGCTGCATGGAGGGAAGACAGTTTTCAATTTGAACTGGACATTCACATTAAAAAAACTAACGCATTTACACTAGTAAGCTGTATAGCCTGCATTTCATCTAGCCAATATGTACCAAATCTTTATCTTTTTTTGTTTTAGGGCCAAAAAGTACATCATCTTTACCACTTAAAACAAGAACAACAAAAACTTGAAGAACCTAAGACTAGAGAGCCCTAGGACAGACTTACCAACACCCATCTCCAGAAATATCTCTTCCTGGATTGCAGTAGTTGCAGCCACAGCTTCCTGCGTAATGTGATAACATAAAAACCAAGCAAGAAATAGATGTAATACTTGATAAGTCCAAGAAGAGAAACCATGCTTGACACAGTGGTATTTTCAGCAAAAACTATTTTCAACAGCAAATAGTCGCATTGAGAAAATCCCATCTCAAAATAATAAAAAGCTCATCACAACTAAGCCAAACACTCGTATTAGGTGGCAAAGTAGAGTTTCTCAGGCCACATACAATGAAACATTTCCTAGGCCAAAAGTAAGAGTAATGAGGATTAACAGAAGCCACCAAAGTCAAATTGAACACAAAACATACTAAACCAACCAAGTTGATAAAAGAATTACACTCATGTAATTAGACATCACAGTGAAACCAGTTCTGTGAACCCATTTACCCTTTTACTAATACAAGAATGCACATTAACTGGAATAACAACGGCTCCTAAAAAGTAGTACAAAGATCAAATTAATCCAATTTAAACACACTTTCTAAATATTAAACTTTACAATAACAAAAGACAAAAGTTACATTACACCAAATTTTTTTCATAATCAGAAATTGAAAGCACAAAAACGATAAAAGGGAAACTCACTTGCTGATCTTTAACAGCTTCTGCAATCCTGTTCTTCACATCTGCACATTATTCTCGAAATCTTAAAAACCAAAAAAAAGCTAATACGATAAAACCCAAAAAAAAAAAAAGAGTTGCAAAGGTACCCACCAGGAAGGGAAGTAAGAAAAGTGAAGCGGTTGAAAAGATGGAGCAACTGTTCTTTAGAGAGCATTCCAGAGCTCTGCAACTGCGAAATGGCAATAGTTGATGACCCAGACATTTTCGGATCCTAGAGAGGCTCTAAAGTGCACACGATTATCCTAAAATTGCTCTTTTTATTTTTCTCTATGTGGGAAAATTTGTTTTCACTTCATTTTCGGTGTTATTGAGGCCAAACGAGTGACACGCAGCACGCTCTTGTCTTTGCCAAACTTATGTCCTTTTCACATTAATTCCCAAACCCAAGAAAGAAAATGGGTCCTGTGTCCTATCAAAAAAAAAAAAAAAGGGTCCTGTGAATTAAACAAAATATAAGGAGTCTGTTCCTTAAAATATATTTTATTTCAACAGAGTAAAACAGGGTAAAGTGGACCATCAAAAGTGACAAAAAACGCTTTTTCATCACCTTTTTTTTTTTTTTTTTTACCAATGTTTAATCTTATCTGTTTCTCAAACTCTTTCTAAAGAAAATTGGTACGAACGATCAAACCCATTACCCTAAAAGAATGATCTCGTTTCAATCATAATTCATAATTTTTTAAGCCAAAAAATATTAATCATAATTTGTAAGTAATTAACATTAACCAATTACAAAAATAATAATAATAATAATAATCACAATGATAATGTTAAGCACTATATATTCTTTATATGACACAATTTAAAAAAAAATAAAAATGGATGACACATTAACATACACATCAAAAGTGAACGAAATTTTCTTTTTATCATTTCTAAACAAGAAATTGAACAAACAAAGAAACTAAAATTAAAAATATAAAAAGCACTTTAAAACTAAAAACTAAAAAAATAGAAACACAAATATTAAATATTAAGTACATAATTAGGCACCAAATCAGAAATCCTCATCCAACTTGAACACATGGGTGTCACCACCATTTGCATTCAAACTTGACATCACAGAAGCCTTCTGGTACTCCCCAACTCTCTTCTCAAAGAAATTGGTCTTTCCTTGCAACGAAATCAGTTCCATCCAATCAAATGGGTTCTGAACATCGTAGATTTTGCCACACCCCAACGCGCCCAAAAGCCTATCCGCCACAAACTCGATGTACTGGCTCATCAGATCGCCGTTCATCCCAACCAACGCGCAGGGCAGCGCGTCGCACACAAACTCCCTCTCTATATCCACCGCGTCGCGGACGATAGCCTTCACGCGCTCCTCGCTCAGCTTCTTGCGCAAGAGAGTGTAGAGCAGGCACGCGAAATCGCAGTGGAGACCTTCGTCTCGCGAGATCAACTCGTTGGAGAAGGTTAACCCGGGCATTAACCCGCGCTTTTTTAGCCAAAATATCGCGCAGAAGCTTCCGGAGAAGAAAATGCCTTCGACGCAAGCGAAGGCGATGAGCCTCTCCGCGAACGATTCTCCGCCGTCGATCCACCGCAGGGCCCACTCGGCCTTCTTCGCCACGCAAGGAACGGTCTCCATCGCGTGGAACAGCCGGTTCTTCTCGGCCGAGTCCTTGATATAGGTCTCGAGCAAGAGACTGTACATTTCGGAGTGGATGTTCTCGATCGCAATCTGGAAGCCATAGAAAGCGCGAGCCTCCGAAACCTGGACCTCCTTCATGAACCTCCCCGCCAGATTCTCCAAAACGATGCCGTCGGAGGCGGCGAAGAAGGCGAGCACGTGAGTGATGAAGTGCCTCTCGTCATCGGTTAGGTTTTCCCAGTGACGTACGTCGCCGGAGAGATCGACCTCCTCGGCGGTCCAGAACGAGGCCTCGGCCTTCTTGTACATCTCCCATATCTCCGGGTACTGAATTGGAAACATGCAGAACCGGTCCGGGTTCGGAGCAAGCAATGGCTCTTCGGGAATCGAAGGCATATTGGTATTTGAAATTTGAAAAAAATTTAGGAATTAGGGTTTTGATTTTGTGATTTTGGGTGCTGAGAATTGTCAGTGTTTGGGTGGAATTATATAAGGGTTGGAGTGAGAGAGTTTGCGCGGGGATTTGAAATTTCATTTTGGGGGTGAGAAGCTTGCGCGAGAATGAACCCAAGGGTATTTTGGGAATTTCACACATTGTCCATATCCGTTATGGTTGGTCTGAGTGCGATTTGTTTTATTTTACGAATATCCTTGGATTTGGTTGGAATTGCGCTAGGAGATTGAGGGCCTTTGTGTAATATTGGAGTGTATTGAAGGGCTTTTTTGGGGAAGTATTCAAACATTAAAGGAAAGGTTAATTTTTTATTTTATTTTATTTTTGTAGTGAAGCTTGCGAGGGAAGCTTAAAGCTTTGTGGGAAAATTAAACAATTTGTATATTAGCGGGAGTTTTTGTTTGGCGCCATTTTGAACTTGGAATGTTCTCTATTTTTGGTATGTGTTTTGAAATTGAACTGGATTGCAAGGAAAAAGGAGCACACGGTTTTTACTTTTTACCTTGGCTCCTAAAAATAATGTGTGCTGGATTCAAATTTTTACTTCCTTTTTTGGATTTGGATTCACATTAATGGGTCGGGCCCCCAACAGTGTAAATTTGTTAATGGTGATTGATTGATTGTACAATTTATTGAGTCAGGTGCCAATCAATCAAGCCGATGTGGGACTGAGGCTGAGGGTACATATTGATAACGGTTTCGCCAGATGTGAAAAGATATGAGTTGTCTCTTGTTAGACCATAAAAAGTAAAAAGGGAAAATGATAAAAATTACTACTATTTTTTTTTTTTTTTTTAGAAGATATTACTACTATATCTATGTGTATGCAGTGCACACGATGCAAGCACATATTCATACGCCATAAGCTCATTTGCGTGTGTCCTGGCACATGCTATGCGTATGTGCAACATGAATAAAGTGTAAAGAAAATAAAACAACAATGGCCAAATGGCCAAGATATCAAACGATTATATGATCAATGGAATGTTCATATTAATGTTCTTTTTTTTCTTTTAAGTCTATAAATGTTGAATTTGATTGATGATGATGAAGCTTGAACTTGATTATCATTTTGTATATGATATTTTTTTCATCTTGAATGGAATTGAGAATTTAAGATTATTCAATTATGATGTAAATTTGTAAGAGCATCCACAGCAACTGTGGCATAATTTATGTCATTTTACCACACCAAAGACCTACTTTATTATTTTACCACATCATTTTACAACATCTTATTTATCAGATGTTTTATCATTCAATTCTATACATTAAAATAATATTTACAACTCATCAAACAAAATCAACAGCCACCACACTGCTGCCAACAACCAACAGCCACCACCACACAACCACCACATCCTCCACAACCAAAAACACAACTCAAAGCAAACCCAAACAAATCCAGCCAAATTCCACAACAAACAACCATAACCCCAACCTAAACAACCCATCAAATCCTAGCCAAATCCTTCACGACCTAAACAAATCCCAGCCAAACCCCAACCCAAACAAATCCAGCCAAACCCCAACCAAATCCTCCACGACCCATCAACTGCCTCAACCAATCACCGACCCAAAACCCCAACCCATCAACAAACAAACTCAAGTAACCATTGGACCAAAACCCACAACATTGCCGCAACCAACCTCAACCCACAATGCCGCCGACCCAAAACCTTGACCCACAACCCACAAAAGCTTCAACAACCAACAAAACAGACCTATACCCACCCACCGCCGACCCATCCATCGGAACACATAGCCTAGCCCATTCGAACCCACCCACCTCCGTCGGAACCAAACCCAGCTAATAAGCTCAAAGGAAAGATACCCACTGAAGAACATGTCTTTAGCATCCAACTCGTTATCAGGTTCGATCCCAGACTCGATTGTCGGCGTTGGCATGGAAGAGCAATGAGGGTTAGGGTTTGAGAGGAGAGGATTGGGGTTTGAGGGTGAGACTAACGGAGAGATGAAAGAGAAAGAGGAATAAAAAAATAATAAAAGCATATGCCACACCTATCCGTACCGTGGCAAATTTGTGAGGATACTGTAGCATGTTGCATAATTTATGAGATTTGGAACATCTGATAAATGGGGTTTTTTGGTGTTTAATGTGCCAAATGTGCCAAATATTTGGCATTTGGCACATTTACCACATGTAGTGTGGATGCTCTAATCCTAACTTGTAGGAAGAGCTTCAAGACTTTTAAAACGTGCTCCTACAAGATTGAGTTAAGTCTTTATTTATAGGAGTCTTGAATATGTGTGATGACATATGATTTGCTATGAACAGTGATACGTGTCATCATTTAAATTGAGGAACTTTATATTTTGTTCTCCAACAGACACGTGACATTATTTGATTAACCAAATTTTTTTAATTTAAAATAACATATAGTAGTATTTATTAGACTTCTTTTGCCATTTTCAATTAAATATCAATGTGTGTCAATGTGTGATTAACTCTTAGATATTCTTTATAATTTATTCTCTCAAAAAAAAAAAAATCTTTATTGTAAGGACTGAAATTGGATTGGTCCCAAAACAGGATTGGGCTCAAACACAAGCGGCTCAAACAATAAATTTGTAGAGTGTGGATGGAAGTACTAGATCTATCCCAGAAGAAAAACGATTAGATTTAATGGTTTCAGACTATAAGACACAAGTCAGATTAGAAAATTTATCCTCGGAATAGCCCAAGTAGTTTGGATCATATGGTTTTTTTGAATAATCAAATTGTACAAAAGTTCCATTCCCTCCCCTTTTGGCACACCTTTCCATGTTATATATTCTAGCCTTGGTGTTGTCCCTACCACACACGTGTAGGTTAGATTCGGAGAATTCCTTCTTGTCTCATCTAGCACTTTCCAGAACCATCAACTAGTAGTTGTAAGGCTGCTCGATCACTGTTCAGGCGTCACTTCCATATTAATGCGGCCAGAGAGTTGGTTGAAAGTCATTTAATGCAGAGGTAGTAGCTTTTTGGAGATATTTGTTGTCCTTCTCCTTTCTTATCCCTTGTTTGACGTCTAACTCTTAGTGATGATGTAACTCCGAAGTAAGTCTGTGATGATATGACACTCAGATCGACCTCGAACACATGTTGCCGAGAGGACTTTTATCCTCGAACGCTTGTTGGACCTATCTCATATTGTCTCTACTCCTCTCTTCATTCCATTCTCCTTATAATCTTATCTGGACCTCCTCGAATTGGGCCATAGGCCCAGTTAACACTATCTTAACAATACTCCCTAATTAATTGGCCCCCGCATTTATAATTTCTATTCAGTGACGCTTGGAATATTTACATTATTCTCTAAATAAATATGGTAGATGTGCAGGGCAAAAACCTTTAATCTGTGGACTAATGGGGCTTAAACCGTAATAACTAATTTGTATAGATGGGCTAGAAAGCTAAGACTTGAAAAGAAAAACTCAAATAAAAAAGTAACTGAGAGGCAAAGTGAAAGAGTACAAAAGAGAATCTGTTTCTTTCTTATAAACTTTCCTCGATCAAACAGAGGAGGAACACAAGCAATTGAAGAATACAGCTTCAAATAGGACGTTTACAATTCTCTTACAATCCTATTCTTAGATTCAATATTTTTGGATCCCTTATACATGAAGGGTCTTTTTCTATTTATATGGAGATTGCAACTATCTTAGCCACCCACTTGGAAGGTAAATGTACTTGAAGATATTTGTTGTCCTTCTCCTTTCTTATCCCTTGTTTGACGTCTAACTCTTAGTGATGATGTAACTCCGAAGTAAGTCTGTGATGATATGACACTCAGATCGACCTCGAACACATGTTGCCGAAAGGGCTTTTATCCTCGAACGCTTGTTGGACCTATCTCATATTGTCTCTACTCCTCTCTTCATTCCGTTCTCCTTATAATCTTATCTGGACCTCCTCGAATTGGGCCATAGGCCCAGTTAACACTATCTTAACAATACTCCCTAATTAATTGGCCCCCACATTTATAATTTCTATTCAGTGACGCTTGGAATATTTACATTATTCTCTAAATAAATATGGTAGATGTGCAGGGCAAAAACCTTTAATCTGTGGACTAATGGGGCTTAAACCGTAATAACTAATTTGTATAGATGGGCTAGAAAGCTAAGACTTGAAAAGAAAAACTCAAATAAAAAAGTAACTGAGAGGCAAAGTGAAAGAGTACAAAAGAGAAACTGTTTCTTTATTATAAACTTTCCTCGATCAAACAGAGGGGGAACACAAGCAATTGAAGAATACAGCTTCAAATAGGACATTTACAATTCTCTTACAATCCTATTCTTAGATTCAATATTTTTGGACCCCCTATACATGAAGGGTCTTTTTCTATTTATATGGAGATTGCAACTATCTTAGCCACCCACTTGGAAGGTAAATGTACTTAGTGGTAGGATACTTGTCCCATCCCCCACCTCCCTTCCTTTTGAGGCTTGGATGAGTGTGCAGCAGGCTGACTAAACAATATTCAAAAGTGTCATTCAGTCATAAATACGGCATGGCTAGTTGATGAAGTGCATAAAATATGGATGAAACAGTCACTTTCTCAGGAAGCTTCCTTCCCCTTCATCTTGGAATTTATTGTTCCTTTGACAAGATAGTTTCCTACTGATAACCTGCAAATTCACTATACTCTTATCATATTTTCGAGCTTACCTTGCTCCTTGGTCAAGGTTCGTGGGATAAATCTTCCTTGTACAAGTGTTCCAAAAATCTTTTATGACAATCCTTCTTAGACAAGTCTCATTTAGGTTGAATCCCTTATATTTAAGCCTGTAATACTTGGACTAGGCTCCTTCCTTAATTTTCCATTATTATCCTATTGGGCCTCTTTGGACTCATCTAGGTTTATTCCCTTTGATCCCCCCAGTAGGAACCACTAATTAGTATGTGACACTTTGTAATTGGCTACATTACATGGACTTAATAATATGTTGTGCCAATTTGTAATTGGATGAAAATTTCTACTTCTACAATAAGTAAATCATACTTGATATGTATGAGGTGCATATAACTTTCCAACAAACCATTCCTATTATGATTGAGGATATTTTACCCAATTATTAAGCTGGTTGTTTGTGTCAACCCCTATAATCTAATATCTCTACTCTGACATGACAAAAACATTACCCACCAGCCGCCAACATGAATTACAACTTCTAATCATATTCAATATAATTTTGGTCAAAAATTGTGATATTCAAGTGTTTGTGCCAAGTAGTAAAAATTATAAATGGCATTCCTCATTTTAATAGTGAATGTTATAAAGAATTTGTCTGGCATCGGTTTCAACTTTTAACTTTTAGCTTTTAGTTTTTATATACAACTTTTTAAAACCTTACTTTTTTTTTTTTCACTTTTTCAAATTTTTTTATGATACAAATATACTTTAACACACTTTCAGTAAAAAGCAGATAAACTATTCTAAATGGACACAAAGTGTTTTTTTTTTTTTTTTTTAACAGTTAAAATATTATACTGTTATAATAATTTAATTTGAGTTTTAAAGAGTTCATGATTTACAAGAATATGTGTGAGCTTATTTGCTGGCTGCTGCTTTCAGCATCTGAAAAGGGACTACAGAATATGCTCGACATTGTCGAGCTTCCCATGTTTGGAAGCGTGTCAACCCCCCTATGGGGACAGTTGCTGCAGTTAGATTTAGCTTAATTGCCGTGTCTTGACTGTTGTATTGCCTCTCTCTCTCTCTCTCTCTCTCTCTCTCTCTCTCTCTCTCTGTTGTATTCCAATTTCAATTGAATGATATAATACAAGATTTAAGTTTCAAAAAACAAAAAGACTTGTAACCTATGCCAAAAAGACTTGTAACCTATTACAAGATTTAAGTTACAATTGACTGGTATATTACAAGATTTGGAACCTATGCCAAATGCTGGAGGAAAATATTCAGATTTCAGATTGAACCGAATGAACAAAGTTTGAATTATAAAAATTTTGGGGAGCAAGCTTGAGAGGGAAGCTTTGCCAAGTGCCAATCATGTCTAATTTTGTATACCTTGTAAAATTGTAACTTGTGGGCGGGAGTTATTTGTTGCCGTCCTGAACTTCAAAGTTCAAATTGAAAGAGCAAACAGTTTTGACGGAGCTCCTATAAATAATGAAAGGACTTCCCAATGGGTAATGACTGAGGTACCTACTAGCATGGTCCCCTCAAGAGAGTTAAGAGCATCTCATCTCCAATAGATTAGCTATATCTATTTTTTGGAGAGAAAACCCCACTATTCACACTCCAACAAATTCTCTAAATGCAAAACTTTTTCAAATATTTTTTGAAGTTGCTACAATGATTCTCTAGATATAGAGAACACGATAGCAACTCCAAATAAATTTTTCTACTTAAAAAATTCATACATCTCAATTAAAAAGAAAAAAAAAATTCTCTCTCCTCTCACAACTACAAACACAACAGCTACAGGCACAACAATCTTTCTCTCAAACATCTCTAAACTCAAGCATAATCAAATTATCATAATACAAACTCAAAAACACAATTTTAAAATTAATCAAATCATAACAATAAAAGTAGAAAAAGAAAAGAAAAAAAAAGACAGAAGCCATTTGACCCATCTGGATTGCGTTAGGGACGAAGATGAGCGATGGCACAATGACCCATCTCTCTATACCTCTTTTCTTTCTTTTCTTATCGCAGAAAGAGCTAGTGAATGTTCTGGAATCAAGTAAAAAAAAAAAAAAAAAAGAGAGAATGAGAGCTCATTGGAATGTTCTTGAATGAGGGAGAAAAAGAAAATAAAAGAAGGGGGAATAGAGATAATGGACACGTGTGTGGAGGAGGAAAACAAGAAAAAAAGAAATGAAACGTATGGATGAAAGTGAAATGAAAGAAAGGAAAAATAATATAAAGAATAAAAAAATCCTAAATGAGAAATGCTATCACAATATTTTCACAATAAATTTTAAGTAACAGATTGTTATTAGTTAATATTAGTGAGTAAAAAAATAATTTCAGTGGTGGGTTCAAATTAGAATTAGTAACAACTTTCCGCATAAATTTTGTTGTGAAAATATTGTGAACATAACACTTCTCATTGAAAAATATAGTTGTTAAAAAAAATAAATAATGAAAGAGGAAATAATATTTAAATGAGATAGAGAAAAGATAGAGAATCTGTTGGAAGATGTATTTGAAAAAGTAGGTAGGTAAAAGTTAAGAGTATGTTTGATAACTTTTTTTTTCCCTTATTTTATGTTTTCAAAAACAAATTTCTATTTTCGAAACTAAAAAACTTGTTTGGCAACTCAAAATGGACAGAAAACCAAAACTATTTTCAAAACTCAATTTGTGAAGGAAATTGAAAACATGCAAAAGACTGTTTTCAGTTTCTAATTTCCAAAAGTCAATGAAAATACACATTTAATTTAATGAGTCTGTTTCATTTAATGAGTTAGCATTAAATTTCAAATCCTAGTAACAACATATTTTAGTATTTTCTATTTTTTTTCTTCAAAAAACTTTTTTTTTTTTAAATTTTAACTAACCAAAATATGTTTTTGATTTCAAAAATATAAGAATTTTTTTTTCCTTTATATTCTCAAAAACAAGTTTTTAAAAATAGAAAACAAAAATTATTACCAAACATAATCTAAATGTTACTATTTACTGTCCAAATAGCACAAAAATATGAAAAAGCTGTTAGTAATGCCCTAGGTGTTAGGATCATTTTAATATTAAAATGTAATTTGACAATTAAATGAGAAAAAGTAAGGGGGTGTTTAGTAGGGATGTTTAAACAACAGTTTTTGTTGTTTAAATAGCATAATACGTTTGTGGGGCCTAAGTAATTTATGGGCCAGGCCCATTTTCCCGTGGGAGAACCAAAGGTCCAAGCCGAGGAAGGCTATGGCCCAAGCTCGACAAGATAGCCTTGGGATACCGCCGAGGATAGTTCAGTCCTCGGCAGACCTAAAGTCCCACCGGAAAGAGGGGTAAAAACGGTATAGGACTAAAACTTGGAAGAAAAATCTAAAATATCCAGGGAAAACTGCCCTTACTGCCATTCAATACTCTAAACTTGACAGAGCTGCATTCTTTGGCTTTTACAACCACCCCCAACGACTTTGGGTATGAACTGATGGGACAAGTATCAGCCTTGGAAATGTTGACCCTATACGTGGACGAAGGACAGTGAACGCAGGCGAGTATAAAAGGAAAAATAAGTAACCTAGGGAAAGGGCTGGGAAAAATGGCCAAAAACCAGAGCCTCCCAGCCCCCCTCCAGGAGAAAGACTCTAGGGGTGAAGAAAACTTAACCATGCATGAACACCATGAAAAACCCACCGCCTGGTGACCAAGGCCTAGCCTTTCAAACCCACGCTCTAAAAATGATATTGTTTGGGCCTTTCTATGTGCGAACCTAAACTGTTACGGTTCGTTACGAAATCGTGTCCCTACAATTGGCGCCGTTTGTGGGAAAGGGCTTGTGTGTTGGCATAGACGGTAGGTTGAGAGAGTTCTGTTGCCGTTTCTAACCGTTGGTTATAGAGTTCTAGTGTAAAGTTCTGCCAGGGGCTATGCTTCTTGATTAGGGGCTACGCTTATCAGCGTTAATCGCACGGATAATTCTAGGGGCTTGGTCGAGGAGATAACTCCCCTAAAGCCAAGGTCCAGCGCCAAAAGAAACTGGGTTTTGGACAGAACCAAGGCATTGCATAATCCTCGGACTCAAGCCTATGGGGAAACCAACTACTTGGATGAGGAAAACTAGGTTTTGGACAGAACTAAGGCATTGCATGGTCCTCGGACTCAAGCCTATGGGGAAACCAATTACTTGGATGAGGAAAACTGGGTTTTGGACAGAACCAAGGCATTGCATAGTCCTCGGACTCAAGCCTATGGGGAAACCAACTACTTGGATGAGGAAAACTGGGTTTTGGACAAAACCAAGGCATTGCATGGTCCTCGGACTCAAGCCTATGGGGAAACCAACTACTTGGATGAGGAAAACTAGGTTTTGGACAGAACCAAGGCATTGCATGGTCCTCGGACTCAAGCCTATGGGGAAACCAACTATGAGGAAAACTAGGTTTTGGACAGAACAAAGGCATTGCATGTCCTCGGACTCAAGCCTATGGGGAAACCAACTACTTGGATGAGGAAAACTGGGTTTGGACAGAACCAAGACATTGCATAGTCCTCGGACTCAAGCCTATGGGGAAACCAACTAGAACCAAGGCATTGCATAGTCCTCGGACTCAAGCTTATGGGGAAACCAACTATGGATGAGGAAAACTAGGTTTTGGACAGAATCAAGGCATTGCATAGTCCTCGGACTCAAGCCTATGGGGAAACCAACTACTTGGATGAGGAAAACTAGGTTTTGGACAGAACCAAGGCATTGCATAGTCCTCGGACTCAAGCCTATGGGGAAACCAACTACTTGGATGAGGAAAACTAGGTTTTGGACAGAACCAAGGCATTGCATAGTCCTCGGACTCAAGCCTATGGGGAAACCAACTACTTGGATGAGGAAAACTAGGTTTTGGACAGAACCAAGGCATTGCATAGTCCTCGGACTCAAGCCTATGGGGGCACATAGGATCCTCTTGCACCTACTTATGGGAACCAACTGGATGAGGAAAACTAGGTTTTGGACAGAACCAAGGCATTGCATAGTCCTCGGACTCAAGCCTATGGGGAAACCAACTACTTGGATGAGGAAAACTCAGGTTTTGGACACAGAACCAAGGCATTGCATAGTCCTCGGACTCAAGCCTATGGGGAAACCAACTACTTGGGTGAGGAAAACTAGGTTTTGGACAGAACCAAGGCATTGCATGGTCCTCGGACTCAAGCCTATGGGGAAACCAACTACCTGGATGAGAAAAAGATTGAGTTTTGTAAAGTTAGCCACTTAATAACAGTTCTAAGTTACTCAGTCCTTGGCTCAACAACTGTAAAAGGTTAATGCCAATAGGAGTGTTAAGAAGATGTTTGCGTCACTATTTAGTAGCCTAGGGGGGCTGTCCATTCTACGGATGATACGTCCTCAGATGGTTACTTCCTACAACGCATCGAGCATTGAGCTATCATCTCGGCTAGGTTTGCGGTAAGTATCGCTTTTCACAGGTCGGCATTGTGATGCCAAGCAACTCTATTAAAGTTATGGTGATATCTTTTTTCTTAGTAAGCATTCTTGCCCTAAGTATCATTGATTCAAATGTTATATTATTGTGCCGAACAACACTTGCAAATTCACGATAGTGCTTTTCTTTTTGATAAAGAATTAGGGCCCCAAGTATCGTACTCTAAGATCGGCGACATTGTGCTAGGCCGACTTAGTAGGCTCATCATAATACCCTTGCTTTTCCTGCCTCATGGGAGTTTCAGCCCCAAATATCTTTTGTTTGATTCAATATTATTAAGCCGGATTGTTTTTATAAGCGCATAGCAAGATCTTTCCATTAACTGGGACTTTGTTCCTAGACGTCGGCCACAGTATAAAATTTTTTTTTTCATTCACAAAACTGTATGTTTATTCATTGCTTTATCATTCCGGAAATATAGAGATAGAGTATGTGAAATAAAGTGATAACAATTTTCATTAATACAAAGATGTATTACAACGTACAAAGAAGGGTTTAAATAAGCCTATACAAAAGGTAGATTGCCAAAACAATAAAAAAAAAAAAAAAACAATACATCAAGTAAACAGTCAGGTCTCTTTTTAAACTCGTCTCCGAAGTCTTTCCAATCTCTGCCTTAGTAGCGCCCATATCGAGAGAAGGACCTTCTTCAGAAGAAAATGGAGGAGATGAATGAAGAAGATGGAGGACATGAGTAAGGAAGGAGGAGAAGAAGAGAGAAGAGATGAAAAGGAAGAAAGGGAGGCAGAGGGGGCACCAGTGAACGAAGAGAGGAAGAAGCAGGGGCACTCAGTCCCTGCCTCGGTCCTGACTCCTAACACACTGGTGCCATGTTAGATATGCTTGTGAAAAGCCGGTTGGTACTGATAAGGGGTGTCCTTGGCTCAATCACGCCAAAAGGTTGACGTGACGAGCCCCTGCTTCGGATTTTGGCTGAAAGGAAAGTGAGACAAATCTTGAGTCTCCGCCATCCTTGCCCTGACCGGGCCATTTCGAGCTTTGTTAGAACATGGTATTTTTGGGAGGGGTACGATTCCTTCATTGATTACTACTATGGCGAAGGTATTACAACTTAAGGAATAACCAAATGGCAAAATTAAAACTTTGAGAAGAGTTTAAGGGTTTCAGATTTTGGGGGGATTAAAGTGGTTCAGGTACGAGTGAAACAACTCTCGCCTTTTCTTTTTATATGAGGGGCTAAACGGAGGGTACTTAATACGTTCAGATCTCCAAGGAAATCTGTAAACAAAAATACGCCCGTTCCGTCTCCCCACGCCATCAGTAACTGTGAAAATCTGGAAGATCTCGTAAAAGGAAACTATTAAAGACCCGCTTGGGGTAGTCAAACGGCTTGAGCGCGTCCTTAATGAATTAGGAGGAACGTCTCGTAGACCGGTATGTCTCTTGGGTAGGTGGAAAACTGCTAGTATTGATGAAAGGCAGAATTAAATGAGCTGTAATAAAGGCTCGGTATTGCCAAAACCCTCCTCTCCAACTAGGAGGTCGGATAGCAGGGTTTTGAGGGGCTATTGTGGGGCCCAAGTAATTTATGGGCCAGGCCCATTTTCTGGTGGGAGAACCAAAGGCCCAAGCCGAGGAAGGCTATGGCCCAAGCTCGACAAGATAGCCTTGGGATACCACCGAGGACAATTCAGTCCTCGGCAGATCCAAAGTCCCACTAGAAAGAGGGGTAAAAACGGTATAGGACTAAAACTTGGAAGAAAAATCTAAAATATCCAGGGAAAGCTGCCCTTACTGCCATTCAATACTCTGAACCTGACAGAGTTGCATTCTTTGGCTTTTACAACCACCTCAACGACTTTGGGTATGGACTGATGGGACAAATATCAGCCTTGGAAATGTTGACCCTATACGTGGACGAAGGACAGTGAACACAGGCGAGTATAAAAGGAAAAATAAGTAACCTAGAGAATGGGCTGGGAAAAATGGCCAAAAACCAGAGCCTCCCAGCCCCCCTCCAGGAGAAAGACTTTAGGGGTGAAGAAAACTTAACCATGCATGAACACCATGAAAAACCCACCGCCTGGTGACCAAGGCCTAGCCTTTCAAACCCACGCTCTACAAATGATATTGTTTGGGCCTTTCTATGTGCGAACCTAAACTGTTACGATTCGTTACGAAATCGTGTCCCTACAACGTTTTTCTACAACACTTTTTCACTTACACATATTTTCAAAAACTTAAACAACATTATTAAAAACAACATTATCAAACAGCCCCTAAGAGTCTTACACTTTTACGTCGTTATTGAGTCTTAGGTTATTGAGTCTTTCGTGCTTAGGCGTTAGTGGGTTTTTTTATTTTATTTTTATTTTTATTTATAATAATAATAATAATAATAATAATAATAATAAAAGAATTGCACATGGATAAAGAGAAAGAATTTTTATTTATTTATGAAACCGGCTCCTTAATAGATGAGAAATTACACTATCTTAATTAATTTAAAATGCAAATAAATAAAATATAAGGGGTCTATTCATTCTCATAAAACTCTTAAATCATAGAATACATGGAATGATTAAAATAACAACAACTATTCTGAGATCAACTGAATAAAAATTCATTATTTTATATTCTCCTCCAAAAGGATGGTAATAACCTGAAGGAGGAAAAAACTATGGATGCATTAGGACTATGAAGTATGAACAGGTACGGTTGGCCGGTTGGGTGGGTTAAGGTTAAAATTTTCGACCAAATTGTCCTTGATCGGTTAAAAAATTCAAACCGCCACGACCCACCAACCTCTACAACCAATGAGTTGAATGAAAATACAGGCAATTTCAACCAAGTAGATCGAATGGGTTGACAAAACACATTTGCATAGATTGAACATTCTTTAATTGGGCCATAAAATAAAACTTTTTTGTTTGCGGACATATTAATGAGCACTCCTTCAAATAGTTCTTGGTGTCTTTACTACCGTGCACTATTGGTGCAATGATTACTTTACAATTATAAGTTATCGTGGAGTGGAGGAGAAGCAAGTGTTAGGGTTAAGTAGGGGTGTCCACGGGTCGATCCGGGTCGGGTTTATGCCCAACCAGCAAGCAACCCGATGACATCGGGTTTCTGATGAGAAGACCCGCCGCTAACCGCAAAAACCCACAAGTCAAGTCAAATTGGACTCGACTGGTCGATAGTCGGGTCGGTCAAAGCTGAAAAGATGCTGCTGGAGGTTTAAATCAGCGGCAACTACATGTTTTTTTAGTCGGATCTTCACCAGATCTGAGCAAAATAACACCAGATCTTTGTTGGATTTGAGGAAAACCCACTGGATCTTAGCAAAAAATTACTAGATTTTCATTGGATTTGAGAAAAACTCACCAGATCTGTGTCATATGTGAGCAAAACTCAGTAAATCGTATGTGAGTGAAAACGAGGAGATCTGACCAAAAACCACAAGATTTTCATTGGATCTGTGCGAAAATCAATGTATGTTTTTGCCAGAGTGGAGGTAGATCTAGCCTTTAGTCGGTCGAATCGAGTGGCTCGGGTTTTGGAGAAGGAGATCTGCCACCCGACTTATCGGCATCGGTTTTGAATCTCTGGGACTCGCCGCTAACTGCCTTTCTCCTCGGGTCGGGCAGTTTCAGTTCAGGTGGCTCCGGATCGGATGGGTTTTACAAGTCACGAGCGAGTATGGATAGTCCTAGGGTTAAGTCTCTAGGCGGAAGCCTTACACATATACACTTAAATTAAACTTTTTTTTTTTGAGAGAGAGACACACTTAAATTAATCTAGAGTAATATTTCTATCTTAGATTTTTAGGTGAATTACACTTTTATCACCTTAAACTATACTAGTAGGATTTCTATCTTAGATTTTTGGGTGAATTACACTTTTACCACCTTAAACTATATTATAGATTACACTTTGCACCCTAAACTTTTCGAATGCAGATTTTACATCCTAAACTATGACCATTGTTACACTTTGCACCCCGATGTTAAGTTTGTTGATAGATTAGATGGAAAATTATGACATCACGTGAAAAGACCCAACTGCCCATCTTCTAAATCCTTTAAAAGCAAAGAAGAAACTATACTTTACCACCCTAAACTATATTCTTAATTACACTTTACACCCTAAACATTGAATTTACATTCAAGTTAATGGCAAACTTAACATTGAAGTGCAAAGTATAATAAGAGTCATAATTTTGGGTGGAAAATGTATATTCGAAAAGTTTAGGGTGCTAAGTGTAATCTAAGGTATAGTTTAGGGCGGTAAAGTGTTATTTCCCTTATATTTAAAAAAAAAAAAAAGAAAAAAAAAAGGGTTCTTGGTGTCTCCCAAATAAAAAAAGGAAAGAAAAAGATTGACAAAATACTAAACAAAAATGACATATAGAGCTTTTCAATACTATATATATAAAAAAACGGATTCATAAAAAAATAAAATAAAAAATCAACCTATACGTTAAACCAATTAACCAACCCACATTCTCCATCTCTAAAAAAATCCACCATTCTAATGGGTCATTTTAAATGAATGGAATTGTTCAGAAATAGCTCAAGCTCAGGTTGGAGAAAGAGGTTTGTGTTCGTTTAATTAATAGACTAATCAAGCTCAAGTCCAAGAGTTAGCTATTAAATTAGTCAAGTTCAAACATAATAATTTATTCGTGAGAAACTCATAAAAGCAACCACATCAGTCCATGCATTTTACACATCCATTTTTACACTAAAAACCTACTTTTTCTATTTTACACATTCACTTTTATAAAATACCCACATCAGTTCATCTATTTTAACACCTCTTTTATTAAAATAGTCGATATTCTCAATTTTTTTATTATTTCCTCAACAACCAACGCGCGCGTTCTCTGAACCCATTTTCTTTCTCATTTATTTGATAAAGCTCTCTTTCTCTCTCTTTCTTTCTCTGAACCCATTTTCTTTCTCATTTATCTGGTAAAGCTCTCTCTCTCTCTCTCTCTCTCTCTCTGTGAACCCATTTTTCTTTCTCATTTTTTCTGTTAAAGCTCTCTCTCGCTCTCTCTTTGTCTCTGAACCCATTTCTTTCTCATTTATCTGATAAAGCTCTCTCTCTCTCTCTCTCTCTCTCTCTCTCTCTCTCTGAACCCATTTTTTTTCTCATTTTTTTCTGTTAAAGCTCTCTCTCTCTCTCTCTGAATCAACTCTCCCTCTCGGTCTATATCCACAACTCCCTAGCTCCGATCATCTCTATACTGATCTCCCTAGCTCCGATCCATAGCTCCGATTAGGCAAGCTCCAATCCACAAGCACCGATCAGATCCGACCAGATATTTGTATCTTCCTAGCTCCGATCAAGCGAGACCCATGAGCTCCGATCGTTCCAGTTAAGTGTATCTTTGTGTTTTTGTTTTGTTTTTTTTTTTTTTTTTTTTTTCACTTTTGAGCAAGTGTATCTCTATGTTGATTTATCTGTGGATGTGTTTGGGTTAATTTTCAGTTGATTTTGGGTTTTCTGTTGATTTTGGGTTAATTTTCAATTGAGTTTGGTTAATACTTTGTGCTAGATTGCGGTGTTTGCTGGTGGCTCTGGGTTTGGTGGTTACGCTGGCGCGCTGGGTTGTTGCAATGGTTGGGGAAGGGAAGTGGTTTGACAGAGGAGAGAAAATAATATTAAAAAATTGTTTACACGGTGAACAGTAACCGTGTATATATGCACGGTTACTGTTCATTTTGCAAGACATCTTGTATATTTAGACATTTTTTACATGAACTGATGTGGAAGGATTTTGGGGTAAAATGTGTAAACTGGAGCATTTTTTGTATTTTAGATGAGTTTACATGAGCTGATGGGAATGCTCTAAGTATGATATTCTATTTTGGTATATATAATATTATTTGTTTATATGTATACATGTATAAAAATATTTTTATATAGACTTCATATTACGTTTACAAATAACTTCATGAGATATCAAATTATTATTTACAATTTTTTGATAATATAACTAGTCTCTTTCATAGTCAAAATTATATATTAATTTTAAAAAAGACTTAATTTTTATAAGTTTATAACATAAAACTTTTAACTTAAATAATATGCAAAAAAACATTTTTTTTTGAGAAGGAAAAAACACATTTTTTGGTCCTTATATTTTTAAATTTGTTATTATTTTGATTTCTACAATCATCTCACTTACATTCAACACCTACGTTGCTAATGGACTACATTGATAGTTTAAAAATATCATTTTCGTAAGTGAGAGACAACATAGACCAAAATGAAAGTCATGAGAGCTTAAGGATCAAGTTGAAATAAAGCCAAAATATAGGAACAAAAAATGTGTTTTTTTAACTAAATAATTTAATTTCAACTATAATGTACTTATTAGTTCTTAGCATATATTTGTACAAACTACAAAGGATAAAACTTGTAGTTGTGATGTTTTTTATGTATGGAAAAATAATAAGATAATCTTGTTTGACATGAAAATGAAACAAGTTTGAATATACAATCTAGTTTGTTAACGAGTTTGAGCTTGACTTATATTTTTTTTTTATAAAAAATTTAAATAAACTTAAATAAATAATCTTGAACTTTTAATACTTGGTTCATGCCTCAACTCGGTCCTAAATAAGAGGCTAAAGTATACTTTTGACCATTGAAAATTTGGGGTTCTTTTAATTTTGTTCCTTTAAATTTCAAAATTTTAGGGGTTATTTGGTAATGTTGTTCTAGTAACGTTGTTTAAGTTTTTTGAAAATACGTGTGGGTGAAAAAGTGTTGTAGAAATACGTGTTATGCTACTTAAGCAACAAAAACTGTTGTTTAAACATCCCTACTAAACACCCCCTTGATTTTGGTCTTTCATGCTTGATATAATTTTCTATATAGCTATTCATGTTTGACTTAGTTTTTTGTCTAATCCCTCACGAAAATTTGAAATTTGAAATTTGAAATTTGAAATTTGAAATGTAAAGAGTGAAATATAAAATTGAGAACTAAACATGAAGAATCCAAATGAAAATTTTGACACATAAATGATCAAAATGAAAATAACTGCAAACTTGAAAAGCCAAAAATGCATTTTATTCTAAATAAAACCATTCATCTCTGTGGGTCGAGGCGGGCCAGGCAGGTTAGGGCTTCACGCAGGTTTGGGCTTCAAGCAGGTTTTTTACACTGCCCTAGGATGCATAGCATTAGAAGTTTAGAAATGGGAAGCGTTCAGGGACATTCATCATCTACAATAAAGAAATAATAAATCTTTGCGGGGACATGTCATGTAGATTCACAGACAAGCAATCTTCGGTAAGTATTTCTGAATCAATTCATCAAGTAAACTTTCCCCAAAATATTACAAGCAACACTTGACAAGGTACACGCCCTAGGCAGATGAGAGTGATGAGACATATATGAATGTACAAATGAAGCATATTGGAGCACTAAATTCAGAGAGAGAATAGAAGGACAAAAATTGTAAAAACACGTGTGTAACAAACACTTCCCAAATCAAAAAGGAAAACTCAATAAATTAACAGTAATGCTAATTCCGACATTTTCACGCATATTTTATCGAATTGGCTATGAGGACAAATGGTGTATTGATGTGATCATGACACATAGTTAATTATAATCTACCACATAGTACAGTTGTGGCAATTGTGACGATGTGTGTGAAAAAGTGTGTGACACTAGCCACATTGATAAATTAAATTTGGATTCATATAAGTATACTTTTAGCTTTTATGTGAAGTTATTTAAAACTTTTTTTTTCTTCATTTTTTCAAAGTATAGGTATACTTTAATACAATTTCAGTAAAAAAATTTCAACAAAAACCTAAATAAACTTTTCATCGACACACAATTTCAGAAAAAAATTTCAGCAAAAACCTAAATAAACTTTTCATCGACACAAGCTAGGGCTGAAGGATGGTAGTTGATGCCAAAAGTGACCTTCTTTAAGGTAGCAGTAATGAGACTGGCAACAATAGTAGTGGTAGTTGCTGTTAGCATTTTTGTGGTTACTCAAGTGAGCCTCTTTAAGAAAGCAGTAATGAGACTGACAACAATAGTTTTGGTAGTTGCTGTGAGCGTTTCTGTGGTTCCTCAACTTAAATGTAGACACAGGCATTCTGCTGTCTCAAGTCTTTTAACTATTGCTTTTAGTACCAAGTTAATAGTATTTTTCTCTTCCCCAGTTCTTTTGGTTTAAATGTGAAGCACTCATCTCTGAAATGGGGTTGCTGAAGTTTCTTCAACTGTATGCCTGCATTTTAGTTATGGTGGTTGCAGTATTAAACTCAGCTGAGTCAACAGTTGTCATTCGTTTTAGAAGTGCACCCCCACCTCAGTCAAGGTTACCTACTGCCATTTTTAGGTACTCAGTTGAGAGGCTGGATGGTTCCAATGCATGTAAAAACAATGCTTGTTCCATTTACTGTGAGGTATCATTCTCTTTTCTTTGTGTTAATTTTTTGGTTGAGTAACTGAGAATTCATTAAGATAAAGTCGAAAATACAGTAGTTTACATGGAGTCAGCTGCTACTAAAGCTACAAAGAAATAGAACAACATTTGCAGCTAACTCATTTATTAGAGTCCTGATCCTCCCTTAAAACTGAAAATTATAATCCCCAACTACCACATATCACTCTATTCTTAATCAAGTTTTTTACTTTCCTATAATGCTCAACTCTAGCCTTAATGTCTCTTCTTGTCAATTTATTATTTCTTAAGATTTAGTGTGGTTGTTATGAACTTGGGCATTCCTCTGCAGCCAAATATGATACATGGTTGCAGCAAGAACCAGATCGTAAATAGTTACTTGAACACTCATCCCTTTCAGATACTCAACACCTTGACTTCATTACCTCTTCTCATCAGCTTTCAGGATCATCTAGCAAGAACCATTTCATGACTTGTTTTGACAACCTTTTAGGCAGTGAGCACTCAAAGTAGAGACTTTCTCTGCTTTCTAGGCTGCTTCTGCAGTATACACTCAGAATAGAAGTTAGGATATCTATATTATAGTCCAATTCATCATTATATCCCTAGTTGACAGCTACTTCTCACAGAAAATAAATGAGTGCCTGTGGATTGCTGATCTACAAGAAAAATCCCGACTTTGATGGTAATCACTAATCACTGAACCGAGTGTTTTAGCTCAACTTTTACCTGTAGGCAGTTGATTTTTGAACCCTTACTAAGTTATCTGATCTGGCTGGTCTCTATCTCGATTGGTTGTCTTGCAAAACAGAAGAAAACTTTGAATTCATAGAGCTGGCGGCATCATAAATGATAATATGAAGATATCTAGGATTAAGAATACCATCTGGATGTCAGTAATCCTGCAAAAAACATATGTTATTTCCCCTATGTTTTATGAAATGTCTTACCTTCACTTCTCAGCTTAAGGAGTTTCCTCCATCCCCAAGAGCAACCACTGGGAATCTTGACTAGCCAGAAACTCCTCCCTTTTAGCAAGTACTCCTGCCCCTAAACTAACCCAAAATGAGCTAGTTAAAGCAAAGAGATTCCAGAAGTGCTTCATTGCATTCCACTCCCCAACTCTCCTTCATCCTAATCCTCCTTCCTTCTTAGGAGCCAAAGCCACAAACTCCCATGCCACCTTTGCTCCCATAGCTGATTTATCATTTCCCGTCTAAAGAAAATTATTAAAATTTTGCATCATATGTCTTGATGACTCTTTGGGAGGATAAACAACCATGTATAATATACTTGTATAACTGAACAGGACTGACTGCAAAAGTTGCAATCTTCCAGCAAAGGAGAGATACTTGACATTTATTCTAGATGAGACTATCTAGGGCTTGCACTTTTTATCTAAGAATTTCACCAATTTAAAAGGAACACCTAGACACCTGACAGGCCTGCTTTCATTGTAATGGAAGATAGACATGATCTGGCAGCTACAACAAAGGAAATTTCACTTTTCTTTGCCTTGGAAATGAAACCAGAAAGATCTTGAAACTCTACTGGGACATCTTTGGACTTTGATGATTTGAACAGAGTGTATAACTGTCCCTTTTCTTTGTGCTTGATTTTGAGAAGTCACTACTTATGTGCATATCTAAGTTTAAGTAATTAGTTTGTTAAAATCTTATATCCACTCATATTTGGTTAACTAAGCTCATAAAAATTATGATGTCACAAATATAAAACCATTAAATCATCTTAAACATTGTATGAGAAGGCAAAAAGCTATTTCTAATTTAGGATCAGAAACTTATGTAGTAATGTGGGCACAACTATACCGTTAAAAAAGATAAACAAGGACCTGTAGCTTTGTATTTGGCATTTTGAAAGAATAGCTTTTAGAGAGTTAAAAGGCACTGATCACCAATTTCTGTTCATTTTACTTATTGAGATATTAATTTATCCTATTTTTTCCCCTCCAAATGCATTTCTCTAAGAGGTTTTTCGTTAAATAAATGCCTTAATTCCCTTTAAATAAATGGTGTAAGGGTATTATTTGATTATCATTTGCTTAAACTTATAAAGGTCTCCATGTACTTAAGTAGTTTGCTCATTGGGGACAATTGTATCTTTGGACAGATTGATGGACAATTTCTGAGACCTTGTCTGGCTGATAATTTAGTATTGAAAAACTTAACTGTAAACCGTGAACACAAATTTCTTCTCAATGTCACAACCCGGGATGGAGAGACAAACTCATCAGCTTATTCATGGTTCATCGGTAAGCACTTCTTTCCCCTTGGTCTGTTTTTTCCCTCTTTCTTCTCTCCCCTTCCCACCCCCCCCCCCCCCCCCCAACCAAAAGTTCAAATGTTTGTTTAGATGGCTGGGCATGAACAACTTGACAACCTCATTGGGCCAGATGTTGAAAAATATTATCCAAAAGAACCTTACTCCTTTATTTCTTGATTATCTAATAGATACAATACCACCAACTGCAACAATTCATAGCGAACAGAATTATACCAATGCTGAAAAGATATACATTGATGTTACATTTAGTGAAGCTTGCACTGGACAGGGTGGCTTCAAGTGTGTGAACTCATCTAACTGTGATGTAAGTAGGTTTCTTGCTTAGAAACTTGTGTGTTATCAATGAATATGCAGTGGTAGATATTTAAGAAAATGATCAAAAGGATCAAACTTTTACTATTGGTGATATGAGTTTGGTAAATTCATGCTTTAATATTTAGACATTTTCTAGGTCATAATAAATGGTCCTGCCCAAGTACACGCGCCTTCACTACGCATTATGGAACATGGAATCAAGTACAGACTCAATATTATTTTCTCCTTAAGGAGTATGTATGGGCGCATTGTGATCACAATGGCGGATAATTTTTGTACTGATCAGGCAGGAAACCATTTCACACGATCAAATGGTTCTACTATAATCATTCACTTTGGTGAGACATCAGTCACTCTTTTCCTTCAACAGGTTACTTGATTAAGTTTCAATTTGACTCCTTCCCCATTTAAATCTAATGGTTGTCTCAGATAGAAGACCAGTGCTGGTGGATTTATGGACATCTGTTCCATCTTATGAGTTGGTGATTAATGGGGTTCCAAGAACTGTGCTTGCCACTAACAAAATGGAGGACATTGCAATATTCCTTGATTTCAGTATTCCCATTATAAATTCAACAGAACAGATTCTAAATGCATTACATGTGAACTCTGGTAGCTTGATACCTATTCATGGTAAAATTCATGGGAACCGTCGATTTGTTTTTGAAGTAAGCAGAAAATTTCAACTTTTTCATAATAATGACATCAAAGTTGCACTTTCTTTACAAAATACCAGTCATATCTGATAAAAAAATTGATATCAATTGAATCGTGGTGAATTTATTGCTTAATTTTTATTTTGTAGCTCAAGAAAATATCAAGAACTGAAATTATCTCAGTTGAACTACAAGCCGGTTCAATAATTGGTAGGACAGGCACTCCTGTCTCATCTGTTGCCTCAATTACATTCCTTTATGGTACACCATCCCAAAGTTTGTCTTCAAAATAGTTCTGGAATACTATTCTGTGGCATTACTATTTTGCTAATTGCTATATTTTTTGGTTAGATTCCACAGACCCTGGTGTAGTGTTAAGTACAAGCTCACCAAACATAACAAAGGAGTCCAACATCAATGTGATAGTTGAGTTTATGAAGCCAGTTTTTGGCTTTGAGGCCTCTATGGTAAAAGTGATCGGGGGCACAATAACAAGGCAGGTGCATATGGTGACTCTTGGAACTACTGAGGTCATTATACAATTTAATATTCATTTTGTCTGCATAAACATAAAAGAATGACTAAAGTCTTGATTGAAGGGCTATAGTAATTTCATAGTTCTTAATGTTGTTTGTTGTAGGTTTAAGGAGCTTTCGAGAGCTCTATACTCATTGACTGTCCTAGCAGAAGCTCAGAACATGTTGTCAGTTAACATTCCTGCAGGGAAAGTAAATGATATTGCAGGAAATCCAAATTTGGCATCAAACCAACTTGAAGTGAAAAAATGTGTGAAAACATATTTGCCTCTTACTTATGCATTTTCTTCCAGTTCTTAATATTTCCTTACTGTAAACAATAATTATTGTAGGGCAACAATTTAACAAGTTAAATAACCCTTGTTGCTGTCTAAAAATTGCAAAATAGGGAGATGTGAAAGATTTTTCCTTTTTATTTCATTTCATGCTAATTCTTTGAAAATTTGTCTTATGACAAGATGTTTTAATTAAAAAAAAAAAAAAACTGTGGAAGATAGAAGCATTAGTTTTTGAGTGATTAAGCTAATGCCTATCTGTATGGCTTATTATCCTCACATGATTTTTAAGTTTGTGCAGACTCAACTCCTCCAATATCCATTGCACTACACTCATTTGTGACTGCGGGAACAGTAGCAACAGCACTAGCAGCTGCCATTATTTCACTTTCCACTGCAAATCTAGGAGCAATCGGTGCTGTTGGTTCTGGGAGTACTACTATTTTCTCTCCAGATCCATCAATGAATTTACATGTAAGTATCTACAGATTCAGTATTACAAAAAAAAAAAAAAAAACCATTCATACAACTTCTGCCATATCTAATGTTGTGGTTACTCATCGCATGTTCTCTGTACAACCATTGAGGTTCAGTTTATGTATTTAGCAAGTTTTTATTACAGGGAATGATTGGACATCTACAGGTGTTTGTCCTTTCAGACTGGCTCTTAGTTAACCAATCAATTGAATATTCAGAAACAATGAAAGGTCTTCAGTGGCTCATACCTCATCAAAAACTTCCATGGAATAGGAATAGCCCTTCAATCTGGCTGAACCATGTCAATTTGGCTGGAAAGAAGCTTGCACGGAATTTGAGTGTCTTGGCTACAGGATGGTCTTCTCACAAAATAACTAACCAGAAAATTGACTTAAATTTAACCAACTCCTTTTATATGCATCATGAACAACCATTCCCAATTGAAATTGACCCCATGTCCGTCTGGCTCCATGGACAGCACAACATAAGCATGAAAGATACTCCTTATGGGCTACCTCTCAATTCCAGTGAATATTTCACCTATTTCTTGGTAAATATCTATAATCTACAGTAATCATATTTGTTTCAATGATAAGATTCCTAAATTTGAATCATTTGTCTTGTAGAGAGGAGAACCAATTTCTGCTAGCAACATTGTCAAGAGAATGAAGAATTATAAAGGGTAGCTCCACAATTACCTTCACATTTAGAATTGAGCATTGGTTATAGAATATTGCCACTAGCATAGACTCTAGACCTATAATATCCTTAGACAGAAAAGAGCTAATGTATTTTTCAGCATAACTTGCTGATGTTTAAGGTGTTCGGAATATTGCTGAGGTTCTTTCCTGACAGGTGGCAAGATATGGAAATGAACTTATTCTGGCTTGGTGTGGGAGGAGGTAGTTTACTTACTATTCATGTTCTGAAATTAATTTTCCTAAGATGGAGGACAGGAATACCAGGTCATGGGATACTTTCAGTACCCAGGTTTGAGCTCTTTCTTCTAATTCTGATGCTACCTTGTATCTCTCAGTCTTCAGCATTTATCATAAGAGGTAACAAATTGAAGTTTATTCTTCTTAATTTTAAATCCTTTTCTGTCAGGCATGTGATCAACTGAAGACTACTCATATTTGCAGGTGGTACAACGAGGGGGATCATCATTGGAGCTTTGTTGCTAGCTATCCCTGCAGCCTTTATTTTATCAGTGTGCCTTTTTCTCGTATTCGCAATCTTTTCTGGCAGTTTTTTTCAGTACAAGGAAGTCAAGCATAGAGATATAGAAGAACCTTGGTGTACAAAGCTGTGGTTCTTCTTTACAGGTAGACCTACAACTGGAAGGTGGTTTTATAGGGAAGGGCTGTCTTCATCTTTCCTCCTGCACCTTGGAATTCTCTTTGAGAGTTGGAAGGGTCCTCCATTGTTTGTCTTTGTTAATCAGAATGACCCAAACACCATACTCAGGTGGACTGAGAGTGGCAACAGAGGGATTGGAAGAATGCGAGCTATCAGCTCAGGCGACAGCAATGAAGAAACTAAAAGTTCCCTATCAGAGAGGCTCTTAGGTTGTGCTAAATCCTCCTATATTATCCTTGATCTTTTAAGAAGAGTCAGTTTGGGTATCATATCTGGAGCTTACTTGTCACGGAAGTCAAGCCAAAGCCTTTTTGCATTGACAATTACACTGGTACAGTTCATGTATCTGTTTACTCTTAAACCATACATCAGTAGGGGAGTCCAAGTGGTGGAAAGTGTTTCTCTCTTGTGTGAGGTAGGCATCTTTGGTCTATGTGTCAGTATCAAAAGCTCAAACCCAGTTGAAGCAAAAAAATTGGGTTTTGTAACGCTGTCTCTCCTTTTCTTTACCTTTGTTGTTCAAATTATCAATGAGTGGTATGGTATGATCAAATCAATATTAAGACTCTCACAGCCTCATAAGAACTCTTTCAAGCTTGGATTGAAGTTTGTTGCAAAAGGCCTTGTTCTTCCTTTCCTTCCAAGGCAACATTGGTCAAAAGTCATAGCTGCAACCTCCCAACCAACAACAGGCCTAACTCCAGTGATTCCCATAAGCCCAGAAACAGAATTTGAAAGAAGAGATACAAGAACACCATCAGTTCACTCGGTTACATCCATGACTGCAATGGTAGTCCCTGTGCTCAGTCCTGGGCTGTCAAGTCCTAATGTCATGCAAATGGAAGGTCCCACAACTTCAGAAACCACCATCACCGGGCAGAGATCAGGGGAGAGAAAAAAACTAAAGGAAATCAAATATGAATCCAAGAGTGAGATGAAGAAGTTAAGGGAATTAGCAAAGGCTAGTTTCTCAGGGGATTATAGGGGTGGGGAAGCTAGTACCAGCTATGCTAAGGCTGCAATCCAGCACCGGTGAAGCCTCCTCAGAAACTCCATAAGTCTCCAATCTAAAAATCATGGATTGATTTCTAACTTAGAATGGTAAAAGAAGAATTCTGTTTCTCTCAATATTGTTTCTCAGCTTCTACTGTTTTATTGACCTCTAACCTTTTGTTATACAAAAGGCAGTTTTGTGTGCATACAAACATAACCTAGAAGAAATTGTATCGAGGAGAAGATAAACCAAACATTCATGTATTTGAAATGGCACAAGATGTTTAAGATAGAAATGCAGAGATGTTTAGAAGTCCTCCTAACTACTGAACACAGAAACAAGTTACCAATCAAACAATCACTAAAGCATGCTTTAAACTCAAGCTGCTGTTTCCTTTTCATTCCCAAAACAAATGACTATGAAAAAAATACATCTAAGAAGATATACATGGTCTGGAAACTATCTATATTTACAATTACATTGTTAAATGCTCTGACAAATTAGGGAATCCAATCCCAAGTAAAATTATTTGCATTTGTGTTAACATACGTTGGATCTTAATGGCTTCCAAGATGAAAATATAGATCTACTGCTTGATATGAAAATACACAAAAGATGAGAAATGCTGCAGGAACAACCTAAAGATGCCTAAAAAGAGACACTGAAACATTTCTTGGTCAGTGATAATCACCATGATCGAGTGGATTTTGATCAACTTTTCCATCCGAGGAAGAATCTCCAAGCGACACTTGATTTGCTGATAAAGTAAGCAAATGATTGAGGCCATGCACCACAAGCCCACGACTTTGATACAAATTTTGAAAGATCACTGGAACACCGTTAAACTCAGGAACATCACTAGAAACAGTCACATTGATCTCAAACCCTTTCAGGAAAGTTGGCAACACAGTTCCATCTTCAAGCTTGATTAAATCCAGCCATGACAACAATCTTGGAACAACATGCTGCCGAAAAATTAACATGTAATCGCTAACATTCCTTGCGTGTTCTTGAATTGCTACATCAACCGGTGCAAAGATTGTTAAACTTGTCTGATCCTTAGGCCCTGCCAGTTGTGCATCAAGGAATGCAGCCATTATAGAATAACCTCTGGACCTTATTATATCCGAAACCAAACCAAAAGATTCAACTTCAGATGAACTGTTACGTTCAGTTGGTATGGTTGGACCAGGAATTGGCAAATCAGGAGCAATCTGGAAAGATGAATTCAAGAACTCGTCAATTCCATATATAATCACTGACCCATCATCGTACACGGCCTTTACATCAATCATAACGTTGTTAATCAATACTTTTCCATCAGAATGTGAGGCAGTAACAATGAGCGAGCAATTAGGCAACAGGGTTGGTATGCTTGTGCCAGAAGGAAGAGCCTTCATGGCTTCTGCAGAGAGTCTTATTGGCAAGATGTGGTATTGAACTAAAAGAAGAGGCAGTTGGCCTGAGTGGACAAAGGCAGGGTCTGAAGGAGCAAATATGGTGGCAGTTGGTGAATCAAGATTCAGGGTATTGGAGACAAGTTCAAGAGTTAGTGCCATTGAGAGATAGTCTGAGTCTGAGTCCAAAAGGGTCTTGGCAGCATTAGAAAAGGTTCCAGAATACGTGAGAGTGGAGGAGGAGGAAGAGGAGAGAGAAAGGAGGGTGAGAGAGAAGAGAAGTAAGGTCAGCATGTGTAATTCCTTGAGATCCATTCTTGGTTCTCTCTTTTTTCTGTGTTTTCAAGTTGATAAGAATATGAACAAAGTAAATGGTTTTGGAAGTTTCAAGCAAAGGAGAAAATTTGGGAGGGAAAACAAAAGAAGTAGAGTGTAGATCTTGGTTATTTCTGTGACCAAACAAGAAAATGTTGGTTATTGCAGGATTTAGTTAACTTCAAAGTTTATGACGGGAAAGAATTTCAAGTTCTGCAAAAAAATCTAGAAGTCATAAGATTTTTTTTTTTTTTTTAATTACAATTTTTTTCCTCTAAAAACCTTGGGTATTTAGTTTTGATCATAAATTAGCACAAATGGTGCATAATCAATTATAATTTATAAATGATTTTAATACAATGAAAAAATATAAGATACAATTTTGTTGAGTTAAAAGTTAATTTATGAAATAAAATATTTTTCCTGATTCACAAATTTTGTTTATCTAAGATTTTCAACCAAAAAAAAAAAAAAAAATTATTTAACTTGGTCTAGAAAAATTTTCTAGCTCCACCATTAGATTGAGATGCAATATAAGTACATTATTAAGTCCATATTAAGTATATTATCAAACTCATTTGGTTTGGACAAATGATCCCAGCTATTATCAATTAATTAAAATTTTAGTAAGATACTTTATGAGTTTATTGTTAAAGCCTGTATCAAACTTATTACCAAGCTCAAACCAACCTAAGTTCAACTTATTTTTTTATTGAGCCATATTGTTTACAAGCTTGTTAATAAATATATATATATATATATATATATATATAACTTGGGCACGACTCATTTATTAAATAAGCCTAAAATTAAGACTCAAGTTTGACTTTTTATAAGAAAAACAAACATGAACGGGCTTTTATTGAATCAAGTTCGAGCTTTTTATAAACTACTTGGTTGATTTATAGCCATAGGTTTAGGGATGATCTAGTGGTGGTAGATGATTCAATAATAGAGGAGGAAGAAGATCTTCTAGAAGAGTCTGCCATTGTTGACTGTGTTAATGGGCACCTTTGATCTAGGAATTGTTTCTAGGGTGGGCATTAAAAAATTTAAATTATACAAAATGTAATAAAAAGATAACTTGAATATATAAAAATTACCCAAAAAAAAAATGCAAATACATAAAGTTTAACAATTTCCTTCTATAAACAAAATTAAAAAGCAAAAAATGACTACTAATAAATTAAGTGAAAATTGAGAATGCAAAGCTAAGATAAATAAAATGAGAAAGAGTCTAAAATGATGATAGAAAAGAGAAAAATGGAGAAAGTGAAAGATAGTGACAAATATACATGTTTCGATTACAAGCCAATCTGTTGAGGAGTAGAGCTCCCAACACCATTGAGAAGAAGTCACGACCACAATCTCTTTCTTGGTATTGTTTTTTAGGAAAATGAAATTATAATTAGGCCCAAATTCACTTTGCCTACTCGTGGTTTTAAAAATGTCATTTTGCTTACCTGAGGTTTGATTGGTTTGTCTTCCGTAATCCACTTCTATTAAAAACAAGGATAAATATGTATTTTTGCTTACTTTTATGTCCCTCTCCTTCCAAAACAAAAAAATACTTAAAAAAAAAGAAGAGAAAATAAGATCTAAAAGTAGGGTTCTGTAAAAGTTTACAAACTTGGCTCAAGAACTGCAATAGAACACAAAATGTCTTTGTGACTTAGAACGTTAGGCAAAAATTTAACTCCATCCATTATTTCATCTTAGACCCAAAAATTTCTCTTGCCATAAAGCCTAGATCGTATGAGGGATGAAGAGACCAAGAGAAAAATCAATGGAAACCCAAAGTCAATCACTCTCTCTCTCTCTCTCTCTCTCTGCATTTCTTTTCTCAGCAAAATTCACCTCTAATACTGAAGGTGTGGTACCAAATGTGTGATTTACCTTTGAAATTTAAAGATCTACCGAGTATTTTGTGAATTTCCACATTCAAAGTTTGTCTTTCAAAATTTATTATGAACTTCCACACCTTTAAACATTTATCATAAATTTCCACATTTAAAGTTGATCTTTGTAAGGACTGAGTTTGAATCCCTGGCCCAAAGAATGAATAGGCTCAAGACCAAAAAGCCCAAAACAATAAATTTGTAGAGAGTGGGTTGAAAACTGGGTTAAAATGAGTTGGACGGCAAACAAAGTGGATTCAAATGACAAGAACAGAAAGATAGATGGATTTCAACTAAAGAAAATCGTCCTCGGATAGGTCCGAGGAGATCAGTTCTTGTATATTTATCTTAAGTATGATTAAAAGTTTATTTCCTGATTGCTATAATGTTTCTTTTTAGATTTCTCTCCCCTTTCTCCATGGAGGATCTCTTACATTATATAGTCCCCTTTGAATGATATTGGTCCTACACTTGTTGATCATCTAAACCACTACTTGAGTGCTTGTCCCATCGGACACCCCTTTAGGCTCTCTGTGAGTTGGGGTAGCCAAGGCAACACTGTTGAGGGATCTTTTCCACATTAATGTAGCCAGGAAGTTAGCTACAGAGCATTTAATGTGGTGGCAGTAGTTTTTCCCTAGACATTTCTAGGTTTCCATCTCTCTTGTATGTTTATAATGCATGTCCCTATTAGTGGAATTTCTTAGAAGGTCACCTTGAACAATAGGATATACATTTGATCTATGCTTTGTTCATCCGAGAAGATACTCCTTCTCGGACCAATTTCTCCAACCTTTCCATTTTGCAACTTACTCACGGGACTTTGAGCTTAGCACTCTCACCACTGTTTATTCATTCTCAGGCCAACCTACATCCTCGGCCAAGGCCCAATATATATTTTTGGACCCCTATCCCTACAATAACCCCTCAAAACTTTGGTTTTTCCCTCTTATCCGAGGAGAAAAAGTGGGGTTTTGATATTTAAGAGTTAAAACCATTCATTTCTTTGGTTTACATGATTGGGATTACCATTTTGTGCGCCCCATAACTGTTACCGACGCTTTAGAGCCCGCGATGTGTCATTAATTGCTCTAGGCAGCGCTTTGTTCCCCGCATCCAACGGTGAGACGCAAATCCTATGGTTGACATTTCTCCTTGAACTTTGAGCAGGATAACTCCCACTCATTCCGCCTTCTATATAAGACACCTAGGGAAATCATTTTTCTTCATTTCACAAGTCTTCAAACTCTCAAGAAATTCTTAACTTTCAAACCTTCAAGGCTTCCTAGATCTCTAAAATCTCTAAGTCTTTTTCTTTAAGAAATTGAAACTTTTAAGAAGTATCAGAAGTAATACACGTGCCTATTCTTGTAAGTTTCTTCCTTTCTAGGTTCTTTCCTCCTTGGACAGTCTTCTCGGCCTTCCATTCTTCTTTTCCTTTCCTTACGAACTTCACTCACTTCTCTTTAGCTTAACCAAATAGGTAGGTTTAAGCATCTAGTAAATTCTCCCGCCGCTATGGAGGGCTTTAGGGCTAGGTACCACATCTCGCAGGGAGTAGCCCTGCAATATTTTGCCCCAAACCAAATTCTTACAAATAGAAAAGAAGGTGAAGTTGTCATTCTTATAATCGCCTTCATAGAGGGAGGAATGACACTTCCCATGGGTAGGGTAACCAGAGATTACCTAATCAACCACAGACTGTGTCCCCACTAGTGTGCTCCCAACCTGTTTAGAGTTTTAGAGAGTGTAGATGTTCTGAATGAGCAGATGACTTTAAGGCTCACATGGCATGACGTTGTTCACATGTACAAGTGCCATTCCCTTGCCAGCGCGGGATTTTATCTCAAGTCCCGGTTCGACACTGTTAGAATGGTATTATGTTTTCTTAAGTCCAACAAGGGCTTGAAGGATGATTACCTGACCATCTCCAGGAATTGGCACGACGGTCTTCACTGCTCAACTCAGGAGGGAGAGCCAGGTGGGGTGCCCTAGGATTAGGTCCCTCGGCAAGGGATTTAGCCCTTTTAACTTTACTTCCTTTTAGTTTTAACACTTTGCCTTCCTTAGATGATAATTTTCACCGATCTAACCTTGATTTCCTCCTCGAATGTGTTTGTAGATAAAATGCACGTTGCCCCGAGACTCAGCCTAGTCAACGTTTTGGGTCTCAACAAGTTGCTGAGGTCGGAGGTATTTATAAGTGAAGACAGGTTTCAAGTCATCCACTTAATACTCAACTACGAGCCTCTGTTAAGAATATACAAGATGCGGGCCAAGCGATAAGAGCTAGTGATCTCAGATTAGCCCGCATAAACATTTTTGTGCCTGGCTTTTTGGCTCGGAGAGATCTTCCACCAGTTGAATTGCCTCTTCAACGCTCTCCCCGAAAAGTAGTTGCTTCGAGGGAGGAAACATCTTTCTCACGTCTATCTCTTGAGGCCAAGATTGACCGATTTCACTTCGAGGAGGGTGGGGAAAAACAGGTAGAGCCCATAATCCATCTCCTAGACTCTGAGGAGGAATTAGACAGACACTCTACCGCCCATTCTCCTAAGCTCATCATTGCGCATGTTGACAGCGACTCCATAGAAAAAGAGGAGATGCTGCTGGATAACAAAAAGACAGGGCTATGTGACCTCTTAAAAAATAGGGGAGCGGGTCTCCAGGGAGCCTCAGGATCTAAGCCTCCTCCTGTGCTTCCCCCTCCCCCTCTTCCTCCCACGACTGAGCTCAGCTTGCTCCCCATTCCCAATTTGAAAAAGAAGAGGAAGGAGTAGGAGTTGGAGGAGGGTGAGGTGGTTCCGCAAAAGGGGGCCAAACAACAAAAGATGACCAAGGACAAGCGGGCCTCTTCTGTGGACAGTAAGGAGGAGCCAAGTGGGGCTGAGGTGCGCCAACAACAACGTACCTGGGCTCCTCGGCTGGAGTTGGACGATGTTGCCATCCCATGGAACGCCTCCATCAGGGAGTTCCAGAGGGAGCGTTCAACTTACGTTGCTGAAGCCTTAGAGTAGCCCCTCCTCCTGCCTAAAGACATGGAGGCTTTAAGGCACGTGAGGCAGCCAGACCTGTTCATGTCCCTGAAAAGGGACCTTGCTATGGTAAGCTCATCCTCCTAATTTTTGATTAGATGTTAAGGTGCTCCTTTCACCCTCTCTCTTTTTTTACATGGGATCCCCTTGTCATTTTTATGCAGATTACCCAGGAGGTCTTTGTGGCCGAGGAATGGGTCAACGATGCCTAGAATGATGCCAAAGCTGAGGCAAGCTATCGTGCTGAGGCAAACAAGGCTCTGGGCGCAGCTGAACATAAGAATAAGGAGCTTGTCACAAAGTTGGCTGCTGAGAAGAGCTTACGCCTAAGTGCCGAGGTTGGCCTGAAGAACGTAAAGGCCCAAGCTGAGGACCAGCACAAGAAGCTTCATCTCACGGAGATAGAGCTGGCTACCCAAAGGCAACTGGTCCTAAAGTTAAAGGCTGACTTGCAGAAAGCCAAGGAAGCAACTCGGGCAGCCAAGGAAGTTGCTGAGGCTTCAGAACAGGCAGTTTATGACTGCGGGGTGCAGGAAACTCAAACCCGGTTGGCAGTGGAGGTGTGTAGAGACTTCTGTAAAGAGGTGTAGGCGGAGGCGCTCAACCGAGCAGGGGTCCTTACTACCTTCAAGTGGAGACTTGTTGAGAACGTGTTTCACCCTAAAGACATTTGAGAAATTCCAGCAGATCTCCCTCCTCCCTTTGCTCCTACTCTTCCTCCCTTGGGACAGCCCTCTACCGCCCAAGCCTCTCTTCCCCCTCCCGACGCCTTCACAAGGCCAGTAACCAAAGCCAGGAGGTTAAAATGGCCGAGGGCAAAGAGGCTGGCCAAGGGGGAGCTCTGCTTGAGGATAAGGGTAAGGAGGCTACAACCCTACTAGAAGCTGAGGGTAAAGAGGTTGCCCTTAAGGTCAAGGGTGCTGATTCCAAGGCCAAGGACGACATAGCTAAGGCCAAGGATGACCCTCTTGTTGCTAAGGCATAGCTTTAGGATCTTAGCTCTTCTTCTCCTTTTTTGTTTTTGTAGTGACAGTCTATCATTGAATGTATTGTACTTTCATTTTGTCTAATGAAAAGACTTCGCTTTTTACCTTATGTATCTTTACTTTACGTGTCTTTAACTTCAACAATGTTGCAGGTAGCAGTGAACTACTACTATTCTTTTAATAAAGGCTAATAACAATTCATCACTTGATAAATTAAATAAATTGAATAAGTACCAGTAATAAAGAGAATTATCACATACTTGTAAGAAATTAACAAGGCCTGCAACTCTCATTCTGCTCAACACTTAGATAAAAATCCAAGAACCTTAACTTACTCATAGCCATTGATTCGAGGAATTGGGTATAACCTGGGATTTGTTTGACACTTAGGAAAATAAGTGGATGTCACAGAGTGTTAATCCACCCAAAGCACAGTCTGAGGAGCCAAGCATGACTAAGGTTCCGTTTGATACTTAGATAGATGTCATTAAGTATTAATTTACCCAGAGCAGGTGGTTCGAGGAACTAGATATAGCTATGGTTCTGTTTAATATTTAGGAAAATGGCATAACATATCATTTTACCCAAGGTATGTGGTCTGAGGAGCCAGGCATGACCAAAGTTTTGTTTGATACTTAGAAGATTGTTATTAAGTATTAATTTACCCAAAGCAGGTGGTCCGAGGAACCAGGCATAACTAAAGTTCTGTTTAATACTTAAGAATTTGTTATTAAATATTAATTTACCCAAAGCAGGTAACCGAGGGGGTTGGCCAATTTGGTTGGGCTCTTGGTCTCAAAGTTCTTGTACTGGGCTCGACTAGGTGTGCTCCCTAGTTCGAGTCCTACTACCTGCACTTTGAAAAGAATTTCCTGGGCCAGTGCTTTACCCCTTCGTGGGCTCACCCGGCACGAACAGTAATTAGTCTCTGGTTGAAAGCGTTGAGGAAACACTATGAAAAACCAAAAAAAGAAAAATTTACCCAAAGCAGGTGGTCCGAGGAACCAGACATAACTAAGATTCTATTTAATACTTAGGAAAACTATCATAACATATCAATTCTCCCAAGGTATGTAGTCCGAGGGGCCAGGCATGACCAAGGTTCTATTTGATATCTAGAATAATAATAATAATAATAATAATAATAATAATAATAGGAAACTCAACAGATAATGGAATAGACGAGAATGTGACAAAGAAAATTTTCATTAATAATAATACATTTTTAGGTTATTTATATTCCAGGGGCATGGTATAAGTTTGTCATCTAGGTCTTTAAGAGAATATGCACAAATTCCTGCCATTGATGTGATGCGATATAGCCCTTCCCAGTTAGGCCCTAACTTTCCCCAAGCTGGGTTCTTGGCAGTTCCTAGAACCTTTTTCAGCACCAAGTCTCTAGGTGCTAGTGGCCTTAGCTTGACATTGGCATCATACCCTTACTTGAGCTTGTATTGATAATAAGCCAACTGGACCATGGCATTCTCTCTTCGCTCTTCAATTAAGTCTAAACTCTTACCCAGTAGCCCATCATTGTTTCTCGGAGTGAAATAGCTCGTTCTCAGTGTTAAGAATCCAGTCTCCAAAGGAATAACAACCTCCGCCCTATAAGTCATTGAAAAAGGTATCTCCCCTGTTGATCTACGAGGCGTGGTCCAGTATGTCCAAAGAATGTGTGGCAGCTCTTCCACCCATTTTCCCTTCGCATCATCCAGCTTCTTCTTGAGTCCACTCACTATGGCCTTATTGACAGTCTCGGCTTGTCCATTTCCTTGTGGATAGGCTGCAATGGAATACCTATTCTTAATTTCCAGGTCACAAAAATATCTCCTGAAAGATTTGCTATCAAATTGGAGTCCATTGTCTGAGATGAGTGTATGAGGGATGCCAAACTGAGTGACAATGTTCTTCCAAACGAATCTCTTGGCATCCACATCTCTGATATTTGCCAATGGTTCAATTGCAACCCACTTAGTGAAGTAGTCCATGCTGACTAGTAGATATCTCTTATTCCCCGTTACCTTAGAGAAAGGTCTAACAATATCCAAGTCCTATTGAGCAAAGAGCCAAGGGCTAGATAGAGGATTGAAGACCCCTCCTGGTTGGTGAATATTTAGGGTGAATCTTTGGCATTGGTCACACTTCTTTAGATATTCTTGTGCTTCCTTCTACATGTTTTGCCACCAATATCCCTAGGTAAGGGCTCTGTGGGATAAGGACTTTCCCCTTGTGTGGCTCCCACAAATCCCTTCATGTAACTCCTCCAGAAGTAACTCTAATGCCTTAAGGTGTATACCAAGCAAATACGGCCTAGAGAAAGAGCGCTTGTACAATTTTTGGTCCTCAGACAACCAAAATCGAGGAGCCTTCCTACGCACCTTGTCAGCTTCTGACTTGTCCTCGGGCAAGACGTCTTCTTTAAGGAATAGCACTATAGGGTCCATCCAGCTGGGCCCCACCCTGATCTGATGGACGCGGACCGCTTCAATCTTCCCCTCAATAAGCTGGTATAAGTCTTCAATAAGGATAATTCGAGGTAGACCCTATGCCGAGGAGGTTGCAAGAGTAGCTAGAGTCAGCATGTGCATTTCCTTTCCTAGGGATATGCAGCAAATTGAAAGATTGGAACCTTGCATGCAGGTGCCTAACTTGATTCAAATATTGCTGCATCCTCATGTCCCTGGCCTCTAAATCCCTTCCCACTTAGCCTACAACCAATCTGGAATCCAAGAATATCTCCACAACCTTTCCACCCATTTTCTGAGCTATGGCCATCCCCATCAGCAGAGCTTCATACTCGGCCTCATTGTTGGTGCCCGAGAATCCCAGTCTCAAAGATTTCTCAATAACAATCTTCTCAAGAGATATTAGGACTAACCCCACTCCAGAGGCCCATTGATTTGCTGCACCATCAACGTATACTCTCCACGATAAACGCTCCTGTAGGGAGACCATGCCAACTGATTTTCCTTTCATGCCTTGGCTTTCTACTTCTTTTTCCTGTGGGGATTTAGTGAACTTAGCCACCAAATCTGCGAGGACTTGGCCTTTGACAAAGGTGCAAGGCATATATTTGGTGTTAAAAGCCCCTAATATTGTACCCAATTTGGCGATCCTCCTTGTGAAATTAGCACTTCGAAGTAGTGCTCGAAGTGGAAGTTGGGTAAGGACAACCACTGTGTGTGATTGGAAGTAGTGGGGTAATTTACATGTAGTATGCACAACTGCCAAGATGGCCTTCTCTAATGGCATGTAGCGGATCTCGGCCTCATATAGTGACTTGCTCACATAGTAAACTAGCCTCTGCACCCCATTATCAACCCGCACTAGCACCAAGCTTACCATGTGGGAGGCGACAGCAATGTAGGCAAATAAAACCTCATCCACCTCGGGTCTTGACATAATGGGTGGTCGAGAAAGGTATTCCTTCGAATGTTGAAGGCCAAGACACACTCCTCGTTCCATTCGAATCCCTTCTATTTGTTCAACAATTGAAAGAAGGGCCTACACCTGTTGGTTGACTGAGAGATGAATCGATTTAAAGTAGCGGCCATTCTTGTCAGCTTTTGGACCTCTTTGGGGTTCCAAGGTGGTTGTGGACTGTTAATTTCCTTAACTTTAGCGGGATTAACCTAATTCCACGGTAAGTAACCATATAGCCTAGGAACTTGCCTGACCCCATACCAAAAGAGCATTTGGAAGCATTAAGGCACAGCTTGTGTTTTCTCAGTATTCCAAAAATATCTCCGAGGTCTCCCACATGTTCGGACACTGCCTTAATCTTTATCACCATATCATCTATATAAGCTTCAATATTCTTGCCCAACCATGACTCGAACATCTTAGTCATCATGCTTTGATAGGTGGACCCTCTATTCTTCAAACCAAAAGGCATCACCTTGTAGTGGTAATTTCCAGTAAGGGTGACAAAAGCGGTCTTTTCTTGGTCGCCCAAGGCCAGTGGTATTTGATGGTACCCTTAGAAGGTGTCCAAAAAACTCATTCGAGGATGGCCAACAGTTGCATCCATCAGCTAGTCTATCCGAGGCATAGGGAAAGGATCTTTTGGACAAACCTTGTTCAAGTCTGTGAAATCCACACATACTTGTCACTTCCCGCTTTTCTTCTTAACTACCACTGTATTGGCTAACCATTTAGGGTAGAACACCTCCTTGATAGCCCCTGCCTACTTAAGCTTCATCATCTCATCCCTGACCGCATCAGAATGCTCCCTAGATTATCGTCAAGGTGGTTGCTTTTTGGGGGTAACAAACGGGTTGACATTCAAATGATGACAAATGAAGTTCGAATCCACCCCGGGAGTTTCGTAAGCATTCCATGCGAACACGTCAATGTTCCTTTGGAGAAACTTTATCAGCTCTTCCTTCTTTTGAGGAGGCAGCTGAGCTCTGACCTGAAAAAACTTCTCCGGGTCCTTACCTACAACAATTTTCTCTAAGTCCTTGTATTTCGCCCCCTTGGCTATCTCTTCCTCGAGTAGAGCTAGAGTCTTTGATTGCTATAAGCTTCTTTCAACAAAGGCTGAGGTTTCCACTCCCGATTGATGCGTTATCACTGCGATCAAACACTGCCTTGCCATGGATTGGCTTCTAATCAGCTCCTCAATCTGGTTACCAGATGGATATTTTACCTTCAAATGCAAGGTGGAGAAAACGACCTTTAGGACATGAAGTCAGGGTCTTGCCACAATGGCCGTGTAGGGAGAATATGCATCCACTACAATGAAACTCACCTCTACTACCTCTAATCCTGCTTGCACGGGTAGTCAAATCTAGCCCTTAGGGATAAAAACTTTCTCATCGAAGCTAACTAGAGGCGAATCATAAGTTTTCGAATCCTTGAGTTTTAAGCCCAGTCCATTGTATAAATTGGGGTACATAATCTCGGCTCCACTGCCTTGATCCATCATTACCCTCTTAATATCATAAACCCCTATCCTGAGGGTGACCACCAAGGCATCGTCATGCGGCTATATGGTTCCAGCCTTGTTCTCCTCGGAGAAGCTCATCGCTGGTCGGTTCTCCCCTCTAGCCTTCTTTGGCTCACGTTTTGAGTCCTTGGCAGGTAGCTGGGCTACAAACATCACTCTAGAGGAGTTAAAGCTGGTTCTCCCCAAGGTCGCGAAGATGACATTAATGGTGCCCAAAGGGGGCCTTAAAGAGGTGTTCCCTTGAGCCCCCGATCCTGCCTGGTCCCCTTGACCATTGGACCGATATAAAAACTACTTCAACCTTCCATCTCTAACCAACTACTCCAGATGATTCCACAAAGTTCTACAGTCCTCAGTGGTGTGTCCTTGTTCTTGGTGGTACTACCAATGGAGGCTTTGGTTGCGCCTCGTGGGGTCTCTTCCCATCTTATTTGGTCATTTGAAGTATGACTCGTTCTTGATCTTCTCTAAGACTTGGTGCACCAATTCTCAGAACATCATGTTAACCATCTGAGGAGCCGTAGGCCCCGATTGCCCAAGGAAATCTCTTCGGGGTCTGTTATTGTTGTATCAGTCCAACCTAAAGTCCCTCCTCTCCTGAGGGACAACCTTAGCCTTCCCCTTACTTTGCTGCTAGTCTTCCTCGACCCTCTTATATTTGTCAATTTGATCCATGAGCTTGCGTACACTGGTAGAGGGTTTCCCAATCAAGAACTTCCTCAAACCATGCTCAGTGGGCAGGCCGAACTTGAAGGTCTTGATGGCCACATCGTCAAAGTCATCGTCTATCTCATTGAACATCTCTTAGTATCTGTCCGAGTACGTTTCAGGGTCTCCCCCTCTCGCATGGACATGGACAACAGGGAGTCTAAGGGCCGAGGGACCCTACTGCATGTGATGAAGTGGGACCTAAAGACCTAAGTGAGCTCTCTAAAAGAATCAATGGAACCTGCAACTAGGCCATCAATCCACCTCATCGCCACAGGCCCCAAGCTGAAAGGGAACACCTTACACATCAGGGCCTCATTCTTGGAGTGCATAGCCATCCTCTGGTTAAAGTGGCTTACGTGCTCCACAAGGTCTGTTCGACCATTGTACATGGTGAACATTGGCTGGGTGAACCACCAAGGAAGCATCCCCTCCTCCACTCTGCATGTGAAAGGCAACCTGGGAATTTGGTTGAGCGCTCTGCTCATTGCATTGTTTCCCAAGCCTCTGGAGGACGAACTCCTGTTTCTGCGTTCATGATGGTGGTCCTTGACATATGAGAAGGACTCACTGGGAGGAGTTCTTGATCTATGTCTATAACTACTATCTTTTTCATCGTCAAAAGAAGGGTAAGAACTGGAGGAAGTCCTCTTTCACCGCTCATGGCACAGCTTTCTCTTCAGATGGTCAATCTCTAGTTGCAGGGCTCTGGTATCTTCCTCATAAGAAAGGTGGCTCTTTCCCTAGGACTAACTCCTATCGATCTGGGTAGTATGCACATGCCCATCCCGGTCCCTTCTTCGCTTGAGGTTGACAAAATGATTTACACATTGGGATCCCATAGATTCTGCCTGGTGGACCCAACCCTGCCATAGTTGTACGTCAGACTCACTACAACACCAAAAATCCCCACAGATGGGGCCAATTGTAAGGAGTTTGAATCCTCGACCCAAAGAATGAATAGGCTCAAGCCCAAAAAGCCCAAAACAATAAATTTGTAAAGAGTGGGTTGAAAAACTGGGATAAAATGAGTTGGATAACAAACAAAATGGATTCAAATGACAAGAACAGAAAGATAGACGGATTTCAACTAAAGAAAATCGTCCTCGGACAGGTCCGAGGAAATCAGTTCTTGTATATTTATCTTAAGTATGATTACAAGTTTATTTTCTGATTGCTACAGTGTTTCTTTTTAGATTTCTCTCCCCCTTCTCCATGGAGGGTCTCTTACATTATATAGTCCCTTTTGAATGATCTTGGTCCTACACTTACTGATCATCTAAACCACTACTTGAGTACTTGTCCTATCGGACACTCCTTTAGGCCCTTTGTGAGTTGGGCTAGCCAAGGCAGCACTGTTCAAGGGTCTTCTCCACATTAATGCAAACAGAAAGTTAGTTGTAGAGCATTTAATGCGGTGACAACAGCTTTTCCCTAAACATTTCTGGGCTTCCATCTCTCTTGTACATTTATAATGCACGTCCCTATTAGTGGAATTTCCTGGAAGGTCATCTTAAACGATAGGATATACATTTGATCTGTGCTTTGTTCATTCGAAGAGATACTCCTCCTCGGACCAATTTCTCCAACCTTTCCATTTTGCAACTTACTCACGAGACAGCTTAGCACTCTCACCACTGTTTATTCGTTTGGACCAACCTATGTCCTCGGCCAAGGCCTAATATATAATTTTGGGCCCCTATCCCTACAATCTTTGAAAGTTCAAAAACGTGTACAAAACACCTTTGAACGTTTAGACCTCCAAATTACAACTTAACCAATTCAAGCAATATGTCAAACAACTAGTGTGCGGAAACTTAACATATGCTATAATATGAAATTGGTTAAAAACTATCTAAGCCATACCAAAATAAAACCACAGCAGATAATGAAAAGGCAAAGATAGAGAGGAAGGAAGATGCAAACACAAAGACAACACGCGATGTGTTATCGAAGAGGAAACCGAAGCCCTCGGCGTAAAACCTCTCCGCCGCCCTCCAAGCGGTAAACAATCCACTAGAAAATACAGTTGGGATACAAGGACAGCAATAGACCCTCCAAGCCTAATCTACCCAGTGCACCTAAGCCCTCCAAGCTTCTTGCTCCAACGAGGTTGCGCCAACCTTTTTCTTTTCTAGCTTCCCGGATTCCGCTACTAGACCGTAGCATCAACCAATGAAAATTGGTTCCTTCCTAACTGCTTCCCAGAAATCCAAACAGCAGTCTCACAATGATGATGATGGTGAGAACCTGGTTTGGTATAATGCCTCTCAAGGACTTGACAATGGAGAGGAAGAGAGTTGAGGAATTTGAAGAGTCTCTAAGGTATAGATTGTGTGTGAATCAATCTTGTTTTTCTTTAGGGTTTCTCTATCAAAATTCTCTCTAGAAACTCTCTTTCAATCGTGGGTGATAGGGGTATTTATACTGGAGTGGGAGAGGAATGTGAAACGTCAGGTTTTACAAAACAGGGGTGGCTCGCGGCTTGACTAAGTCGCAAGATCCAGTCGCGAGATAACCGTATGGCCAGTTGTCCTGTTTTGTCCTGTAGTGCTCCAGCTAGCATGACTGTTCATCTTCCAGCATGCTTGGCACGTGTGCTGCTTCTGGCGGCTTGCAGCCGCGAGTCCTAGCCGCGAGTCTCTGTTTTCTTACACACTCTTGAGCAAACTTCACTCTATCTCACTCACTACCCTTACATCAAACCCACCTAAATACAGGGTTACTAAATGTTGAATTACAAGCAAATTTGGCACGGAATAAAGCCAATTAGATGGTTGAATAAATTCAACCTTACGATCTTCATCAAGCATTTCCACATTAAAAAGTGAAGTAATATTTTCACAATAAACCCAGCAAAGGAACCATTGGTGGGTTTTCAATTTCTCCGCTTTTTTTTTTTTTTTCATTTTTTAACTTACTCTTTCAAATTCCTTCTTCTAGCCTTTTGGACTTACGGTTCTTCTATTCTATTATCTTTCTCTACAAGAAATGATACTGCTTTGTTACACTTCCTGGATCCATTGTAGCATTTGAGAACCATCTAGGTCTTATAAATCTTCCCAGTTTTGGTCTTTTTAAATCTTGGATATGTCATTGTATTTGGTTTCCAATTTGTTGGATTAAGTTGCTGATTGGAGGGAAATGATGGAAGCAGGGGGGGCTTCTCTACCCGCTTGGTATGGCCTTGAGGAGATGGGTAATTTCTTTTTAGAAGCGACAGAGGGTTAATTGTCACATTTCTTCAACTCTGAAGGCCTACCTCCTTCTCTCATTGCTTCCTCTATTTGTGTTATAAGTAGTATTACTACAATCCACATGATCCGATATAAAAAGTTGAAATGGGTTGTGGAGTAGAAGATAGTAATGGGATACATGTTCGTTCTTAGATTTTGCAAAACCCAATTTTTAGATCTTTTTTTTTTTTTTTTTTTGGGTAAGGAGAGAGATATAAAAGGTGAGTAAAAATACATATTTACTCTTGTTTTTAACAGAAGTAGGTTATGAAAGACAAACGGATCATACCTCAGGTAGGTAAAGTGACACTTTTCAAACCAAACCATAGGTAGGGAATGTGAATTCAAACCAAACCACAGGTCGGTTTATTGTAATTACCCCTTATTTAATTATTTTTAGAAAGTAGGTTGAATGAGTTAATATAAGAATCTGAATGATTAGGGGTTTTTGTTTTTGAATGAGCTTTTGTAGAATATTTTGTTCATTTTTTATTGTTTAACCTAATCTTGTTGTTTTTTGGGCTATTTTTTTTAAATGTTATTTGGACTCATTTTTATTGTTATTTGAACTTTTATGGGGTTTTTTTTTTCTTTGGTTTAAGGGGTTAAGAATTATGTTTTTTTTTTTTGGGAGGGGAGGGAGGGGAAATTATTTGTGTGAGTAATGTTAGCATACAAAAAAATTTATCTTGAAAAAGCTCATGTGTGAGTTGGTATGCTAATTTTAAAATGTTACAACATTTTACTGTGTTCCTAGCATTATTCATATATTTATTAAACCCAAAATTTTGAGATTATTAAGTTAGGGAGGTCAATATTTGTGTGAGTAATGTTAGAGAATAGAGAACACAACAAAATGTTACAATAATTCCAACTTTAACATACAAAAAAAATTCTCTAAAAAAAGCTCATATGTGAGTTGGTATACTAATTTTAAAATGTTGTGGCATTTTACTGTGTCTTTAGCATTATTCTTATTTTTATTAAATCCAAATTCTTGAGATTATTAAGTTAGGGAGGTCAATATTTTATTTAGGGAAAACGAAACATGTTAACTTAAGCATAATTATGCATATAAATTTGTACAGATTACATCGAAACTGAAATTCAGAACATAAAAGTCTATCAATCTCCTTCAGCTACCTGTTGACTTGGTCTGTGTGTTTATCTTATGGTGAGTTTAGAACTGAACTGATCCCAATTTGCTGATTTTGTGCTACTTCTTTCTTTCTTTCTTTCATATTCTATTCTATTCTATTCCATTCCTTTCTAATTTATCCCTTTAAAAACTGAACAAATTTTTTTTGAAAATGTGATTGATCCTGCATACACAGGCAATATGGCTGGGATATTTTGGCCCGCCATTGTTCGTCCCATCCTAACTCTCTCTCTCTCTCTCTCTCTCTCTCACATATTTTGATCTCTATTCCAACTAAGTGATTGCTTGTTTTAATTTCTATTTTTTTTAAGAAATATATTTTCAACAAGTCTCCTTGGTATCTTATGGACAGTGTTAAAGGAAATTTGAAAATAAATCTTTTTCTTTTGATTTGTAGTGGAATACTTTTTTTCTTCTTCTTTTAATCTAATGTTTTTGTTGAGGATGATACTTTTACGTTGTATAGATTTTTTATAATTTAATATAGAAACAATAAGTTGTTTCTTTTAATCCTGAATATCTGTTTTGTATGTTTGTGCAAGAGCATGGACTTAGGTTGAGCTCGTTTTGTTGTAAAAGTATTATGAAAATGTTGTAGACATGAGTATTTTTTAATGCTTTTTTATTTATTTATTTATTAAATTTATGAGTTTGACTCTTTTGTAATTTGGGTTTTCTTTTTTTGATTTGTTTTTTGGATCCCCTCTATTGCAGGGCTTGGCATGGGAGAAATTTACCCGAGGAATTGTCGACTGGGTAGGATGTCTATTTTCTCTTATTATTCTTAAGAACCTAATTATCACAGCTTCCTTTGAAGTCGTGCATATCTGATTTGACTCTTGATTCATTATACTACCTTATGCTTAGTTTTCTTGATCAGTTGACAAATTTTTAATCCCCTCCATTGCAGGCCGTTCTGAACCAAAAGGGTGGCAATAATATCATATCTATTAAATTTGATGTTGTAATTAATCCTTCATGTCATTCGACGCGAATTGTGCACACAAAAACAGGTGCCGTCCAATCGAAAAAACAAAAGAACAAAAGAAAAAATTACTGGTGCTGTAACTTCGTCCCGTTCTTCATCCCAAACAAGGAAAAAATTTATCATGTTTCTGCAACATGTAACCACTCTCGTAAGGAGTTATCGCTCCGTATTAGGCAAGGGATGCCTCCACCTCCTCCAACTCGCCCTGATAGAAGGGGGCACCTTCACAAAAAAACTTCGAGAAAATATTAAAATTGAGGTGACACAAGTTGTTTTTGGTTGATGAATTAAAATGAGATAGTGGTGGGTGCAAATAAAAATTAGTTATCAATTCAATTATTGTAAAAAAAAGGTGTTGTAAAAATTGTTGCATTGCTTCGACCTCCTCATGGTTGGAGATTGAAGATTAACTATTTAAGCAAAGTGTGACTTGGTTTATGTAGAAAATTGAGCATCACGTTTGATCCATTGTCCATAAGTTAATCTTTTTCTTCTCGCAATGTTTTCGATGCGTAATTAATGAATAAAAGGGTTTTTTTTTTTTTTGGTATGGAATATTGATATTCTTCCAATAAATTTTAGTTGAGCAGCTACTTTGTAGAAGCACTTGTGAATTGTGATACAGATTTAATGTTGCGCTTTTAAATTGGTTTCTTTCACCATAAAATCATTGTAGTTAAAATGTTCAATGCAAAAGACATTTTCTGGGTGGGCAGCATGTGTAAAAAAAGGGAGAAAATAACCGGTATTTGCTTTTTGATATTTCATGCACAGCATCAGATTCATTATCGTCTTCAGCGACCATCCAGTGTAATTTAGGTCCCTGAATCAAATATAAGTACAACAACAAACTCGAAGTCAGCCAATAATTAATGCATTGTAGTATGCTGAGCACACAAGAACTTGAATGTCCCATCTAGTCTAGAGTCTAAACTACTATGGCAGTAAAATGCTCATAGAACTAGCAAATTTCAGTGAAATGGCTAAAGCAGATGCAGGGGCAAGGCTGTCAGTGGTCCATAAAATTGTAAATGAAAGCATTCATCTCTTATTAAATAGGGAACCATGTTTATAAAATGCAAGACTATGAAATTGAACTTGGTATGTGTTATATCTAGAGAACCTTTGTTTCTTAAGAAAATATCACATGTGAGAATGCGGCATGCTTCACATTAGTGACAAAATCAAGATTTTATTTTTGGAAAGCCAAAGCATGAAGTCATTAACCATAACATTTTCACCCTTCCAAATGAGAAATATACCTAGATTCAATATATATATACGACAATAATTACTTTGTCGTATATTTTAACAATATCATTTATTAAATTAATGGAACTCAACATTTTATCATCTCATTATTTATCAAATATTCTTCTAATAAAAAAATCAACAAGTCTTGCGAAAGTTTTTATAATATTTTTTTTTAAACCAACTAGTCTGAGTGCATCGTGGTTCCACATTGGAATGTGTCTCCACGTGGATTCCAACACAGGGCAGCTATAAAGGGCATGATTTATGTCTTCCTAATGCAGTATGCAAATATCACACAAGCTGTCAGTGATGATTTTGCAGCTGGCTAGGTTTGCTTTAGTAGGTAAGGAGTTAGTGCAAGCTCGCCAAACCAGGTTTTTAACCTTGTTAGGGACTTCAAGGCTCCAGATTTTTTTTCCACAATGGTTTCATGGAATCTGTAGTTGATGGACCCGGTTGTTGGAGGGTGTTTGCTTCCTATAAAAACCCGTATCCAGATTTGATCAAGTACTCCCCATCTGGGTTGAATGGCCAGGTCAGAACATCCTCTTGAATGGAGCGACAGAGGGATATTCTTTATAATTGCAACTTCAAAGTCATAAAAAACATTGTCGATCACTTCCTCCCTTCATGTTCTAAAAACCGAGTCAATTATATCACTAACCCAGACCGTGTCTCCCCCATCAATCTTTGGAGATATTATTTTGGGTTTGTTTTTCACAAGGAGCCCATTATCTCCCCAAACATGGATTGAATTCCCCAGGCCGATTCTCCACGCTGCTCCTAACGTCTCTCCCTTTGATTATGCTCTTCCATGCATAAGAAGCATTATTCGGATTTTTGCCTCCCATCACAGTAGTATTTGGGAAATATTTGGCTTTGAATACTCAGTAGAAAAGTGACTGAGTATTGTGTAGGAGCCTCCACGTTTGCTTAGCCAAAAGTGCATCATTATATATGGATAAATCCTTAAAACCCATACCTCCCTGTAGCTTGGGTTTACACAAATCTATCCATCTCACCCAATGAATCCTTCTATTATCACCTCATTGTCTCCAAAAAAATTTACGAATTTGGGACTCAATCTCGTGACACAATGTAAATGAAAGTTTAAAACAAATCATAGTGTATGTGGGAAGAGCTTGGGCTATAGCTTTAATCAAAATTTCTCTAGCTGCTTGAGACAAAAGTTTAGCCTCCCAACCTTGTAATTTCTTCCATATCTATTGCTTGATGCGTGTGAAGCTCTCTTTCTTGTTTCTACCGACAAGGGAGGGGAGACCGAAGTATTTTTCATATTGCTACACTACGATTAATCCAGTCATATCTTTGATCATGGTTTGCATATCAACAGTGGTGGATTTGCTGAAGAAGACTGTGGTCTTTGTTCTATTGATTTGTTGCCTAGAGGCATGCTCATATTTAGCAATAATAACCAATAAGGTCTGACATTCACTTTCTTTGGCCTTGTAAAAAATTAAATTATCATATGCAAAAAGTAGATGTGTTAGTTTAAGCTTGTTTTGGCATATTGACACACCTCTGATATTTCCATTGGTTGCAGCTTTATTTATTAACCCATGCAGCCCCTCAATGCACATAAGAAAAAAATATGCAGAGAGTGGGTCTCCTTGTCTAAGTCCCCTGGAGGGGGTGATATGACCAAAAGGTTCTCCATTTATCATAACTGAATATGATGTTGTGGTAATGCATACCATTATCAGTTCCACCCAGCTAGCTTGAAAACACATCTTCACCAATATTTTCTCCATATACGACCATTTCATCCTGTCATATGCCTTGCTCATATCTAGCTTCAAGGCCATAAAACTTGTCTTACCCTTGTTATGATTCCTCATGTAGTGCAAAGTTTCGAACGCCACCAAAATATTATTTGAAATTAGGCGATCAAACATAAAAGCACTCTGATGCTCTAAAATGAGTTGTGGCATAATATTTTTCAACCTCTTTCCCAAAACTTTAGAAAAAATTCTATAAAGCACATTACCCAATCTTATTGGTCTAAATTCAGTCGCATATTTCGAGTTCCTAACCTTGGGTATTAAAGTGATAAAAGAGTGGCAAAGAGACAACGGGACCTGGATTACTTATTGTTATAAGTGACACAATATATTTGTAAGATCTATGTATTTAAAGTTATTTTAATTTTAGCATTACTTAATTATTTGGGACTTCTTAATTTTATAAAACTAATTTTATTTTTTTTAGAGAAATTACACTTTATCATCCAAAACTATACCCAATGTTACATTTTACACCTTAAACGTTTTTTTTTTTATAGATGCACCCTAAACTTTTTGAATGCACATTTTGCACCATAAACTATGACTTATGTTACACTTTGCAACCCCGACATTAAGTTTGGTGTTAACTTGGATGGAAAAGTATGACACTATTTGAAAAGACCTAATTGCACATCTTCTCAATCCATTAAAAACAAATGAAAATTACATTTTATTACCCTAAACTATATTCCTTATTACACTTTACACGCTATACTTTGAATTTCCATCCAAGTTAACACTAAATTTAACGTCGGGGTGCAAACTGTAAGGAAGGTCATAATTTAGGGTGCAAAACATGCACTCAAAAAGTTTAGGGTATAAAGTATAATATGAGGTATAATTTAAGATGGTAAAGTGTAATTTTCCCTTCTTCTTCTTCTTCTTCTTCTTTTTTTTTTTTTTTTTTTTTTTTTTTTTTTCTATATCTCTATTTTTTTTTTTAAATCAAATTTTGCCCCAAAATTTAGGGTTCTTTCTCTATTGGGAGGATTACACAATGGCCTAAGTAGCTTAGACCTAGTCTAGGCCCTGGGTGAAGGTTCTCAAACTTGAACCGAACCGTACGGTCTGACCCAGTTAACCATGAACCTCTTACCATTGCAGTTCTTTTAGCTCTAAGAACCTCTCTATGCAAAAAAAGCATGAAACTGTTCGAATAGTGTCGAACCGTACAGTTCTTAGAAACGTGACCAGTTTTTGTAGTTCGGACGGTTTCTTTTTGTTTCAGCTTTTCCAGTGAATTTTGGCCAATACACTGGTATGAAATTATGAACAGATCTAGAAGAAGTGAAAAATAAATGAAAGACCATGAAGAAGAACAAAGATTGGATGGAGATCTGATAATTTTTGGAGGTGCTTAAGTTTCGCTGATTCACAATCTTCAAATTTGCTGCAGAGAGAGACAGAGAACTCAAGACAGAAGAACAAAAAGGAGAATGATTGAATAATGAAATATGGCTTCAGCAACCAAAAGTAAAGAAAGAGAAGTGGTCAAGTGGGGTAGTAGGTGGGGTAAGCGGGAGAATTTATTGGAGTTGCCACGTTTTGCTTTGCTAGTGCTTGAAGTTTTTAACTTTTTATGTTTTGCTTTTTATTTTAAAGAAAATAATTAATTCTTATATTCCTAGAGTGCCACGTTGTAGACATGCAATACAAATATCATCCGTTCATCACTTAAAAAAAAAAAAAAAATTAATGCATTCGTAATTTCATAAGTGCCACGTTGTGGACATGCAACACAATTACACAAATACCATTTTATATATATATATATATATATTATTCTAATTATTATATTATTAGATATTATCACAAGTTTAACTAATCAACATAAAAAATACTAGGATTTAATATTTCTTAAAGTTATGATATAGAAAATACATTTGAAAGATAGATCTCTTTGTTTCTATAAAGGAATAATAGATCTCTATATTTAATTGCACTATTTTAGTTAATTTTTTTAATATTTGTACTAATTTAATATATTTATTTATATTTTAAATAATTATTAAATTAATTATGATGTCATTATGGTTCAACCTTGGTCCGATCTCAAAAATCTTGAACCTCTTCCTTTTACAGTTCATTAAACATTCTGGGTCTAAAAACCATGCCCTGGGTTGGTTTGGTTTCATTGTCTAAAGTTCAATTCTCAATATTTAAGCAAAAAAGTTCAACTCTCTAGGTCTACCACCCTAGGTTGGTTTGGTTTCATTGTCTCAAGTTCAACTCTAAACATTTCAGCAAAAAAAAAAGTTCAACTCTCTCTAGGTCTTCCGCCCTAGGTTGGTTTGGTTTTAGGGTCCGTTTGGATGGAGGAATGGAAAATTGGGAGGATGGAAAATTAGTGGGAGAATGGAAAAGTGGGAGGATAGAAAATATTTAGTTTTCTCTCGTGGGTGTTTGGTTGGAGGGATGGAAAAGTGGGATAATGGAAAACTCTTTTGTTTGGTTGAAAAGAAAAGTGAGAGGATAGAAAATGTAGTTTATATAAATTGACTATTATACCCTTGTTACATAACAGGTAAGAAATAGATTTATTTGTACTTATTAAATAATATTGTGAAAATATTGTAGTAACATTTCTCAAAATTTTTTATTCTTTATATCATTTGTCCTTTCTTAGCCTTCTTCTCATCCATACATTTTTCTTCTCTCTTTTTTTTTTCTTGTTTTTCTCCTCCACACATTGTCCTTATATCTCTATCCCCCTTCTTTTATTTGCTTTGTCTTCCTCATTCAGGAACGTTCTAGGCTTCCAGCTAGTGTAGGTGCAGCTCTCATTCTCCACCGCTCTCTCTCTGTTTCTTTTCTTTCTTTTTTTTCTTCTTCTTCTTCTTTCTTTTTTATTTTATTTTATTTTTATTTTTAACTTGATTCCAGAGGGCATTTGTGTAAAAATTCCATAAGTCCACTTTTCTGAGTTTTCTCCCCACAATTTTCCCCCGATTTGGGAGGATGAGATTTGTGGGCCCAAGAGAGAAAACTTTCTCCCGGTTTTCCATCCTCAGTGTTTTCCATCTTTTGCCAAATAGTAGAAAATACTGTTTTCTTCCCTATGTTTTACATCCTCCCTAAAATCACCCCAACCAAACACAGTGTTATTGTCTCAAGTTCAACTCTGAACATTTCAGCAAAAAAAAAGTTCAACTCTCTGGGCCTACGCCTTGGGTTGGTCTGGTTTCATTGTCTAAAGTTCAGCTCTCAATATTTCAGCAAAAAAGTTCAACTCTCAATATTAATTCTTTCATATTCTATTCCCTAAGTGTCGGTCATTGTCTCAAGTTCAACTCTAATATTGATTAATATTTAAATTTTTATTTTTTGGTAAATATGAATTGCATTCAAATTAAATTAAAGAGTTGAGACGTGTTAGCAGTTTTGGAGTTGGCGTGTTGGTTTGAATGTGTGTTATAAAATAAATAAAAAAAAGAGTTGAGGCGTAACCTTCATGGTACATTCCAATAGAATCATAATACAACAACAAAATAAGCTCCATAGGGTGACGAGGATCATCGAATCTTCTGAAGTCTTGCTTATAGTTTGCTTCTTCTTTTTTTGCCAACTTGTCTGCACACTGGCATGCTTCCCAAACCAGTGGCTGATTTTGACCCTTGTGATCTGTCTCGAAGCCCACAATTCTGCATCTACGCTTGTTGCTATACCCAGAGATCTCGAGAACCCAATATCCCAGATCAATATTTAATTCTATCATATTCTATTTCTTCCTCCAGTAAGTAAGGCCATAAGTTTTCCCAAGTCCAACAGGCATTAGTAACATGCTCGTGTTACCTGTGGAATCAACAGTATTCGTTTGGGCGAAGTAGCCTCAGTTTCTGAGCAGGGCAAGCATACCTAGGAAATCAAGATTGGGACAATATGGCCGAAATCTTTTGGTCTGCCATTGTACTTCTCCTCGTAGCTCCTTCCTCTCTCTCATATTTTGATCTCTATTCCAACTAAGTGATTGCTTGTTTTAATTTCTATTTTTTTTAGAGATATTTTTCAACAAGTCTCCTTGGTATCTTATGAGAATTGAAATTAAATCTTTTTCTTTTGGCTTGTAATGGGAGACTTTTTTTCTTTCTTTCTTTTAATCTAATGTTTTTGTTGAGGATGATACTTTTACGTTGTAAAAATTTTTATTTTTTTTTATTTTTTTATTTAATATAGAAACAATAATTTGGTATGGTTAAAATGGAGTGAGAGGAGAAAGGTGACTTGACTGTCTGTTTTGTGTGTTTGTTGTCCTAGAGGACTCAGAGAAGCACGGTTTAGATTGCGCTCATTTTGTAATTGGGTTTTATACTCTTTTTTCTTTTTCTTTTTTTTTTCTTTTCTTTATACATACAATTTATATTTTGAATCTTCATAGCTGAATTTAGATGTCTATAATGTTTTTTTTTTTTTTTTTTTTGGGTTTAGTTAGAGATGCCCTTAAATCAATTGTTAATAAATAATTTTAGAAAAATTTGACACAACTTTTGTAAATAAAAAAATTGTTAAAACATTTTTTTTTCCTTCTCTCATACAAATTTTCCTAAAATTATTTAGGAACAAATGGGTTTAGAGCATTTGTCAACATTTTTTTTTCTGTTCTTTTTTTGATGAGTTGACTCTTTTGTAATTTGGTTTTGCTTTTTATCTTTTTATTTGTTTTTTGGATCCCCTTTATTGCAGGGCTTCGAATGGGAGAAAATATATGAAGCAATTGTCGACCGGGTAGGATGTCTTTTTTTTTCTCTATTATTCTCAAGAACCTAATTACCACAGCTTCCTTTGAAGTGGTGCATGTCTGATTTGACTTGTCTAATATGTCTTGACTCTTGATTCTTTATACTACCTTATGCTTAGTTTTCTTGATCAGATTGTAAGCGACTAAATTTCTAGTTTGAAATTTATCAAACAAGTAAAATAGTTTCACAAATGCGAATTTGTATTGATGATCGTGTGGTACAATTCTCTGGAATTACAAAAGAGTGATCCTCTGATTCGATCTCCTTGCAAAACTTATTGATTAGATTTATAGTAATGTGGATTTGACTTGAACACAAAATATCCTTCAATTTGGTTGAGGGATGGATCGAAGATTACTGAAACGGAATTACAATGAATCTCTGGCTATGAGCTTGTTTAGAAATCCTTTGTTCTTCACGTTCTTTGTGTTCTTCGTGCGTTCCTCGTCTTCGAAGGTTTGTGGTGGAAGTTCTTCGGAGCTTTAGAGGCTTGAATCCGTTGAGCTTCACTGATTTGTGATTTGTTGATGTTTTCGGACACTTTTGGCTTGATTCCCGTGAACTTTAGGATCTAGGCAGATGATTTGGATGATTCTGCTTCGAATGTTCTTCGATTTTGGGGTTGAAGTTCTTGAAGTTCTTGAAGGCTTTGGGGCTTGATCTTCACAGAGCTTTTTTTTTCTTCTGAATTCTGGTCCTCCTAAATGTCTCAGGAAGGCTTCTATTTATAGGAGTTTTGGGGTGGGTGAGCGATACGTGGCGGAGCTTAATTGGTGACACATGTCATAGCTTGATTGGTCCGCTTAAGTCATCGCTTACACATGCGAGGTTGCTTGAGTCATCGCTTACACGTGTGAGGTTGCTTGAGTCATCGCTTACATGTGCGCTGATGCGTGATTGGTTCTTGCATGACACTTGGCAAATTTCTATTGGCTTCTGAATAGTGATAGCAAAACCTAGAACCAATACATGGTGCTCTGTAATTGGCTGTATTTTGTGGACTTGATAATGTGACGTGTCAGCTTGTGATAGGTCGGGAATTTTCCCTTTCTACACACCTATTGGTTTTGGACTTGGTGATCACCAATCAAACCCACATCTTTGAAGTACTGACAATGTCCAAAACTTAAACTCCTGAGATCAAAATTTGAGATTCATCCACTTAATTGGAATCTCCTCAGGGTTATTCTCCAGACTTCATCAAGACTTCTCTTTACAAGTACAAATGAACTCTCACAAGTGTGTCGGAACTTGAAGTTACACTGGGTCATTAATTCAACCTACCGTTCTCATTCGGTGCCTACCATTCCCACCTACCATTCCCACCTACCGTTCCCACCTACCATTTCCACCTACCGTTCCCACCTACCATTCCCACCAAAAATTCTCAACTACCATTCTTAACTACCTACCTACCATTCTTCATCTCTCTACTATAAATAGGAGGGCCGGGTTCATCAAAAACTCATCCAAAAAAAAAACACTGAATCATGAAATGAAGATTTGCCTTTTTCAGATTTTCAAATACTCCTTTTCACAACCATTTTTCACTATGACCTCATCATTCTCAACACCTAGCAACCAATTTTGCTTCATAATCGGTTTGAGATCAACCCTCCCATGGGTCGGTCGAAACCCTATTTACAACATCATTGCAGTTTTGAGATCCAAACAAACTTTGTTTCTCCACTTAACAACCACCTTTGTCCATAAAATTACTCGTAACAAGGTCTGCATCGCCCTCCCATGCTTCCGTGGACTTGGTTGGTCAGGAAATCCAAGTCCAGCGGACACACCTGTTCCTAACCTCAGGGCTCCTGTAGTCTCTTTCCAATTGCTTGGTCTTCTAGCAGAAGCAGTGGTTCGGAACAAACAGCAACTTGTCTGGTTTTCAAACCGGGTTCACAAGTTAGCTCCATCTTTCATTTTTTCTGTGCTTTTCCAACAAGTGGCAGTAGATGAAGATGGTAAAAAGTGTTGGGGTATCCTACAAATTGTTTTCCATCCAACACTTAAAACAACCTCCAAGGCGCCAGCTCATCAGAATTCAGCCTTTGGTGCCGGTAAATGGTCATCAAAACTTTATTCCATGTCCCCACTACTATGGGACCCAAAGGTCATTGTTGCTGGTACCTCAAAACTCATTTTCTGAAATTACTCCAACTTAAAATCAGCTTGAAGAATTTCAGAAGGTACTCTTCTGAAATTACTTCAACATAACATCCGTCAGCATGGTCCCATTACACAGGCGCATTCAATTACTTGCTATCGGACCTCATTCAGCACACAGTCAGTCCCATATTCAAAGGTGTACTTCACATAAACATCTACACCAGAAAGGTCCCAGCATACAGGGCCAGCACCATGGTGGTGTATGCTTTGCTCATTTGCTTTGCTCCATCTCCATCTTCTTCATTGCCACTACCAGCATACCCAGAATACATAAACTTATGAAATTACTTCAACTTAACTTGAGTGATACAATTACGCAGGCGCATTCAACCACTTTCCCACCTGTCCTCGTTGTAATCCAAAGCATGATTTTCTGAAATAACTTCACCGGAAGTTCTTAAGAACACGAGGCTAGCTCCATGACCCTGCATGCTGTATCCAGCCACCATTCTCGCATCTTCCCCATCTTCAACATCTTGTGATCGCCGCCAACGATCCAAAATACTCTTCTGAAAGTATTTCAACTTAATCTCTGCTAAGAAGGCTCCATCATGCAAGTACATTCAAATACTTGCAGACCCCTTTTCCGGTCTCATCAAAGCCTTTCATATGGGTGGGTCTACTCTTCGGAAATTATCTCATCCTTCTGAAAGCTCCACCACCTTCAACAGCTCCACTACCTTCAACTACTTCACTTAAAGAGTCAAGTACCAAAAATCCATTTTTTTCGAAACTCATTCCCACACCACACTCCGAGACTGTGTGCGTGAATGAGTCTCGAGGGGGCATTTGTAGAAAGGGAAAATTCCCGACCTATCACAAGCTGACACGTCACATTATCAAGTCCACAAAATACAGCCAATTACAGAGCACCATGTATTGTTGCTAGGTTTTGCTATCACTATTCAGAAGCCAATAGAAATTTGCCAAGTGTCATGCAAGAACCAATCACGCATCAGTGCACATGTAAGCGATGACTCAAGCAACCTCGCACGTGTAAGCGATGACTCAAGCAACCTCGCATGTGTAAGCAATGACTTAAGCGGACCAATCAAGCTGTGACATGTGTCACCAATCAAGCTCCGCCACGTATCGCTCACCCACCCCAAAACTCCTATAAATAGAAGCCTTCCTGAGACATTTAGGAGGACCAGAATTCAGAAGAAAAAAAAAGCTCTGTGAAGATCAAGCCCCAAAGCCTTCAAGAACTTCAACCCCAAAATCGAAGAACATTCGAAGCAGAATCATCCAAATCATCTGCCTAGATCCTAAAGTTCACGGGAATCAAGCCAAAAGTGTCCGAAAACATCAACAAATCACAAATTAGTGAAGCTCAACGGATTTAAGCCTCTAAAGCTCCGAAGAACTTCCACCACAAACCTTCGAAGACAAGGAACGCACGAAGAACACAAAGAACGTGAAGAACAAAGGATTTCTAAACAAGCTCATAGCCAGAGATTCATTGTAATTCCGTTTCAGTAATCTTCGATCCATCCCTTAACCAAATTGAAGGATATTTTGTGTTCAAGTCAAATCCACATTACTATAAATCTAATCAATAAGTTTTGCAAGGAGATCGAATCAGAGGATCACTCTTTTGTAATTCCAGAGAATTGTACCACACGATCATCAATACAAATTCGCATTTGTGAAACTATTTTACTTGTTTGATAAATTTCAAACTAGAAATTTAGTCGCTTACAAGGTGGATTTCAAAATCAGAATCTTCTTAAAAGTACGAATAGAACAAACTTTGCTCGAATGTTTTGATTCTTGGTCAAAGTTCACTTCAAAGCGAACAGTTGTAGAATCACATTATTTGAGAAATTTTTGGATCCTCAAATGAAGAAATAGACCCCAAATTTGGAATGTACACGAAAAATTGAGAAAGGCAAGTGTGACTTGAAAATTTCGACTTTAGGTTGATTTCAACATCAAAGTCAACTGTCTTGGAATTTGAGCCATTTGTGCAATTTTCGAGTTTCAAATGATGAAATGGACTCCAAAATCGGAATGTACACAAAAAATTGTGCAAGACAGGTCCATCTTAAAAATTTGACGTTTGGTCAACATTTGCACAAAAGTCAACTTTTTGGAATTTGTACGTTTGCACAATTTTCGAGCCTCGAATGAAGGAATGGGTCCCAAAATCGGAATGTACTCGAAAAATTGAGTGGGACAAGTCCGTTCTGAAATTTTTGACTTTTTGGTCATGGTCAAAGGTCCGCTTAATCAAAGAAAACACTTTTTTTTTTTTTTAAATTTTAGGCGGTTTGGATCCGAGTCAAATCGGGTCGGTCCGGGTTGAATGGTCAGACCGCGTGGAAGTGACGTCATCCATGACGTCACAGAGCTGAGGACGCGTGTGGCACGTGTGGATGATGACGTCATCCATGACGTCATAGGGCACGTGCGGTACGTGCGAGTGCCTGGAAGTTGGTGTCGGCGCGTGAAACTGAAGGAGGCGCGTGTTCGTTGAGGCGAACGATCTGGCGGCGCGTGTAGGCGCGTGGGTGACTTTCTAGACCTGAAAATTTCAGATTTTGTAGTTCTAAGGCCGTAAAAGACCATGGTGCAATCATTTTTCTAAAATCACCGGCAGATTTTCACAGATTTGAAAGACTAGGCCGTGGGTCTTCGCGAATCTGGGGCGGCGCGTGCGGCTGTTTCTGGGCTTGAAATTTTTGGGTTTTGTAGATTGTGGGCCGATGAATCTAGTGGTGACTCCTGTTTTGTGAAGATTTTCTCAGATTTGTGCAGATTTGAACGAAAAACTTCGCGAAACGTTTGGGAGTTTGTGGCGGCTCGTGGTGGCTCCGCTGCTAAAGATTTTTCTGGGTTTTGTACACCAAAGTCTTTAGAAGATTTCTGTGGGTTGATTTCTTTGTCAAATCTTGTCAGAAACTTTAGAAATCCAGAATGGAGTCCGCACACATTGTTGGATTTGTTGCCACCTCGGTATGCTTTGGCGGGGGCCATTCTGACAACGCTTGACAATCCAGGCAGGGAGTGGTTCTAGAGTAACCACTGAGTGTCTCTGTTGTCCTCAAGGAGTTGGTGACACAGTAGAATAAGAAGCTTCCCTTCGTCGGTCTAGGATGGGAGACTGAAAGCATTGTTGGACTTGTTGACACCTTGGTCTACATTGATGGTGGCCGTTCTGACAACGTTTGACAATCCAGGCAGGGAACGGTTCCAGAGTAATCACTGAGTGTCTCTGCTGTTCACAAAGGAGTTGGTGACACAGTAGAACAAGAAGCTTCCCTTCGTCGGTCTAGGACTTCATTCACAGTCTAGTGTCATAGTTTCTGAGGTCTAGTGTAATTTTTTTCTTTCTAACAGCATGATACATTTATGGGCTTTGTCATTTTTGATTTTTCAAATGAGTACGTCACCCTTTGAAAATATGGCACTTTTAACTTTTTTACATGTGTTTTTTTTTTTTGTCTGCTAGCTTCTATGGATCTCTATATAAAGCCACTCAGGACATGCACTAACTCGTACAAACGCAATCTCCAATAACAGAATACTCTATAGTAACATAATACTCTGTATGGAGAAACCATGCCCACCCCCCCTTTTTTTTTTAATTAATTAATTAATTTTCTATTATTTGATTTTTTTTTTTTTTTTTAGTACACAGCTATCATGATGCTCTTTTTTAAGGATTCGAAAATTGGTGAAGAACCAGCCTTGTTTATTTATAAGAAGAAAGATGACAAGGATGTGAAGCCTACGACCTTGATTGTTCGTCCGCCCACAATTGGAAAATTTTCAGAGAAATGGGGTTGTAACTCTTATCCTCTCAATTTGCCGAAATGGTCACAGGTTGTTCCTTCTAATGGCGGCTCTAACTTGGAAACAACTATCCTTCTTGCCTCGCATCACAAAAATGTTGCTAAATCAAAGCCGTACAACACTTTGGGACGAGAGATAATTGCCAAACGTGCGGATTGGGATTTTTCCTTTAACGTGAATGGAGGATCTTCTTACTTCTTCCTTTATTGGGATTGGCTAGAAGATGTGCTCAGCCGGTGTAAACAGCTCGTTGATGTGACCCACCTCTACAGTGCGGTCTTTGCTTCCTTGTTCACATATGATTATGTTGAGAACCTCATGAAAGCATTTTGTGAGTGTTGGAGTCCATCCACTAATACCCTCCATACCTCCGTTGGGGAAATTTCCATCACACCATGGGATCTTTCCATTCTCGGTGGACTTCCTTGTACCGGTGCATTTTATGATGAAGTAGTACCCAATGCACAAGAGCTAGATGGAATCAATGACCAAGGACGACCCTATCTACCGTACAGCTGTCGCTACCTCTTCTTGGTGTATCATCATCTTCAAAATCGGCTGAAGAAACAAGGGAAAGTAAGTGTTCGCGACTGGATTACTTTTTGGTATAGAGGAAATAGCAAGTATTCGGCTCCCAGAAAACCAGCGAGACGGACAACCATTCCCAAGTATAGTCAAAATCCCTCGGGTGAGATAAAGGAGCGTGGGCCATGGCTTGATAAAGAACACGGGGTCTTTGTGGATCTTCAAGTTGAAGGTGATTTAAAGGAGGAGACTTATTTATCGGCGCTTCTTTCCTGTTGGCTATGCATATTTGTCTTCCCTATCAAGGATCAGAATAGCATCCGTCCTGGCACTTTCAAAATTGCTAGTTCCATAGCTAATGGTCGTTCATTTGGCCTTGCTTCCCCAGTATTGGCTAGCATTTATCGTGGGCTTAATACCATTTCTTCCTCTTCTACCCCGAGCAAGTCCGGAGCTAGCTTTGCCATCCATTATGTTCATGCCTGGGTGGGTCATTTCTTCCGAAGCAATCGCCTCACCCATGATAAACCATCTGATGCTTTGATGACTAAATATTCTGGTGTGGGCTATGTCTCTCCGTTCAACGAATTCTCTGCACGCAAGCATATACGAAACGCCACCAACTTTCTTTGGCACCGAATTGCTTTCAAGAAAAACTATGACCAGACTTTTATTGACAATAATCATTTATCCATTCAGAAGTTCGACTACTTTATAAGCCTTCGCTCGGGGTACTTGTCACTTCGATGTGAAGACCAACATATTGTAGAAGCATACAGTCCTCACAGATTCAGTTGGCGCTTTGGATTTCATCAAGACATCCTAGGTGATTTGAAGGAAGAAATTCATATTGGTTCTTTAAAAGACCTCTACCAATTCTATCAATCCTTCACTTGCTGCAACACAGATTCTAAGATATTCATTCCAGCTTTTGCCACAGACTTCGGAAGCCGAGTCAGACATAGCTACAAACAATGGTGGGAAAGGGTTTGTGGAAATGATTTTACCAAAGGAACAGACCTCCTAGCTGACATCGCCTCCTTCCCTGTTAAGCCACTAACATCCAACAAGCCTCAGAAGGGAAAGAGGGAACTACAAGACCCATACATTCCACAACCTTTGTCAGAGTTTGCACGACGTCGTCTTGAAGATGATAGTCATTCAAAAGACTCATCTCGACATATCGAAGTCACCTGCAGTCAAGGCACTAAAGGTCTATTTGTTGTACCAGTTAAGGATGCCAGTAAATTTTCTGAGGAGGAGGTGGGTAACGACCTGGGCTATAATTGGAAACAATCGAAGAGTCCAATGGAGGGTGTTGATGAAGAGACTTCTATTAATCATGCGCAGCTTCTTTCAAATAGCGAGTCTTCTATTTCAAAGCCATCTGCGAAGAGTTCGGATCTCGAGAGGTGTGAGTTTGCTGATGTTGGTACGTCATCCGAATTTCCGATTGAGACAAAAAGGGCACCTTTGCCATCCCTGCAACCAACTAAACCTCCGGAAGTCTCTGTGTTTCAAGCCAAGGCACATATTTCTTCCGTGCGTAGGAAAGGGGCTTCTATGCTAGGAGATGTTCTTCTCAACAGGCTTTCGAATCTTTCTGTAGACACCATCCTCCCAAAAGCTGAAGTACAAGAAATTTATAGTGGGGTTGAAAGTCTTGGAGTGGACCCTCAACACTTGCGCGAGAATGTTGACAAATATTGCGAGGGTATTGCAGACTATTTGAAGATGAAGGAATTTCTGAACCAACGAGCAAGTCCTGTCATCTTGTCTCAACGCCAGGCTGAAGTTGAATCCCTTTTTTCTGAAGCATCGCAGAAGAAAGCGTCTTTGAAGACTGAACTTGATGCTGTTAGATTGAGGATGGTTGACTTGAAAACTGAGCTTATCCAGTTAGAGCAATTATTGTCTCAAATTAAGACTCATCAAGTTGAACAAGAAAATGTTGTGCAAGACTTAGAAGAACAACTTGAAGAAGTCAAATCTACCCCCGTTCTTGAAGACCAGGATATGGAGGCTTTAGAGAAGATACAAGCCCTTCTGGAAGATAATCGTTCTAGCTTGAAAGATTTGAAATGGATGTCGTAATTTCTTTTGTTTTGATTCCCTTCATATATGTCAACATGCTTTCCTCTTGTACTATTTTCCTTTCGTTAATCAATAAAGAAGACTTTATTTTCTGTTCCTTCATTTTTTTTTTCGAGACAGAACTTAGCAAAGGATACTAAGTTGCCTACGTACCCTTGAGAGGGATCAAGTCATCACGTAGTTCAAAAGATTTTTTTTTTTTTTTTGGGTGCAAAAAGGGGGGCGCAGTGTGTAATAGTGGGTATCACCACTGATCGAACCCGAGATGGCCTAAAGGGTGACACGGGCGTCCAACCGCTACACCACACTCGCAATTATTGAATGGAGTGGGATTAATTTCTTCTTATTGGTACACTTTCAAGCCTAGAAGCGTTTGAGGAACTTCCCATTGATGGGGCCGATCCTTGCATTGTCATTGTTGATCAACTTGTGAGCTTGGTTAGTGTTTGCCCCCTACTTGAGAGTTGGAAATACATCATAAGCAACAGTCACATGGTTTGACCCGACAACTTCATTGAAATCTAGATCAATCTTGTTTTCTTTGGCAAAAAGGAGGGCTCACGTGTGTAATCCTTGCCCCACGCCCCACAGTATTTCATGGGTACCAATTGTGCAATAGTGGGTATCACCACTAATCGAATCCAAGACCTTCAAGGGCGACATAGGCGTCCAACCACTACGCCACACTCACAAATGGTGCCATAAAGGGGAATTAGTTTTTCTTTACTTGTACGCTTTCAAAGGTAATGGGAAGATATCATGTACCCTTGCAGCATTATAGTGGGTAGTTTAAGCTCTTACCGAGGAGCAATCCTCGATTTTCAAGCATAGAAGCGTTTGAGGAACTTCCCATTGATGGGGCCGATCCTTACACCATCATTGTCAATCAACTTATAAGCTCCATTGGTGTAGATTTCTTGCACAACATAAGGTCCATCCCATTTTGAAGTGAACTTATTGCCTGTACGATGAGTTGTGATGATAGGTCTTCGAACGGCGAGGACTAAGTCACCAACTTGGAATGATCATGGTTTGACTCTTTTATTGAATGTGCTTGAAAGACGAGCTTGATAGCATTCAAGGCGTTGTTGGGCCTCGAGCCTTTTTTCATCAAGTGCCTCTAATTCTTGCAACCTGAGTTTGGCATTTTCTTCTCCAGTCAATCCTTCTTGAATGGCAATCTGTAATGATGGGATTTGGCATTCTAAAGGAAGGACGGCTTCCACTCCGTAGACAACAGAATATGGTGTTGCTTGAGTGGGCGTTCGAAATGTTGTTCGATATGCCCATAATGCTTCTCCGATTCTTTCATGCCAGTCTCGCTTTGTCTTGGATACCACTTTTTTCAACAAACTGCCAAGTGTTTTGTTAAACGCTTCAGCTAGTCCATTTGCCGGGGCATTGTACATGGAGGAGTTGTATTGTTTAAATTCAAACTTCTCACATAGCTCTGTCATCAGCCTATTGTAGAATGGTTTGCCATTATCAGTTATGATATACCGAGGTACACCATACCGATAGATCAAGTGAGTTCGAATGAAATTGACCACCGTTTCTTTCTTCACTTCCCTAAGGGGTACAGCTTCCGCCCATTTCGAAAAGTAGTCAGTTGCGGCCAAGATGTACAAGTGGCCACCGGATGACTTTGGTAATGGCCTTATTGCATCAAGCCCCCATGCATCAAAAGGCCAAGAAGCTACAGTTGGGTGTAGAGGTTCTGGCGGTTGATGGATGAAGTTTGCGTGATACTGACAAGCTTCGCACTTCTTAGCGCATTCCATAGAATCTTGCACCATTGTAGGCCAATAGTAACCCATTCGTTTGATCCTATAATGTAACTTAGGACCTGACTGATGTGCGCCGCATATTCCAGAATGAGCCTCCTCTAAGGCTTGTTTAGCCTCCTCCTCTCCTAAGCAACGGAGAAACAATCCATCAAATGAACGGCGGAAAAGAGTGTCTTTATAGTAAATGAATCGAGCAGCCCTCCGCCGAATTTCAGTCTTGTGGCGTTTATCATCCGGGAGTCTTCCATGTTGAAGGTATTCAATGATCACTTGTCGCCAATCTTCTTTTTCGACAAGGCATACAGAAATGATGTTGGCTTGCTCTTCCTCTTCTTCTTCAACCACAAGAGGTACCACCCACCTTTGGGAAATAGCGACTTTGGTTGTTTCTTGTTGGGATAATGCTAAGGCAGTAGCCAAATTAGCTAAAGCATCGGCCTGTCTATTCTCCTTCCTTGGTATATGCTCCAATGTGATGGCTTCAAAATTTGCTAGCAACTTCTTCGCATATTTGCAATAGGGGATGAGGTCTTCTTTCTTGACGTCATATTGCTCCAAGATTTGGTTGATAACTAATTTGGAGTCTCCCAAGATCTCAAGTTGCGATATGCCCATCTCAATAGCCATCTGTAGACCAATGATCAATGCTTGATATTCGGCCACGTTGTTAGAGCAGAGTTCACTTAATGAGAACGAGTAAAGAAGTATATGCCGTTGTGGAGAAACAAACACTACACCTGCCCCCGCTCCTTCTTGACGTGCAGCCCCATCGAAAAACATCACCCATGGTGGCATTACTTCAATGTAAAACACATCTTCATCTGGGAAATCATCAGAGAACTCCCAATCAGACGGAACTGGGTGATCAGCTAAGAAATCTGCCAATACTTGTCCTTTAACAGCTTTTTGTGGAACGTATGCAAGGTCATATTGTTGAAGCAAGACTGCCCATCGAGCTATTCGACCCGAAATCACTGGCTGGAGAGGACATATTTGATTGGGTCTGCCTTTGCTATCAAACGGACCATATATGCTTGCATGTAGTGCTCCAGTTTGTCTATGGCAAAGAAAAGAACGAGACACATCTTTTCAATAGGAGAATAATTTAATTCAGCCCCATTAAGAGTTCGACTTAGATAATAAAGGGTTCTTTCTTTCCCCTCTTTATTTTCTTGCGCCATAAGAGCACCTAGAAACCTTTCTTGGGCCGTAATATATAGCACCAAAGGCTTTCCTGGGATAGAAGCACCTAAAACTGGAGGATTAAGTAAGTATCTTTTAATGCGTGCAAAAGCATTGCTGCAAGCCTCATCCCATTCAAAGTGCACATCCTTTTTCATCAATCTATTGAAAGGTTGACATCGACCAGCCAAATTCGAGATAAATCGCAGTATGTAGGCCAGTTTTCCCTGCAAGACTCTAAGTTCTCACAGATTCTTGGGCTCTGGCATTTTCTGGATAGCTTCAATTTTGGACTGGTCAATTTCAATACCGCGGTGCCTCACAATGAAACCAAGAAATTTTCCAGATGTTACGCCAAAAGCGCATTTGCGGGGGTTCATCTTAAGCTGATACTTTCTCAAGCGGGTGAACACGGATCGTAGATCTACCAGATGGTCTTCCCTCCTTTTTGTTTTAACCACCAAATCATCGACATAACACTCCACGTATTTATGAAGTACATTATTAAAGATCTTCTGCATGGCCCGTTGATAAGTAGCATCAGCATTCTTTAGTCCAAAAGGCATCACTTTGTAACAGTAAATTCCCTTAGGGGTACGGAAAGCTGTAAGCTGCTCATCCTTAGGATTCATTTGAATTTGGTTGTAACCCGAAGATCCATCCATGAAAGATAAAGCTTCATGACCGGTAGTGGCATCAACCATGACCTCAGTGATGGGTAATGGAAAATCATCCTTGGGACATGCATTGTTCAAATCACGGAAGTCAACGCACACTCGGATTTGTCCATTCTTCTTTTTGACAGGGACTATGTTAGCGATCCATTCCGGGTATTGTACTTCACGAATGAAGCCTGCTTCAATGAGCTTATTGACCTCGGTTTCTATTTGAGGGATAAGCTCTGGCCGAAAGCGTCTTTGAGCTTGTTTGACTGGGCACACGCCCTTCTTTACTGCCAAATGGTGTAGAGCAATACTCGGATTGAGCCTAGGCATTTCCTTGTAAGTCCAAGCGAACACATCTTTGTACTCTACTAGGAGCTTGAGCTATCCTTCTTCTTCTTCAGGGGTAAGAAGCGCACTGATGAAAGTTGGCCGGGGTTCTTCAACAGTTCCTAAATTGATCTCTTTAAGTTCATCAACTGTAGCTTGTCCTCCATCTTCCAAGGCTGGAGGAGCTTCATTGACCTCTTCATTGGTTGCTTCAGCATCTGACAGTGTACCCTCCTCTATTGTAATATGAAACGAGGATGATACCTCTTCAATTTCCTCATCATGGACGGGTGACTGACTTGTATGTACAATCGTTCGTCTTTTGACTTTGAGCAATCCTTCAGTGTTGATCTCCAAGGTAAAGTTACGTTTCATGCGTGAAGGAATGCTACTGCGGATCTCATCATTGGCTTTTTTCTCCCCTTGAACGTCAAAGTTTATTGAACTTTGAGAATGACTATCAATAGGCCTTTTCGTTGCCCCCAGTCGATCAAAGACTGATTTACAAGCAAGAGTGTCCCGATTTGGTGTTAAACAAGTTGTATTTAACCTGTCGTACACTGTGATTCGTGATGACGAGGCCTCGATGCGATCAAACACTGAGACACGGGGTGAAGAATGGTCTTTTCTTTGATTTGAACTTTCGCCGACCTCCACCGTTATGTATTGAGAACTCGAAGGATCGCTTTTTTTCTTGATCCATATCTGAGCTGGTTGTTCAGGAGTATAACCTAATCCGGTCTTTGGGATAGGAATTTTATGCCCTTCAAGCCGCATTTTCCTTTGTGTTTTGCTAAGGCCATGCATCTTTTCTTCGGTGGCTTCTGGAATTAGCTTCCCTAAGTCTTCTTGTTTTGAGAAATCGTAGCCTGCTTTGGCTAACAGCCTATATGCCTTTGGGTCGAACCATTCTTTCGTCTGCTCACTTGGTAGAATACCATGCTCTATCGGACTTTGCGAAGACCTCACGAATCCATTTAACGGCTTCGAGGGCAAAGGATTTGTGGATGAAGTTAAAGGCATGACATGATTTTCTTTCAATATGGCTACATCCTCCATCGTGAGCTTTGCAGGTCTCCCCATGTCTTTTGTAGGTTGAAGGCATTCCGCGAATGGTGATTGTCCATTCTTGCGATGTGATAATGGTATATACCGGAGGAATGGTTCTAGACCTTTCTTTGGGGAAGAGATGTTCTTTTTGGCGATGAATTTAACATGCTCCTTTTCATCTTGTTTACCTTTCATAGACGGGATCTCCACTAGAAGAACCTCGCTAGAAATGTCTTCTTTTGCATAAAATTTTGCATCAGCAAAATGAGTTTCGGTTTCTGCAAAAGGCTTTAAATCGGCATCTACCTTTTTTATTCCATTTTGAAAGAACTTGAAGCATTGATGCAAGGTTGATGGCACTATTCCATTTTCATGGATCCAAGGACGTCCTAACAACATGTTGTAGGTCGTCTTAGCGTCAATGATGTGGAACAAGACGTTGCTTTTCAATTCTCCAATGGATAATTCTAGGTGGATTAGGCCGATTGCACGTTGTCCTCCTTGATTAAAACCTTGGATGACCAAACGACTGTGTGATAATTCTTCCATAGTAAAACCCAGTCGTTTCATGGTCATTTTTGGAAGTATGTTAACGGCTGAACCTCCATCAACAAGGATACGCTCGATCCTTTGTTTACGAGCATAACCAGAGACATAGAGTGGGCGATTGTGGGGCTTAGAGCCTAACAATAGATCCTCATCAGTGAAAGTCAAGTCTGGAGAGCATGCGTAACATCCCTGTGTTTGTTGAAGCGTATTGGTATGAGGGGCGTATATCTCTGGCTCCTCAAGAGCTCGGGTGAGCACTTCTTTTGGTGATGTGGAGGATTGCAAGGGTTCAACTTCATCGACTTGAGATTGGAGTTCCTCCAAAGATGACAAGGTCTCTTTTGGATCATCATGGTCAACGTCCTCCTTTACGTCCTGGATTTCGCAACGAGAAACTGTGTGGACGGCCTCGGCTGAGTTATTTTGAAAGAATTTTCTGGGGAAGAATTCTTCCAATGTGATGAGCTTTCGAGATTTTCGGGTTTGTGCTGAATCTTCATATACTTTTGTTCCCAGTCTCCTTTGCCTCTTATCACTCATTCTTTTTGACCAAGGCTGAATCTGGTTTTGTGCTCTTTTGGACTCTTGGGTGATCAAATGAAGAGGGAATGCTCGTTTCTTCTTCCATCTCTTGCGAACAACCATTGTCCAACCTTCTTCCTCATCCGTCGTTGACCTTTTATCATCGTTTGAATTATAATGAGGTGCTTTTTGTGAGAGCTGAACTTGAACCGGTTCTAGAGAACCAAAATGGATGAGCGTGGTATTTGCCCCTTGCTTAGTATTTGGAGACAGGGAACTAGGGAACCCACAAGAAAATGTGACCAGGTTTGACTGAGCAACATCATTAAAATCCAAATCGATTTTCCTTTCCTTGGCTAGCTTCATGATGAGTTCTTTAAGAACAAAGCATTTTTGGATTGGATGACTTATGATGCAATGATACCTACAATAGTTCGGGTCATCAACTTTTCTCATCTCTTTCGGTCGTTTGCATTCTGGCAATTCAATTAATTTCAACTTGAGTAGTTGTTCTAGCATTTCAGGCATATCGGCGTCTAGGAAAGGATAGACCTTTTGTTCCCATTTCTTAAGTGATGAGCGACGCGTCTCACGTTGTTGACCTCCTTCAGGCCTCTTTTCATTGGCCTTCACATTTTTTGTTGAAATTTTGATTGGGGCAGGATTGACATTCATTGAGTCTTTGATATTACTTTTTGCATTCCTGTCATTTTTCCTTATTTCCCATCTTTCTTTCCTTTCTTCAGGTACGGGAGGTTTCGTATTTCCATGGCTGGAGATACTTAATTCCATGTCATGCGCACGAGTTGCCAACTCTTCAAATGTTCGAGGCTTTACTCCTTGAAGGATGTAAAGAAGTCCCCAATGCATGCCTTGGATGCACATCTCTATAGCAGATATTTCAGTAAGTCTATCCTTGCAGTCTAGACTCAAAGAACGCCACCGATTGATATAATCAACGACGGGCTCATCCTTCCACTGTTTAGTATTGGTAAGCTCCATCATGCTTACTGTGCGTCGTGTGCTGTAGAATCGGTTGAAAAACTCCCTTTCAAGTTGTTCCTAACTATCGATTGATTTAGGCTCTAAGTCTGTATACCAATCAAAGGCATTTCCCTTTAGTGAACGGACAAACTGCTTTACAAAGAGGCCTCCTTGAGTCCCTACATTCTCGCAAGTTTCTACAAAGTGAGCAATGTGTTGCTTAGGGTTTCCTTTGCCATCGAATTGCAAGAACTTGGGAGGTTGATACCCATTTGGCATTCTCATGTTATCAATGCGCTTTGTATAGGGTTTGGAATATATGAGAGAACTTGTGGAAGAACCTCCATATTGTGCTCGAATGGTATTTGTAATCATATCCTGCAGTTGTTGGACAGATATCGAGGTCATTGAGGTGGAATGTCCATGTTGAGAAGTGCCTTCACCTCCTTTTCCTTTATCACCCTTGGCGTTTTCTCCTTTGAAGGTAAAGTCAGGTGGCTGCTCAGGGCCAAGACTTGATTCACCCGAATCTTGTACCTCCAGCTTGTTCATTAAGGTTGCAATTTTGACATCCTTTTCTTCAAGTGCTTTTGTGAGAAGGATGACCCTTTGTTCCATTTCAGCCATGTTTTCTTCCATGGTAGAGGTGTTAGTCATCATTACTGGCATGACCTCTATAGATGACGGGGAAAATGATGAAACAGGATAAGTCAATGGTACTTCACTCCTTAAGTTTCTCATCACGGGTGAAGAGTTGATATAAAAGGTCTTTGTTGGGGATGATTCATTACTGGTCTCCAAATCTTTCGAGGCAGATGAATCTTTAGTGGTAGCTTTCCTATTTGCAAGAAAGTCCAGAGAGGTGACAGCAGGAGGTTGGCTTTCTTGGGTTGGTTGAGGTTGGAGTCGATCAAGAGCTTTGGACCGACTGCGAGTGATTGGGCCGACATACTCATCAGCACTGGAATCATCAACCACTGACTTTCGGACATTCTTGCTAGAGGCCATTGAAGCTAGTAGCAAAATGATGTCAAATTTCTTTTCTTTTGAAGGAGGAAGAGATGAGAGGCAGAGAGGTCCCACTGGGCGTGCCAGAATTTGTAAGCGACTAAATTTCTAGTTTGAAATTTATCAAACAAGTAAAATAGTTTCACAAATGCGAATTTGTATTGATGATCGTGTGGTACAATTCTCTGGAATTACAAAAGAGTGATCCTCTGATTCGATCTCCTTGCAAAACTTATTGATTAGATTTATAGTATTGTGGATTTGACTTGAACACAAAATATCCTTCAATTTGGTTGAGGGATGGATCGAAGATTACTGAAACGGAATTACAATGAATCTCTGGCTATGAGCTTGTTTAGAAATCCTTTGTTCTTCACGTTCTTTGTGTTCTTCGTGCGTTCCTCGTCTTCGAAGGTTTGTGGTGGAAGTTCTTCGAAGCTTTAGAGGCTTGAATTCGTTGAGCTTCACTGATTTGTGATTTGTTGATGTTTTCGGACACTTTTGGCTTGATTCCCGTGAACTTTAGGATCTAGGCAGATGATTTGGATGATTCTGCTTCGAATGTTCTTCGATTTTGGGGTTGAAGTTCTTGAAGTTCTTGAAGGCTTTGGGGCTTGATCTTCACAGAGCTTTTTTTTTCTTCTGAATTCTGGTCCTCCTAAATGTCTCAGGAAGGCTTCTATTTATAGGAGTTTTGGGGTGGGTGAGCGATACATGGCGGAGCTTGATTGGTGACACATGTCACAGCTTGATTGGTCCGCTTAAGTCATCGCTTACACATGCGAGGTTGCTTGAGTCATCGCTTACATGTGCGCTGATGCGTGATTGGTTCTTGCATGACACTTGGCAAATTTCTATTGGCTTCTGAATAGTGATAGCAAAACCTAGCAACAATACATGGTGCTCTGTAATTGGCTGTATTTTGTGGACTTGATAATGTGATGTGTCAGCTTGTGATAGGTCGGGAATTTTCCCTTTCTACACAGATGACAAATCTTTAATCCTTTCTCCATTGCAGGACTTTCCGAACCAAACTAACGTCAATAATATCACTGTTAATAACTATAATGTTGTTGTAAGTAATCATCCGTCTCATTCGAAGCCAATTGTGCATACAACAACTAGTGCCGTCCGATCAAAAAATAAAGATAAAACAATCGGTGCCGTCACTTCGTCCCATACTTCATATTCACAACAAACAAGGGGAAAATCTATCATGTCTCTACAAGATGTATCCACCCTCTCAGCTTCACCTCGTTCGATTGCGCATACTACAACTGATACCATAGAGACACTTTCAAATGCAAGGTAAGACAAGGTCTTGTTTTTTTTGTTTTTTGTTTTTTGTTTTTTCAGAGATAGTTTTAATCTATTACGTTTGCTACCAATAATTGATAATTTATTCAGCGTCTCAAGGAGTTATTTATCCCCCTCCATCTCCTTTAACTCGCCTCGGGAGAAGGGAGCACCTTCAAAAAAAATCATTGAGGAACTTTCTAATATGGGGTAATACAAATTTTTTCTTTTTTTAGAAATAGTTTTAACTTATTACGCCTGCTCCTAATAATTGATAATTTATTCAGTCTCTCAAGGGGTTATTCATCCCCCTCCACCTCCTCTAACTCACCTTGGGAGAAAGGAGCACCTTCAAAAAAAGTCATAGAGGTACTTTCAAATGCAGGGTAAGATAAGTTTTTGTTTTGTTTGGTCTTGTTTTGTTTTTAAGATAGTTTTAATTTATTATGTCCGTTTCTAATGATTGATAATTTAATTAGCGTCTCAAGGGGTTATTCATCCCCCTCCACCTTCTCCAACTCGCCTCGAGAGAAGGGAGTACCTTCAGAAAAAATCGTAAAGAAACCTACAAAATTGGGGTAAGACAAGTTTTTTTTTTTTTAAGAGATAATTTAATCTATGGTGTCCACTCTTAATTATTGTTTTTTATCATCAGATCAAGACTCCCTCCACCTCCTCCAACTCGCCTTAGGAGAAGGGAGCATGTTCAGAATGATTACTCTTTATCGTCAAACCAAAACACTCTTTACCTCCTTCAACCTGCGCCTTGGGAGAAGGGAGCACCTTCAAAAACAAAATGTAAGACAAGTTGATTTTATTTTATTTTTTAAGAGAAAGTTCTAACCTATGACAAACTCCTAATGATTGATTTTTATCATCAGACTAAAAATGCTGATTGGTCTTTGGTGTAAGCGAGATCTAACTCCAAATCTATTATTCGACATTCAACAATAAGAGGTTTTATTAGTTGAACTAAATGAAAATAGTGGTGAGTTCAAATAAAAAGTAGTTATCAATTCAACTATTGCAACAACAGTGTTGTAAAAATTGTTGCATTGCTTCTCCCTCCTCACGATTGATCTGTTGTCCATAAGTTAATCTTTTTATCCTCCAGTATTTTCAGCATGTAATTAATTAATGAATAAAAGGGTTTTTTTTTTGGTATGGAATATTGAAATTTTTCCAATAAATTTTGGTTGAGCAGCTACTTTGTAGAAGCACTAGTTAATGTTGCACTTTTAACTTAATTCTTTCACTATAAAATCATTGTAGGTAAAATGTTCAGTGTAAAAGACATTTTCTGGGTGGGTACTGGGCAGCATGTGTAAAAAAGGGAGAAAATAACCGATATTTTCTTTTTGGTGTTTTAAGATGATGAATTGGCAACACACAATTAAAATTGCTTACTTAATTTGTATGCACCATGGAGGAATCTCCTTCCTCCACCACTGCTGACGATGATGTAGAAGATAAAGCAGAGGCTTTCACCGGTAAGACCCCCTACCTTGCAAGCTTACCGGCTACCGAATTGGCAATTGGCAAGTTGGGGATTCCAATTTTCTAGAGTGGAAGATAAGGAAAGAAAGTAAAAATTAAAATTTGTATTTTATAATTTAGGGCTAAATTACTATTGGTCTCTCTCTCATCTATATCTATATCTATATAATACTAAAAACTGAAACATAGCATTTATTGTTGTTATGCTCACGTTGAGCCACATCAGTGGCCATGTTATTACTTTCTTTTTAGTAATAAACTAAATTATTTTATTTCCCTTCTTTTTCTATTAGTCTTTTAACAATTCCATAATTTTCACTTCAGTTTCCATAACACCCCTAACTCCCCCTCTTTTCATTCCTTTCAACTTCCTAAGCTCTTTAATGCCTTAGACTCTTCCTCTCCTCCTATCTTGGCTCTTCATCTTCTCATTGTATCCAACCAGTTCATACCTGTTCAGTTGCCACCACCATCCCTATAAAATCAATGAGATAAAATCAATGAGATGATATATAAATTGTTAGACGCCCTCTATCTCTCTTAACCGGGAGATGAATGGTTTTAAATTTAGCTCCTGCCAAAAAAGAGCTCATTTCAAAGCAGTAATCCTATATTCTTGAATGGGTATATCGCTTTGTTTCTTAAAATCATATGGTATGTCAAGTTTGATTTATATTTTAGAGTATTATGTGTTTTTATTTTTTATTTTTATGTCTCTTTTACTATGATTTGCTATCAAGCAAAATGGTTTGCTCTCTATTTCAATGCTAAAAGTAATCCCAAAATTTGCAATTCTATGTTTCCACGTGTTTGATAAAATGACTATGAAAAGGATTTAAAACCAAAAAAAAAAAAAAAAAAAAAAAAAAAAAACAAAGATTGTCATGTAGAAGAACAAATAGGAAGAACAAATGTTGAAGAATACTATTATGTAAGTAAACTTCATTCATAAATGGGTTTTCAACACTATGAAAAATTCCTAAGGTGTGTATCATTGGATTTATTGTACTAATGAATATAGTAAAAAGAATATTAGGCAACAATAATTTTGATTCACCATCCTCTTCTCCATTAACATGTTCTAGCAAATGTTGGTTTTTTTCCCCCTTTTACCAACTGGATTTTAGAATTTGAAATAAAGAATAAAGATTTGCATAACGCATACTTTATATTGGGGTGCGTCACACCAAAAGAATAAGAAGGCATATAATATACTTATATTAAAAATATTTTTATTTTCAGTATACATGTCATCTTTGTCAAAACAGGATAAACTATCTAAAAATTTTGTGACTCTAATAATAATAATAATAATAGAAGTCGCCAAATATAGAAGTCATCAAACACGATAAGAATGACTCTTTGTTTGCCTAGGTAATACAAATGTATGAATATATGAGTATGTTCTCTATTTTTTTTAATTACTTTAAATTATAATCAATTGTCTCCTCCTCCATTATATTAGAAAAAAGAATTTAGATTTTAATTATTTTTTTATTACTTAGTATCAATAAATCACAATAATCATTCAAATAATAGTTACATTCTTTCTCATCTAGATATATATGAACAAATCAACATACTATAACATGAGTCCACAAGTATAGGAGTAACATTCAAGTCTAATTTATATGTTAGAGTATTATGTGTTTTTATTTTTTTATTTTTATGTCTCTTTTACTATGATTTGCTGTCGAGCAAATTGGTTTGCTCTCTATTTCAATGCTAAATGAAATGTCAAATTTGCAATTCTATGTTTCCACGTGTTTGATAAAATGACTATAAAAATTATTCCAAAAAAAAAAAAAAAAAAACAAAGATGATCATGTAGAAGAACAAATAGGAAGAACAAATGTTGAAGATTACTATTATGTTAGTAAACTTCATTCATAAATGGGTTTTCAACGCTATGAAAAATTCCTAAGGTGTGTTTTATTGGATTTATTGTAGCAATGAATGTAGTAAAAAGAATATTAGGCAACAATAATTTTAATTCTAATTTTGATTCAATCTCCTCTTCTTCATTAATATATTCTAGTAGTTGTTAGTGTTTTTTCCCCCTTTACCACTTGGATTTCAGAATTTGAAATAAATAATAAAGATTTGCATAACATATACTTCACATTGGGGTACGTCACACGAAAAAAATGACAAGGAAAATAGCATACTTATATTACAAATAATCTTTTATTTTCATTATCCACATCATCTTTGTCTAAACAGAATATACTATCTAAAAATTTTGTGACTCTAATAATAATAGAATTCCTATCTAAAACGGTTCACCGAATATAGAAGTCATTAAACACTATAAGAATGACTCTTTGTTTGCCTAGGTAATACAAACATATGAATATATGAGTATGTTCTCTATTTTTTTAATTACTTTAAATTACAATCAATTGTCTTCTACTCCGTTATATTAGGGAAAAAAATTTAGGTTTTAATTATTTTTTTATTACTTAGTATCAATAAATCACAATAATCATTCAAATAATAGTTACATTCTTACTCATCTAGATATATATGAACAAATCAACATACCATAACATGGAGTCCACAAGTATAGGAGTAATATTCAACTGCACAAAAAATTACATTAAGAGTTGTCTTCTTTTCATTTTCTACATTTTTTTTTATGTCAATTTAAATTCATTGTTTTTGTAAAATCATGTTTTCTCTACACTATTTAATTATGCAGTTTCTCTTTCTCAAAAAAATAATAATAATTATGAAGTTTCTAGGGCACGTCATATATATGATGGCTGATTTAAATGATTTCTTGACAAATCTTTTTTGAATAATTTAATAAGTTAACGTTATATATCTTCGGTTATTTTTTTTTTTAGTAATGGTAGTTTATTAACTTATTTAGTAATAATTTTCTTTTGTGATTCACAAAATGATCCTTAACTAATTATTATTATATATTTTTTACGTTAAAATAACTTTAACCATAAAATGATCATTAAAAATATTCTCATGTATCGCGTGGGTTTGTGACTAGTAATTATTTAAGAAGTGAAGAAATTCTTAATAACAAGAATGTTTTAATGAAGCAAGAAAGAGATATGAATATCACCAGCAATAGAAAAAAGATTGCAACAATGTATATTGAAAAGAGAAAGTCCAAGAAAGTGAGAGAAAGATTGAGAGAATAAAACTTGTATTGATCAACTAAAATTTCTTGCACAATTACAACTAAGCTTAATGCTCTATTTTTATAGCACAAGATAATCCTAACTACTTAATTAACCTTCCACCTTATGTGGATCTAAACCTAGAAATTCAAAGATTATAGTTCAGCTCCTCTAACAGAAATTCGCACCAAGCCAACTGCTCTTTGAACTGAGCCATACGATATCATTTCACTAACACATGTCTCTAAGTTCAATCGTTTAACAAAACGATGTGTTTTGTCACAAACGCTCCTTTTAAATGAAATGATGAGTTTAATGCAATGTTAAACCACTGTCGTTTTGACCATTTGTTATCTTCAACCTTTGCCTCTTTTCTTTACAAGTCTGATACTATCATCTTCAACATCCTCCCTCAAACTAATGGGGGAGGAATCTACCAAAAGTTTGGCACAATGAAATTGAAAAAGAGGAGTAGGGATTGATTTGGTGAAAACATCAACAAAATTGTCCTTGCCAGAAACAAACCCAATTTGCAATTGCTTGCGAAGAACCTTCTCACAAGTAAAATGGTTATCCACCTCAAGATGTTTTGTACAAGAGTGAAAAACAAGATTAGCCAATAAAGCAATTGCAGAAACATTGTTGCACCAAATCATAGGTACATGATGAAGAAAGATACAAAGCTCTTTGAACAAAATACAAAGCTAAGACAATTCCATCGTAGTTGTGGCTAAAGCACAATATTCAGCCTCCATAGAAGAACAAGACAATGTACTTTGTTTCTTAGCAGACTAGAAAATAGGATTGGGCCCAAGGAAAACAAGCAAACCTGTTGTAGAGCGAAGGTCAGCGGGATCCCCAGCCCAATCTATGTTTAAGAACGTAGTAAGTGTCAAAGGACCAAGAGTGAAAGAAATCCTAAGGCTGTGTTTGGTTCGTGTAAAAGTATTTCCGGAAAATATTCTATTTTCCGGAAATGCTATTTTTCGGAAAGGAAAATGTTTTCATGTGTTTGGTTGCATTTCAAAAAATGTTTCGGAAAATATTTTCTGATGTTTGGTTGTGTTCTTGAAAATAGCATAGAAAACACATTTTCACATTTTCTCACATTTTCTTGGTTACCAAACGATTATATAATATCATTTATTCATCAAAACATAAACAAAACCCAAGAAAAAATCATCAAATCCGGACAAACGAAGGCGAGATCGCGATCGGAGAGATCGCGATCGGCGCGATCGTGATCGGAGCGGTCGGTGCATCGCGATCGGCGGCGCGATGCGTCGATCGCGATCGCGATCGCGCCGACGGCGTGATGCGTCGATCGCGATCGCGATCAACGCGTTCGCGCGATCGCGATCTCTCCGATCGACGCATTGCGATCGGCGGCGCGATGCGTCGATCGCGATCGCGATCGACGCGTTCGCGCGATCGCGATCTCTCCGATCGACGCATCGCACTGCCGATCGCGATCGACACATTGCGATTGGCAGCGCGATGCGTCGATCACGATCGACGCATCGCGATCGCGCGAAGATCGAAGCGGAGATCGCGATCGAAGCTCTGGGTGGCTGGATCGATCGGAGCTCTCGCACTTGATCTCGCTCGTTGGCTTCGATCTCGTTCGTTGGCTTGATCTATTCCGCACTTGATTTCGCTCGTGGGCTGTTGTGTTCTTCGATTGTTTTTTTCTGTTCTTTCTCTCTCGCTCTCGTGTTGTGTTTTCTGTTTTTTCTCTCCCTCTCTCTGCGTTTTGCAAGCCACGGAAATCAATTGAAGTGAAAATGAAGGCAGATTTTCATTTCCGTGGTCAAGGCTTCAAATTTCGGTCAACAGGAAATTCATTTCCGGAAAATAATATTTTCCGTCACAGCCAAACGCTCCATTTTCCGAAAATTGATTTCCGGAATTCATTTGAAGTCGAAACAAACGCACCCTAAAATGCAAGGCGCCTTTGATATAACGAAGAACATGCTTAGTTGCCTTTAGATGAGTAGTATTAGGATGACTTATGAACTAGCATAATTGATGAACACTAAATGCAATATCTGGACGAGTGAAAGTCAAGTACTGAAGAGCATCAACCATGCTCCTATACTCAGTAGGGTCTGAAAAAGTAACACCATCATAAGGCACCAATCTTGTGGAAGGACAACAAGGGGTCTTAGTAACTTTGGAGTTCTCCATATGAAACCTGTGAAGCATATCAGAGGCGTATTTGGATTAAGTAAAAGTAAGACCATGAGCAGTTTGAGTAATTTGAATCCCCAAGAAGTAATTAAGAGGGCCTAAGTCCTTAAGCTCAAAAACCTGACCAAGAGCAGCTATAAGATGTGTAATCTAAGCTGAATCATTCCCAGGAACAATGATATCATCAACATACAACAGAAGATATATAATTGTATTGGCTAAGCAAAAAATGAATAAGGAGCTATCTGCCATTGATGCAGTGAAGCCAAGATGAAGTAAGTGAAAGGTAAATCTCTCAAACCAAGCCCTTGGTGCTTGTTTGAGACCATAAAGAAATTTGTGCAACTTACAAACATAATCAAGGTGATTAGGATCCACATAGTCTGGAGGTTATTGCATATATTCCTCCTCTTTGAGATAGCCATAGCAGAATGCATTAGATATATCAAGTTTCCTCAACTGCCCCTTACAACTCACAGCAATAGCTAAAACAAGTCTCACAGTAGCTAGCTCAACCAAAGGACTAAAAGTCTCATGAAAATCTACACCTGCTTGCTGATGAAACCCTTTTGCAACCAACTTGGCCTTGTACCTTGATATTGACCATCACTATTCAATTTTAGTTTAAAAACCCATTTGCACCCAACTAAATTCACATGAGGGGGTGCAGGAACAAGGGACCAAGTTTGCTATCTTTGAAGAGCTAGAAACTCAGCATCCATTGCCTCACACCACTTTGGATATTGAGAGGCAATTTTGTAAGAGGGAGGTTCTATGTAGGTATAATCCATAGTTACCTTGTAACAAAGTTTAGATTTTGGTTTGGTAATCCCACTCTTGGATCTAGTTTGCATAGGATGAGAATTTAGTGTATAGTTAAGTTGAAAAATGGAAGATACTAGTACTGCAGGAGTAGGAAGAGTAGGTAAAGAGTCTGGAAGAGGATTTGAGGTGAACAGGATTGATGGTTCTGCAGATAAAGACACATCAAATGGAGAGGAAGGTGAAATTGTAGGTGGAGAAGGTACTAATGAGGTAGAGAAATGTGGAGGTGAAGTATCTGAGGGAAGAGTAATAGATGAAGAGGAATAAGAACAAAGTAAAGAAGGTTGACTGGTGGAATGTAAGTATAGTTGATTAGAAAACCAAGTGGGAACATTAGTAGCAGTGGAGGAGGATGAAGACACCAAGGTGACATTAGATGAAAAAGGAAATTTAGACTCATTGAAAAGAACATGCCTAGAGGTATACACACGATTTGTTTGATGATCAAGACAGAGATATCCTTTAGAATTAGTAGGATATCCAGTGAAAATGCGTTCTTTAGTCCTAGGTTGAAGCTTGTAATTATTGTAGGGTATGAGATTAGAATAGCATGCACAACCAAAAATTTTTAGTTGGGTCAAATCAAGTGTAGTAGAGTACAGTTTAAACCAAGGAGAATTCCAACCAAGAATTGAAGTAGGAAGAAGGTTAATCAAATTAATAGTTGTTTGAGCTACAAAAGTCTAGTAAGAATAAGGCATAGAAGCTTGTGACAAAAGAGTAACAATAGTTTCAATTATATGTCTATGCTTTCTCTTAACAACACCATTTTGCTTAGGTGTATGAGGGCAAGACAGATGATGAGTAATACCATGTTGTGACAAATAGGTTTTGAAGTCATTAGAGGTAAACTCTCCACCTCCATCAGATCTAAATATTTTGATTTTGGAGGAAAACTGATTTTTAATCATAGCATTAAAATGAACAAATTTAGCAAAGGCATTTGATTTGAAGTAGATAAAGCCAGCTAAATCTAGTATAATGATCAACAAACAAGATGTAATATTTGAACCCATTAACAAAATTCATAGGTGCTAGACCCCACAAGTCAGAGTGAACAAGCTTAAAAGGAGAAGAGTCTGTAAATCGAGAATTTGGAAAAGATAGATTGTGCATTTTACCAAATAAGCAATGAGTACAAGGTTGATCAACAATATTATTCTTATTTAATACAAATTTGACATTAGGAAACAAACTATTGAGAGCTTGATCATGAGGATGACCAAGCCTCATATGCTAGAGAGACTTACTGAAAACGGGCAACATAGAAACATTATTGCAGACCTTAGGTGACAAAGAAAGTTGAGAAGCTTGTTGAGGGTAGATAGGGTAAACACCACCTTCACTCTTGCCCTAGTAGAGAATTTTCCTCGTGGCCAAGGCCTGAATTGAAATAATATTTTCATCAAAATAGCACCAGCAATTATTATCATGACAAAGCTTATGAACAAAAGCAAGATTTGATGTAATTGAAGGGACTCTATGAGCATTGTTAAGTTGAAGATTAGAGATAGATGATGGAATAAGGGTTGTACCTATATGTGTAATGGGTAAATTTTGACCATTTCCAACAGCAAGATGATCTTGAGTAGTGTAAGGCTTTGGGAAACTGAGATGGTTGAGGCTAGTTGTTCCATGATTAATGGTTGCACTGTCAGCAATCCAAGGTTGATCTTGAGCAAGACATGCATTTGATGTTGTGGTCATTGCAGCAAGCTTGGTAGGTGGATGCTTGCCTTGATAAGCATAATCCATCCTATGATAGCAATCAATAGCCAAATGTCCAAGTTTTCCATAGATTTGGCATGTTGGCCTTTTTAATCTAGCATTACCAAAACCAAATTGATTTTGTTAAAGATGAGTGAAAGGATTGAATTGAGAAGGTTGACCATTGGAACCTCTTCTACCCTCTACCTCCTCTATTGTTAAAGTTTCATTTGTCCCTTCCTCTATTGTAAGACTGATTATAACCACTACCATTAGATTTCTGATTAGCTATTGCAGTCATGAGAAAGATGGTATCTTTGACCTCTATTCCTTCATTAAACAACTCTTCCTCTGCATTTAGCATAGTTGAGAGCTCATCAAAACTAAGCTGAGAACTCCTAATTTTGATAGCAGGTCTGAATGCGTTGTACTCCTTAGGAAGTCCCTTAATAGCAATATGGAACAATTCTTCATTATCCACAATCACTCCAACTACTAGCAACTTGTCCCTTACAACTTTGATTTTCTATAGATAGATATCAACAAAATCACTCCCTTTCTTGAGATTATGAAGCTCACCTTTAAGATTCATGATGTGAGACCTTGAGATTGAAGAAAACATATTCTCAAGCACCTTCCAAACTTCTATAGAAGTAGCACATCCAACAATAAGTACTAGAATAGAAGGAGACAAAGTTGAACTTATGAAGGTAAGTAAAGCCTTTTCCTTTGATTTCCAAACTAAGAAATCTGGATTCACAATTGTAGTGTATGAACCAGAAAGATCTTTGAGAAATTTCTCAAGAATCAGTTGAGGCTCTTCAAGTAACTCAAATAAGGAATAAGTTTCAAGAACCATGGAGATTTGATGCTTCCACACAATATAGTTAGTATTGTCTAATTTCACAGTCATCATATTTGACATATTAGACAAATTTACCAGATTCACAGCTAAGCTTGAAGACATTGTAGAAGTAGATGAGGATGATGCCATTGTTGCGCTTGAAGCTACCATTGTTGAATTTTGAGCAGCAACAATAGATGGCTTTGATACCATGAAGAAATTCTTAATGACAAGAATGTTTTAATGAAGCAAGAAAGAGATATAAATATCACTAGCAATAGAAACAAGATTGCAACAGTGTATATTGAAAAGAGAAAGTCCAAGAAATTGAGGAAAAGTGAGAGAAAGATTGAGAGAATAAAACTTGTATTGATCAACTGAAATTTCTTGCATAATTACAAATGAACTTAATGCTCTATTTTTATAGCACAAGATAATCCTAACTACTTAATTAACCTTCCACCTTATGCGGATCTAAACTCAGAAATTCAAAGATTACAGTTCAGCTCCTCTAACAGAAATTCGCGCCAAGCCAACTGCTCTTTGAATTTAGCCATACGATATCGTTTCACTAACACGTCTCTAAGTTCAATCATTGAACAAAACAATGTGTTTAGTCACAAAAACTCCTTTTAAATGAAACGATGAGTTTAATGCAATGTTAAACCACTGTTGTTTTGACCATCTGTTATCTTCAACCTTTGCTTTGCCTCTTTTTCTTTACAAGTCTGATACTATCATCTTCAACAAGAAGAAGTATTAGATAGAGGATGTTATAAATAATGTGGAGATTTAAGGATTAATTATAATATAAATTTTAGTTTTAATGTTAACTTTGGTTTATTCAGTAATTTTTTTTTCAATCTAGTGAAGAATGGTGCTATTGTTACATGTTATTTTCTTTCTTTTCTTTAATTTTCTTGGAAATAAACAAAGACGAAGGATAAATAATTTAGAAACAACCAAATTTGACTTAATTATGCCCTAGACCCCAAGTTTAAATTATGACTTCAACAATTCTAGTCTAATATAACAATTTGGTCCAAATTAAAGTGATCAACTGATTAACATAAGCTTGGGTGATAACATAAACATGAAAAAGCATATAAAATAAACAACCCACAAAACACCATAACACATAGATGTGTTATTGAAGACAAAAATATTGAAGCTTCAAGAAAGAGTCACACAAACCAAGCATGAGTCATGTGTCGGACAAAGTAATCAGGCATCTCAACTCCTTGCTTCTTGAGTTTCAAGTCAAATTCATCGATGGTCTTATAGTTCCGGGCCAAATCAGTGATAAATCCATCGGAGTAGGTTGGTTGATTGCTGTTCTCATAGGTCGTTATGGGTTCTGTGCCTTCGTTTTTCGTCCAACTCAACAGCCAAATAGACAAGAGAAGGCAAAGTATAACATGGGGTATAATACGAGAGGGTAGTGTAATTTTCAACCAAAAAAAAAGTACATAAGGCATAATCACGTCAAAGTAGAATGGCTTTTCAATATTAGCGTATTTCTTTTAGCAAAAGACCAATATGGAACGCTCTCACTCTCTCTAGCGTGACGAAGAAAACGAATTGCTCTGAAGTAATAAGAAAGTCACACCATGCAAGTGAAGATGCATGCCCAAACCGAGCTGGGACACTTGCCAACCTCCCTAAACTCTCCTTTCGAGATAAGCTAGTTGGAGAGATCCCAAGAGCTTATTCTCAAGCTTTTGACTTCTCAGATTACATGGATGCGGAGTTGGACTCCAATGAGGAAGTGGAGGAACTTAGCGAAGGTTTTGCGGAGGTTTTGAGCGGACTAACCCTCTTCATGCTAAGTATGTAGTAAGTTAGACACAGTTTGAAACAAATTTTGAAAATAGCATCTCGAGTTTCAAAAAATCGAGATCCACTTAAAACTCGACCTTCAAATACTCGCTTTCCGTCATTTTATTCCGGCTGATGTGGACAACGTTGCCACCTAGATCTCGAGTCTTTGAGACTCGAGATACTTGAATTTTTAAACCAATTTTATTTAACCAAATTTATATAATTTATTTTGTGTACTAAATAAATTAAATAAAAATACGAGGATCTCGAGTCTTAAAGACTCGAGATCCTTGAATTTTAAACCAATTTTATTTAACCAAATTTATATAATTTATTTTGTGTACTAAATAAATTAAATAAAAATACGAGGACCTCGAGTCTTAAAGACTCGAGATCCTTGAATTTTTAAACAAATTTTATTTAACCAAATTTATATAATTTATTTTGTGTACTAATAAATTAAATAAAAATACAAGGATTTCGAGTCTTAAAGACTCGAGATCCTTGAATTTTTAAACAAATTTTATTTAACCAAATTTATATAATTTATTTTGTGTACTAATAAAATAAATAAAAATACAATGACTTCGAGTCTTAAAGACTCGAGATCCTTGAATTTTTAAACAAATTTTATTTGAATTTATTTAATTTATTTTGTGTGGTAATAAATTAAATAAAAATACGAGGATCTCGAGTCTTAAAGACTCGAGATCCTTGAATTTTAAACCAATTTTATTTAACCAAATTTATATAATTTATTTTGCGTACTAAATAAATTAAATAAAAATACGAGGATCTCGAGTCTTAAAGACTCGAGATCCTTGAATTTTTAAACAAATTTTATTTAACCAAATTTATATAATTTATTTTGTGTACTAATAAATTAAATAAAAATACAATGATTTCGAGTCTTAAAGACTCGAGATCCTTGAATTTTTAAACAAATTTTATTTGAATTTATATAATTTATTTTGTGTACTAAATAAATTAAATAAAAATACGAGGATCTCGAGTCTTAAAGACTCGAGATCCTTGAATTTTAAACCAATTTTATTTAACCAAATTTATATAATTTATTTTGCGTACTAAATAAATTAAATAAAAATACGAGGATCTCGAGTCTTAAAGACTCGAGATCCTTGAATTTTTAAACAAATTTTATTTAACCAAATTTATATAATTTATTTTGTGTACTAATAAATTAAATAAAAATACAATGATTTCGAGTCTTAAAGACTCGAGATCCTTGAATTTTTAAACAAATTTTATTTAACCAAATTTATTTAATTTATTTTGTGTACTAAATAAATTAAATAAAAATACGAGGATCTCGAGTCTTAAAGACTCGAGATCTTTGAATTTTTAAACAAATTTTATTTAACCAAATTTATTTAATTTATTTTGTGTGGTAATAAATTAAATAAAAATACAAGGATTTCGAGTCTTAAAGACTCGAGATCCTAAAAGTTAAATTCCCCACTACAGCTACAGCTACAGCACTTCACTTTCGTAGGTGCAACTGAGGGTAAAAATGCATGTAACTCGAGTCTTATAGACTCGAGTTCTACTGGGGACAATTATTAAAACAGAACACTCTTAACACTCAGCCCGTATATCACATTTTCTAACATTCTACACAGCCTTCTCACCCAAAAACAGAGTATCCTCACTGACTCTCTCAGCCTCACTAGCTCTTACCCTCACTAACTCTCACTCACCCATAACTCCTACACCACATTACCTCTCTCACTCTCACTCATCACACTGCCTCTCTCACTGCTCTTCCCTCTCAACAAATTGATATCTCAGGTAAGGGTTTGCATTATTTGATTGTCATTGTAGTTGGGTATTAGTTGTCTATGGGTGTGGGTTAAAGAGTTTGACTAATTATTTTGTACATAGTTGACATAACTTAGTTAATTTACCTATATTGTGTGTTATAGAAGCTTGTTTTGTTAGTGTTAATTTTTTGAGTATTTATTTGCCCATTTTGTGTGTTACAAGTTTTTTTGACTTTATTCATCATTATTTTGGGTATGAAATAGGTAGTGATTGAATGGAATGAATGGGTATCATAATATCTTAAAATGTAGTTACCTACAATACATGACTGTATAAGGAATTGGTCATTTTGGAAACGGTTTGGTATTTGGAAATGACATTTGAGAATTATTTGATCCTTTTATGATGATCATGTTATTGGAAAACTAAGGCTTGTTTGAAAGCTAAGAAATATAAGTTTTATTTAGAATTGTACGGACTATGGTAAAGGAATTAGGTGATATCATTTGTTTTCTACCTTCGATGAAAATTTTAACATTAGAATTGTTATCATGACTGAACCTTATGAATAATCATAAACAGTTTAGAGTAATGCTCATACCATGTTTTTAACTTGTATTATGGTATATTACTTGCCAAGCGATGGTCTAAGGTTTTGAGTGTGGTAACTTATATTTCTGTTCTAGAGTCTGGATCAGAACCATATGTTTACATAAGATCTACCTTAATTAGTTTGTTGAGTATCAATAGGCGACTCCAATGTTTTGCAACTAAGGTTGGGTGGTTATTACTGTTGTCTGGACCTGTGGGCATGTACTGGTGAAAAAACTAGATGAATTGTCTGTGTGTGTTAGTTGATTAAATTGTGTTCTTGTTATCAACTAACTAACATAGTAACTTGACTTGAACAGGTTCACAATGCCTGAAATTGATATAATCCTATATCACGGTGGTCCGCTTAAGAATGTGAATGCGAACAAGGGATTGCCATTTGAAGGGCCGGGTATAAAGACCTATTATACCCAAATTGATCGTAGGTTGAAGACCCTTGACAAATTGAAGATGATGGTTATGGAAGAGTTGTGTAAGAACCCTGCTGTGCACAACATACACATTACTTATCGCATGCCAAATGAAATCCTGAAGCATCGGATTAATTACAAGTACATGGCGATAGAAGCAGACAAACATGTGAAGATCATGTTTGACAAGTTGGAGAGAATACCTGAAGTAACTAACATTGAGTTGTACATACAGTTGGAGCCACGTGCAGAAGTTGGTATTGAGGAGGAAATCCAACAAACACAAACAAGTTTACAAGTTACAGTTCCAGATGCTCAATACCAGTATTTTACACATGTAGAGCATGCTGATGTTCATGCCGATGATGATGATGATGAGGATGAGGATGAGAATGATGATGAGAATGATGATGATTATGATGATGAGGATGAGGATGAGGATGAGGATGAGGATGATGACTATGTTGATGAAAATATTGCCATTAACGGTGAAGATTTTGGCGATAGAGATGAGATTGAAGACATGATTGAACAAGGGGACTTTAGGGACTTTGAGAGGGACATTGATGACGATGAGACATTGGACGGTAGTCAACCTGATGCATACAATGTTCTTAGTGTCCAAAACATTACAGACACAATCCCTGTGTACTCACCACCTGCGTTGTCATTTTCTGAAAATACTTGGGAAAATTTATTTGATCCTTCACATATTGAGACACCATTTGTGTCTAGTTGGAGAGAGGGGATGAATTTGTGCAAAGGCTTGACTTTTGCCAATAAAATGGAGGTGCAACGCGTATTAACAAAGTGTGCCCTCAAGGAAAACAAACATTTTATCATCAGTAGGTCAACAACGACAAAACTTTGTGCGAAATGCGTTGATGAGTCATGCACGTGGTATGTCTGCGTAGTCATGAAGCCCAAGTTCCACAATCTATGGATGGTCACCGTGTACAAGGGTCCTCACACGTGTATATGGACTGGGGTGCGAAATGATGGTAGAATAATGAGTTGTAAATTTATTGCAGATGACATCCTTAAGAAGTTATGTGAGGATCACACTACCCCAGTTAAGCATCTCAGATCTATGATAGAGTCGAAATATGAGGGACAAAAGCCTTCTTACTACAAGGTGTGGGATGCGAAACAAAAGGCGATTGAGAAATTATAGCTGACTTTTCTTTTGTCACCAAGTAATAGCTCAGCTTGAGCATTGAGTGGTGAAATTTATTATTAAAAAAACAAAAAGGGACAACAACAATTTTAAATCATAATTTCTGGCTCAGAAACCCACAAATGAAAATAAATCGAATCATGAAAAAGAAGTTTAAAAAATCATTCTATAGGTTCTTTTGCATTTTGTGGGTTAAGAAATTTCAAGAGCTTAAGCACTGTAAGGGCAGATCATACACCACCTCCTATGTTGGAGTGGTTGCTGTTTTAACTCTGCCCTCAACCCCACTCTGCCACTTCACATGGAGGAATTCATATTACTACATCTTCAAGAACATGTTAGCTACGCGAAATTATCAGTTTAATCACTAAAAATTGAATCACTACAGTTAAAAAGATTCTGAGTCTACCAATGATGACAGTTGTAAGCATTCACCCACAGTAAATGGAAAAGCAGAAAATCATTTGCGTTTATTATAATGAATATTTCTCTCTAGCAGAAGATTACAAATAGAGATGAGAATTTGTAACACATTAAAAAATTATATAACCTAAAGAATGTCAAGGTGAGTACAAGATGAAAACATACTTAGCTGAGAGTTTGATAGCGTAGAGGACCTTGCAGTCCATTCTGTCGGGTGTCATTCCTTCCCACCAGAGCAGGCATCCAGGGGAACAGTTTGCCAAGTTCCTTGCCTACTGTACTGGGCCTCAGCTGCTTATCATTGATTCCAAATTTTGCTCTTTCAACAGCCTCCATTATATCTTCCCTTGTCACAGTTTCACTGCCTGCAAAACCCAGAAGACATTATATTCTCATTTATTGGTCCAATATTCACTAAGAAGACCAAATAAAAATAAATAAATAACAACACTGAGAAAGATGAAAGAAAGGGAGGAGGGAGGGAAGGGGAGGGCTGCTCTAATGAAATTGAATGTGTTTACTTCAACCTCACCTCTACGAGCAGCAAGTAATGCAGCTTCATTGACGATGTTGGCAAGATCAGCACCTACAAAACCTAGAGTTAGGGAAGCAACTAGATCACAGATCAGCATCTACAGGAACTCCTCTCAAATGTTTGGTAAATCTACCCATGGTTTTAAAATTTCTATGGTGTGAATCCTGCAATTTAACGAAATCTTACCACAAACAATCCAAATTGTTCAAGTCTTAACTGGGGAAATTTTGTCAACATCAGGTATCTCCTTCATCTCAAAAAACATTATTGCTCATCAGGAAAACCATTCAAGAATTTTCAGTTTGGACATGCATGAAAAACTGAATCTGAAGGATTGAAGTATTACATAATCAAAGTTTCTTATCTAAACTTCACAGTCAAAGAATATTAAGATATTTCATTCTGGTATCTACAATTTAATTATTTATATGAACAATGTCAAATAGAGTAAACTATCAGTACAGCAGTACTTTGGTAGAGCCTCACGTTAACTCTTTATACTTGTGAGCTTCTTTATTTATTTATTTTTTTCATTTTGGTATTAACTAATCTCAAAAGATAAGAATTAAATAGAAACATAAGATCCCTCTAAAAGGAAGTTTACCTCATCTTCAGTAGCAGGAACAGGTGTAATATGATGTGAAGCATGAAACATGCTAAAATGGTACATGCTGGAGTTCTGAAACCAGCTTGCTAAACAAAATACAAATAAAAATGCCAAAAAAAAAATGCATAAAATATAATTTTATTTAAAAATGCAACCACAACTCAAATTCAAATAACACATATGTGAAGAGGACTGAAATTTAAAAGCTTACCTTTATCAAAGTACGGCTTAAAAATATGTTTCACAGCCTCCCTGTGGCAATCAAAGCATGTGTGAAATTAAAAAATAAACTACTATATAATTGCTCCCTGCAGCAAGCATGTCTTAATTTGAATAGGAAAGAGAAAAAAAAATAACTATATAAAACTTCCTATGAGATTAAGATGCTAATGTAAAAATGATGGCACTGTGATTAAAAAGTATATAAAACTGAAATTTCATCCTTTTCCCCACAGTTTTTTTTACTATCTTAATAATTATGTTATTATTATCATGCTCAAATTTATATTTTTTCAGGACTGCAAACATTAATCTCATCAAACAATTTGAACCCATATTTCCACTATTCATTTTGTATTCTGAAGACATAGGTTCATTCTCTGATGAGTTTGGGATCAGTATGTAAAACGTTATCATCATTAATGGGTTTTAATGATCTAATTTGCATGTGTTTTATATAATCCTAAATTATCTTAGCGATAAATCACAATAAAAACAATACACAAATTCATTAAAAATAAATGGCAATACATGGATCAAACATATAACAACATACAAAAAACTGTAACAGCATGAATTATGAGAAAAGGAAATGCTTACAAGATGCGCATTGAGTATTCGGTGCTCAGATACAAAACATTAGCCCGTACAGGAGGGTTTGCTGCCAAGATCAGCACACAAAAGAGGCAATCCATCATTTGCTCACTCAATTGAAACAAGAATTAACAATGTAGTACCATGTAATCCAAAAAAAAAAAGCTGATTTGTTCGATTCATACCTTAAGTATGGGTGTTACATATCCATCCTTCAAAGTGAAAATATCCGAAAGTCACAATGACTGAGATGTTTTGCCTTGTTTAAGAAAAGCAGGCCCGTTCTCATCCAAATCCCTCTCCATGTTATCATACAATCTTGACCTCTACTCGTCATTCGAAATTACAGAATCTGATGCAAGTTTCTCCCAAGTTAAACATAAACCCACCACTAATATACGTAATATATGCACCATTTCCGGCCGTAGATAAAAACTATGAGATGCTTAATTGAAAATTAGCTGCAACATTTAGACAAGATTCAAACAGAATGATACCTCTGCATCATTTAGCTCACCCACTCTTTCAAATTCTGCTCCAACACAACACAACCCAAGCTCTCTACTCTCTAGTGATAAATTCATAATAAACAATTCTGAGAAAAAAAATTAAGAAACTATGACAAGAATAATAGAAGAAGAAGAAATGCCAATGCTAAAATATTATGACTTTAGCACTTACTCAAGGTTCGCCAATTTTGCGTTTTTTAACCCTGGTGTAATGTTTGGGCGGGGGAGGAGACTGCGGGGCATCATCCTTAGGCTCATCGTCATGCTGCAAATTCCATTAGAAGTTAAGCAATCAAGATTCTAATCAATGTTATCATTAGAAGAAAGTGAACTACAAAATATGTGCATTTCAATTGTAATTAGTGTTATCATACCATAGAGCTACCTCGGTGTCCTATTTTGTGTCCACCTGTCCCACAAGTGGGTGCTCTTTTAGTGCGCTGTGGTCTACCTCGTGGAGGTGAGGGCTGATGAGGGGGATGCTCGTTTGGTACATCAGTATGTGGCTGTACAGTGTCAATCCCAACCGGAGGTCCTAGAGGGTCAGATGAGGATGCGGTAGGTGGGTAATGATGCTCTAAGTACAGGCCAGGAGTGGGTGCAGTAGAGCTGGTAGGTGGGTAAGAGGGTGTCTCGGGGAGTATAGGAGGGGTCACAGTGTCATCAATACCGAGATCAAAATCCGGCTGCGAAGATGGGCTGGGTGAACGGACCTCGGGCTGAATAGATGTAGCTGGGATGTGTGGAGGGACCTCAGGCTGAGGAGATGAGTGCGGGATGGGTGCAGGCATCTCAGGACTAGTTACAACCCGAGGGGTTGTTGCACGCCGACCACGGCCCCTACTTGCACTTGTGCTTGGGCTTGCTGTAGCAGGCATAGCACGGCCCCTGGTTGCACTTGTGCTTGGGCTTGCTGTAGCAGGCATAGCACGGCCCCTGGTTGCACTTGTGCTTGGGCTTGCTGTAGCAGGCCGACCACGGCCCCTAGCTGCGCTTGTGCTTGAGCTTGCAATAGCACGCTGAGCACGGGTCCGTGTACTTACGGGTGCTGCGCTTGTGCTTGGGATTTCAGTAGCTGTTGGTTCACTCTCATGGCCATTGTCTACCTCCTCATTAGCTACAAGATCACGACCAAGGCCAACCACACTATCTAGGACACGCCGAACATGGTTGTGAGCTTCACTACCTTCAGGAAGCATCGCCAACAGTGCTAAATGGCTTTGAATCTGAAACGGAGGAAGAACCAGTACAATCATATTTGAGACAGTTATGTATAAATTAATGAATGGATAATATAGTACTTACGAATCTACTCAAATACTCAACTAGAAACTAACAGTTTTATTAGAGTACTATATGTAACAGAAACTCTGTAATCAAATATGTTTTTATAATTCATAGAAACGGATTCTACGTTCATACATGTACTCAAGTAAAATGAAATAGGTAATAAAGTATAATTAGAACACATTACCATTATATGTAATTTAGCGCTGTTGCGGTCGACATACTTTCGAGTGACCAGACGGTACCAAACGTAATAGGCATGATCGCGGGGCATCTCACCAATCTGAGGAGGTGCGTGACAAAGTTGTTGTCGTCTCATTTCCCATGAAATGATATACGGTCCATGCTCCTCCCTCCAATTCTTTTCCACCTTCCCACGTAAGTCAATTTTATGTAGTCTATCTTCGTAGAAAACATTGTCAGGCTGCTGCTGCGCCAACCCAAACTGTCGAAGGACACGGTCCGGGTAGTGTCTCTCTACTATGCAAAAACATAGAAGCGGCACCCTGGCTGTCCACGTATCCCTCCCTGCAACGCAGAACTCAGGAAGGTGGCCAAAGTCTGCCTCGTATGGCTGCCACACAATCTACAATAGAAACAAAAAACAATTATCATAGCATCTTCAAAGGTGAAACAAGGGAGAATACATACATAAAAGGAAAAAACCAAAATTTTAACAAAACATATGTTAAAGGATGAATGTTATTACCTGGTCTGGCTGCATTGTCACTAATTGCTCGCGATAGCGGATCAAGGCCATGCCACCTGGCCTACTCTTCGGGCTTCGCACCCGCACCCATCTACAATTACGAGCAAATAACATAAGAACGATAATACAATTTAGTTATTAAGAAGAGTACATTGTATAACAAACTAAATATTAGGAAAACACTTACTTAGATGCAAGTGGAGCATATGGCCATGGGCCATAATCACATCCAGGTGGGGGCTCTATCCTCGGGCACAAGAATGGCAACCTTGCCCATGCCCAATACTGGATCAAGGTGCACGCCCCACCAATCTGCGATGTGCCTTTCTCACTTGCCCGACACAAGTCCCTGTACAACCAAGCCAAGCAACCACTACCCCAACTATACTGCCGCGGATCACGAAGGTTGCGCATAAACTCCAAGAACATAAGATGCACCCTATCTCCTGACTTGTCCATGAAAAGTTTATCCCCTACTAGCGCTAAGATATAGCAACGGGCATACCGGTGTATCTGAATCTCTGTTGCGTCCTCAGGCAGTGGTGCTGCAATGGCCTCAACAAGTCGGCTAATGAGAATTCTTTGGCCCACCAAAGTTTTATTGTCATTCGGCGGAGTAAATCCAAGCAACTCCTCACACACTCGCCTCCAAGTCCCATTCTCCACAAAGGTCGGTCCAACCAAGACCTCACCGTCTATAGGAAGTCCGAAAATCACCTCCACATCTTGTAGGGTGATTGTCATCTCACCATGTGGAAGATGAAACGTATGAGTCTCCGGCCGCCATCGCTCAACTAGGGCCGTTATTAGGCAATTATCGATCTCTTTGGAAGGGGCTCTAAACAATCCTTCCAACCTTAGCAATTTGATAATGTCAATCACCCGATTATCTTCCATCTGAACGTTTGCCATCTCCTTAGTGCGACCACGGCACACAAGTGGCCCCGGGTCCTACAAATTCAATACAAATTTTAGCGGTTGTTAGAACTAGAAATATAACTTTGAAAGAACTTGCTAACTAAAAGTCAAAATCAACGTCAAAATTAAAGCAGTTGTTAGAACTAGAAATTTCACCTCGCCATTCCAAATGGCCTCTGATCGATGATATGGTTGTCGCGTCAACACTGAAGGCTGAAGCGGACCGGGGTGCAAGATCTCTAACTCCTGATCGATCTGAGGCTCCATACTGCAAAGAGTATAGACAATTAAAAAGGTTATGAAAACCCCAATTTCTCTGTGCCAATGTTTGATAAGAATTCATATATTTTCATTCCATCACCTTCAAAATTATATATATATATATATATATATATTTCTAATTCAAAGGGTTGACAGTTAAACATTACAAGTGCATACAAACTAGATAAGAACATAATTTTTTTTCTAAATAACAATAAATATTATAAAATTTAGGTAGTTGTCACGTTTCAAAACAATGTTGAAAACTAGCATCCCGAGTGTTCGTCCACTCGAGTTCGAAGATAAAAGTCGAGTTTGTAAGTCTCAATTTATAAGAGGATGGGTTTAAAGTGAGCAAAAATTGACGTAAAAATCGAGTTGTAAACACTCGATATCCATAAATTGCAGAAAACGCTGCTATAGGGCTTAAAAACGCCACTGTAGGGCTCCCTAAACCTGATACTTATAAAAAAAATTTGTAGAAAAACGCCGCTATAGGACTTTTAAATGTCACTGTAAGGCTTCAACAGAGGGTAAGTGAAGCACTTACAATTCGCCCAAACAGAGGATAACCTCATGTAATTTTCCAAGAATTTCAGTTTGTGAACTTAAGGCTAATTATTCTTTACAGTACTTTTTAAGGCTAATTCAGTGGATCTCTCATCTCTTTTTTTTGAAATAGCATCAATTGATTCGTCAGCAGTACTAAACAGGTACAATTCTCTCTCTCACAGTGTGGTTTTTTACCTTAGGGTTCTAAACAAAAAGAGCTTCCATGTTTACCAAACCAATTCCTCCATCCAAAAAGTAAATCCCCAACTCTCTTTATTAATCAAAGTATTTCTACCGTATCATATCCCAAGTTTTAAAAATTTAATGTATTGCCACAGGTGGTCCTCATTTTTATCACTGAAATTTGATTAAAAGAACATGCCATTCAAGCTAGTCGAGTATGAATCATGATCTTGAAATATCTACAACTTGATTAGTTTCTATGTGAAATATCAGGGGACTTTCTTGCAATTACATTGTTGTTCCTATTGCACATAGGTATTGATTTCCAATTATATTTTGTAGGACTCAGTGTTTGCTTGGTGAGAGAAGTGAGGTTAGGAAATTTAGGAGAAAAAGTATTGTTAAATGAGTATTAAATGTGGCAGCACTCCAAAGCTAACCTGGTACTCCATCTATAATTGCACTTCCTACTTGATTTTTTTTTCCTAGATTTAATTAAATAGTCAAGGCCAGGTAGGAGTTTCACAAACTCTAGACTACATGTTGAAACTTTAGAGCAGGATTGCTGTGATCCACTTCTTGAATTATTATTATTTTTTGGGGGGGGGGTTGTGGGGGGTTGGGGGTGTTATGATGGAAAGGATGGGAATTGTTATGAATATAGGGATTGTGCATTTATAATATCTTTGGTAAATCTTGATAAAAGCTCTCTCAGAAACTTTGAGGCTTTTGACTATGATCTTCATAATGATCATAATTCATTGCTAATTATAATTGATCACAATAATGTGAAAATTGAGAAACTTCTCAGAATGTTGCTTATGTAGGGCTTGTCTCCATGATCTGTTTAATACAGTTTGAGTTTAGTAACTGACATGGTGATTCAAAGGAGTGTAGTTGGAAGAATTAATTAGCTGATTCTCTAAATGTAATACAGATATATATTTATCCGGGTGCCCCATGACCAAAATATACATATTTTTTCACTTTGTATTGAATATTTCATAGATCTAATCATTTGTATTCTCATTATTTTTGCCTATGGCCATTGACCTCAACGTTTATTGTTGATATACTGCAGAACTGTGGCCAAATTCTGATCCAAGTTTCCTCAACAAATTAGGGCTTTGGACAATGATCTTATTGTTAGTTACTCCAACTCACTTCTTTATTATTGTTTTTTTAAACAATGAGAATCATGAACCCCATCTCCAATGAGGGAATTTTATCAAAAGTAGCTTAAAATCTCAGCCTCTATATTGAAAAGCAAATATATTACTTATTGATTCACAGCATACAAAACATTAATAAATATAAACTTCTATGGAAGAAATTGGCTCTGGTTGCTAAGTTATTAATGTCAGTCTCTTATAATCTTAAAACATTCAAATTTGATCTCAGCAGGACTGCTGTCCATCCAATTTTTCCATTCAATTTATCATGGACTGACATTATTATTTTCAAATTAACACTGCGCCTATAATTTCAAAAGAATATACTAACTTAACAAGCTTTTAACAGGGCAGTTTTTTTATTAAAAAAATGTATAAGTAAGATATTCTATACGGCCAAACAAAAAATAAGAAGAGTTTTGCCACTAATTTTCTAAGCCCACATAATTGAATACATTGATATTAAGGCTGCCGATAAAATGCAACTGACAACAATAATTTTTCCTGTTGAGGAACCAGCACCCAGATTTCATCCTCAAATCAATCAACAACACTTTCCTTATTAACAGAAACTTCAGATTTTAACCTAGGTGAGAAATAATAGGAAGAAAAATAATGCATAATGAAATTGAGAAACGAAAAACCCTAGGTAACATTATGAAATTCCAAACTCTAAAATTGGAGAAACTAAGACAGAGGGTACCAGAAACCCAAATCATGCAACAAGTAACAAAACAATAAAAACTAAAGCACTAACAAGGGAAATTATCAACCACAAACACTTGGGCTAAACACAGATGGAATAATTCTTTAAAAAGCTCAAATTTTTATAAGAAAAACATACCTTCAAACTTGAAAAAATTTGAACTTCCGTTAGAAGGGACAAGAGGGATTTTCACGGTATGGGTGAGGGGATCGTCTGAAGCCGATTGTGAGGAAAGAGGAGAGCATTTAAGGGTGAGGATGACGGTGATTTTTGTTGCACGCCGACGGGTTGAGGATGACAGATTTCGCCGTTTGAGTGAGAGGGTTTGAACTGAGAAAGAGTGTTTGAGAGACAGAGAAAGAGTGTTTGAACTGAAGCCGATTGTGAGGAAAGAGGAGAGCGTTTGAGGGTGAGGGTGAGGGTGATTGTTGTTGCACGCCGACGGCTTGAGGATGACTGCTGTCGCCGTTTGAGTGAGAGTGTTTTGAACTGAGACAGTGTTTGAGAGACAGAGAAAGAGTGTTTGAACTTAGAGAGAGACCGTATGAGTAGGCGTTTTGAAACTTAATGTATTTTTCTCATAACTCGAGTCTTATAAACTCGATTTCTACTTTATCCAGCTGGCAAATTTGTCCACGTCAGTGTATTGAGAAACCGGGCAAATTAATAGGATCTCGAGTTTTAAAAACTCGAGATGCTATTATCACAAATTCTTTCAAAACCGGCCAACTAACTATATTGTTAGATATCCTTTGCTATTTCGCAACGAAAATCAGGTTTTGCGTTAGTTAGTCTTTCGAAAGAGACAAAACAGCGCATTAGAGCCCCCTGTTCTAAAGCACTTATTATGAAAGTTTTTGGTAGAACAGTAGGATATAAGTTTCTGATGACGTTGAGAATTGTCACCAATAAGTCACACCGTACTCGCGAGTCAACGAACCTGCACAACAAGAACAAACGGAAGAAAAACCCTTAGAGAGCACCGGTGTGGCGCCGGCCAAAAGCCCTCCGAAGGTCAAGTCAGAATTCGTCCCTTGAGTTATTTTGAGGCGTTTGAGAGGGTCAAATCATCTTACCTTGATTTGCGTGAATATTACTCCTTTTTATAGTGGTAGAGAGTTGCTTTTCTTCTTAACCTCCAGATCTTTCCAATGTGGGACTTTGATACAATTTCCCTTATTGGATCTTAGGGCTTTTCTAGGCAAATAGAGATTTCGGATCATGGGCCCTTACCATGTCTGTGCGATGGGCCTTCAGAGCGCGTGGGCCCATCTTTACAAAGGTCCAAACAGTGCCCATCCGTCAGGCCCATTAAGATAAGCCCATCAGACTAAATTTTACTATCTTCAGTTGCCCCCTTCACCCCAATGGTCCGTCTGCTTTTAGGTCAAAGGACCAATGGGGTGACGATTCTAATGTATGGGCGTGACGGGTATTTTGATGACGGAGTGGGATTCGCGAAACAGAAGGTTGAAAATGTTTGACGGATCCAACCGTCAGATAGGACGACGGTTTCATATGGATTTAACCGTCAGACATGATGACGGGTATCTTGCTATTTCAGACGGTTTAATCGAGTCGACGGTTACAAACTGCTGATGCGAGCAGACAGGTTGTCAGCATTTATTAGCATGCCACGTGTCAATCTCTGAATGGCCGTTGTATAGGATCGAAGCGTCGCTTCGTCTTCCGTGCATCTCCTATATATATGAGGCGTCTCAATCTCTCATTTTCGCATTTCCAAACAGAAAACGTCTGTCGGAGAGAACCGTCAACCTTGTCAGAGCAATCCGTCGAGTACCGGTAACCACCAATTACCACAACCGTCACCCGTTCTGCGCCAGGTGTGGTAAGTATTTACTTCAATTTCTTAAAGTTACATTTTCGTCCAAGCATTGTTGTTAGGCTTACTATACCCGTCAATGTTTTTAAACCCGTCAAGTCTTAGGTTTCATCATTAATTGTAGGAAATGTCTAGTGCGTCAAGTAACCAATCGGTGGTTCGTGACGTGACGGAATACGAGAGTGTATACCCGTCCGGTCATAAAGACCAAGATAGTCCAGGCGAAGATAGGAGTCCGTCTGCATCCTCTTCGTCCTCAACAAGTGAGGATGTGGAGATAATTGGAATAGGGGGTCCTGCTGACGACGGGAATAAAGCACCGGAGTCCGTTGTGGGTGCTGATGGACTAAGGCAGTTCATCATGTTACCAGAGTGGACAGTGCATAGGTTCACGTCCGTCATCCGGGAGAGACACTTCAGTACCTTTAGAACCAATTTTCAAATACCAGATTACATTCCAATCCGTCTCCCCTACGTGTCGGAGAAATGTTATTATGACGGGGTAGAGGGCGTTGGAGTGTACGAGCAGGTGTTGAAGGCTGGACTTCGGTTCCCGCTCTCTACACTCCATAGAGAACTCTTACATTACCTGGGACTGTCCGTCACCCAGATCTCTCCGAACGCCTGGAGGGTCTTCATAGCAATGGAGATTCTTTATGGTGCATAGTCAGACGGAGAAAGGAGATTGACGGTCCGTGAATTTCTTCACTGTTACCGTCCAGATGAGATTGACAGATCAAGGGGGTTGTACCGTTTTGCTAGTCGAAGTCCCCTGTTGAAGATTATATTTGAGACCCCAGACTCAAATAGAGACTGGAAGAGTCGCTACTTCTTCCTGGAGGGTGACAGATGGATGAACCGTCCAGGAGAGACGGAGTACATGCCCGTCGATACAACTTGGGGAATAATAAGCCAAATACGTATACACCCGTCTTACTTGTCCTTTTTTACATATCCGTACACTTTTATGTGCGTATTTTGACCGTCTGTCTTTGCAGGTAGACAGCGTCCGCAGATTAGCCTCGAGGAATTTAGTTTCCTTGAAGAGATTTGCAGAAAAACTAGGCCGGAGGAAAGGACCTGGGCTAAGTTAGTGAATCCAAAGACAATACACTGGTATTGTGACGGTCCAGAACCCACCCGTGAGGCCATTGCATACGACGAAAGAATACACAAACGTGAGTCCGTCTACTTTTACCCTTGAAATTTAAATTTTATTTTTGAGAAAATATCATCATCCGTCCTGTATTGCAGAAATGGACGACGCCAAGAGAAGGGCAATGATAAAATCTCTAGCCGTCGAGCAAAAGAAGACGGGTGAGATCGTTGTTCCCAGTGTGCCGGGGTCATCGGGTAAGAGGAAGCAGCCACCCAAGTCCGACCGTCCACTCAAGCAGCCAAAGGTGTCAATGGAGCCCGTGGTGGGCTTGATGGCTGAGGGCCCTAAGGCCGTCACCCAAGTTAAACAAGGGGCCGGTAAGGGCCTAATGCATGCTCCACCCGTCAGCGAGGAGAAGCCCCCTCCCCTTCTCCGTGAGGACTCGAAGTTTGCTTTGGAGAAACTCACGTCCATACTTTCTGCAGAGGACTATGAGGATCTTGGGAATCACTCGACGGAGGTGATGGGGGAGACGGGGTTATTTGCCGTCGGACAGGTAACTTTCCTTATCCTTCAGTTTATGTCCGTCCACTCCCTAGTTTCATTTTTGACACTTCTAATTTTGTCTATTTCAGTCCTTGGTTATGATGAAGGGCTTGATGGACCGCTGCCTCAACCGTGAAGCGGCTCTGGAACGGGTACGGTCAAAACTTGGGCAGACGGAAGAGGAGCTTGGCCAGCTGCACAAGTGGAAGGCCACGATGGAGCAGAAGTTTGCACTCTCTGAGAAGACGAGAGAAGAGCTTGAACAGAGGACGGAGGAGGCTGGGAAGGCCTTGAAGGTTAGAGCAGACGAGGTGAAGGATCTGAAGAAAAAACTCCGTCATGCAAGGGATGACGCCGTCAGCGAATATCGCAACTCCGAGTCTTTGTTGAAGGAGCTGGCAGGATCGTTCCTTCAAGGCTTCGACGATTCGCTCCGTCAGGTGAAGAAGGCCTACCCAGATCTGGACTTGTCCATGATAACACTAACTGATCAAGGTCAGACGTCTGCTCTACCCGCCGCCTCCGAAAATACGGAGGATCTCTTTGGAGAAGAGGCAGCTCAGGGTGACGGAAAGTCCGCTATGCCGAATGAGGTCGCTGTTGTCGACCCCAATAAAGCAGAGTGAACCATATAATTGTTGATGAGGATCCGTCTCCCTTTTTATGTATTGTTAATAACTTGTAGACGGTTTCGTTGAAGTTTCATTTGTACTGAACAATGCTTTTCATTAATTGTCTTTTCGTGATCTGTATCCGTTAAGGATCTTCTCCGTCTATTTTTATTTTGAATTTTAATTTATATGTTGATCCGTCCACTTATAAGCTATATTGAAGCTAACTTATATCGTCATGTTGTCCGTCCACCTTGTGGGCGTTTTAGAGCCGTCTGCTTTGTGTATGTTCGTAATTTATTCACCGTTTTTGCTATGCCGTTCATTTTACAAACACGTAGTATTACTAAACGTTTTGTTGGTCCGTCTGCTTTTAGACATGTAGAATTATTCACCGTTTTGGGTGATCCGTCCACTTTGAGGAGTTCACCGTCCAATTTGTGGAATTGTGTAACTACTCACCGTTTTGGTGGTCCGTCCACTTTATGGACGTGGAATTATTCACCGCTTTAGGTGATCCGTCCACTCTGTGGACTCAACACCGTCCAATTTGTGGACTTGCATAACTACTCACCGTTTTGGTGATCCGTCCACTTTATGGATAATTTTATTCGCCGTTTTGGTTACCCGTCCACATTATGGCGCATATACCGTCCACTTTACGGACTTGTAGAATTTACTCAACGTTTTGGGTGATCCGTCCACTTTTGGACTTGTACTGTTCTCACCGTTTTGGTGACTTTGTGGACATGTAGAATTCTCACCGTTTTGGTGATCCGTCCACTTTATGGTGCATATACCGTCCACTTTACGGACTTGTAGAATTTACTCACCGTTTTGGGTGATCCGTCCACTTTTGGACTTGTACTGTTCTCACCGTTTTGGTGACTTTGTGGACATGTAGAATTCTCACCGTTTTGGTGATCCGTCCACTTTATGGCGCATATACCGTCCACTTTACGGACTTGTAGAATTTACTCACCGTTTTGGGTGATCTGTCCACTTTTGGACTTGTACTGTTCTCACCGTTTTGGTGACTTTGTGGACATGTAGAATTCTCACCGTTTTGGTGATCCGTCCACTTTTGGACTTGTATTACTCTCACCGTTTTGGTGATCCGTCCAATTTATGGACTTTTAGAATTTCTCACCGTTTTGGGTGATCCGTCCACTTTTGGACTTGTACTGTTCTCACCGTTTTGGTGACTTTGTGGACATGTAGAATTCTCACCGTTTTGGTGATCCGTCCACTTTTGGACTTGTATTACTCTCACCGTTTTGGTGATCCGTCCAATTTTTGGACTTTAAACTAGCATTCGTTAAGTTCGTGGACAATTGTAGTGACATCAAAGTAGAAGAAGATTATAATGGTATCTAATTGCGTAAAGGAAAAGTGCCTGCCCCCTTGGGCTTAAAAAAGGCACGACGGGATTGTAGCAAGAGAAACACATGTTAAAGAAAAAACTTATAAATAGTTAATAAAAAGCCAAATGGAAAATTGGTTGCCGTTCGCCGTGTTACTATCACTGGTAGTATTTCCTCAAATGCTCCGCATTCCATGGATGCGGTAGCTTCTCCCCCTCCGTAGTCTCCAAGTGGTATGTTCCTTTCCTTTTCCATGCCGTGACTCGGTAAGGTCCTTCCCAGTTGGGGCCGAGCTTTCCCTGTGTAGGGTCTCTAGCTGCACCCATGACCCTCCTGAGTACGAGGTCTCCTACTTGGAAGTCTCTGTGTCGGACCCGGGAGTTGTAATGTCTGGCCATGCGTTCCTGGTATCTTGCGATCCTTTGCTCCGCTGCCGACCTTACCTCATCTATCAGGTCCAGCTGTAGCCTCATTGATTCGTCGTTCCTGCCTTCGTCATGGTTGTGAACCCTGTAACTTGTGAGGCCAACTTCTGCGGGGATGACCGCCTCATTCCCGTATGTCAGTCGAAATGGCGTCTCACCTGTCGGAGTCCTCGCCGTTGTCCTGTACGCCCACAGTATGCTCGGTAATTCTTCGGGCCATATTCCCTTTGCCCCCTCGAGCCGAGTCTTGATAATCTTTAGCAGGGATCGGTTCGTGACTTCAACCTGGCCATTGGCCTGAGGATGGGCGGGTGATGAGTAGTGGTTTTTTATTCCCAGCTGTGTGCAAAAATCCCGGAAGTGGCTGTTGTCGAACTGCCTCCCGTTATCCGAGACAAGGACTCTAGGAATACCAAACCTGCATACGATGGACCGCCAAACAAAACTTCTAACGTTCTTTTCTGTAATGGTGGCCAAGGCTTCCGCTTCTACCCATTTTGTGAAGTAGTCAATACCCACTACCAAGAACTTGAGCTGCCTTACCGCAGTTGGGAAGGGTCCCATGATATCCAGTCCCCATTGTGCGAACGGCCATGGAGCCGTCATAGGGGTCAGTTCCTCAGCTGGCTGTCCGATAACATTGCTGAACCTCTGGCATTTGTCGCAGCTCTTAACGTACGACTCGGCATCCTTCTGCATGGTTGGCCAGTAATACCCAGCTCGTACCAGTTTGTGCACCAACGACCGCGACCCAGAGTGATTCCCGCATATCCCTTCGTGCACTTCCCTCATTACGTAGTCTGCCTCTTCAACCCCGAGGCATCTTAGATAAGGGCGGGAGAATCCTCTCTTGTAAAGAACGTCTTTTATCAGGACGAATCTCGCTGCTTGGACTTTCAGCTTCCTCGCTGCCTCCTTCTCTTGTGGCAGTAACCCGTCCTTCAAGTATGAAGTTATCTGCGTAGTCCAGTTTCTTTCGGAGCGTATCTCCTGCATATTGTCGGGGTCTATTAGTGGGAAGACTTGAACAAAGGAAAGTACATTACCCGGTGTCGTCACATGTTCTGCTGAAGCGGCTTTGGCTAGGCGATCGGCGAGCTCATTCTCTCCTCTGGGGATTTGTACGACCGTTGCTTTTAGCCCGTTGATTCTCGCTTTCACTTGATCAAGATATCTCTTCAGCCTTTCCCCCTTACATTCATACTCTCCGTTTACTTGATTGGTCACGACCTGAGAGTCGCAATGAACGGCTACACTTTCCGCTCCGGCGGCTTTGGCCAGGTCGAGTCCTGCCGCCACTGCTTCGTACTCTGCTTCATTGTTGGTAATGGGAAAGTCGAGACGGACCATACATTCGATCTTGTCCCCTTCGGGCGACAGCAACACTATGCCGGCTCCTCCAATTCGCCGATTGGATGACCCGTCGGTGAAGATGCTCCACTTGAGTGGTTCTTCTGCCCCCTTGTCCTCGTCACGCGTAAACTCCGCTATGAAGTCGGCTACGGCTTGTCCTTTAATGGCCACACGCGGACGGTACTTGATATCAAACTCACTCAATTCTATTGCCCACAGTGTCAGTCGACCTGCGGCTTCAGGATTACTCAGTGCCCTTCGCAAGGGCTTGTCGGTCATTACGTTCACGGTGTGGGCTTAAAAGTAATGTTTGAGCTTGCGAGCAGCCGTTATCAATGCGAAAGCGAGTTTCTCCATAGGTTGGTATCTTTCTTCGGCGCCGCGGAGCGCCCGGCTGGCGTAGTATACAAGTTTCTGTGCATTATCTTCTTCTCTAATCAAAGCAGCGCTGACGGCGACAGAGGAGACAGCCAAGTAGAGGAAAAGTTCTTCGCCAGGTTGCGAGGGACTCAATAGGGGTGGTGAGGATAGGTATGCCTTTAGTTCCTCGAACGCTCGCTGACACTCGTCCGTCCACTCGAATGATTTCTTTAATGTGCGGAAAAAGGGCAGGCACTTGTCCGTGGCTCTCGACACAAATCTATTTAACGCCGCTACCTTGCCGTTAAGGCTTTGTATCTCCTTCACATTTCGCGGGGGTGCCATTTCTAGTATGGCTCGGATTTTGTCCGGGTTAGCCTCAATCCCTCTCTGGGATACCATGAAGCCTAGGAATTTGCCTGCCGTTACGCCGAATGCGCACTTTCCCGGATTGAGTTTCATGTTGTAGGATCGTAGCGTACCGAACGTCTCCTTAAGATCTTCGAGGTGGTCTTCCTCCTTCTGGCTCTTCACCAGCATGTCGTCGACATAGACTTGAACATTCCTCCCGATCTGCTTCGCGAACATCTTGTTCATTAGCCTTTGGTATGTTGCCCCCGCATTCTTCAGGCCGAATGGCATTACTTTGTAGCAGAATAGTCCTTGGCTGGTTACGAACGAAGTCTTTTCCTGATCGGCCTCGAGCATGCGGATCTGATTATAACCCGAGAAAGCGTCCATGAAGCTTAATAATTGGTGTTGAGCCGTCGAGTCTACTAGGACGTCGACTCTTGGAAGGGGATAGCTATCTTTAGGGCACGCTTTGTTAAGATCCGTGAAATCCACGCACATACGCCATTTACCGCTCGCTTTCTTTACCATTACCACATTCGCCAGCCAATCGGGATAGTAGACTTCCCTGATAAAGCTTGCCTCTTGGAGTTTGCGGACTTCCTCCGCTATCGCTTGGTCTCGTTCCGTTGCGAACACTCTCTTCTTTTGTCGGACGGGTGGAAATGAGGGTAATACGTTCAATTTGTGTACCATGACGGAGGGATCGATTCCCGGCATATCGTCATGGCTCCAGGCGAACACATCCTTATTGCTCCTCAGAAAAGCTACGAGCTCTTGACGGATTTCTGGTTTGGCAAGCGTTCCGATCTTGGTAGTTCTGTCCGGATTGGAACTGTCAAGAGTTATCTCCTCCAGCTTCTCTGTTGGTTCCGCCACCGTTCGGTGCTCTTCTATGTTCAAGGCCTGGATTTGGTCTTGCATCTCCATCATAGCGACATAGCATTCTCGTGCGGCAACTTGGCTTCCGCGTAGCTCTCCTATCCCATACTCCGTTGGGAACCTGACCATTAGGGCGTAAGTTGATGTTGACGCCTTCCACGAGTTGAGCGTAGGTCGTCCAAGAATAGCATTGTAGGCGGACGAGCAATCGACCACCAAGAATGTCACGTTCCTGGTGATTTGTTGGGGGTAATCTCCTACTGTCACCCGTAACGTTACCGAACCCAGAGGGAATACCTTACTCCCCCCGAAACCAACGAGCGGGGCGTCTGTCGGTATTAGCAGATCCCTGTCAATCCTCATCTGCTGGAATGCCGGATAGTACAATATGTCGGCCGAGCTGCCGTTGTCGATCAACACTCGGTGCACGTTGTAGTCTCCCGTCCGCACGCTGACAACGAGGGCATCGTCGTGTGGATGGTGTAGGCGCCGTGCATCCTCTTCCGTGAACCCAACAATAGGTTCTTCTCCGTTTGCTATCCTTGGCACTCTGCTCGTCAACTGGACATTCTGTACCATCCGAAGGTATGTTTTGCGAGCCTTCTTTGACGATCCGGCCGCAGTAGTCCCTCCGACTATCATTCTTATGTCTCCAATTGGGGGTCTTGGTCGCTCGTTTTCTCGGCGGAGGTGTTGTTCTTGTGGGGGTTGATCCGTTCTCCCCTTGTTGACGAACTTCTGCAGCTTCCCTTGTCGGATAAGTGCTTCGATTTGCTGCTTCAAGTCGTAGCAATCGGCCGTATCGTGGCCGTGGTCACGATGAAAGCGGCAATATTTGTCTCTGGACCTTTTGCTGGGGTCACTCTTCAGCTTTCCTGGGAACGTCAGGGACCCTTCGTCCTTAATCTGCATTAGGACTTGATCAATTGGTGCGTTGAGCGGGGTGAAATTTGCGAACCTTCCGCTCATTGGTTTTGGACGTCTGTCCTCCCTTCGGTCTCCCATCCTTCCTTTCTTCCGCCCCTGGTCCTGTCGGGAATCCTCCGGTCTGTCTCTTTTCTTGGGTCTATCTTCTCGCGATAGCAGTGCGTCTTCAGCGTTCATATATTTGGTGGCCCTGTAAAGGACCTCCGACATGGTCTTGGGGTCGTTTTTGTATAGTGAGAACAAAAACTTACCCCCCTTCAGCCCGTTTGTGAATGCTGCTACCAATATCTTGTCGTCGGCTTCGTCGATCGAGAGTGCTTCTTTGTTGAAGCGTGATATGTAGGCCCTTAACGTCTCCTCTTCCCGTTGCTTGATATTCATTAAACAAGCCGTGGATTTCTTATACCGATGTCCTCCGATGAAATGCGTAGTAAATTGAGCGCTTAGCTCCTTGAAGGTGCTGATGGAGTTGGGTGCTATCCGGCTGAACCAAATCCTTGTTGCGCCCTTCAGGGTTGTAGGAAAGGCCCTGCACATGATCGCGTCTGCCACTCCCTGAAGGTGCATCAGGGTCTTGAATGTCTCTAAGTGATCTAGAGGGTCCTTGACTCCGTCGTAGCTATCCATACTTGGCATACGGAACTTACTTGGCAGGGGGAAGGAGTTGACGGCTGCCGTGAATGGCGAGTCAGTCCGGTTGACAAGGTCGTCGAGATCACTTGACACTCGCCCCTTGAGAGCGCTCATCATCACATCCATCTGCTCCTTCATCGCCTGCATCTCCGCGATGATGGATTGTGGAGCAGTGTCCGTCGGGGAAGGGATGCTTACGTCCCGTCGTACTGGTTTGCTCGGGGCGTTACTCCCCTGTGGTCCGTCCTGATTTCTCCTTTCGGCGCTGTTCCCCTCTTGATCCGCTCCTTGGTTATTGACCGCGGCATTCTTTTGGTTCAGCTGCTCTTGTAGGTCGTGGTTTTGCTTGGTGAGGCGCTCCACGGCTGCGGCGAGCGTCCTGACCTGTCTCTCAAGGGCCGTCGTAGGGGCTTCTTCCTGAACGTCATTCGTGGTTGCCATTGAGCGAGTGAGTACCATGTAACTCTTTTGTCTGGGAATCTAGGGAGTACTATACGTCTCTGTTTCCCACAGACGGCGCCAACTGATGACGTTGAGAATTGTCACCAATAAGTCACACCGTACTCGCGATTCAACGAACCTGCACGACAAGAACAAACGGAAGAAAAACCCTTAGAGAGCACCGGTGTGGCGCCGGCCAAAAGCCCTCCGAAGGTCAAGTCAGAATTCGTCCCTTGAGTTATTTTGAGGCGTTTGAGAGGGTCAAATCATCTTACCTTGATTTGCGTGAATATTACTCCTTTTTATAGTGGTAGAGAGTTGCTTTTCTTCTTAACCTCCAGATCTTTCCAATGTGGGACTTTGATACAATTTCCCTTATTGGATCTTAGGGCTTTTCTAGGCAAATAGAGATTTCGGATCATGGGCCCTTACCATGTCTGTGCGATGGGCCTTCAGAGCGCGTGGGCCCATCTTTACAAAGGTCCAAACAGTGCCCATCCGTCAGGCCCATTAAGATAAGCCCATCAGACTAAATTTTACTATCTTCAGTTTCTACACTCAAGACTGATGAACCTTTGGAAGCCATCTGGGAGAGTAGATATGGTCGACCTAGGCTGAGATTTTTTCCTGTTGAGGTTCTCAATTCAGGAAGACTTGGAGTTGGTGCTAAGGAAGGGTCTGTGGTTCGTTGGTGAACATTTCTTGTCAATCCGTAAGTGGGAAGCAAATTTTAAGCCTTTAGAGGCACAAGTCACCTCTGTTGCAGTGTGGGTTCGTCTTAACAAGTTACCCATCGAATATTACAACACTATTGTGCTCAAGCAAATAGGTCAAGCGCATGGTAAGGTATTAAGGATAGACACTCACACGGAAATAGAAGCAAGGGATAGATATGCTAGAATATGTATTCAGGTGGACATAGCTAAGCATCTCAGCACCACAGTGCGTGTCGAACAACACAATCATTTAGTCTCTTGTGGCCGTCTTGGGCATCAGAAGGAAATATGCCAATCCACCGTTAGACCACTGTCCTTGATGCCTGAAGATTCTTTGGTGCAAAACAACAAGGATAAGTCTGTCCATCAACTACCCTCCTCACCAACGCAATTCGAGGATCGAGGCAAGGCGAAAATCGAGTCAAATGAGACATCTTTTGGCCCCTGGATGGTTGTTACACGCAAAAGGAAAGATAGTAGGGAATCCAAGAAAAGTGGTTTCAACCCTTTCTTGGGTTTGAATAAATTTGAATAGCTAACGCCTTAAGAGCCATTAGTGCGTGACAAGGATAATAGATCCACTAGTGGGCCGCATGCAATCTCATCTAATTAAGGAAAAAGAAAAGCCCAGTCTGACCTTTTGACAAGCATGACCACCCAACCCACGCATGTGGAAGATAGCCCAAAAGTTTTCACTTACCCGGACCAAAGCTCAAGCCTAGATTCTAACCAAGCCACAGGAAAAGTCCACAAATGCCAAGCTAAGGCAAAACCTTTGGCCAATTCAGTGAAGGATAAAAAAGACTATGCACACGCAAGGGTACATCTCAATCTTCTTGTTTAGCTGAGGCAATACCAAGACCGAGCTCCATAAGTCTTGAGTGGTCATCTAACATCACTAAGTTACATTCAACCCCAAATGGAGAATTTAAATTCAGCATCCCAACACAAAATGAAGTGGGCAATAAATGTCAAGGGTTCAATAGTGGAGATACCAAGAGTGATCATCAAGGAGATAAGAGCTTGACCAACTCACTCCTTGGGTTGGTTCAATTCAAAGCTATGCAAGGCATGGAGATTGGTGTTCCCATTGACTCCAGTGAGTGCAGCACAAGGGTTTCTTCATCTGACAGAGCCAGAATGGGGAATGATGAACAATCCATGGTGGAAGTTTGTGGCACATTGTGTGACGATGATGCCGGGCAGAGGCCAGATGATGGAGTTGGTGAGGAAGACTGGATGGAATCTGATGGAGGAAGCGAAGTACCTCCTTTCCTTTGATGAGTGTCCAACCCCAAATCACTGTCTAGTCATGAATATCATTACTTGGAATTGCAGGGGTGCTTTGAAGCCCTCTTTTCAGAATCATGTGAGGGATTTGGTACATAACCATGATCCAACCATCATGATAATTATGGAAACTCGTATTGGGGGAGACAGAGCCAGAGACATCAATGATTGACTTCCTTTCAATAGTGCAATTCACATAGATACAATTGGATTTACTGGTGGTCTGTGGATTTTATGGAATTCTGATCGAGTGCATATCACTCAGTTGGTCTTGTCGAAGCAGGAAATACACGTTCTGGTGAAGGTAACTTCCTCAAATTTTGAATTTATTTGTACTGGCATTTATGCTAGTCCTAGATTTCATAAACGTTGTATTTTGTGGAATAATTTAAAAAATGTTGCTAACCTTCACAGTAAGCCTTGGGCTATTGCCGAAGATTTTAATGAAGTTCTGGTGGAAGAAGATAAGTATAGGGGAAGAATGATTAGCACTAATAGATCCCTCCTATTCAAAGAGTGTCTTGATACATGCAATATGGTGGATTTAGGTTTTAATGGTACTAGATTCACTTGGACGAATCGGAGAGATATTTTTGATCTTGTTCAGGAAAGAATTGACAGGTTTTTCGCCAACCCCAGTTGGTGCACCAATTTTCCCAATGCCAAAGTGACTCACCTTACCCACTGTTTATCTGATCACTGCATGGTCCTTTTGGAATCCAATCCTAGCAGTGGGGTTCATCTTCCTAAGCCGTTTATGTTCCATAGCTTCTGGCTGTCAGATTTGTCTTTTCCGTGCATTGTTTCTGAAGCTTGGGGTCAAGCTTTGCCTTTGCAAACAGCCATTGACAGATTTGCTAAGAAAGCCACTGATTGGAATAGGTATCACTTTGGGAATATTTTTGGCAAGAAAAAGAGAATTATGGCTTGTCTCAACGGTATTCAAAAAGCCATGGCTGACTGTCCCTCTCATTCCTTAGTGGTTCTTGAGAAGAAGCTTCACAGGGAATTATAGTGCATTTTAAACCAAGAAGAGGAGCTTTGGGTGCAGAAATCCTGCATCACTCGCCTGGTGGAGGGTGACCGAAACACGGCTTTTCACCACAATTTTGTGTTTCGGGACAGGTCTGCTTAATCAAACATACACCACGACATTGTCTTTAGAGCCTCGGAATTTCAACATTGCATTTGTAATGCCAAGCGTTTGGACAGCAAGACCGTGGTGAGAGTAAGATGGGAGAAACCTCAAGTTGGGTGGGTTCGGCTCAACACTGATGGGTCAGCAATTGGGAATCCAGGCAGAGCTGGAGGAGGCAGCATTCTTCAGGATGATCGAGGGCGATAGATAGCAGGTTTTTCCAGGAATATTGGGCTTTCAACCAGATTTATGGCAGAGTTGTGGGCTCTCTGTGATGGGCTCATTTTTTGCAATCATCTTTATTATAGTGTTGTTGATATTCAAATTGATGCTAAAATTATTGTTGGTCTGCTATCTAATCCCTCTTACTCTAATAGTTTTGCCATGCCAATCATTGATGACTGCAGGCAGTTGATTTCCCAGATTCCCCAAGTCCGGATAGGACACTGCTACTGTGAAGCAAATTCTTGTGCAGATTTCCTTGCCAAGATGGGCTCTGCACAAACTAGGTAGTTTATTTTGTTTAACGATCCGCCTGTGGATCTTGAAGAGCTTATAAGCTCGGATGCTGTTGGAATGTACCATAATAGACTGCTCTCTGAGCTCTCCCTTCCCCCTTAGTTCTCCGTTTTAATTAAGTTTCCTTTTCATCAAAAAAAAAAAAAAAAAGGCTTTTCAATGGCCAGTTCAGTACATAATGCAACTTGATTGCAAAACAAATCACCAAATAGTTGCCCAATAAGTAGCTACGTACACAAAAGTATATTATAACGGTCTTTCCTATAACCTTTTACACTATTACCATTTTTTGACCGAACATTTACGGAAGATACATTTCTTTGGTATCCTATAAGTGTGGTACTAAAGCTCTCATCTATCTGCAAGAGAAAGCAAAACCACTGTACAACTTCAAAGGTATACAAATAAAGGTTCTCTACAGGGTTTCCAATTATTTTTAAGTTGCAGAAGCAACGATGAGGTTTGCTTCATGCACAGCATCAGATTCATTATCATCTTCTGCGACCATCCAGTGTAATTTAGGTCCCTGAATCAAATATAAGTACAATAACAAACTCAAAGTCAGCCAATAATGCATTGTAGTATGTTGAGCACACAAGAACTTGAATGTCCCATCTAGTCTAAAGTCTAAACTACGATGGCAGTGAAATGCTCATACAACTAGCAAATTTCAGTGAAATGGCTAAAGCAGATGCAGGGGCAAAGCTGTCAGTGGCCCATAAAATTGTAAATGAAAGCATTCATCTCTTATTAAATAGGGAACCATGTTTATAAAATGCAAGCACTATGAAAGTGAACTTGGTATATGTTATTTCTAGAGAACCCTTGTTTCTTCAGAAAATATCACATGTGAGAATGCGGCATGCTTCACATTAGTGATAAAATCAAGATTTTATTTTTGGAAGGCCAAAGCATGAAGTCATTAACCATAACATTTTCACCCTTCCAAATGAGAAATATACCAATATTCAATACACATACATGACAATAATTACTTTGTCGTATATTTTAAAACAATCATATATTAAAATGGAACTCAACATTTTATCATCTCATTATTTGTCAAATATTCTTCTAATAAAAAAACCAATTAGTCTTGCCAAAGTTTTTATAAAAAAAAAAAAAAAAAATTTAAAAAGGGAACACACAGACAAAACAACAAAAACCGATACCGAGACAGTTAGAAGTCCAATAATTGAAAGTTGGAAACTGCTCAAGCTCAGCTTTATGTTCCATAATATGTCCAATATTATTTTAACTAAAAAACCAATTAGTATTGCCAAGTGAAAAAAATACCAAAAAAAAAAAACCCAAATGATGATTTCTACAGGACCAAAGAAACTTAATTTCGTTAATTTATTCTAAAATCTAAATTATATTAGTACTCAAAGATTGGGTCCCAAACAAAAAAGTCACAAATAGGAGAGAGAATCCATGGAGGTGAAATGATGGAGCCATGGCCCATGGAGGGAGGAGGGAGGAGGCAAGAGCCAAGAGTCTTTGCAGTAGATTCTCTCCTCGGTTGTACCACTTGAGGTCAATGGTCCACTGTGGATGAGCTAGCGAGTGGCAATAGGTGGCAGTCATGACACCTCTGGATCACTTAAGGTGTACGTTCTTTTTTTTATCAAGCTTTAGGAATTTTTATTTATTCTGGACAAGCTTTTAGGGATTTGTTAAAGAAAATAGATTTGGCAACAACAGAACTCTTTCCCGTTTAATTACAAAAAAGCAATAGAGCCCTAATGTTATACAACAAATGCTATATCATATTATGTAAAATGAAGTAACTAACTCAATACTATAGAGAATATACTTCATCAACATTATGGACTTCATTACCTTTCCCTGCCGTATTATTTTTGGAGGCATCACTGTCATGTCAACTACAGTGGACGGATCTGCCACTCTTACCCCACCATCAACAACAAAGTCAAGACCCTAAAATAGATTAAACTAATTAAGTCAGGTGCTAACTTTTATAATACTAATAATATATATATATATATATAATATGTGTATATTAAAAAAAAAGAACCTGCAATTATGCAGAAAGCTGTCATAAATTTATACATTTTCTTTTTTCTTTGCCGCCAATAAATCATACCCAAAAGCGAGGATTATATAAATGGAATGTAATGATATAACTTCCATAATGCATCCACTTTAATTTCTTTTTTCCATTTTGCATAAATATGGGGGCGAAATAATAACCTGCAAAGCAATTTTAACCTTAGAATTTAAACTAAAGCACCCACAGACAATAGACTCATACCTCTGGTCCATACATATCAGCTATTACAACCGGATCGATCAGCCACTCATTCTCCTTTGGGCACTTGACACTGGAAAAATGGGACATACATTCAGAAATAACATCATAGAGTATATGTGAAATGCAAACAGTTGGTATAATATTTTTTCCTGCTTAAGCATCAATGATTGATTGAAGAAAAAGAGTTTTCTTATCCATTTAGAGTTATCTGTATTAATAAAGAAAAAAAAGTTTAAGGCACACATCGCTTCCAACAAATGCTATCCCTTCCATTAAAAGAAATTGAATAGACAAATAAAACCAACCTCGTGGAAATTAAAGGTGCATCTGTCTTATCGAGTATTGCTTGACATATGGCATCATCAGGCATACGAACACCCACGTTTTTCCTCACTGCATATTTGGCAGCTGCAGTTCTATTCCTTATACACTGCTTAGGTAGTTCTTTACTTGCAGTTAGGATGAAAGTATACTGTTGCATAGAAGATGTGTTAGGGAATAAAATATTCACAAAAGTGAACCTAAATTGTATCCCATGCATTGTCCTATGACCCCCAAAAAATCTTCAGGCCATATAAATTCATTAATTTGAAGATTTCTTTTTGAAAATTCACCATTCTCTCTCTCTCTGACTCTATTTATCAGGGAAGAGAGAGGGGGGGGTGGGGGGGGAGTAACAGGAGGGACGCTGCAAATACTTATATCTATGTGATCTTTTGTATAGACAATAGACAGCTAGGTATACCGGTGGATGATGGGTCCATCCTTGAGCAATAGCTACAAGATAGTTGAATCAGTACCCAATGGGTACCTCAGGTTTTTCCCAGCAATAATCATGTGATCCAGAAAACATACTTACAGGCCCAGGTAAGCAATGCTTAACAGCTCGGAATATATTGGCATGCCCTTGACCATCACCACGAGGAAATCCTGTTGTATATGTATCAATGTCCCGGAAAGAGTGGCATAAGATGCTAAGAGGCTGCACTCATTATATGAAGATAAATAAAAATATGCATACACAAGAAGTTCTCAACAAGCAAAAAAGAATTGTCAAAACACAAGAATACAGATATTTTAATCAATGGCTTCAACATGTTGAGACCATGCACCTTCCAACTAGATTATAATATTCAGTATCAGCATATTTTCTCCAGTGGCTAGTTTTCTCACTTTCTAAAGCGTAATAAAGGAGTGATTTGGGTAAGTATTGTTATATTATAACTTTTTCTAACCTTTTGCTGAAGCATGAAAGTTATTCAAGGAATTGAGGAGAGTGTGAATTTGGCATGGGGAATGCTGAAATCAAGTTGAATTTGACATTCTTAATGCCAAAGTCAACGTGAATTTAGTGTTGAGAGTGTCAAAATTGCTAGCTCCCCCCCCCCCCCCCCCAACGCACACATACACTCTTCTTTTAATGTGCTGGCTCATTTCATTCTTTTTGAATGCTGAAATCAAACATTTGGAGTTTGATGGCACTGAGCTCAGAACATAATGATAATGACAAGCATAGGATCAGAAGACAAGAGCTTGCACTTAGATTAGTCTATTTGACACAAAAAAAAAATGGCATTCTGTGTGCTTATTGGGACTAGAAACTGATACTTCCATTGTTGAAAACTCTACCAGAAATCATTTTGTTTTACTGAAATTACTACTTTATGAGAGTTTGGAACTCATTGGTTGCCCAAAAAAAGGGAGAACTTTTTGTGTGCAGAGAAAATTGTATGGGAATAAAGGAATTGAAGTTTTGAGTCTTAATTTTTAACTGTTTTGGACCAGAGTTCTTGTTTCTGTTGCTAAGAAAGTTTATGCTTTCAAATATTTAAAAAAAAAAAAAAAAAAAAAAAAAAAAAACGAAAAAAAAAGAGAGATCTTGATGGTTACACTTTAAATTATTTGGATTCCAAGAAAATAACAAATCAGAATGTTTAATGATAAATCATACCAAATCCAAAAGTTGATTTTGGCATTATCATTGTGTTGGACTTCAGTGCAGTTTTTGGTATGCTTTGTCATTAACATTAAGTTAGGATCTCAGTGCCAATAAAGTCCAAAGGCTGATTTGAATTCAGCATTAAGGAAAAAAAAAAATGATCCAGCGCATTAAAAGACAATACTAGCTAGCAGTTTTGGGACTCTTAACATCAAATTCATGTACTTTGGCATCAAGAACATCAAATTCAACCTGAATATGGCACTTCCCATGCCAAATCCACTCTCTCTCCTTGATTCCCCAAATAGCTTCACTCACACTACAGAAAAAAGTTTTAAAAGTTTATAATATAACAATATTTACCCAAATCTCTCCGTTTTAAACAAGAAAAGCAGTGTCATGCCTTTGAAGCTTCTATATTCTTGATCCTGCAATGGAAAAACATATAACACTCTTGTCAACAGGAAGCAAAATATGTAGTATCTAGTGATAAAAATCTTTAAAATTAGCATAGTGTCTACCTCCGAAGACGTTCAATTGCTAATGGGCTTTTCAAATCACAAACTATAGCATACCTATAAACAAAGAAAACTTCTATACTCATCAAATAGGAATGGGAAAAAAGAGAATAATCAAATGTGAGCCAAAAAAAAGATTAGAAAGGATAGGAATATCGACATAATTCTTTTCATTGACTTCAATTAATAACTAGTTATAAATAAAAGATAAAAAAGAAAAGGGCACTAAGGAAAGGTCAAAACGAATAATTACAGAAAGGAAATATCCTTCAAAATTAAGTTGACCATACAGCCACAATTAATATTACAGCAATAAGACACATCAGAGGGTCCAGAACAAGCACAACAGCTTAGGTTATTCTAGAAACATAATCATAGCCTACCAATCATAAATATCTGTCAAATATATTAAGCAATGACACTTGATGCAGCCTTGAAATAGCTGAGGCAAAACCGAAGAAGAGAGGGGGTGGTGAGAGGACAAAGTGCAACATACAAAGTGTCTGTCGGAATGACCCCAACAGCTCCCTGTTTCAAAAGATCGACAAGCGGCTCCAATTTCCAGCTGTCTGCTCCTGATGAATCGGCTTCAACATAAAGCAAGCCACCCTCCTGAAATTTTCATTCCAATAACAACAACAACAACAACAACTAAGCCTTACTTTTTTGGGGTCAATTACAGATTCGCAATAGATTAGTTAGGGTCAGTCGCATCACATGTAAGAAAATAAATATTTCCTTCTGCCTATACATCAACTCCGAGTAACTTCCGCGGGATTTATAGCACAAAATCTTGTAAGTAACGGCCCATCTCGCAGTGCAACAATACACTTGATTCATTTTGAGAAAAAAAAAAGGGGGGGGGGGGGGGGTGGGGATGCTTCTTCAGCCCATCAGAACTTAGGGAGCAAAATATACCCCGTGAATTCAGCAGACTACCTTGCAATGCATGACATTTTAACATAAACGATACAAATTACTGCCTACAATCAACATAGCCATCGAAATGGCATACGTACAAGGTCATTTTTTAATTACAATTCTCCAATGCAAGTGTCAATAGAACATATGTCTCCCATTCAATTCCCAATATTATATATATATATAACTGAAAATCACATAAATCTATTTCTCAATATGCTTTTCATTGAACCCATAGATGTCCAAACTTATGAATTAAGTGATCGTAACGCCTAGTTTTTTTAATTAATTGGCAAAAATATGATACACAAAAATTCTGTTGAGAGTTATGTCAGTTAAGGCAATGCAAACAAATGGATATTAGAGCAACGGATTCAACTAATTCAGCTATTATGAACAAAACCATAACAACTGCATAGAACGGAATCGCACCATTTTCTAGGCAACCAAACAAAGTCTTTACAAGGAGAGAGAGAGAGAGAGAGAGAGAGAGAGAGACCTTGGTGAAGCGAGGAGTAGAGTATTTGAGACGCTTAGGGCTGCGCTTAACGGCCATGGCTAAGACTACTAGTCGTTGGGGTTGGGGAAACGCCATTAACGTACGGACACGTGGCGGACGCGGGAAATGTATAGAAAGCGATAACGAATCGTGTCCGTACAGTTTCGCTTGCCAATTAGACATTTTTCGTTTCGGTTTTTGTTGCTTTTAGCTTTGGCTCCACTGCTCTTAATAAAACTCTCTGAGGCGCTCTCGTATTTGGACTCAGACAGAAGAGACAGCTTGGAGTTCAGACTGAAGAGGAGAGAAACTTCGAGTCTCATTAAAAGAAACGACGGCGTTTCCAATTATCGTTCTTGCCATACAAATGTCGTGTATTAGATAAGACAATATCTCCATCCTAAATATGGAAATTTTTTTTTTTTTTTTTTTTAGAGAAGAAATTTCCATCCTAAATATGAAATTAGTAAATGAAAAAAAAAAAAAAAAAGTTAAAATATTGTTTTCGACTCTCCGTCCTTGAAGTTTACACTAAATTTTGAGGAATTCCTTCTTTTTTTTTTTTCTTAAACTATAATTTTTTTAAGGCATGAGCCCCCATACACCAAAAAATAGTTAATATATTGACTTGGTGATAAAGAACGATTATTATAAAGTAGACTTTATATATTAAATTCCTATCACATCATATTATATATATATATATATATATATAGAATGTTTTAAGGACAACATTTGACTTCAAACATGTTTCAAACTATCTTCCTCCAATTTATTATATTACTACTAGAGAAACCATTAATGCATAATTTTGGTTATATAAATTTTTTTTAATGAATTATGTGACTTATTTAAATAATACAAAAATAGTTTAAAAAATTTTAATGGGTTCAAAAATTAGCATAACTTTGTCCATACAATATTATCACTTCAATTATACCATACAACATTTATATATATATATATATATATAATTCAAAATTTACAATAAGAGATGGGGAATTTGAAATTTGGATGTCTTCATTGCAAATACTTTGAAGTGTCAATTGGTTAAGTTATAAGGCTCTTAGCATGACATGTTGACTTTTAATTACATTCTAAAAATAGAAATGACAGATAAATTATTAATCTAAATCCTAAAATCTAAGCTTGAAGGCTATGTCACAATATTGGAAGTTGTAAGGTATTCATCTAGCCCGACCTTAAAATTGACCTTTTAAAGGTTCATTTGGTTGGAAGTGAAATAGGGAGAATAGAAAAATGGGAGAGAGAAAAGTGGAAAGAAAATTAATTTGATGAGTATTTGGTTGTAGGAAATGAGACTGTAGTGGTGAAGCCAGATTATTTTCTTAAGGGGGGCCAAAATATAGATAATTTTTATAAAAAATAAAAATAAAAATAAAAAAATTCATAGAAATTGCAAGGAGGGGGAAGGATTTATTCAAAATCCAAGGGGAGGCCATGGCCCCCTTTGCCCCCCTCCCTCCGCCAATGACGTGCCTTCTGGTGGCCATTCAAAGGAAGTTGAGGTAAGTGCCATTGCATGCAAAAGAAGTCATCGCTTTCTTTATTATATATTGCCATTTGCACCAAAAACTGCTTCTTAACCTAAAAACTTTTGGTTTCTTCTTTCTTCACACAACCAACCACCAGGAAAATGTCATTTTGCACTGAAACATTTTCCCTCCAGTGAAACAAACCAAGAAAAAATGGCTTAGTTACAGTTGTAGTATCACAATACAAACATAAATTGCATCCAGAAAACAGCTGCCATTGGGAGAAAAATCCATATTTCATATAGAAAACATTACTAGGGTGAAAAAAAATAACTAATGGACGATGAATCAGATGTGATGCTCAATTTTCTACATAATCAGCTTGAAACTCATGATAAATGTTCAATCTCTGCCTGAGACAACCAAATGCCTAACTCATCTTGGTGGAGGTGGAGGTGGAGGTGGAGGTGGAGGTAACTGGGATTTTGCAAATCCCACCCATGCAACAATTCCAACAGCAAGAATTATCCATCCAAATATGTCATACTTGAGATCACTGCTCTTCTTTTTCTTTAAAGTTGTCTGCAATAGAAGGGAAAAAGATAAGTCAAAATTACAATGTGTCAACTGATCAAGAATATTAACAATAATGCAAAGTATTGGAAATCAACACATTACAGAAATCTAAAACCGGATATGCAGAATTGACTGTCAAAAGGGGTACAACCCTATTATGAACTGAGCAACCTACTCTGCACTGCACTCTAACAAACACATAATGTAAGCATTCAAGGAGCATCCCAAACAAACACACTGATTAAGGATCCTGATAATTATGAGTGCAAGAAGCATGCTTGTCAGACAAGGGGTTGCATTTGGTTGGCAACTGGTCTTCATTCACCAAACCATCCCATATAGATCCCAATATATAGTTTAAATCTTAAATAAAAAAAAGATATGTTAAAACAGTATCCTCATAAAAAAGCTTCGTACTTACAATAACTAAAGGCATACAGCATGGATACAGAATATATAGCATAGAGTCATAGACAGTTTCTACTGTAACAATTACACACAAAATTTGTGAGTGTGGTATGTAACTCTCTTGACAGGAAGTGCCAGTATGCCTGTGCCTACCTGTATGTCAGACGCTTGATCCTCGAAATGGGTGGTTGCATATAGTGGTACCCAAGGGCAGAACCAGAAATTTTTGTTTGGGGGGGGCCAAGACTAAACTACGGCCTTGTTTGGTTTAAAAAAATGGTCACTCATCACTCAATTTTCATCACCCATCACTCATCACTCAGTTTTCATCACTCATCACTTATTACTTATCAATCATTACTTAAAACACCCCACCCTGTTTGGCACCATCACTCACTTGTCATCACTTAATATTTTTCAATTATTTGTGGGCCCCATACTTGTACCTTGTGTAGCTTTTACTTTTTTTTCTTTTTTCTTTTTTTCCTTCAACCCCCAGTAGCTAAATTCACCGATCCCAGAGAGGAAAAAAAATAATTAAAAAAAAAAACCAAACTCACTAAACCCAGGAAAAAAAAAAAAGGAGGATGAACTAAAGACCGAAAGTGAAAAAAAAAAAAAGAGAGAAAGAGACGAAGAACTGAAGAAAGAAGTGAAGAAAAAAAAAAAAAAAAAAAAAAAACTGAGACCGAAAAAAAAAAAAAAAGAGACGAAGAATGAAGAAAGAATCAGTGAAGAGAAAAAAAAAAAAAAAAAAAAAAACCGAAGTGAAAAAAAAAAAAAAAAAAAAAAAAGAAGACCGAATAGTGAAAAGAGAACTGAAGAAGAATCAGTGAAGAGAAAAAAAAAAAAAGAAGACCGAATAGTGAAAAGAAGAACTGAAGAAAGAATCAGTGAAGAGAAAAAAAAAGAACGGAAGACCAACCAGTGAAAAAAAAAAAAAAAAAAAAAAAAGAGTCAAAGGTCAAAAGTTACGGCTGTGGGTCCCTCCATGTGTGTATAATTACAAAAATGCCATTGAGTTATGAGTTATGAAAATTGAAAACAGCTAAAATGTGTTTTCAGTTTTCATAACTCATAACTCAAAAATCAGAGAATTGAGTAATGGAAACTGAGTCACGGATCATGAGTGATGGTGTCCAAACAAAAAAATTTCCGTGGGTCCCACAAATTTTGGATGATGAGTGATGAAAACAAAATCATATCACTCAAAACTCACTCATCCAAACAACACCCTATTTTGAATCACCATTCAAGTAAAAACTCAAAGCACTATGAGAGCGTTATATCTTTCTAAATCCTTCTGAGTATACAAAAATTTTCTAGTTTGCAATACACATGTATAAAAAATATTCAAAAAAAGAGACTCGGCATCTTGACCTTAAAGTGGCAATGTGGCATTATGCTACAAGAGTAAAACATTTGGCATCAAATTTAACTCCTCTTTAAATAATCCAATGACTAAACATACCAATATAACAAGAAAATGTATTCATCAACGGATAATCAATTGGCTTAATAAATGAAAAAGAAAAAAACCAAAATCATAAGCTACAAGATAAATAAATAGAAATTGAACTGAAATATAAATAAAAACAATAAGAAAACTTTGTACCTCTCAAGATTTAAAATTATTTTCCCTTAACTTCAAGTAAGAAAACTTTTTATTAAAAGAAAAGGTAATTGAATAAGAATGTGACTATGAGACTACTAAATGAATGGAAGTCAATGAAGAGTGAGACTAGAAAAATTGCAACAAGATGAGACTTTTTTAGAATTGAGTGGTTCATGGCTAAAAAGTAAAGTACTTGGAAATGGAAATTATCAATTTGAGGCTCGAGAGGGACACGGACAGGTGGGGCCATGCCCTTCTTTTTTTGGTTGTGGGGGGGGAGTCACATTTTTACCTAGAGTTTACCTACAATAAACTTTTTTGTAGGGACCATGGCCCCCCTGTTATACACACAGTTCCACGCCTGGTGGTACCTGCACTTATGCCAACCAAACAAACCCATGGGCATGAAGGAGGCATATCATGGCCTGATCAAGGTGTTTTGGGCAGCACCAGGCCGTGCTGCCTCTCATTGTAGTGCATGCATACTTGTGTTGGCTAACGTTGGCAGCGTGATGTTGCCCCTGTGATTGTGTTAGAACCATGGTCTTGGCCTGGGAGGTCGCAGGCTATGTGTGTTGTGGACTACATGTGCAGTGTGTGTTGTGGTAGCCTTGTATGGGCTTGACCATGGACAAGTTGATGAGAATTCAGTGGGCTACTTGGGTGCGAGACAAGATTGGACAGCCTGTGTTGTATGTTGGTTCATGTGGTAAAAACAAGTTTGGGTTGTGGCTTGCTTGAAAATGCACGACTGGGTTGAATATGGGTGGTGATGATGTAATGTGCTGTGTGGCTGAATTTGGGAGATGACATTGACATTGGCCAAGCCCTCCACTTGGTGTGCATGGACCAAGACTGAGTATCAGGCAATTAACTTGGGCTGTCAGGTTGGTTTGCATGGCCTGTGGTGAGCTGAAACATGTACACAGGTAGCAAACGTGTTAAACAGGTGGCAGCAACATGGTAGAGAGATTAACAAGAAGTTGCATGTCAAAAACAACCTTGTTGATGCGCTAGCAACGTGAAAAGGCTCTAAAGAAAGCAAGCAGTTGTATTACTGCCTCAAATTTGTGCAGCAAATCTACAGGGGGAAACAGAGTATGCTGTGACAGTTTTCCCACTCGATCTTCGAAGCCGCTGAGGGGGAAAACAGCATGTGCTATGTAGGAAAGCAGTGTATTATGTGTGTTTGTATGAGCTTGTAAGCCTCGGTGGCTGAATTGGACTAAGACATATATCAAGGCAGTGTTTTGCGTAAGTGAACCTCAGTATCATTTAAATGTTGTGCTAAAATAATAATGGTTACAAGTTTTCTGCTATAATTTCTGTGTTGTGCATTTCAAGAGCCTTGTAGCTCAACTAGTTGGACCTCAACGAAGACATCCAAGGTTCAAATTCCCCCTCCCCCGTTGTAACAATCAAATTATCATAAAATAATTTGTGTTGTGCATGTTTTGATACACAAAAAGTTTCCAGGTTTTTTGGGTTCAAGTTATAGCCCAGTTGTATTGGCACCATTTATGGTGATTGATGTCTAGGATTCAAACCTTACCTCCCCTGTCCCCCACTATTTATCTAGCAAAAAAATATTTGTTTCTAGGTTTCCTTGTATTGGTGTTCGGTTGTTTGTTGAGACTAAGTAGGGTTTATTTAATGCCATCACAAGGCAGAAAATATGGATGAAAATCTGTCCTGTGACACTATACAAGCCTGTGGATGGCACTGAGAAATTTAAAAGTGATGTTGGTCTAGCTTATAAACTAATATTCCAATGGATGGCACTGAAGCTTAACCACTGGAAGACAAACTGCAATGCCCTGTAATTTATTTATCTGTCAGCAGCAGAGAATCAAGTAACAAATGATGTCCATATACAATCCATTCACTTTAATTAAATCAACAATATTCCAAGAGCAGGACTATTAATCTAAATTCTTATTATCATTATGTAAAACAGAACTAAGACAAGAAGAACAACAAAACCACAACAAAGTGAACAGAGAAACAGCAAATGTAAGAGAAGTTTAACTTTTAGGATCTCACCTTTGAACCTGATGAAGTAGAAGGTCCTGCTGACCCCATTGCTTGTTGTGCTAAACCATGGGCATGGATTTCCTTGTGCAATTCAGGGGCCTAAGAGTAGAGTAATTCAAATTTTTAATAATGGATTAAAAATTGACATCAAAACAAGTATACCATGGATATGTGAGACCAAGTGCATTCTATAAATGATAAATTAAAGGAAAAATATAAGCAGCCAACATTTTGAAGAATTCACTTCAACAAAGAAGGCATATCAGTCAAAAAAGTTCACCACACTGAATCTTTCTTGTGACTTAATAGATGTTCCTTTAGACCTTCCCCCCCCCCCCCCCAAAAGCAGTTGGGAGAGATTAAGGTACCGGTGTACCGTTTCAGGATTATGCACCATATATATATATATATATATATAAAAACTCTAAAAAGCCCATGAATAATAAAACTAATAAACTTGCCCAACCATTCAAATCCATGATGACCCAAAAATAAGGCCCACAAAGTTAATTTCATCAATGGTTTTTAAAATCTATCTTTTTATTTCTTTTATCTCTAGCCTGTCAAACTCTTGTTCTAGACTATTCTATTTCTTCATTTCTTTTCATTTCATATCATCACTTTTTTAAGTTTTAAACATGTCAGCTTGAGCTTATCTTGTCTTCTCTCTTATCTGTAACCAAATCCCCAAGTCCCAACCCCATATTTAAAACATCTCTTTCTTTTCTATTCCGGTTAGTTTTGCTTTTTCATAGAATGTCTCAGCTTCTTTTTCTCTCGTTTGATCTTTGGTCCAACTCTAAAAATGTCCAGTGCAGTTTCTCTTCCAGAAAAGCTAGACTCAGTTTCTCTTCAAATGACGATATAGAAAGATTTTAAGATGTACTCAGTTTCTCTTCAATTCCAGTCTAGAACAGGATTTTCGGCCGGAAAAACGGAATTTCAGGCAGCACAGCTGAACAGTCTGGCACAGGCTAGAATTTGAGGCGAAATGAAATTTGGGGGGAGGGGGGTGGGTGGTGGTTAGCTGCACCAGTCCAAGCACCAGAACGCAAAATTCCGCCCCTTCCGGCTGGAACAAAGAGGAATTCAAAACCTTGGGAGGGATTCCTTTTGCATACTCACTGTATAACTGGGTTGCATCCCGACACTTTCTTCATAGAAAAATTATAACTCATAAAAAATGCTCATATTTGGGAATATTCATATGAGACCTAAGAAATCTAAAAGGGTAAAATGCCCACCATCGAATGGTTAATTTTTTGTCTAGCGAAACACTCAAACATTAAGAAGCCTAGATAGCTCATCAAGGTTATGAAACAAGATGCACGGACAGGATAAAGCTACATCCTTCCTCTTATGCCTACAACATGCACCTAGAGGATTGTTGCCAAGCAACAATACAGTTTTCTAGCTTTTTCTTTTTATTAAAAAGAAGGGACTCAAAGCAAGAAGTACTATAAAAAATTACAAAATAGTTCAACTTGTACTCCTATGAGCATGCACTCCCTCAATGATATTTGTAAGCTCACTGAAAGTGCATGAGGATGAGCTAATCCAAAACATTAACCAAATCTGAGGTTCTACATCAGCAGGCACAAACTACTTCCTTTATTTTCATCCCATCCAACAAACCTACAGGGCCAAATCATTTACACTAAAGATGGGAGACAGGTGCCTATGGGTTGGTTTCAGGGAAGAAAGGAAATTCCACTAGGTGAAAGAAACACAATTTATTCTGCAATTTAATTGGGAGGGCATTTGAAGGCTCAGAATCTACAACCAAGATCTTTTAGAGAAAATGGTTTTGGCATTATGCCACAAAAAGAAATTCTATGAAGAGAAGGGTTATGGGGGCTTAATATGGGGAAGTGGAGGGACAAGAACCACAGATTTAATGCGAAATCCTTCTATGGGGCTTTTCAAAAAGACCATAGAGTGGAATTTCCTTGGTGAGCCATTAGGAGACTAAAGTTCCAAGGAAGGATGTCATTCTTACCATGGATAATCTTCAAAAGCAAGAGATCATCATTGTAGATTCGCATTGTATGTGCAAAATGGATGGGGATACTATTAACTTCTCCTAAATTCTGCTATAGATAGGGACCTTTGGTCTATTGTTCTCTCTTTATTTGATGCCTCTTGGGTCATGCATTATTCGGTGAAAGATCTTCTGGCTTGTTTGACAGGTGGCTTCAAGGGCCATCAAAGTTCTGTCATGTGGAATGCTATTCCTTTATGTCATATGTGGTGCATTTGGAAGAAACATAATTCAAGGTCATTATTGAACATATTGAAACTGATGTAGGAATCGTGGGAAGCCTAGGTTGTCCTGAATCAGAAACCCTATTGCTTCAACTAAAGTTCCTCTTTCCTAGATCGTTGTTTGATTGGCTAAAAATCATTATTGATTTTAATTGTTCTTCTCTTTTGGAGTTCCTTGATCTTTGTAATTTTAGGGTTTAATTTGTTGCATGGATCTTGCATACTCCCCATGTACTTGCGCTTTGCCCTTTTTCTTTAAACAAAATTGTTATTACTTCTTAAAAATAAAAATTTTAAAAAAAAGTTTTTAACTGTTAACGTGTATAGTGTTGTGGGCTTTAGGCCTAGTTAGATTACTTGCATAGAACACATTCTTGTACTACACTCTTACTTGTATTGCACACATATGTCTCCTATATAAAGGCACTCATGTATATTTTTTTATGAGGAATACAATACGACAGATTTCAGTATTTCTAACATTAACATTTCATTCAAGCATTATAAATCACCATTCATTCTTTTTTAAGACTTAAAGCATGTGTTCCATCTCCAATAGTGCAACCTCTCGCAGCTGAAAAACTATAAAAACCACACTAAGGTAAAAGTCATGAACACATAACCGTGTGCCTCATACTTCATTAGCTACTGTTGCGGGTATCCATCTAAAAGCAAGAGAAATTAAGAAATCCAAGAAATGAAATCTCTACTAATGCAACAAACAATGGCATCTCATTTTTCACCTGGACATGCTAAGAAAAGCAATGATTTCTAACAAACCAATCTGAACAGGTCAGATTTAAGATAAATAGTTTCTTTCTGGAACACTTACATGATAGTATACAACATAATGCATACGGACATTTCCCAGAATAAGAAATAGTATATTACCTTTGCAGCGACTTCCAAGGACTTGCGATAAAGATCATTCCCCGGATCCTACCAAAAGGCAGAACTACACTGTTAATAAATCTACAACAGCACGGCATTTACAAACATAATACACAAGCATATGCTTAATTTCCTGTGAGATTTTGCAAAAAATACCTCGTCAAGAGCTTGCTGAAAGTAGATAGCTGACTTGTCAAAATACTCCCTTGCCTCATCCAGGTCCGGAGTCATAAAAGCTTGAGAAGTATGAGCATTTCCCAGGCACCATAGAGTATCATGCTTCTTGGGATTAACCAACAATGCCTCCTCAAGCTTTGAAATTGCCTCTATAAGTCAAAAAACACATCAACCCCTAATCATAAATTTTGAACCCAGCTGTGAAATAATTCTGAACCTTGATACCCATCACAAAAATTAATCAAAACAAACCCAATAACCCATAGTGGACTGGAATGTAATAGAAGCAAAGAATTATGCTGACAATAAATTTATAGTGTCATTCCAATATTAACTGCAACAAAACACTACTACATGGGTTGCCTTCAAGTCTAACTCATTTAATGAAGAATCCAAAACCATATATAAACCATCAAACCTATAGGTCCCAAAAATCTTATGTGAAACTACAGTTTGGTAAACCAGTAAAATTCAAAACAAAGTTATTAAGAAGAAAATAAATCTGAAGCACCTTGAATCATCTTTTTTGACTCAGCCATGTTCTGAAACTGAGACAACTCTAATAGCGCTCCTCCCCACCTTGTCAAGTTCTGCATAATCAACCAAATTACAATAAGCAATCAAAAAAAAAAAAAAGACTATTCCATCTATTTCCCACAGTTTCCCAGGAACCAAACAGACTATTCAGAAAAAAAAAAAAAAAAAAAAACCGAACATCGGCATCGAGAGGGTCCTTAGCGTAGGTAGCCTCGGCGGTCTTACGGGCGTGCTCGAAGAAAAAGATTCGATCGAGATCACCTTGCTGCATATCCATGGCAGCAAGCAAAGTTTTTTTTTTTTTTTTTTAGGGTTTTGGGAATTTGGGGCAGAGAGAGAAGAGAAACTGCCAGTAAGATTTTGCACTGTGGGGGGGGGGGGGGGGGTGCTCTTTTGATTTTGAATACAACAAGAAAGAGAGAAACCGAAATGGGCACGACCGCCACGAATCGGTTTCCGGAAGCCGGTTTCTTGGTCCGTACTCTGCCGTTGGATTTGGGAATATCACACTAGATTGACGGTCCAGATTTTTTATAGAAACTTTTTTTCTGCTTAGACTGTTTGTTTCGAGTGAAAAGGAAATTTGGAAAATATTTTACACTCTTGTTCGAATTTATTGCACTCCCTTTAGGCTCTAACTTTTGTTCAATTTTGATTTTGCTTCGTATTAATAAAAAAATTTTGATTTTGCTTCTAATTATTTGAATTTGAAATGACTAATGATAATTTGAATTTGAGATATTGGAGATAATGTAATTATGTTCTAAAATATTAAATATTAAATGTTCGTAATTATATTGATATCCCTTTCTCGTTTATAAAAATAATAAATAAATAAAATCCTATCATTTATAAACGATGTTTCTTACAATTTTACATTTATTTTTGTGTTCTAATTAAAAAAATTAATGTTTATACTATTTTTTTTTTTAACAATGTACTGAGCAAAGCATGGCTATTGGCTAATTTCCATGAAAAGAAAGATCTTTATTAAATTTTACTGGTGCCTTTGGCTCTAGCAGCCCCTCATTAGGTGTGATTTGATCTTTGATTTAAGAAATTAAAAAATATATATATGATGTAGGGTGGAACCTTATTATACAATAGGAAAAGTTTTGTTTTTATGAATTCTTATACTTTCACATGTCATCATTCATAAATTCAATGGTTTCACATATGTTCCAATCTCATTCATTAGACTTTAGATGAACCTTTTTTCTTTTTTTTTCTTTTTTTCTCTTTCATTGGAGAGAAACTTTAGATAGACCTAAATTGACGTGGAATAACCTTTTTTACCCTCCAATCCATTGCTCATTTCTATTTCCCTTTGTTAGTTGCCTCTCACTTTAGTGAGCTTGATTGACATACGAGGGAAATACTTGGATTTGAAGTTTTAAACTTCTTTTACTCTTGCCTTTTTTCTTTTTTTTCTTTTTTGCTATCACAAATCACAATTGTTGGTCTTGCTTTGCTCAAAATAATAATAATAATAATAATAATAATAACTGGCCTCATCACATGCGCTTTGCACGATTGATGAGACTTTTTTTTTTTTTTTTTTTGTCTAGTGTTATAATTTTCCTTTAAAAAACAAATTTGGATAAGTTTGTTTTGAAAACATGGATTAGTAAGAGAATGTCTTATTTTGTAAGCATTTTAAGTAGAGTTGAAGATATATTTTTACCATGTTATTCTTAAAATTTTTTCCCGTTAAACGTACAACTTTAGATGAACCTTTTTTTTTTCTTTTCTTTTTTGTTGGAGAGAAACTTTAGATGAACCTAAATTGACGTGGAATAACCTTATTTTCCCTTCAATCCATTGCTCATTTCTATTTCCCTTTGCTAGTTGCCTCCCACTTTAGTGAGCTTGATTGACATACGGAGGGAAATACATGGATTTGAAGTTTTGAACTTCTTTCGCTCCGGCCCTTTTTTTTTTTTTTTTTTGCTATCACAAATCACAATTGTTGGTCTTGCTTTGCTTGAAACAATAATAATAACTAGCCTCATCACATGCGCTTTGCGCATTTGATGAGACTTTTTTTTTTTGTCTAGTGTCATAATTTTCCTTTAAAAAAAAAATTGGATAAGTTTGTTTCATGGACCTTTTTTTTCTTTTCCTTTTCCTTTTTGTTGGAGAGAAACTTTAGATGGACCTAAATTGACGTGGAATAACCTTTTTTGCCTTCCAATCCATTGCTTATTTCTATTTTCTTTTGCTAGTTGCCTCTCACTTTAGTGAGCTTGATTGACATACGGAGGGAAATACTTGGATTTGAAGTTTTGAACTTCTTTTACTTCTGCCTTGGTTTCTTTTTAGCTATCACAAATCACAATTGTTGGTCTTGTTTCGCTCAAAATAATAATAATAATAACTAACCTCATCACATGCATTTTGCGCGTTTGATGAGACTTTTTTTTGTTGTCTAGTGTCATAATTTTCCTTCTAAAAAAATAGATAAGTTTGTTTTGAAAATATGGATTAGTAGTAAAATGTCTTATTTTGTAAGCATTTTAAGTGGAGTTTGAGATATATTTATACCGGGTTATTTTCAAGTTTTTTCTCCATTAAACGTCAGATTTAGGGGTATTTTCGAATCATATAAAAGTTCAGTCCAAAGAGGAAAATAATAATTGCTAGTCTTGCTAATTCCATGGGCTATGTTAATGGCTGGACTTTGCTGGCCCAATTTAGATTAAATGCTTACTGCCCATTTGATCAATCATATGGATTAAAACTCGCAGTGTGCTCTTTACACAACTTGTATGTTTACATGGGCTACTTCAGTGACCTGGCCTGAATCGAAGGGGTTGATTGATAGCTTGGGAAATTGTGGGCTTTATTCCATGACTTATAAGCTCTTTTGAAGATCCATCTTGGACCCATTTTAAGGCTTTATTTGCATCGTAAATGGGCCCATTTTATTTTGGGCTATGGGTTGATTGTTGTGGGTTTCAGCCCATGTGATTTTTTATTTTTTTTAACACAACCCATGTTGTTTTGTGCAATGGAAGGCAAACTTTTCAAGTATTGCCTATCATATGATGGAGTTCAGTAGATGCTGGTTTCTTTTAATTTTTTTTTGGCTTCTATCGTATTAACTATCAATAATTAAAATAATTTAAAAAAAAAAATTTTAGCCTATGACATTCGCTTCTGATGATAACTCTTTATTATCAGATCAAGACATCAATCAGTTTTGGGTGTAGGCAGGAATTGAACCCCAAATTTCTAATTCAACTATCAGAAACTTTACCAGTTGAACTAACTACAACCCACAATAATTAAAATAACTTAATTCTTCAAGATGGAGTATTTATTCTTCTCCATACCATATTGGTCATAGCTCATAGGTTTGAAACTTTGCCTCATATGTATGTATGCCTGTGGCATAAGCTGGACCCATTGGCTATCTACCAAGTTAGCAAATTGGTCAGCTTCACTTAAAAGTGCAAGGAAGCCCTGGTGATGTGATTCCATACCCTATAAGTTACACTACAACCAATCCCACCAACTCTATGAAAATCATTAAAAAGACAATTCATCAATGCGAAATATGATTACAAGTTGATGATATTAAAAAGGGTTTTGGTCTGCAGCTCATGGGACATAAAAGCCTTGTTTAGTTTTCTAGTTAAAGAACAATTTTTTGGATTACTAGAATTGTACACTTCCTCTCGTGGAACAATGGATATGGACCTTGTAGCTTCATAAAGAAAGTGATTTGCCAGCTAATTTCAGACGAGGTTCACATTCTGTAATGAATTTGGAGTTACAAAATTGTCCCTTGAAAGTTTTAGAAATAGCAATTGGAGTCAGATTCAATTCTTTACTTGTTTATTTAATACTATAAAAAAGAGACTTATCTGATTATGATTAAAGGCAAATTACATTCTCTTATCAGAAAGAATATGCGAGACTGCGAGATAAAGCAAGAAGGGCAATGCCTTTATCCCAATGTACCGAATGGAATTTTTTTTTTAAACGTGTGTCCTTTACTCCTTTTAGTGTATGTGAAGATATCCTCCCAAGTTTAGGTGATAAGTTACACATTTCAAGGGTTACGCGTGTTCCACCATTCAATGAGAGTATATTGTAAGCCACTTAAAAAGATCCAATCAAAGGTGGCTCAACCATTAGGTCTAAAGGCCTTCAAATGGAAGAAGGCTTATTCAAATAAAATATAGTAATGTATTGATTTGTCTTGTAGTATTGCAAGAAAATATTTTTATTTTTTATTTTTTTATTTTTAAGTATGACCTCTCATCTAGCCCAAAAAAAAAAAAAGGTTTGGCTGGCCACTGGACACGTTGCGATGCGTACACATGTCCACTCTATTAATGCGGACACGTGTCCCTTCTATCGGCTAATATAATGCCTTGTCTATTTATCTCATAGTGTTCAAATTTTAATTAAGGCGGTTTAATGAATACAAATTATTTTTTAAAATAATTTATTCTTTTTGAATGGTGTGCATTCTATTAATATGTTTTACTTGGTTTGCACTAGTTTAAGAGTGTGCAATTTTTCATTCTCCCAAAAATATTACTTCTTTTCTCTCCCTATTAAAATTAAAATTGGAATTAATAGTTTTCTAGACAAATTCATTACTAAAACTCACAATACAGTGACCATCTCAAACAAGATATTTTTAAACAATTTATTCTTATGCTTATTGTTTAGATTTATTTTTAGAATTAAAAGTGTGGGGACCGGCCCAGAATAATAAGTTGGCTGGGCCCTAGGCCCGTCCGAGGACCAGTTCTTTTGAGGAGACATCGTGGCCCAAGCAATCCTTATTTAGGCCAACTGGGGCAAAGAGAGTCTGAGGAGTAATTACTCCTCGGACACTGCAAAATCCAGATCAAAGGTGCGTCCAAGCCACTGTAGTCCATCCCCCAAATACGTAAAAAGGAAGGAAACCCAAAATATCTCAGCAAAGGCTGTCACCACCACATTAAATGCATCACAACTACTCTCCTGGCCGCATTAATAAAGAGAAGACCCCTGAACAGTGCTACCTTGGCCACTGCAACTCACAAAGAATTGATAAGGGTGTCTAATGGGACAGGTGCTCAAGTAGGGGTTTGGATGATCAACAAGTGTAAAACCCAGATGATAGGAGATGGCCTATATAATATGTAAAAGTCCCCCAAGAGAAAGGGACGGAAAAAAAAGGAGAGGAGGAACACAGAAGAGAAATTTTACTGTGTTAATATATGCCTAGGAATGAAGTTTCGAGCCTGATCACTTAAGAGGGATCTTTCTTCACGTCCATCTTTTTCGTTCTTCTTTCTATATTTTCTTAACCCATGCAACAAACCGTTTAAGCTAACTGAAACCAAGTTCTTTAGCCCATACTCTACAAAAAGTTCATTGTGTGAGACTTTTTGGACCAAGACTTGACCAACAAGGATTGGGCCACTAGAATTGTGCACCTACAAAAAGGTTTAAACTTCTTTTTCTAAAACATGTATCGCTTATAAAATATTAACTTACAATACATTTTACATTTGCACATACAAGAAGAAGTTTGTAAGGACACGATTCTCTGGCGGCCCAATAAGGATGTTGGGCTCGCGCACGGAAGATCCCTCACAATATAATTTGTAGAGAGTGGGCTTAAAAAGCTAGCCGCTGGTCGCGGGGCGATGTCCGATCCTGGTTTTAGAGGAATTCAGGTAGAAAAAGGTGTTGGGCCTGAACATTTAAGCCCTAAGACGTCGCACCATATGGGATGGGACTCCTCGGAGTTGATCCGAGGACCATTGAGGCCTAACCCCGGTTATCCAAAGACGGACTTTCTTCAGTGAAGTCCGGTGTTGTTGAGATGTTCTCTCCCATGTGATCCTCCTTTTTCGGAGGTGGGATGGGATCCCCTTTAGATTTACTTGCTTTCTTCTTTTATACTCGTTTGTGTTAATTGTCCTTCGTTCACGTGTAGGGTCAATCTTTACAAGACTGATATTTGTCCCATCAGTCTAATCCCAGAATTGTTGGGTATGGTTGATAAGGCTGCAGAGTACAGCTCTGTCATGTGTTGGGTCTTATCTGGAAGGGTAGTAAGGATAACTTCCCCAAGATTTTTGGATCTCCTTACAAATTCGTCTCTATACCAGTTTTACCCCTTTATTTCGGTGGGATTCAGGATCTGCCGAGGACCAAACTGTCCTCGGCTGCCTTCCAAAATTGTTTTGTGCTCTGTACTGTAGAGCTTGGGCCACAACTCTCCTCGGACTGGGCCTTCGGATTTTCCAGGAGCAATCGGGCTTAGTCCTTAAATTATTGGGCCCCACAATAGCCCCTCAAAACCCTTCTATCCGACTTCCGGGTTGGAAGGGAGGGTTTTGGCAAACCCGGGCCCTTAATACGGTTTGTTTAGTTCAACCCCGCATTTATGTGAGCGGTTTTCCACCTGTCCAGGAGGTTAGCCGGTTTTCTAGGGATTCTGTTTAATTTGCTCGTGATCTACTCCTGTTGCTTGGCTGTCCCAGTCGTGCCCTTAATGAATCCCCTTTACGAGGCTCATTTATGTCCGGCGGCTCATTTGATAAGGTGGGGAAGTGGAACGGACGCCTCTTTTTTCTTCAGATTCCTTTGGGAAACTTGAATGCATTTAATACCCTCCGTTCTGCCCTTCCTATAAGAAGGCAAGCAGGAGGCCATCACTTTCGTGCAGACTCCTCTCCTTCCCTCTGAGATCTGAAACCCGTAGCCTCCTTTAGCGCCTGCTTAGCCCATTTGTTATACGCCATATCAGTACACGCCTGCCATAACGAACGATGAAGGAACCATGCCCTTCCTCAAAACACCATGTTCCGATAAAACTTGAAATGGCTCGATCGGGGCAAGGGTGGCGTAGACTTAAGATCTGTCCCGCCTCTCTTTCAGCCAAAATCCGAAGCAGGGGCTCGTCATGTCAAACTCTTGGCGTGACTGAGTCGAGAACACCCAATATCAGCACCACTCGGCTCCTCACGAGCGTACCTAACATGGCACCAGTGTGTTAGGAGTCAGGGTTGAGGCAGGGGCGAAGTGCTTCTGCTTCTCCCTTTCCTTGCTCACTGGTGCCCTCCTCCGTCTTCCTCTTATAGTCTTCCCAGCACCAGTTCCGCCTTGGTGCTGTCCTTCTCCCTCTTTTACTCCTCTCTTTGTCTTTTCATTTCTCCCACTCTTCTTCTCCTCCTTCTCTTACTCATGTCCTCCATCTTCTTCATTGATTTCTTCCTTACTATTTCCTTCTTCTTCGTTCTCTTTTTTTTTTTGAAGTGAGTTCTTCTTTTAGTATGAGCAACACTAAGACAGAGATTGGAGAGACTTTGAAGACAAGTTCAAAAAGGCGCTTGATCGTTTGCTTATCTGTACTGTGGATGTTAGTATTGCTTCAGCAGCCCCTCTTTTGTATAGGCTTGTTGAAGCCTCTTTTTGTACATTGTAATAATTTTTCATATTAATAAAAGTTGTTTCTATTTCACTTTACATGTTCTGTCTCTTTGTTTTTATAAATTTGCAAGTGCTGCTCTGCTCAATAATACCGCATCTAAATCAATGACGACTAAGACCAAAATACTTAATAATAAAAAGATGTTGCCATAATCTTAATAGGAGTGCTTGGCACAATAGGGCAGACCAATAAAAAGTAGTACTTAGCACCTTGGCTTGGGTCCGAGGACCATACAAGGCCTCGGTTATGTCCAGAACTTGTAATAATAATAATTTTTGTACTTGGTTTCCCCATAGGTTTGAGTCCGAGGACCATACAAGGCCTTGGTTCTGTCCAAAACTTGTAATAATAATAATTTTTTGTATTTGGTTTCTCCATAGGCTTGAGTCCGAGGACCATACAAGGCCTTGGTTCTGTCCAAAACTTGTAATAATAATAACTTTTTGTACTTGGTTTCCCCATAGGCTTGAGTCCGAGGACCATACAAGGCTTTGGTTCTGTCCAAAACTTGTAATAATAATAACTTTTTGTACTTGGTTTCCCCATAAGCTTGAGTCCGAGGACCATACAAGGCCTTGGTTCTGTCCAAAACTTGTAATAATAATAACTTTTCGTACTTGGTTTCCCCATAGGCTTGAGTCCGAGGACCATACAAGGCCTTGGTTCTGTCCAAAACTTTATGCCCTTCCCTTTTTCTCTTTGCACCTGTCTTTCCTCAGGTGTCTCATAAGTTGCCGAGCAGGAAGTTGTCCTCGGTAACGGTTATTCCTTGGTGTGGGCCATAGTCCGCGGGCTTCCATGCAGAACGGGCCTGGGCCGCGAATTTATTAGGCCCACAGATTTAGAGGCATTTCCGTAGTCTTTGGTCACGTGGTACTTTTTGGCGTCCCAGTATTCGAGGTGCGTCTTCACGAGACTCCTTTAATCTCAGGGTTGCAGACGGCATTGGAAATCGAGCCGGAGACATTTTGTCTGTAGCGTTCCTTGGGACGCTGCGTGAATTAAATGCCATCACCTCATCTTTTAAATAAATAGGAGAGAAGGTTGCTTTACTTTCACACGAATTCTTCAGTCTCCCCTCTTAGTACATCATGTTTGAGGCGAGGATTGGGGCAAAGGAGCTCTCTCCGCCACGAAAGCGTCGTGTCTTCCTGCGACTCCAGATAGTGAGGTGCGGGCCAGGGAGGCGTAGACTCAAGAGAATATTTCAGTTCGAGAGAGGGGAAAGGATGTTTCTCCCTCTTTTAGTCAAAATCCGAAGCAGGTTCTGGTCATGCCAGATTTTTGGTATGCCCGAAGAAGGAATTTCCGCCATCAGCGCCGTTTGCCTTGTAGTAGGCAAATTTCTGCGGGGGCTTCCCAACTTCCGGCTCCCTGCATCTTTTCCGTAGATGGTGTTAGCCTGAGGTCAGGTTCTTTGGCTGCCTGAGTTATGGGCATGTAGAAGCGTCGAGGAATAGTTTCCTTAGACGACATCTTGGAACAGTAGCCAACCTTTCCTCTGAGATATCTCCTCGGCACCATCTTCACTCTTTTGTACTTTTCTTTTGCTTACGCAGTTAACTCTAATGTAAGCTGGTTTCAGCTTTTATTGTACACTGTACTGTTCTTTTGTCTTAATAAAAGATGTGTTTATTTCTTTATACATACTTTTTTTTTTTTTTGCAACTACCACTTTGGGTCTGAATATTAAGTCTAAGCCTGCCTTTAACAATATTCTGGACGGAAGAACACTTTAATACAAACCCTTATTAGTTTAAACTCGCAAATATTATCAAGTATAACAATGGCAATCCTCAATAGATTGAATTCATGGAACTAACCGAGATAGCTGCTGAGCGCTGCGTGATGCACGCTAGACGAATATCCGAGAGGGCAGCCGAGCAGCGATGGATTTGGATCGTGCCCTTGGGGTAACATACTGTGCCGTATCGTATTAGCCCCTTTGGCACTGGGGATCTGAGGGTAGACCGGGGAGCCCGTGCAATTAAAGATTGACCCAACTGTTAACGAGAAGTTCTCTTCGGATGGATTTTGAGGTTTATATGCCATAGTAGTTTCTTTCTCTTTTTTTTTAGTTGGTTTCCCCATAGGCTTGAGTCCGTGGACCATGCGAGGCCTTGGTTCTGTCCAAAACTTGTGGTCTTTTTTATGTACTTGGTTTCCCCATAGGCTTGAGTCCGTGGACCATGCAAGGCCTTGGTTCTGTCCAAAACTTATGATCTTTTAATGTACTTGGTTTCCCCATAGGCTTGAGTCCGAGGACCATGCAAGGCCTTGGTTCTGTCCAAAACTTATGATCTTTTAATGTACTTGGTTTCCCCATAGGCTTGAGTCCGAGGACCATGCAAGGCCTTGGTTCTATCCAAAACTTATGATCTTTTAATGTACTTGGTTTCCCCATAGGCTTGAGTCCGTGGACCATGCAAGGCCTTGGTTCTGTCCAAAACTTATGATCTTTTTATGTACTTGGTTTCCCCATAGGCTTGAGTCCGAGGACCATGCAAGGCCTTGGTTCTGTCCAAAACTTATGATCTTTTTATGAACTTGGTTTCCCCATAGGCTTGAGTCCGAGGACCATGCAAGGCCTTGGTTCTGTCCAAAACTTATGATCTTTTAATGTACTTGGTTTCCCCATAGGCTTGAGTCCGAGGACCATGCAAGGCCTTGGTTCTGTCCAAAACTTATGATCTTTTAATGTACTTGGGCCACAGCTCTCCTCGGACTGGGCCTTCGGATTTTCCAGGAGCAATCGGGCTTGGTCCTTAAATTATTGGGCCCCACAAAGTTATTTAAAATTAAAATTGACAACATCATATTTAAGATTGCTTATCTCACAAGAAAGATTAAGTGAATTAACGACATAATTAGTTAAAAAGGAAATCTTAGCAGACCTTGAACACAATACATAATTAATAGCAATCTTGCATCTCAAAAAGTGATAAAAATATTTTTTAAATGAAATAAATATCAAAACATAAATATTATTAAATTAATATTTAACAAATAAGAGAACACTCCAAATGTTTTGAGTCAATCCTAAATTGGGCCTTATTATTGCATGCCACAAATTTGAGCAAAGTTTGAAATGAATATTTTGAAGCTAAATTGAGGTATTTGACAAAAAATATATCATTTAGAATTTGCAAGTTTATATATATATATATATATATATAGATAGATAATGCTCCACACATATGAAAAATCATCATAATAATGTGGCCATATATTAAATCAAATGTATTTAACATGCCAATAACATGGTTAATATTTCATGATTTTTGCATCATAGTATTAGTACAAAAAAATCAATTCAATTGAGGGTAAAATTGTTTTAAAAAAAACACAACTATTTATTTGATAGTTTTGCAAAGAAGTGTTTAGCAAGAACTATATTTAGGATATTGGAATAAACTAATAATTTGCACATAAAAATAAAATGTAAATTATCCTCTTAGGCCCCAAAATATGTTGAGTCGACTCTAGATCCAACATATAATATTTTACACATTCATACATTGATTAGACCATAATTTACGTAAACTTTGGCCAATAATTATTTTTTCTATTATGAATTTAGCACCCTAGCATAATAATTTAGTTTCACATGAACGGATTCGAATACTATCCTATTAAAATTTAAGAACTTTATCCTAACCTATTCTATAATCCTATTTAAATCTATCCGTTTAGTAGAGACAAATGGTTGGATGAGGTTAGGTTGACCAAAAATTTTAACATTTAAAATCCAATTAAATACCAAAATAACTACAAATAACAAAAAGATTGACAATCGAACTCGAGCAAGAAAGGATAGGGAAAAAAGTCATCTTTATTCAATGGAGATCCTTTCTGTTAACATGAGATCCAACAAGATTGTCCCGATCATAATGGAAAGTGAGATCGCTTTTTGATGGAGCTGGATCAAGAAGGCGAGAAGTTTGCCAGTCAATGACAAAGACTGATATTTCTGGGCTCGTGGTTTAGTTTACTCGATAGAGTATGCAAATTTTACTCATTTTGTTTTAAAATAAAAAATGAAAAAAAAGGTAACTTCTTAACTTAATTTTTGTTATATAATACAATAAATTTATTTCAAGTTTTTTTTTTTTTTGTTCAAATAAAATATAGAACGTAGTAAATTTTTTATTAAAATTTATATTTGAACTAATGATAAGTTTTATAAGAAAACACATTGAAGTGATTTCAAATGGGTTAAGTTAAGAAGTATTTGGCTTATGTCCATTGCTTTAAAACACTAAAAGCCACACATAAACACTCCCATGTTCCTAGGACGAAGCGAAAAACTCACTAGACCCAAACTATCATTATCCTTATATTTTAAGCGAGAAAGTCTAAGACTCTAGAGACGAAATATAATCTCATAACATATTCATAACATTCTTATTTTGAATTTTGATTGATTTAAGTATAATTTTTAAATTTATTTTATTTTATTCTAACATATGGTGGTTTGACGCATCATTTTTTATGTACTTTGAAAACTCATTTTTGGCTCAAACTATCCATATATAAGACTAGCAAATAATATCCATATATAAGACTAGCAAATAAGATGGTGCAGCGTGTGTTTGAAAATTAGAATTAAAATTGCTTCAAAAAAAAACAAAGAGAACCTGTCACAGGTAAGATGGCATTGGCAGCACGTTCATAGCATGACATCAACTAGAACCCGTGAAAGATGTATTCAAAGTCTTTGTTTTTTTTTTTTATTGGTGGGTGGAGAACTGAAAGTGGATGGGCATGTGGATCCATGTTTTAAATTTGAAGTTCACTGGTTTTGGCATTTTGTTGAGGGCTTTGCTTTACTTTTGAGTGGTGGAATTCCAATTAAGAATGATCAGCAAAGCTGACTGAGTCATCTGTGTTAGGAAAAGGTGTTCAAATTCGAGTTTGAAAATGCAGCAAAGTGTTAGCTTTTAGAAATACGAAAAAGTTGTAGACTCGAGAGTTATAGTACTACTATGTAGACTCGACAGATTACTGGTACTATTCAGATCACCTGGCCAGTGACAAAGAGCTCAATTACAACTTTACAAGTACTCTTCTGTTTCTCGTGGACCCATTTATGACACCAATAGGAGGCAGCTCCACTATTTTGCGAGGCATTTCATGTGGGTTTGAGTTTTTGACCAATATTGTTAAATGTCAATGCAACTTGTTTGTGCCTGTGAGGACTTTGCCAATTCTTGTGATTTGTGATTGCCTTGCCCCCAAGAATACTAGACTTTAACATTACAAAATCTTAACGTGAGTGGAAAATTAAGAAGGGTTTTATACGCCCTTAGCACATATATTAATAAACTATATTAGAAAAAAAATTTATAAAAAAATAAAAATATGATTAATTTTTTTGACAATTTTTTTAATTTCTTATAAAAAGTCCTTAACTGGAACCAATTAAGAATTCACAGCACTGATTTATAAAAAGTACAAAAGATAAAGTGATATGGAATAAAGAATACTACAAATGAGTTTTAATTAGTAACATTTCATTGTCTTATAAAAGAAAGGTAAATCACTATCTTATTGAAAAATAAAGGTAAATGATAAGGTTGTGGTGGATTAAAAATATGTTGAATATGTGTAGTTTACCAATTAAAAAAAGTTTAAGTAAACCTTTTGGAAGAACTTTAAAATGTTATTACTAATAATCTTTTTTTTTTTTAATTTTAACTTATTTTTGTAGATTAAATAGTATAAAATAAAAAATTTCACCTCAAAGTCTCAAACAAACAAAATAATAATCATTTTATAATATGGGTTTTGAACTAAATCTAAAGACAAGTATAGATTTAAAAATGCATGGACGTATCACGTATCAACAGCTCTTGGTAACAAATCTTATCCGTAACATTTACAAGAAAGTGTAGAGATGACAATTTGTCTCTACTCATAACCCGTGATAGTTGCCACCACAGTATACCTAAAAACTAAACTAAATGACTTTTCATTATCTTGATAAAAGAAAGGTAAACGATGAGGCTGTGGATTCAAAATGTGTTTTATGTGTGTAATTTATAAATTAAAAAAAAAATCTAACTAGACTTATAATTTTAAAAATTATTACTATCAATGCAACTTCTTAAATTTAAAATTATGCTTTGATGTTAAGATTTAAAAAGTTATACAGTATAAAAATAAATAAATTAACCTCAAACAAAAGAATGCAAATTAATAATCTTTTTAAAATATGAGTTTTGAACTATTTTTGGTGACAAATTGGCTTGTTTGGTAATGTTGTTAATAACGTTGTTTGTATTTTTTAAAAACAAATATAGATGAAAAAATATGTGAAAATTCGTATAATGTTATTTAAAATTGAAAACTATTGTTTAAGTACATGTACCAAACAACGAGATTTGAAAAACTAAAAGTAAAGATGTATGAATAGCTTTTGGCAACAAATCTTATCCATATCATTTACAAAAAAAGTGTAGAGATGACAAATTATTTCGACCACACACCTTAACAATTGCCACTAAAGTTTTTTTTTTTTTTTGAAAAGGAGCCACTAAAGTATTTGAAAAGAAGTCAATAACTTTATGCAATTTAAGAAGGTACATTTTGTTTTAACATGGTTTTTTTTTAATAAAAATATTTTTATCTAGTGACGGGACATTGGATCTTGCAAAATATTTTTCAACAGAAAAATAATTTCAAAAAAGTGATTAACTTTTTGTTGTTTTTTTGTCAACTTGAAAATGATTTATAGTGTCAAGTAATTACAATGGTGATGACAGCGAGCTAGTGGTGGTCGGTGGCAATTATAATGACCGATGGGTTCAGTGATGGTAGTTAATGAACGATAACAACGGGTAAGTTAAGTGATACGTAGTGGTGGTCGATAGTCGTCTGACAACTAGTGATAGTGGCTAGGCTAATAATTATAGACTTAGATAACAAGAGAATGTAATAATAGCACCATATAAGAGTTGAAGATTGCAAAAGTGGAAAAATAAAACACAATCAAGGTACTTTAGGAATCGTTAGCATCTTGAGGTCATCTCCGAGGAATTCATTCATATAATAATTCAGTATGTGTGAGACGGGGTGATTGCACATGTCTAAAAGAATAGTCAGATACTTAAAGAGGTTTATCAAAAAAAAAAAAAAAAAAAAGGAATTGTCTTCCACCATTTTAATGTGAATTTGTTTTAACCATTAATTTTTTTATTATTAACATTTTCAATTATATTAATTATTAAATACTAGAAGATATAGAAAACTTTTTATCTTAAAAAGAAAAAGAAATGGCAGCCCCGTAATTGAGTAAATTAGAAAAGGGTATTTCGGGCAAACTGAACTAAATAGATCTAAGCAGTAAGCATAAAAATCCAGCTCCCATTTCCTTTCTCTCTCTCTCTCTCTCTCTCTCACACACACACACACACGCACGCACAGTCTGTTGTGCGCTTCGGGTCTCACAGCCAAGCAAGCAAGCTAAGCTTAGATAGAGAAAAGATAAAAGGTGAACTCTTTATCTTTCCTCATTCTTTGAATCCCCACCCAAAAATCTAGGGCTTTCTCTTTACTCTTCTCTCACTTCCCATCTCAGAATCTCACTCTCTACATTATTAACTTCCTTAATTCTCGTCCTTTACTACTACTAAACTCTCTGCTTACTTCACCTTTTACGTTCACCTGGTAATTTACTTTTCAATATTGCATTTTTCTCTTCTAGATTTTCTCATACTCTGCATTTATATATTTTTTGTTATTATTTTGGCTGCATGTGTTGGATCTTGAAGCAGTGGAAAAATTTGTTTGCTTTATGTGGTTTTTTTTGTGTTTATTAGCCCGATTTAAGTCCAGATTTGGAGTAATGTTGGTCTTTCCTTAGTCAAATGATGTTGGAGTTTGAAATTTTTGTTTTTGTTTCTGGGTTTTTTTGGGTCGGGGAATTAGGTTTGACTTTGAGTGTTTTTTTTGGTTTTGGGTCCCCCATTTCCCTTGTTTGCTTGCCGAGAAAGAGAGGTAAAGTATAGGAAAATGTGATCTAATATAAAAATTAAAAAAAGAAAATTGGGTAATAAAATATAATATAATTGGAGTAATGTGGGTTTTGGAATGTGGGTGTCTTTTTCAATTTGCGTTGAAGAGTTGCTTCATAAGTCGCTGAATGGCTAGGTAGGAATGGAAATACTAAAGCTGATTTTTTGGTTGAGGTGTCTGAGTTCGTTTTGAATGCCTTTAAAAAATAAGGCTTTAATCGGCTCTTTGTAAGTAGTTCTGAAAAATTAATAATATTTCCACAATAACCCAGTTGCTGTTATGGTCTGTGCATCTTTTGGTCATGACACGTTGAAAGAAATGAATGGTCTTTTCAAGGATCTGATTTATAGTGTAATCTTTGATGTTTTTCACTTTTTGAAGTGTTGGGACTTGTGATTTCTTCGTGTACTGCTAGAATGATATACATGATTTTCATAACATATGTCTCTTCTCTGATGCTGATCCTCGAAGCTTAAAATGATCAAACCAAGTAACTTGATCATGAACATATAATTTTTTTCTACCTTGTTTGGCAGTTTTTTTTGGGTACCAAATTTTGGGACTAAGGTTTTTTTGTTGTTGTTGTTGTTTGGTAAATATGAGTTAGTTTATCCTTTTTTAGATCATGAGAAGCCCAAATTCTTCTTCTTCTTCTTTTTATTTATTTATTTTTATTTTACAGTTAAAATTGTTTTGTTCTTTTTCTTTTTATGCATTGGATTCTTTGGTCATACTTCTTGGGTGAAATAAGTATTTTCTTCTCTTACCTTAAAATGATTTGTTCTTTGTGTCAATGAAATTAGGTTTTGCAAAGATGGAGAGCATGCATAGCTTTTGGCAATTGGGTGATGAGCTTCGAGGACAATCAAAAGTCTCAGAGGATCACAAATGGTTAGTGGCTGCTTCAAAATTGGCTGAGCAGACAAGGATAAAGGGCGAGCGCATGAATAACCTTGATCTCTCCAAGGGCCCAACTGAAATGAGGATAAGGGAGAAGTTTGGGTTCCAGGAAGACAACAAATTTGAAAGCCTCAACTTCAACATGTTGAACTTGGACTCTAAATTAACTGAAAGTGTGAACAAAAGTTCTTCCCTCAGGAACGGTATTTATAATATGAATGCAGTTTATCAGAAAAACAATGCAACCCTTATGGGAAACATAATGGGTACCAAGTATAGTGGCAATAACCTCATCAGCAAAGCATCCAACGACAACATCAATAACAATAACTCCAACAACTCCACCACCAACAACAACAATGAAAATGCCAACTCCAACAATGCAGTTGACAAAAGGTTCAAGACCTTGCCAGCAACAGAGACACTCCCACGGAATGAGGTGTTGGGGGGATACATCTTTGTATGTAATAATGACACAATGCAGGAAGATTTAAAGCGACAGCTATTTGGTAATCTTCTCTTTTATATCTTTTCCTGGACTTAAACAGAAGTACCTAGGCATCAATAGTTCTGACATGTATTTAGGAATCTTTTATATAATGTTGTGATTATACTCATCCATCAAAAGGAGTTTGTATGTTTTTGCCAGTGATTGAAGAGGGATTTTGAAATTATAATCAGCAGTTCAATGGTCCAAAACCGAGTACTTAATACTATAAGATGGAGTGCCACATATTTGAGGAAGATGATTGCACGTATTCATATTAGAGTGTTATTATAGTGGCTGTTTAAGTTTAGTATTTTTTTTTTTTTTTTTTTTTCAGTTATTGATCATATCAGGTGAATGACTTGTGTATGTTATTATTGCATTCATTTTATAGGTTTGCCTCCAAGATATCGGGATTCTGTTCGGGCAATAACCCCAGGCTTACCACTGTTTCTCTATAATTACACTACTCACCAGTTGCATGGAATCTTTGAGGTTTGTTCTCATTTGTTCCTATTTATTGCATTTATTTCCTTTGAAATTCTCTTGGTAGTACAGGGTCAGTTAGATTGTCAGATTTTCTGCAAAATTGATTATCATATCATTATTTTCCCCGTTATTTGATCGAGAGACCACAGTTTGGCTTTAGATTGTTTTATTTTCATTCTTTTGATAGTTGGGGTAATAACTGATAAGTTTTATCTTATAAAAAAAACTGGCAAGTGTTGTATTGGTCATCTGCTTTTGTATTTTTCCTGCCTGTTAATGGGCACAAGCTTGTGAAAAGAGCATATTAGCAGTTGTTGAACAAGGTTTAGGGGGAGGATGGCCAATGGGCAGTAGGAGTTATTGTCCAGTATATTACTGTTTTCATCAGAGATTGTTAGATATCTGGAATCCATGTTAATTTAGTTACCTCTTTTTGTTTCCTTTTCCTGTTTTCTTTCCTCCTTTCTTCTTTACAATATGTCACGCATAGGCAAAGTTTCTCTCCCTAGAGGAATTATGAGGTTAATTAGTTTTATGCTCAACTTTGAGATTGATTGCGTGTTTTTTGATAATGGTTAGGCAACAAGTTTTGGGGGATCCAACATTGATCCAACTGCTTGGGAAGATAAAAAATGTAAAGGCGAGTCAAGGTTTCCAGCTCAGGTATAATTTAGATTTATGAATTGGAAAGCTTTGTTTGTTTGGTGTATATGGGAGATATCAATAGCTGATGGAACTGTTTAACCCATTTAAATAGGTGAGAATCCGTGTTAGAAAAATATGCAAGGCTTTGGAAGAAGATGCCTTTAGGCCAGTCTTGCATCACTATGATGGCCCCAAATTCCGTCTTGAGCTCTCAGTTCCAGAGGTATATTGGATATCCTTGATTATCATATTCATCTTCTTTCTTTTTTTATTTTCATGTCATTCTGATGACCATAAATTTTTATTCCATGATTTTGCAGACCCTGGATCTATTAGACCTCTGCGAACAAGCAGGCACTGTTGCATAAGCAATATGTAAGCAGAATTGCAATGTAGTAGGTTTTTGTGGTGCATGTCAGCTGTGTGCTTTTCACAGATTTTCCATAGAGCGCAAGCTTCGGGGATAAGTCTGGTTGGGCAAATGTTCTTGAAAAAATATAGGTTAAAGTGTGTGTGAGCCAGCTGAATAAATAGTCTTGTATCTTGTGAGGATACTTGTTAAGTTGCATGACATTTGATAGCATTATAAATGTTACAGACAGAGTTTTAAGATGTAAAAGAGAACAACCTCTGTGTGTAATGCTAATAGTCCTCTAAATATAAAGGGCTTGACGCGTTTATCATTTGTGATTATGAACACAGTTCCAAAAAACTATTTTCTGTTTTTTTATGTGTTTGGTTAAAAATGGACAGCATTCTCGACCTTGTGGTGGTGGCTAGTAATCGAATTCAAATCCTATTAGTTTGGCAGTATCGATCTTCTAGCATTTAGAGGCCGGCCCCTTAGCTTTGTTTAGTGTGAACTATGATTGGCAATTTGGCATATTGGAATGCCCCTTCAAATTTTTTTTCTCCTTTTTCTTTACAAGCAATAGAAACTTACTATATGCTCATTTAATATGAAAATAATCGGACAAAAGTATTCATAAATAATAGAAATGATCGTTAATGCCAAGGAGTTGGTCCAATGCTATTTCGCTAGTCCTGAAACTCGCCGTATACTCATTCAATATGAAATTAATAAAACAAAGTGTTCGTAAATAATATGAAATGATCGTAATTCCAAGGAGTTGGTTCAATGGTTTCCATGTCTTATATGATCCATGACTCTTCGATTCAATGTATTTGGAGTCACTCCTAAGGAATTTGTTTATGTTATTGTCTGATATGTGGGGTGGTGAGATTATAGTCCCTTAGAGATTAGTCAAGCTCTCTAAGATTTTTAGAAATGTGCCTGCCTATGTTTCTCCATGCCATTTGAGCTATGCCTATATTTCTCCAAAATACTAGAAAATGTCAATTGAGCGCGAAAGTACCAACAAATGTCAATAATGTCAATTGAGCTCTATCCTATTGGCAAATATCACCTTGTTATTCATTTAATAAAGTCAAATAATTGTGTTTATATAACCAGTTAAGACTCAAATGTTTATCAACAGTGTAACACCTAGCATATTTAGGAAATTAGGATTCCAGCCTTCAGCTAAAGCCTAGTTCGGCTATAAGATATTTTCCCTTCTAGATAAGCCGACTGCCGAGTCTCTTTCATTTCTCTCTATTCTCTATGGCATAAATCTCCAGCTTTAATGGTTGGGAATTGGGATTTAATTATTAGAGAAAAAAAAAAGTGGGGGGTTCAAAACTTTATAGCGGTGGCCGACAAAAACTCGTACATAGACAAAGTACTAGTGAAAATCGAATAAGCTCTTCTTTCTTTTTTAAAATTTTCCCATCTTTTTCAGATGAGAGGATAGAATTGTTTGAATAAAACCTAAGACACGAGATATGAAAATAATCACAAATTGACATAAATATCATAAATTTTCATAGTATAAAGCAGATAAAATCCAAAGCTAAAGACGTAGACTAGAACTCTAAGCATTACTCAAATTCAACAACCTAACCATCTTAACATATCCGTTAACACTGCCTTCCTCCATTTCAATTGCAACATTCAACTTCTTTCTTTAGAAAAAGGAACTATATACTATTAAACCTCAATAACAAAAGACCACATATGACATAAAAATTACTTTTTTTTTTGGTAAGAATTGCTAGAGTTTTATTATTATTATTTTGACAAAAGGAGTTTTATTATTCACTGTCTGAACATATCCGTTAACACTGCCTTCCTCCATTTCAATTGCAACATTCAACTTCTTTCTTTAGAAAAAAGGAACTATATACTATCAAACCTCAATAACAAAAGACCACATATGACATAAAAATTACTTTTTTTTTTGGGTAAGAATTGCTAGAGTTTTATTATTATTATTATTTTGACAAAAGGAGTTTTATTATTCACTGTTAAATCCCGTATATATGTCTTGTGATACACTCTGGACTGGCCGGAACTGTTCAGTGTCGAAATTAAGAGTTTAATTCAGGTAGGGGGACTTTTTTTTATCATCTAATGGTATGGGATTGTATTCAAAAACCAATAAACCAGAGTTAGCAGTCTCCCTTACCCAAATTCGCAAGCTGAACATAGAATAGAGGACATACAAAGATCCAACAGTGGACCGATTAAAGTATTTGTCATTAAGAAGTATTATTACAAGCATAAGGAACCACTTCCTACAATAACAGCAATAAAATGATGAAACTTTTCTCAAGCATTGGGCTACCTCTTCCAGAAATTACAGCTGTCTCAACCCCTAGAAACCTAGTATCTGCTCGCTGAACAAAGGCTTCTTATGATTCAACTTTTGTAACTTTCATAGAGCTCATGCTAGACAACAATGCTGGCGTATCAGAGAGCTGCCGACACAAGGAATTTACGAATTCTTTGCAACAGTTCAGCCTTTATAGAATCAGGAACGGAGGCTGCATGGACAGAGGGAGATGTTAAGGAGTCCTAAACACAAGTGTACAATTGAAACCACAAACTAATTTGAAGGATTGAACTACATGAACAAGGCATTACACCATGAAAATAAAATCCGGGCAATTGTATAAATTAATGTCCATGACCATCTAATAGCCAGCCAATCACCTGGATTTTTATGACTCCAGTATAAATTTTAAATCAACGCTTATAATGAGATAAAACAGTTATGCTCTTTAAATTAAGCTTAGCCTCACTGTGAAAAAGGTTCAGAAGTAAAGGGTAACATCAGAGTTAATTTGCAAGAACCAACCCTTTGCCACTGGTCCACTACACTACCAATCCATGTCAATGACATTGCCTGCCACTTCCTACACCCTAGTTGATACTATCACTGCATTCTGCACCCATCCCAGATGCTTCTCACACTCTAATTGAGAATATCAGCGCTTTATTTACACACCGTGTGGACTCTGTTCATCTGTCATTTCTATTTTATAAGAATCTCTTGAAATTCTCTGTCTCACCACTAACATTGCATCATGCACATATCATGCATGCATTGTTTATCCACTAGGTTATTCCTAAAAGATATAAAACTGAGAGAGAGAGTTTATAAAAAAATACATATTTTTATTTATTTTTTATTTTTTTATAAATAAGAGTTTATAAAACAAGACATAGAGAAATTTCTTAAAAGCATGAGCAAATTGCTTAACTTAAAACTAAGTATGCCCAAGATCCAATAAGAATAAGAATAAGGTGTTCCAAGCAGTCATGATTAAGTTGCTTCCTTATTATAGACAATTACAATTTAAAAAAAGAAAAAAAAAGACAAAAGAAAAAGAGGGAACCATAGGAAAGAAAAATAAAAATCCTTACCTCTGCCCTTTGGAGTAATTACATGCACAAGGTCATCCACTGTAACATTATTTCTCCCTTTCTTCTTTATAAATGCCCTGAGGTTAATAAGAAGAATGAGATGGATTCCTAAATGTTACAATGATAAATAAAAAAATTGATAAGGATAACTAGATACCATTACTAAATTTTTTTTTTTTTTTCTTTTTGTTCCAATAGTTCAAATTTCTTGAATAGTAAAAGGACCTTAGAACCTGTGTATGAGGAAGTAAAACGACTACAACTATGTTAGTGATGCTAAGCCAAAAACCAGGTTTATGGTCTTAAAACATAGAAACATCACCAAGTGAAAAGGGAGCATTCTTGACATAATATATACACCATGCTCAAGAGGAACCTCAATTTACCCTCTCATCCAGCACTAGGATGAACACAATTGAAAAATTACTAAAAAGCATACATTTGAAGTAACAGCAACAATAATGTGCAGCATGCACCCCTGATTTAGCACTTTTCTCCTTTTACTAATAATAAAGTTGCATCTAAACTGCAAGGTAAGCAGGCTTCTAATCTACAGAAGGGTCGATGTAGTAATGTCAGTCCGCTCTGTTGTTCGCTTGTATGTCATATTTACTATGAAGCTTCCTATCAGGCTATTAGCAAATGTAATTGGTTCAACTCATATGTGATCAATTTCCCATGAGTCCATACATGAATAAAAAGCCTCTTAACTGGAGATGTCATAAAGACACATGCAAAACCATGTTTAATGATTAAATGGACTTCTGCCTAATCAAGCTATGTTTTTGGCATTATGCAAACTAAATTCAAATCTATTAATCTACTAAGACTTTTATGGCCCTCTTTCTCAAGCATATCTGAGATTAACAATGTAATAGATCTTATTGATCTTCTGCAAAAAGAAAAAAATTAAACGATGCGCACATAGACAGGAAGAATTTGAAAAGCGCAACATCTGGTCAGCTTGTAGCTAAACATATCCTATCCAATCCATCCCAGTTTCTCTCCAAAACTTTGAGAATAAAACAATTCTGATGTCAGAAATCTACTCGACAGAATTTCAATATAGTTCTGTTTCCTATAATCAAGGTTAAGTCAACAAATTAATCCTAACTCGAGCTCAAGACAATTTAGCCGGTGCTAAATGGACTACAGTCTGGTCCTTATCTCTACCACATAGGATTAAATTACTTCTGTGAAATCTCAAAGAATACCTATCCCCACTCTTCATGATATTTGAACTTACCAAGTGAGACATCACCCCACTTGCATGTGTTAATTGTGGGGTTTCCTATTCAACAAAGACACTATTTCTTTTTCATGGATTAATAATTTACTTCAGCAGTTACCACCCAATATATGTCACCTATCAAATTTCCATTCTATGACCAATATGAATGATGCAGGGAGTATGAAAACAATTTTATTTAATTTTGAAGTCAATCATATTCTTACTAATGGTCCACTGGATTCTAATTTAACTCTAATTAACTAATCAGCTTATTAGTATTTTATTTAATTTTCTCAAGTCAAGGTTTTTTTTTTCGTAATTCTATAATTAGGTTTTAGCCCAAATCAATTAAGGTTAGGGTTTAGTCCTAGTAGTTATGATTGGATGAATACAATTCTTTTTGAAATTCTCCAAAGGCTTGGGGCTAGCTCCAGGCAACCTTAGGTACTGACTTCTAGGTTTTTTTTATTTATTTTAATCCCTTTTCCCCCACTTGGTGCTAACTCCTAGGGTTTATTTTTTGTTCTTTAGTTTGTTTCCTGCAATTTTCTTTCGTTTTGTGCTACATCAATGAATCAAGTAGAAAACTTGCAATGACCATCAGTACCTTGATGTGAGGATCATCTTTATCAGTGATGAGGTGTTCTCAGGGTTTAAGAGAGTAAAGACTTAAAGACCTCCTTGATTCTAAGCCAAGTTGTGTTGCTTAGTGAAATCACGTCAATAATCAACAATCCCATTTCATTCCCAGTGCTAAAACTTTTAGCATACATGGAAACCCTCTATTAGGCTATATAGGTTTACCAATTTTGTAATTGATGAGCTCTTATATTCTTTCAATGAAGTTCTTTCCCTTTCACAATATAAAAACAAATAGTGATTTTCACCATCCCTTGAGCTAAGCTCAGTGTTTAAATTGTACAACACACCACTCTCCTATCTCACAATCTACATTTTATCTGTTTAAAAGTAGAAAGCTCTCCATTTGTTTTGAAATGAAAAGGGACCATTTTATAAAGAACATACAGTTTTTCAAGAACGTAAAGGCATACATGAGGCAATGTCATCTAATTTTAAACAACATGGTACTATATACAGCTTGGAACAGGATCCCTAGAGTTCATATCATGGTTAACTTTTTTTTTTTTTGATAGGTAAAAATGATAATACCACTCATATCATGGTCGACATTTTATTTTTTGCATATTGCGTCATTTAACAGCACTGGATACACTTTTGATTTGTAATATTTAACCTTTAGACTTATACAAAATTAAATCTTCAAAACTTCACCGTGAAAAAGTAATGCTTCAAATAGATAGTAATTTGAGAGAAAAATCAGAGCAGAAGCAAAAGCCCACCTGCAAATAGCTTTCATTTCATCCTTCCAACCACACTCTACAAGCCTTTCCCTCAAAAGCTCCATTAATCGCTCCTTTTCTCCGCTCTCAATCAACTGTTTCATAACATTTTCAATTCCTCAATACAACAAAATTTAAAGCCCAGTAAATGAAAATCCATGAATATAGTAGTTCAATTTCCAAACTTTGATTACAATAATGCTAAGTTTTACCCCCCAAAAAAAAAAAAAATCAGACCTTGATATTAATAGTTTCTTGAAGCGTTGGTTCTTTTTCTTGATTTTCTTGTACGTCTGGCGTTGGAGGACGATTCACCGATGGCCTCCTTTTTTGAAAAAAAAAAGAAGAAAAAGAAAATAGTGTCACTTGACCAAGGAATACACGAAATTAGCAAGTAATGGTTGATTAATCTATGTAAAGGAAATAGTTTTCCCGAGAAAAAAAAAATGAATACATATTTCAGGTCAAAGAGAATTCTCTGTCAAGATTGGAGAACTGACATGGTTTATAAGCTACCGCAAAGCGAGAAATCAGCGAGTGTCGAAGGAGTGATCTGAAGAGAAGAGGTAAAAAGTGAAGCTAATATATATTCTGACTAAACGGCGGCGTTTATAATTTCATCTAAGATTAAGAACTCCTTTGTAAAAGATTAATTTATACTTTTGGCCCTTAAGAATTGGGAGTGTTTTTATTTTAACCCTTTATGTTTCAACATTTTCATTTTGGCTTTTCACGTTAGATTCATTATTCCTCCTTAAATTTTAATTTTTTTATCCCTAAATTGTTGAAATGTTACGCTTTCCATCCGTAATTTTTTTGTCTCTAAATTATTATTATTATTTTTTTCATTTTTTATCCCTAAATTATTATTTTAAAAAAATATTTAAAAAGTTCAAGAACGGAAACAAAATTTAAACAAATTTTAGGTATAAAAACAACATTTTAGCCAACAATAAAAGTCTACATACACAAAAATGTTTTTTTTTTTTTTTTGAGAGATTGGTGTATAATAAAACGTTGTTAATAATTTAAGAGTAAGATTTAAGTATAGTACTTAAATGTTGTTCGTTAGGTTCCCTTTTTAAGATTCTGACATGTGAATTTTTTCTCATGAAATGAAAGTGTATTTTTTAGTTAAGTAGCCACATGACTAAATCTTAAAAGAGAAACATAAGGAATAATACGTAAAGTATTATACTTAAGTTTTGTCCATAATTTAATATAGATCCATGTGAGTGATGTTGCTTCAATCATAATTTATAATCCTAACATATTATGAAAAAAAATTGTGAAAAATATTTGTTCCTCACATTTCTTTTTCTTTTTGTTTTTTTTTTATAAAAAATATAATTAAGGGCCTAACTGGGTTCCTCACATTTCTTGAATAAAAAGGATGGGGATTGTACATTTAAAATCCTATAATTGAAGGATGGTTTTAAATTAAACCCTTCCCTCTTTTTCTTTCTTTTCCCATCTTAGAAATCACTCTAATTATTATTATTTTTATTTTTATTATTATATTAAAGTGGATGCTCAATCAAAAATTCAAATTAGTTTTTAATTGCATTCCAATTTTAAGAGATATAACACTTAAAATGTGTACTAATTTTAATTATTTAAAACTATTTTAACTTTCTAAAACTACTACTAACCCATTTTATTTAAATCTAATTTGAAAACACTTCCAATCCATTTAAAACTAATCTAGATTTTCATTTCCCTACAAAAAATTATTATTAGTTCAAATATAAATTAAAATGAAATTTTATTTATCATATTCTAAAAGAATTAGTTGTTCATATCTTATTTGAAAAATATATAAATGAAATAAGTTCATTGCATAGCAATGACAAAAATTAAGTTAAAAAGTAACAAGATATTTTACATTTTCTAGTATAAAAAATCATTAATGAACAATTTGCATACTCTATCAAATATTATCCTTATAAGATATTTTTTTTAAAGTTGTCCAAAAAAAAAATGATTAAGTAGTATTCAACTTAGGTAAGAATTTTAGTATACATCTAATTATTATAATGTTTTAAATGAATTCATATGTATGCATTTTTATTTGAACAATCCAAAAACATATATCTGGAATCATCAACAATGAATTTAAACATTCTAAAAAAAAAAAAAAACAATGAATTTAAAGATTTTGTTCTTAAATTATTGGCTGTGTTCATTCAAACCATAAATATTTAAAAATAATCCAATATTACATTTAAACTTATTTTTTCTATTGAATTAAAGTATTTTCTATAAAAACTGCATTAATTCTGAATCTCTGATTTTTTGAATTGAGTGATTTAATTAGTAGTTAATTTTAATTTTTACTAATACGACATCAAATAATTTGAAGTATAACGTGATTGGTTAAAAAAAAAAAAGACAAAAAATGAGGATAAGAAAAATCAAGGAATTAAATAATTGATACAATCAATTCATTAAAAATAAAATAAAATAAAATTTGAGTTTTGAAAAAAAAAAAAAAAAAAAAAATCAGACGAGGAGAACACAATAGTCAACAGAAAACGAAACGGCGCGAAGCCGTTGCCAGAAGTAGGCTGTGGACACAAATGTACACACGCCTCACTCCAAACATAGATCACGCTTCATGCTTGGCTGTGTGTGTCTCTCTCTGTGTCTCTTACTGTGTTTTCACTTCTCATCACGAAAAAAATGAAAATTTTCAAAACGCTTTTCTAAGTCTGAACTTCTACTACTACTACTACTACTACGACTACTTCTTTCTCTTTTTCCAGCTCTCTGCTTCAGCTTCAATCAATTGTCAATGGCTTCCGTGCCTCTCTCCTCTCTCTGTTTCTCCCAAACCCCCAATCCTCTCTGTTTCAGCTTCGTCGCCTCCGATAACCTGAGGTTTTCTTCGTCTTCGCTTCGATTCTTAACGCCAAAGAAGAATCGCACGAGGATTAGGGTTTCTGTTTGTAGAGCCGCGTCGCCGTCGCCGTCGCTTGTCTTTCGCAACCTCGATGCCGATGACTTTCGTCATCCTCTTGATAAGCAGGTTTGAGTCTTACTGACTGACTGACTGATTCAATTTTGTTATTTGTTTCTCTAGAAATTTCTTTGACTAAGTATTTCTGCATGTTTTCTCAGCAAACAAACAGTGGAATTAAGCTTATATTGGCAATAGTGGAGTATTTAGAGTTTCTTTGTGGTCTGATTACTATTATTGTTTTGGTTTAATTTTGAATTTGTGCAGAACACGCTGATATTGAGAGCGATTCCAGGGTTGAATCAACTCGGAAAGGCTCTACTAGGTAATTGAAATGTTATATGTGTTCTGTGAGAGAAGATCGTGCATTAGAGAATATAGGAAATGAATGGAGAGGTTTTTGTCTTTGTTTTCAATATGAAAACGAAGATGAGTTATTTTAATTCTTAAAATTTTTGGAAATGCTGTGTTCTGGTTGGATAAGATTTGAGTGTAAATTCTTGTGATGTTACTTTAGTGATGATCGAAATGCGTTGTTGCAGGAACTGTTGCCGAGCAGGTCATGCTTCTGGAGAATATAGGGACATCGGTTCTTGTTTCTAAAGATCAGGTAATATGCGATGCTTTTTTGGCAAAGAATATTGTAGAGGAAGGGAAGATGTATATCTTGTTTGATTTGGAGCCGTGTGTTCATTTTCTTTAACTGGGTCTCTTTGTGAATGTCTTAAGTGTTGCTAGTGGATTCTTATTTTGTACATTTATTGGAGAATTCCAAAGCAGAGATGAACATGTAATTCAATCTTTGTTACATCTAGAATCTTCATTGTAATGTGTATACTTCGTGGTCTGTTCAACTTAGTTTTTCTAGAAGTCTATGGAATACTCTTGTTTGTGATGTTTGTGTTTTCTTTTACTCATTAGAATATGGTTATTCATATTTCTTTTCTTTAACTCCTTGAAAGTGCAAGGGTCTCACAATAGTTTGTCCTTCTGACATCAAATTGTGTTCATGTTGTTGCCTGATAATTTTTTGGTAATATTTTTTGTTGTTGCCTGATAAGTATATGTATGGGATATTAATTGAAAGAACTTAGTTTTCATTAGTCATGCTTGTTGTCGAACAGGAGTAAGGTGGCATTTCCAACTCATCCCATATTATTACCAATGTCATGCCATTTTCAAAATGGGTGAGGCACAGCTTTAAAAATATTTTAACTCTACTTATAAAATATATATGTGTGTGTGTGTGTGTGTGACTCACATTGCTTCTATAAGTTTGCCATATTGTTCAAATTTCTTGTGTCGGTAGAGATGATAATTGTTTTAGGTATATTCAATTAAGTTTTCATGTGTGAATGTGAAAATCATGTTTTCTTGTTATCAACTTATCTAATGGCTTTAAATTTATGTTCTTCATCTATCAGCTTTCTGATCTTCATAGATTAATGATGGAGGCTGCGGAGGTATTGAACATTGAGGCTCCTGATCTGTATGTCCGACAAAGTCCTGTACCAAATGCATATACTTTAGCTGTAAGTGGTAAAAGGCCATTTGTTGTTGTTCATACCAGCCTTGTGGAGCTTCTGACACAGAAGGAATTGCAGGTCTATTTTTTCATCTATTTGTTACAAACATGTTTGTGATTCTTTTTTCACCTGTTGCAATCCTTCCCTTTTAGCATTCTTTTCTATTGCTTAACATCTATGTCATAGTTAATGTGCTTTTAGGCTGCTTCTGTCCATTCATTTAATTGCCTACATACAAAATTCTAGTGAAAGTTCTATCTTATATTATGAAATGTTATTAACTTCCTGCCAGTCTACTGCTATTTAGGCTGTTCTGGCTCACGAGTTGGGTCACCTGAAATGCGACCATGGTGTATGGCTTACATATGCAAATATTCTTACCCTTGGGGCTTATTCTGTACCTGGTAGGTCATTTGGTGCTTTATGCTTGTTCAGGTGAATGCATATTATTTACCCTTAGTCTTTACTTATCCCAAAAATAAAGTGTAAATGCATACTATTACCATACATTTCATTATTATGGGATTGTGATGGACATATTGAGATAGTTAATTCAGAAAAAAGGGTCTGGATCCTGAACCACAAAATGATTGGATTTCAGACTGCACTATAAGATCTTTCAGGTTCTGAGGTGCATTTTATTTGGCAGATCACAAGTGGATATATAAAATTTGTTTGTATGACCGTGAGGAGAATGCAGCTGCTACATTGTGTGTTTGTGTATGTAAGTGCTCTAAATGTCTGCATGTGCCCGAATGTAGCCAACCATTCGTATTAGGGAATAATTGTTAGAATCTGGTTCTGTTTCCCAATATCTCCCATTATCTGAGAAGTGTAGAGCTCAGGGACTCTTTAACGATATTCATGATTAAAAATTCTGCATGTCACTTAGTAAGATGATTGAGCTTGTTATTGCTTTATTGATACTTGATTTCTGGGTTAAATTATCAAATTGCATCATAGTGTTTTTAATGTCCATGACTTTTTCAGGTCTTGGTGCGCTAATAGCTCAGAGCTTAGAGGAACAGTTGTTCCGCTGGCTCCGAGCAGCAGAGTTGACTTGTGATCGTGCAGCCCTTCTTGTTGCGCAAGACCCTAAGGTATATGGATATTAAAAACTTAAACTATGCATTTTACTATTATCTGTTGTATACCAGTTTGATTGATTATCTGATTTTCATTTGACACTCCCACAAGAGGTGGTCATCTCTGTGCTTATGAAATTAGCTGGGGGATGCCCATCTATGGCTGATCAATTGAATGTGGATGCATTCTTGGAGCAAGCTCGTTCTTACGACAGAGCTTCCTCGAGCCCAGTTGGGTGGTATATAAGGTGAGCAGCCATTCATGCAGACAACATAAATTGGTTTGTCATTTATCTTTTCTTTTTTTTTGATAAGTAGTTGTCATTTATCTTTGTTACCGATGCCTAATCTACTTATGCTTTCCAGAAATGCTCAAACAAGGCAACTTTCACATCCTCTGCCTGTTCTACGTGCTCGTGAGATTGATGAATGGTCTAGGAGTCAAGATTATAGATCCCTTCTGAAACGTGCCCTGCCGATCAATTCTTTACAAAAGGTTTAGCTTTGCTCAGAGGATAGAGTTTAAAAACCAAAACAGTGCAATGGTTAGCTTTCAAACTTAATTTGCCTTTTTTCTTCTGAAACCTTACACTAGCAGAAAGTAGTCTATTGTGGTAAAAACACGCACCATATAAGTCATACAGTAATTTTACTTATTGCATTGTTGTGCACATGGCAAATTACTTTTGACTCAGTTGTGGGGTGTAATGCCCCTAGGGCTTGAAGGTGATAAATCATAGTGAGATGAGACGCTGTTTATTTTCTAGTAGAACAAAATGTTAACATAGATGGAATCTCATCAACTTCAGCCACTGGGAAATTGTAGTTGGACTTTATCAAATGGCATCTTAGTATCTTACACACCCTAACCTCATGCATTCAGACCCTATATACTGCTTCATTGTTTTTAAGCCCTTGTCTGATATTTATTCAGGTGTCCTTATTATATTCTCACTGACTTATCTTCTCGTGTCAAAACTCAAAAGGCTACCCCAGGCCAGGGGGAAGGGGGGCAGGTATCATTGAGAGGTTTTGCTAAGATTTCGACACTGCAGCAAAATGTTGGCTTATCAAATTACAGAACATTTACAAATGGAAGTTATACTGTCTTGTTTTGTTGGTCAACCTTGTGTAATTATAAAAGAAGTTAGTTTTGAGAACGCATTGCCATGTATTATAACCATTGTTGTAAATCCAGGTAGTTATACATTTTTCTTTTTTCTCCCTCCCTTATACAGTTACTTGGAATCTGTATCTGCTTTCTGATGGTGCCAAAATGTTGAAGGTCAAGATTAACATTCAAGTGATATGGGTATGTAAGTATTGATATAGTCATAAACAATGTAAAGACAATGCAGTTCCTTTATATGCCTGTATAAAGCTGTCAGTTAAGAATTGAGGCTTTGTGTGTGTGTGTGTGTGTGTTATTTAATTTAAAAGTTGCTTGAATTGTGAAGACAATTAACGCTTGTGCTGCAAAAATCCCGGGGTGAGTATTCAGGTGACATCCATAAATCAATCTTTCGCTTTTTTTTTTTTTTTTGGGGGTGGGGGGTGGTGTGCTTTGGGTTATGCTGCTTTGTGCATGCCTCGTTAGCCAGTTTCATAGATGTCCCGTGTGAAAGCGAAAGCACCTGAGCAAACAATTTTAAAAAAATTCAATATTTTGTATGATATGAGATATAGGGTTCAAATCCTACCTAAAAAAAAAGGTCAATTGATTTCTTAGCCTATTGATAAAAGCAATTATCATTGAGTGGACAACATAGGTTTAAATTTTACTGTATGTAATAAAAAAAAAAAAAAGTATGATTAGAGGTGAATCTCTAATTTTTAAAAGATACTTTAAGAAGACTGTCGTTTGCCATGTACATAAAAGATCATAAGTATATAATTATTCTACATCAAATAATGTGTTAAGAATCAAACGTTTTTCTGATTTTGATCGCTATTTAAATATTTATTTGATCTTATTTTGAAAATGAAATTCAACAAACAAGCATAGTAAATGGTAAGAACAGTACGATCAGCATGAACTACAAAATTTTCAAAAAAGAAAAAGAAAAAAGGCTTGAACTACAAAATTATTAATCTTTATCAGACCTTTATTCCATAAAAGACAATAAAGAATTTGGGGGTGTATTGAATATGATCATGGGAAGGTTCTTATTTAGCTTTACTTTGATGTCTTGGGATTATGCATAGAACTAAATTACTTGGAAAAATATATTTTGCACGATACAATGTGAATCTATATCAGAAACTTCTTATTTTTTAATAATTCAATAGTGAGAGTAAGAATTTGAACCGTGGACATTTTTACTGAAAACACTAAGAAACGTTAGCTTAGCTCGAAACTTTTATTATTATTATTATTATTTCACAATCTTTCCATGTTCCACAATTCTGTCCTAATTTTGTCTCACACATTCCACATTCACGGTTTTTGTTCCAAAAGGGAAAACTATAATTTACCCCTTTGTTTGGTCCTATCATAATTTTGTCTAAAATCTTTAAACTAATACATTTGATTCCCTAAAGTTTTGATTAAATTGTTAGGGTTCCATCTAAATTAATTGATTTTGCATTTAGTGGACAAACTTCAATTACAACTTACCCCTTTATGGTTTGGCCGTGTCACAATTTAGTTCCACAAACTTTCTAACTACTACATTTTGATTTTCAAATGTTCAAGTTGAAATCAAATTGTTAAGGGGTCTGTGGATAGAATCGTAACAATTTTATTTTAATCCAAACTTTAGGAATTCAAATGTAACCATTGGAATTTTGTAAACTAAATTATAATAAGATTACAATAAGATGTGGGATAAATTGCAATTTTGCTAATAATTAATTCTATATTTGTGAATAACAGTAATGGTTTATGAACATGCCTTTTCAGGAGACTAAAAACTAAGCAGATACATGTGTCCTATTTGTCCTATTGTCAAAACTTTCTATACATTCTTTAAAGTTTCACATGCCAAGAGTCATGAGGGGCTTCTTCCTATAAATTCTCACCACCCTCTTTAATGCACTGCACATATAAACAACTAAAACAGCTATGGCTTCCATTTCCCACCTCCCATTTTTTTCTTATGCCTTTGCTTCCCTTCTCTTTTTATCCACTCTCCTGAGTTTAAGTCATGCTTCTATTGAACAACCATCTTCTATAAAGTGCCCAATTCCAGCATCACTTGAGCCTAACTCTAACATATCTTTAGGCACTCTACAATTATCACATTCTGAGGCATCTATTGAACAACCATCTTCTATAAAGTGCTCAATTCCTGCATCACTTGAGCCTAACTCTAATATATCTTTAGGTATTCCACAATTATCACATCCTGATATCCTACCGGTTTCAGAGCCATTGCCTGGGATCCTAGACAGTGAAACCTTGGTTGCATCTACTGAGCAACAATCTTCAATAAAGCCTCCAATTCCAGCATCACATGAGCCTGACCCTGATAGATCTTCAGCTACACTATCATTGCATTCTGATATTTTACATTTATCAGAGCCATTGCCTTCAAGGGAGTCAATACCGTACCGGAGGCTGTACCGGTTTGGCCAGCGGTATGATATATTTCGGATACCGATCAATACCGGTGTACCGTTTCGGGTTTACTGCTAATTTTTATATTTATAAATATATATATATATATATATATGTATGTATGTATGTATGTATGTATATGTGTGTGTGTGTGTGTGTGTGTGTGTGTGTGTGTGTGTGTGTGTGTATTATAATAAATATAAAAGTTTACCATAAAACATTTCCTCAATTTAGAACTAATTATTCATGGTTTTAGACTTTACTATCAATTAAAAGAAAATATATATATATATATATATATATATATAAAATAGAAAGCTTAAAAGTTACCATTGCATACTAAGAAAACAAATAATACTAATAAGTTAATGCAAATAAGTTACCATTCTGCCCTAACAAAAATTCAAAAATTACAAAACTTAAAAAAAAAAAAAAACTTTTTTCCGTACTAGCCGGTATTGCCCGAAATTGGCCGGTACGGCTGGTATTTTTTCCGGTACGAAACAGGGGGGTCAAACGTATCGGATTGCTGGCCGGTATGGTATATTCCGGTCGTATCGGCTGGTACGATACGAAATCGACTCCCTTGATTGCCTTAAGTCCCAGACAGTGAAACTTTGCCTGCATCTATTGAGCAACCATCTTCAATAAAGCCTCCAATTCCAGCATCACATGAGTCTGACCCTGATAGATCTTCAACTACACCATTATTACACTATGATATTCTACCCAATTCGAGGAAGTTGAAGGTTTAACAAGGAAGATGAATGGTGTATAATTTCATACATCAATCTCCCAAATAAATAATAATTAGCAAGCATGAATAAGGAGTACTGAGGGATATTTGATAGAGTGACTGCTACTTATTTTTATTGTTAATGTGTATTAGGGTATGTGGGCTTTAGGCCCACTTTGTTTACTTGTATAGTACACTTACTTGTACTGCATACGCTGCCTCCTATATAAAGGCACTCATGTATATTATATTACTTGAAAAATATAATACACTTATTCAGTATTTCTAACATGGTATCAGAGTCACTGCTCTAATTTTCTTGTGTCATGCAGTCTTGTTTTGTCTGTATTTTCCGTTACCTCAACTTCTGTGGTCAATAAACCCTTTCAGTGCCTTCTCCTGATTGCCCTACCACCGTCAGAGGTCCTCAGGGTTGAATCTTCACTGCCAGAAGCTCCTTCTCTGCCGCCAAAACCACTGCCATAATCAGATCTATCACCTCTGACCTCCAATTAGGACATAAGACATATCACTGTGTAGCTTTTCAATCCCTCTACATAACTCCACCAGAAACTACCTCATTTGACCATCCACGCGCCACCACGTGCCAGTCAAAGTTTCTTCAAAATCTTCCACATGCCTCATGCGCCATCAGTATTGCTCTGATCCTATCGCCACCGCCTCTGTCGAAATCGTCTTTCTCCGATCTACATAGTCAGAAAAGAATCTACCTCATTGGACGTCTCACGCGTTGCTTGAAATTCACTGCAGCATCAGCTATGCGCCACACGCGTTACATGTGCCGCCCTGCTGCCTACTGACGTCACTTGCTGACGTCATTTGCCGCATTAGCCCTAGTTGCTTGCTTGCTGACGTCATCGTCCAATCAGTACCCAGTTAGCGCTTACATCAACCTCTGTTGACCGTTGACTTGACTGGGTGTTGACCGTTGACTTTGATCTAGAGTTGACTTTTTGCACTCCAGGTGCTCTTTACCCAGTTTTTTGCGTAGATTTCATTTTTGCATATTTTGCTTCTAAATGAAGAATAAGGACAGGTCTTCTTCTTTTTGCAATAATCATTGCCGACGATTCATCAAACGTTTTTGCAATTTTTGCAAACGTTTTGGCCATAGTTTTTAGACTTGCTATTATCGCAATAAATCAACTGTTTCAATTTTTGCTGCTACTGTTGCTAACACCGAGAGTTGTCAACCAATGGCTCCCGTCTTTACACAGTCTCAGTCTTCTGGATCCACTTTCACCATTTCCAGAGATGACCTTATAAACATCATCACTAATGTCATTTGTATGGTTGGTAATGCATCTTATTCTTCTTCTCCCTCAGTTTTATCTGGTATGTCTCCTACCTCTTGGCTTATGGATTCTGCTTGTTGCAATCACATGACACCTCACTCGTCCTTATTTTCTGAACTTAAACCCGCACCACACCCTCTTAATATTTGCACAACAAATGGTTCCACAATGTTTGGTCATAATATAGGTTCCGTTTCGACCTCCAACCTCTCAGTTCCTGGGGTCTTTAATGTTCTTGACCTTTCTTACAATCTATTCTCTGTGGGACAATTAGCTGAGTTGGGTTATCGCATTATCTTTGATTATTCTGGGTGTATTGTGTAGGATCCAAGGACAGAACAGGAGCTTGGGACCAGTCCCAGAGTTAGGCATATGTTTCCCGTGGACAACTTTCGTCTTCCACTTGTTGCTCCTGTTTCTGTTGCTACAGCTGCTGCAATTTCTTCTATTCCTTCCCTTGCTCTTTGGCATGCTCGTCTTGGTCACGCATCTTCCTCTTGGGTACAACAATTGGCTTCTAGAGGTTTGTTAGGTTCAGTTTCTATGGAAAATTTTGATTGTGTCTCATGTCAGTTAGGAAAACAACCAGCTTTGCCTTTCAATACTAGTGAATCAATATCCACTGATATCTTTGACCTTATTCATTTTGATGTTTGGGGGCCTTTCTCTGTCTCTAGTATTGGTGGGTCTCAATATTTTGTTGTCTTTGTTGATGATTACTCTTGCTATAACTGGATTTTTAATATGAAACATTGTTCTGAATTATTGCAAGTATATTCTAATTTTGCAAAAATGGTTGAAACTCAGTTTTCCAAACGCATCAAAATTTTTCGATCTGATAATGCTCTTAAGTACACTCAATATGCTTTCCAAGCTGTCTTGCATTCCTATGGCACTGTTCATCAACTAACTTGTCCAGATACCTCTCAGCAAAATGGTAGAGTCAAACAAAAATTTCGTCATATTCTTGACACTATTCGTGCTCTCCTTCTCTCTGCCAAAGTTCCTGCTCCTTTTTGGGGCGAAACTGCTCTTCATGCTGTCCATGCTATTAATTGCATTCCAAGTCTTGTTATCCAAAATCAAACTCTATATGAGCGCCTTTTCGAGTCACCTCCAGACTATCACCACCTTCGCTCCTTTGGTTCTGCTTGTTTTGTTCTTCTTCAGCCACATGAGCATAACAAACTTGAGCCTCGGTCAAGGCTTTATTGTTTTCTTGGCTATGAAGAAAATCAAAAGGGGTATCAGTGTTATGATCCTATCTCTCGTCGTCTTCGTGTCTCTCGCAATGTTGTCTTTTGGGAACATCGCTCTTTTGTCGAGCTTTCTCACTTCCGTGCCTCCCTATCTTCCTCCTCTGTCTTAGATCTTTTTTTAAAGGAGGCACATATTCCTTCTATAGCTACTCCTAATCCTCCTGTAGTTGCTCATGATTCTCCTGTAGACTTCTCTGTCCAACCACCAGATATCCTTGATCTCTTTCCTAGTTCACCCTTTAATGAATAGGTGGAAGATGAACAAGTTGAAGACGAGCTTCCCAACCCTAAGCTTGGGTCTACTGCTCCTATTCCGCTTGAAGATCTTACACAAGACATTCCACCTCGTCACTTAACTTGGGTAAGATCCATTCCTACACATTTACTTGACTATCATTGTAACACTGCCTTTGTTGCACTGCACGAGCCTCACACCTATCGTGAGGCTCTGCCAACCAAGCGTCTGTAAAGAAAGGGATTAGACAATGGTTTCCCCCCTGAGGGAGTCAGATGCGCATTAAACTCAATTGGAGTGTCAACAACCTTGCTATCAGTGAGTCCAGCTCAAGACAAGAGTTCAGAGGCATACTTGGCTTAAGTAATATAAAGTCCATTTGTAGAATGAGTGATTTCAAGACCTAAGAAGTAGCTGAGATGTCCAAGATCTTTCATCTCAAACTACTGACTGAGAAAATCCTTGAGTTCTTGAATGCCAATGAAGTCATCACCAGTTATAATCATATCATCCACATACAGGAGAAGTAAAATAGTGCATTTGTCAGTGCGACGAAAAAATAAGGCAAAATCATAATGACTGGTCATGTAACCCAAACGAGAGATGATAGAGTTGAATTTGGCAAATCAAGCTCGTAGAGCTTGTTTAAGGCCATAAAGTGTACGTCTAAGATGACAAACTTTGTTTGATTCAACAGAGGGACCAGGAGGAGGTTGCATATAAACTTCTTCACTTAAATCCCCATTAAGGAATGCATTTTTGACATCCATCTGAAAAATGTCTCATTTACTGGCAGTAGCAACAGCTAAGAGGGCACGAACAGATGAGATACGAGCAACCGGAGTAAATGTCTTTTCATAATCAATCTCATACTCCTGTGTAAAACATTTTGCAACAAGACGAGCTTTGTAGCACTCAATGGACCCATCAGTGCGAGTCTTAATCTTGTAGATCCACTTAGAACCAACCACAGATTTCCCAGGGGGGAGACCATTGTCTAATCCCTCTTTTTACAGAAGCTTGGTTGGTAGCCTAGCTTATCTCACTGTCACTCATCCAGACATTTCCTATGCTGTTCACCAGGTGAGCCAGTATCTATTTGCTCCACGATCGACTCACTATGCTGCTATTCTGCGTATTCTTCGATACCTAAAAGACACTCTCTTCCATGGTCTTTTCTACTTTGCTCACTCTCCTCTTGTTCTCCATGCATTTTCTGATGTTGATTGGGCAGGAGATCCCACTGATTGCAGGTCCACCACTGGTTCTTGTTTTCTTCTTGGTTCTTCTCTGATTTCTTGGTGAAGTAAGAAACAAACTCATGTGGCCCGCTCCAGTACTGAAGCAGAATATCGTTCCCTTATTGATACCACATCTGAGCTCCTTTGGTTACGATGACTTTTTAAAGATTTAGGTGTGTCCACATCCTCTGCTACTTCTCTTTATTGTGACAACCAGAGTGCCATTCATATTGCCAGGGCCGGCTCAACAACTTTGGGGGCCTTAAGCGAAAATTTTAAGTGGGGCTTTTTTATATTTAAATATTAATCAAATAATATATATATATATATATATGTATTGAATTTTTTATTTAAAATCTATTTTTCTTGATTTTTGAGATGCAAAATTACACATCAAATTATTAATTGGTATAATAATTTATAATAATAGATAAAGTGAGAAACCATGTTCAAAAAAAAAAAAAAAAGGTGAGAAACCGTGTTGTCTTGTTGTAACTGTGGGCTGCATTGCACAGTTGCGCACTGTGCAGCCTGTGCTGCTGTGCGCCTGTGCAGTCTAGCCTGTACTCCTATTCCTATCATCCTATGGCTAAGTTTTTTTTTTTGAGAAACCATCCTATGGCTAAGTTTTAAAGCAAAAAACGTGTCCTATCAAACGTTTCCCATGATGGGACTCCCATCAAACAATTGTGCAATAAAATAAACTAAGTTAAATAAATAGAAGACTTTGAGTCTTCATTTTCGGAAAGACAGAGAGGGCTCAGAGGGGAAGAAGATTACCTCTGGTAGACTAGTACGCTTCCCCTTTTAATTTTGAAATTGCTGTGAATTGAAGGACAAAGAAAATTTTCAAGCTGACTGACTGAGTTTATGGAAAAAGATCAAGAATCAAGATGAAGATGAAGAAAAGAAAGGTAAGAATACAGATGGAGAGGCAGAGAGATAGAGAGATGGGAGATTTTTCTTTTGCTTTTGAAATTTATAATCTCTATTTTAGCATATTTCAAGACAATTACGTTGTATTATTAATGTATTTGTCTGGTATTAATTTTGATTTTAGCATATTTCAAGAATGAGTTAATAAATTTGTCTCCTAAAATTTAATTTTGTTAAATGAAGTTTGACTATTTTTGTTTTTTTCTCTTTTTAATCTTTTGCATTTTAGGATACAATGGGGCCTTTTTAATGCATTTTATTAACCAATAAAAGTTTTTAAATTTTTTTAATTAAAATATATATATAAATATATTATATATAATTTTTTTTTTACAAGTGGGGCCTTTTTTTTATTTGGGGGCCTTAGGCGATTACATCAATTGCATCACCTATTGAGCTGGCCCTGCATATTGCTCACAATGATGTCTTTTATGAACGGACTAAACACATCAAGATCGATTGTCATTTTATCCGTTATCATCTTGTCCATGGTGCTCTCAAGCTGATCTCAGTCTCCTTTAAAGATCAACTTGCAAATATCTTCATCAAGTCACATCTTAAGGGACGTCTTCATACTTTGGTTGACAACTTCAAGTTGGTCTCACATCCACCTTGAGTCTGAGAGGGGCTGTTAATGTGTATTAGGGTATGTGGGTTTTAAGTCCACCTTGTTTACTTGTATAGTACACTTACTTGTACTGTACATTTTGCCCCCTATATAAAGACACTCATGTATATTCTATTACTTGAGAAATACAATACACTTATTCAGTATTTCTAACATTTATCTTTACTGTATACCCATGTTCGGCCTTGGTTTCTTATAAATAAATTGTGTCCATTCTTAAAATGTTCAAATAGTAATATCCTCTTTTTTTATTAGATATATTTAAGAAGTTTTATTTATTTATTATTAGATAGATTTAAGAAGGTTAAAAGTTTTTTTTTTTTGAGAAGAAAGAAGGTGTATCATATATAACATGGCACACACACTTAAAACAATTCGCATAAACTAGGCATTTATTTGTAACAAATTTAAACCACTCAATATCTCTTTCTTTGATAGCTGTGTATTGAGGTGGAAGGCTTTTTGTTAGAGATAGATTAAATACAAGACATGAGTAAGACTGTTCGTGATCCTGAACTAAAGAAATAATTCAAAAGATTGAATTCTGGTGAAAAGCACCAAATACACATGGTTCATGGTAGCATGTAGCTCTAACAAAGAATATTTACATACCTTAGTAAACCACAATGAGAGGAACATATTAAAGAGTCGTTCGTCAGCTACAGATGAATCATACTGCATAAACAGCCTTGCTGAAATGGGTACCAAAGAGAGATTAAAAATATTACAATCTGAACAATTTGACATTTCACGAACTTCTGCTGAAAATCAAATACAAGTTTGACTACTGTGATGTGGTTACCCTTACCCTACATTTTGAATTACAAACTATAATAAACACAAAACCGCATCTTAGATTCTTAGGTAAAGCAGTAAGAGATGGACTCGATCTTGCTCAACCTTCATAAAATTTTCTTGGCTGATCTAGTCCCTTACTCTGTGAAGTACTAAATTGTGAAAACAGCTTGAGCCCCCTAATGGCAAATGCTCAACCTTCATCCAATGCAGGAGTTATTAGAGTCTCTAAATGCTGATACCAAGTTATAAACCCAACCAACTGTAAGTTGTCATGCTGCTTCTAAATTAACTAGAAACTTAGCAACAATCTCAATTGATGTTTTGACTTAGGGAACAAAGTGTGTCAGTACTCAGGAGTCCATGTACTTCAGGATACAAGGCAGATTATACATGATTAGATCACAGTATCACACAAATCTGTTAGAATAATGTGGCCCAACATAATATATAATTAGATATATGATGCCTCTATTATTAACAAATAAATATTCAGTCTCTTGTGAAATTATACAATATTTTTATAATGTAAGATATTGATATATTGAAATAGGTCTACTTGATTTAATAGACTAAAATTATGAATGCATTCATTGTAGTCTTTGACTTGACCATATCCATCATGATGTAGCCTATTCTGATAAGTACATTGTTGGACCATGATGGAAGGGAGGTGCAAGTTAAAATTGCTTAGACTATGGAAGACAATAAGGGCTAGTCTTTCGATGGTTAGTGCATAATAATCTCGGAAGTCTTTCCATAATGAGATTCATGCACATTGAGTGTTGGCTTTAATAAATCTATTGTGTCAATACCAGTAACTTGAACTCCTATTAAAGGTGTTGTCATTATAGTAGTTCTGGATATAAACGATAGATGAATCCATGTATTAGCATGGAGTTACAAAAGTAACAACACATTAATGAACTTCTTCATCAATGAATCTAATTAATAAAGTTGTTTATTAACAAATGTAACATTTCTGTTACATGAAGTGTTATTACGATAGGAAGGATTTTATGGTTGGTCATGTCTTTTCTGAATTTTATAAATATTGTCAAGGCCACACTTGCAAGGGGGTGTGAAAGAGAAAATAAAGCTCTTGTTAATTCTGACCAGTTGGGAAGAGTATCCTGATTGCTTGTGAGGTTCTTGAATAACATAATCTAGTATGTAAATTTCTCACATCTTATTGTTGATTTTTATTACATATGCACATGATATAATTGTTATTTGATAGATGTATTATATTTGTTTCTTTTGAATTATTACTTTTTAAGTATAATTCCAACAGAATCAGTATCAAATACCCCTTTCCACTTCTGTTCTCTACAAGAAAGGTCAAGCACAATCATGACACATTATTAAATCTTTTCTATCTCACACTGCCAAATGGGTGTATTCTGATGCATATTTATATGTAACATATTAACGGCGTAGCAGAAATTAACTACCTCAAGAAGTGTTGTCAACTCATCCACGGACCACCAATATCTCAAGGTCCTATCCCTCAACTCCCTCTCTAAAATGAATTTCGGGAAAAAAAAATTTTTGAATCAATCTTTTTATTAGTTTTGTTTTATTCACTAAACAATGCTTAAAATTTTTATTGAAAAATACATTATTTCTTCTCTCTTTTTCCTAGTTCATTTACTAAAATCCCCTTGTTTTCAGGCCTACTTAACTCTGAACTTCAGGCAAGAAAAAAGTGGAGAATAAAATTAATGTAATTTTTCAAGAAGCTAAACCAATAACACTTAAAGTGAATAAAAGGAAAATTTAGAATGGTAAAGTCATAAAAATAACAAAGAATCCAAAAGTTTTTAAAATTTCCTTTAACAACTTATATCCACCTTTTAAAAATAAATAAATAAGACTTTCCATCCACATCACATCTCAACTCTAAAGGCCTTGAGACTTCAATAACTGGGTAAATCAGTGGATTGGCACTTAAGAGGCTCCAGAAATGACATGAGGAATTTTTTTTTTTTTTAAATGTAGGCTAGCCATGTCCGTGTGTTTGCCTGTTTGGGGATTTGATATAGCTAAGAAAACAAGGAATAAAAGATGTTATGAAAATCTTTTTCTCCTATTGTTTTGTAGTTTTGGTATGTAAACATAATGCTAAGTATTTTCAATAGAGTCGAATGGAGCTATTTTCATGTCAAACTATTTGGTTTTTGCATTTTCTCAAACGTACAAATTTTTCTCCAATCACCATAATCATCAATTTATCATTTTTTCTGTTCTTAAAATTTATCATTGCCAAAGCATCGGCTAGTCTATTACAGGAACGATTGACATAACAAAAATCAGAATGAAACAAATGGGATAGCATCTTGCTTTGATATAAAGAAAATTGCTACAAAATTAATACACCTTGATAGATGATTAACTTAATACACCTTGATAGATGATAAATACACCTTGATACACTTAGTGAACGCCATAGGTTGAAACTCTTTCTCAAAAAAACAAAAAACTTAAAATGTATTAAAAAAATTAGTCTTTTTATTTTATCTATATTTTTTTAACAATAAATAGACATTGAATAGATGTAAGTTTTATTTTCCACAGCATTAATTTACTCTTAAATCTTTGCATAATTCTCATTATTAAAATTTGAAAATTTGTCATTCATATCATGCCCCCCCCCAAAGATGAAATCCTAGTTTTGTACTTGGTTGGTAATAAAATCATTTTCATAATTTATTAATTGTGAGTGGTGTAACATCATTTTTACATAACATTATTGTTATGACAAATTTAGACCTCGGTTGATTTTATTGCAAAAATAATCAACTTGTTAAATTAAAGAGTTATAAATTCAAATTGATTTTCAAATTAATTACCATATAGATCAATGTATTCCATATAAAAAATAATAAACAATTAATACAATATATATGTGATGCAGGAAAAACCAATGGAACAATAATTGTCCCATAATAAAAACCACTATGAGGGCTTAGCCATACCAACCTCAGTGGCAAAATAGATCCACTAATAAAATTAAAGTTAATACAATAGATTTAACTCTAAATCTACCACTAACTCATTTAATACTTACTAACGTTACACAAGTGTGCAGTTCTGAATCCATAGATTTTTTTACAACAGACTCCATTGAATGTGAACACCTCGCTCAAGTCTTCAAGCATCCACTTGAAGATTTGATATCCATAACAAACCATGGGATAACTCTATGGCTTTAAACTATATCTACACTATATTTCTATATATGACAACAACAACACTGTGGAAAACGAATCTATGTTTCCTTCTAAAATCAGGGGTTGAATAGGTGGAGGCGAAGATCTTCTTTCTGAAAAGCGTAGGGTTTCCCTCTCCAACCGTAGTAAAAGTTATGCTTAATAGGCCTTTACATAGGCTCTCTATTAGGGTTGCCAAAACCCACTTGATACAACCAACTAAATGAAAATTGCCTCAAGTCAAATTCTAAATTAATTTGCGATTCTTAATTGATCGAGAAGGAATCAAGGAGGAGTTAAGATTAAATCTTGATTGGTTGAGCAGGTGTGGAGATTCTAGAAACTTTGTTTTCTTCAACAAATATTGAGTCTTCATCTTGGACTCACAAATATACATCAAAGACTCGCTCAAGACTTCAAGTATCCACCTGAAGATTTGATATCCATAACAAACCATGGGATAACTCTATGGCTTTAAACTATATCTACTCTATATTTCTATATATGATAACAACAACACTGTGGAAGATGAATCTATGTTTTCTTCTAAAATCATGGTTGAATAGGTGGACACGAAAATCTTCTCTCTGAAAAGTGTAGGGTTTCCCTCTCCAACCTCAGTAAAAGTTGTGCTTAATGGGCCTTTATATAGACGCTCTATTAGGGTTACAAAAACCCACTTGGTACAACCAACTAAATGAGAATCGCCTCAGGTCAAATTCTAAATTAATTTGCGATTCTTGATTGATTGAGAAGGAATCAAAGAGTAGTTGAGATTAAATCTTGATTGGTTGAGCAAGTGTGGAGATTCCAGAAACTTTGTTTTCCTCAACAGATCTTGAGTCTTCATCTTGGACTCACAAATGTACATCAAAGACTCAACATGACTCAACCTTTTTGTCATCAGTTGCCAACATCCAATCTATTGGACCTAACAATTACCTCAATATCACTTTTTATAAATCATAAACCCTACACATGTTTTTCTTTTAAGCTAAGTGAAATGGTAAATGATTGAACTTTGAAATTAAACCTTACAATAGCACATGCTCTCATCTTGTATAAGGTGAGAGCATGTGCTATTGGACCACAAGGGCACAATGCTCATATCTCTTTACATTTGAAGATTGTAATAATGTTTTGCTAGCGGAAGTGTATTCATACAAATTAGAAAATAAAACAACCACACAAAATAACAATATTTAAGGTGATTCGGCTAACTTTAAGGAGTTTGTGATGTATCTTTGTGTTAGAACCCATTTCTCCCTCCCTTGTGTGTGCCTATTTATTTCTCAAAAAAAGAAAAAAAGAAAAAAGCTTACATCAATAAGCAATCACAATTAGGGCTTAATGCGTTTAAGAGCAAACAATCTCTTAATAGCAGCTTTTTGGCCTAATACGTTTCTGTATATGTCCAAAGTTTCTTCGTATGACAACAACATATGTCCTAATTAGTTCTTCAAAAAGTTCTTGGCTTTCCTTAACATACATCAAATGGGACCCTCATAGGGTGTTGTTAAAGTAATTTATTTTATAATATTGATGAACAATTAGATTCTTCCATCTATTCTAAAATATAAAAAATGTCCATTCTTATCTTGGTATGCAAATAACATTTTTTTTTTTTTTTTGGTTGAGAAAATGGTATGCAAATAACATTATCTTATGATAATGATGTAAGGTAAAGAAACTCTATTAACAAATTAAAAGTTCAACGAGGGAAGAAAAATTATCAAATTAAAAAACTCTATGGCAATTTTTATCTAATTGTGTATTTAATTATTTGTCAATCAATTTTGACCATTCCTTTTTAGCGTTTGTTTAAAAAAAATTATGAAAAATGCATTATTAGTTGGTTTTTATGTTTAATATATGGCAAGATTATATAATGAGTTCTTTCCATATAAACTCTTATATTAATTTAATGCAAAATGATCTCCTTAAATCTCTCCTACGATAAGAAATTTTCCTATATTAAAAATAATTTCTTTTACCTTCCTTTTTTTTTTTTTCTTTTACCTTAAATGTGCACTAACGAATCCTTTGATGGATTGTTATATTGCACCTTTGGCATTACTCATTATTTTTTGATACAAAACAGGAAAAAAGAAGAAGATTTCATTGAATATTATAGCAACATGAAAAGGAAGGTAAAATCTCGAAATTTTCCTTATCTATATTGAGAAAATCTAGTACCACAACTTATAGCATTCATTGTATAATTCCCGTTTTCATGCTATCACTCATTGTATAAAGAAAAGGTAGCAAAAGATTTCATTGAATATTATAATATGAAAACAAAGTAAAATCTCAAAAAATTTCATTATAATTTTATACTAGTCGCTAACCCGTGCGATGCACGGGAAATGTATTTGTGCGTGCTAGAAATGAAATTATTGGGCCTAACTTCACTTGGGCTCACAACTTATTTATGAGGTGGGTTTTAGGATTTCCTACTTTGGGTCGTTCTTGGTACAGAGACTCAAAGTGATATTCCTTCTCTCTCTCTCTTTCTTGTTTTTTTCTCCTTGTTTCTGAACCCCCATTTCTTCCCCAACTTCTACTATTTATAGCTCTAAGTTAGTGGGGAGGTCATGATTACTGCCATTGTTAGTGCAATCAAAGGTCCAATATTATCTGTTGTAAGTGGGTGTTTAGGTGAGAGTGGAATGCTGAGATTATGGCTTTGGAACTTGGTTCCAACTCAAGCTAATATGCCCGGTAGTGATGTTTCCTGGGAATTGTCGAGCACCCTATGGAACGTCTGGATAAAAGACTTGCTTAGTTGTTCGGGAAATTTATGCCGAGCACCGGTTAGGGGATGAGATTAAAACTCACAGTTTATGAAGGTAGTTTAAAGCAGAGATTTGAAAAATGGGGCCGTGCTATTGGGCCTGAACCCAGGGCCTAATTGGGTCTGGGTACCTCGGTGCTGTACATTAGCCTCCCCTTGATTCATGCCCGGTTGCCGGGAAGAATCAAGGAACCGATCAGGCCCTCTTATTTTGAAAGCCCTACAGCTAGGGATTCATGCGGTTATGGCTTCCCATTAATGCTCTTCTCAAAAGACACACTATTCCAAAGCACCAAGTTCAGTTGTCATTATTGCCTGATGGTTTGTGAACCGAAGCGGCACGCGTGTCGGTTATCATTGGCATTTGTAGGGTTTTTCGTGAATCGTGCCTATTTATTGTTGATTAAACATTCCCATGCCCTCTTCCGCTCCTATAAATAGTTCTCTTTAGAACATTCTTTCACTTTTTCACTTCTTACTTCTTGAGCATACTCTCTGCCGATCACTCCTTTGAGCGCTTACTCACCAGCCCATAGTCCCTTTCTTCCTTAGAGCCCAAAGTAAGTTCTCTTCCCTTTCCTTTTTCTTCAACTTCTTTCTATAAGTTCCCTCTCACAGTATTAGATTTCAAAAATGGGTTATTCTTATCTCTTGGAGGCCCCGGCGGCTTTGGCCACCTTTAGGCAGAAGTTTGACATCCCCGGTGACGTGGAAGTGGCTTACTGCGACAAGAGCGACAAGAGCGAAATCGCTCTCCACAGAGGGCATGGTACAACTTTTTTTCCTTTAATGGCAGTTCTAGAGGGTGGGGTTAGGTTCCCTGTGGACCCTCTTTTGACCAATACACTTAGGTACTATGGGCTGTGCCCCGACCAGCTCCCTCCCAATTTTTACCGGGTAGTTAGTTGCATTAGTAGGTTGAATCACACCTTTGATTTACAGTTGGATCACCATGACATAAACCACATGTACAGTCTCTGTGGGAATAAAACTTCCAACTATTACTTAAAAACTAGGGATAATCGGGTACAGCTGATATCATGCCTACCTGATTCGAATAGGAACTCGGCCAGGGAGTTTGTCCGGGTGCACGACAACTGGTTTTCCGGGGAGATCCCCTACCCCCTTTCACGGTGTGAAGTGGGTTCGTACCAATCTCTAACTTAACCATTTCTCTTTTTCTTTTCTTTTTATTGAAGTAACTTTTTATTATTGGTTGTTGACATCGCATCTCGTTCCTTTGTAGACGATAAATTGTTCGTCCCGGACATTAGAACAATCCACGTCAGAGGCTTGAATTTAATCCTTCGTTCCGAGACATTTATGCATTGGGATGGATAGCTCCGAGCCTCACATCTGATCCTCGGGGTAGAACCCGTTTATTATACCTAGCAGTCTTTCAAGCAGGCGCTGTTAGTTGACAGCCCACTTTTGTCGTATATAGACGTTCGGTATGCGAATTTTCTACCGCCGAAGCTTAAGATCGGCAAGCAGAGGGAATTTGGAAAGCGTTATACCTACTCAAACGAGTTAGCGCCTCTACGGGACGAGTCTGCGAAACGCGTGTCTTGGCGTCTCCGAGAGTTAGCTCACGAGGCTATCCAAGAAGAAGCTCTTGTTCAAGGACTCGCTCACCTCGAGAACCCTGTTGAACCCGAGGCCCCTGTAGAGGAAGCCGAGCATCTTGTAGTTGACGAAACCAACTTGTCGGCCACCAATCCCTTTCTCGGCGAAGACATGGTGACCAGGAACACCATGACCATTGATCGTTTCATACCCAATGCGCGGCAGGCCATTCAGCCCCCATCCTCTTAGAGCCAAACCCAGGCATTTCCCCCTCCACCCCCTCCTCAAGCTGGACGAGCTTGGAAAAGGCAGAGGGTCGCCGATCAACCACCCACGGGTCCGGGAGATGTAGCCACTCAGACTCCTCCCCGGCCAACAAGAGGTGTCGTTATTCACGAGCCGCAAACCCAGGTCGGGCCGAGTGTTGCATCCTCCTCTCAAGCCGCGTCGGCGTGGAAGCCTAAGTTTCTACTGGACGACAAGCCTCTGCCCTCAACTGCCTGTGTGCGGATGTGGGAGAAAGGCGAGGGGGGCTGCATTGCTCAAACCTTGGCCACGGGTCTCTTTCTGCCCGATGATGTACATGCCTTCGAAGAAGGGTCGGAGGAGTCCGTGGGGCGCAGGTTACAGTGGCATACTATCGCGGTAGCTCTTTATTTGTCGATTACTTATCATCCTCTTCATTTTGTTGCCTTACTAAGTTCCGTCTTTGTTAGGCTGCTTAATTGGCCCATATTCTGGGTGGTTGTGCAAAGGATCTTGTCGAGGAGGTTGATCGAGAGAGGAAGGCACGGGAGATAGCTGCCAAAACGGCCAAAGAAAAACTAAAGGCAGCTGATTCTACCGAGAAGAAGGCTGCTGCTGCGGAGAAGAATAGAGCTTTGGTGGAGAAGAGGTGCGTGAAACTCCTAGCTAAGCAGAATGAAACAAATGTCAAGTTGGCTCAAGCAATTAGCCTAAACACGGCCCAAGCCGAGGACCAATGGTGAACCAAGCTCGAAGGCTGGGTTTTGAGGCTGGGTGGTTTGCTACTCTGCAAGTTTTAGGGGTTCCCGAGGATTCCCCTTTGAGAGATCCCAGCCAGATTCCTTTTCCGAGCTCTGTCACTGCCGTGCAGGATCCCTCAGTGCTCGTTGAGGAGGAGGAAACAACAAGTATGAGGGAGCTGGTGAACAAATCGACACTCATGCAGAGCCAGATGAAATGGAAGCCACCAACATCCCAAATGCTCAAGATCATCTCGGTGGGGACCTGCACTTTCCCGTGACCAACCAGCAGCAGCCCGAAACAGCAGATCAGACTAGACCCTCCACCTGAATAAGTTACTTGCTGTACTGCTTTTCTCATGCTTTTACTTCTTTTTACTACATTTTTTTTATATTACCTGGTAAATTTGCCTACGTCACCGGGTTGTGGTGACTGAACAACTTTTTTATTTTGCGGGGATGACCCGTACACGGTTGCCGGGTTTGGCAATGAGACATTGATTCTGCTTTTAACTTTATTTGAATGACTATCTATTCATTGTGTGTTTGTTTGGACCATGCCTGTGAGTGCTTTACTTTGATCTTCGGTGTTGCCTTTCTTCATCTATTTTTGTAGTTGCTATTTATTCTTTTGCATGTTTAGCCGGGAGTTGCCTGCACGGTGGGTTAAATCAAGACCTAATATGTCGTGTTTATACGATGTATGTTTGTTTTACTGAGAATGTGATCTGCACAGTGCCTCAGAACCTGTTGCACAATTCTCATCTGCTCGGCGATTTTGATCGAACCGAATGAGGTTCCTAACCTTAGAGTTTTTTGTATGAATAACAAGGTTTCCACCTGCTCGACGATCTTGATCGAACCGAGAATGAGGTTTCTGCCCTTAGAGTCTTTCGTAAGAATGATAAGGTTTCCACCTGCTCGACGATTTTGATCGAACCGAGAATGAGGTCTCTATCCTTAGAGTTTTTTGTAAGAACGATAAGGTTTCCACCTGCTCGGCGATCTTGATAATGAGGTTTTCGTCCTTAGTGTTTTCCATTCGTATTGAATATGCAATCACTTATAGTGCAATGACGAAATCAAAAATAGCTTAGATAAGTAACTTCATCATTAACTTGATTATAGCGGAGTACAAGATTTGGACTTACGTTCTCGTGTATGAATGGTCACAGATAAAACTTCTTTAGGTTATGGACATTCCATGGTCGGGGGAGTGGCCTCTCATTAAGGTCTTCTAGATAGTAAGTCCCCGTGCTTACAATGGCGGTAACTCTGTACAGTCCCTCCCACGTTTGAGCTAACTTCCCTGCACCTACGTCCCGCATGTTTCCCACGACCTTTCTCAACACTAAGTCCCCGGCGCTGAATTCCCTACCTTTTATATCTCGGTTGTATCTTTGGGAGAGACTCTATTGATACTCTGCGAGTCATATGGTTACTGCTTCCTGGCACTCTTCTAACCAATCCAAGTGCTCCATCATTAAACCATCGTTTTGGATGGGGTCAAATCCTGTGACCCATGCACTGCACAAACTCACTTCAGTTGGTATCACGGCTTCTACCCCATATGTCAATAACTCTTCTACTTGTACATTCTCCAATTTTCATTTCCCAAAGACCTTGCCCTTGTCCTTGCCTTTACCCCTGCCTGTTGAGAACATTGCACCAGATGTCTCAGCTCTTGATTCACCTCTTCTCCCATATGAGAACAGATGACTGCTCCTAACTACCCTTGGTGGTACCAACCCCCTTCAAGGCTGCAAAATACATAGAAACTCCATATCAAGATCTAATCCAGTGTTTTATGTAAGTATAAAGAGTGTTGTTTGTGTTTGTGTATATACCTCAGATAGAGGTTTTCTTATGTCCCATGTTTCCTTAGGAGTATGAGAGATAGGCTGGCTATATGAGAACCATTAAGCTGCGGGTGCTTTACTTGGTGATGGTTTGCTTGACTTTGCTACAGATGGTGGTGGTCTACTTGAAGCTGAAGCAAATGTTTTTGTTGGCTGTGTGCAGGGTATGCCTGTTGGCTGCCTCAGTGGCTGCTTTTGTGGCTGGTTGACTAGTTGACTTGCTTGATGGGTGGTTGGTTTTCTTGTTGAATGGCTAGCTACTCCACTTGTTGGTTGACTGGTTGTCTACTTGGCTGCATTATTTACTGGCCTAGGAGGGTGCCTTGCTTGTTGGTTAGCTGCCTTGTTTGCAGATCTAGGTGGCTGCCTTGCTTGAATGGTGGTTGGCTGGTTGGCCTTCTTATTTGCTAATCCTGTTGACTGCCTTGCTTGCTCATTGGTTGCCTAGTTAGCTGCCTGGGTGGTTGGCTGCCTTGCAAACCTCATTGATGGTTGGTTGGTTGGTTGGCTGCCTGCCTGCCTACCTAGTTGGCTACCTGGTTGGCAAACCAAGGTGGCTGCCTTTCAAACCTCTTTGGTGGTTGCCTAGGTGGTTGACTAGCTGGCTGGTTCGCTGGCTGGCTAGCTGGTTGCCTTGCAAACCTCCTTAGTGGTCGCCTAAGTGGCTAGTTGGTTTGTTGGCTAGCTGGCTGGCTGCTTGTTCCTTGTCCCTCTTGTTCTTACAAAAAGAATTAGGGGTGGCAAAATCTGACATGACCCACAAACTTAACACGATTAACCCGTTTACAAACAAGTCATGGGTTGAGATTAAACGGGTTTGGGTCATATTCAGGTCGACACGACTGACCCGTTTAATAAACGGGTCGTGCTTGTGTTCAACATGTGAACCCGTCTAACCTGTTTAGATAATAAATATATTAAATTTTGTTATTATTGCTTAATTTTTTTGTTGTAATTATATGTATATTACTATATTTATGACTGTAATTGTATTTTAATTTTAGATATATGGAAATTGATAATAGGTTATTTAGGTCATGTATAACCTATTAATCAAATAGGTTATTAAATGGGTCATTTGTATTGACTTTTACATGACTTATCAATTAAATAGGTTAAACGTGTTGTGTCGGGTCGACCTGTTTAATAAACGAGTCAAGTTAGGGTTGATAATTCTTGACACGTTTACTAAACAGGTCGAGTTCAGGTTAACCCATATAGCAGAGTACTCATGACTCAACACGACACGAACCCAACTCGCAAACCCAAATTGCCATCCCTAAAAAGAATTGTCTTGCATCAAAAATAGATTTGTAATATAATTTTCATAGTGAACACATTCTTGCTTTACTTATAATTTTTTTTTGCCTCTCAAGTCTCTGCCTCCTTTGCCATGGTGTCTCACCAATTATTCCAACCTTACACCTCCTTGAATTATGCCCCTCCTGATAGCAAAACCTACATTTTATAGGTCTATATGACCTAGAAACTTTGTATGGGTTGTTTGGCTCATCTGCATCTTTCTTCATTTTCATTGATGGCTTGCCTAGAGGCTTGTACACAATTGGAGCAACAGGGGCAGGTTGGTTGGTTTCAACCCATTCATCTTGGCCAGGCAGTGGGGTAATCATCTCCTTATATGCAGCCACATAGGCATCCTTTCTAAAGCATCCATGCACATAATCCTCAAGCATCTCCAGGTTCTTATAGATTGCTGCAACACCATGTTTACATGGGATTCCTGTCAAATCCTAAACTCTACAAGTACAACACTTTCTTGTAAGGTTAACCAAATGCCTCTCATACTCATTATCAACCTCATATATATAGCAACCTGATGGAATAGCAGAAAATGACTTAGAATTAACTTTCAATTACTCAAACTTCTGCACTATGTTTGGACATATGTCACTAGTGACTTTTTCAATCCCAGTTCTCTTATTGTACATTCTAGTCATCAACCTAACCCTAATCCACTCTAGCATGGCAATGATAGGCTTATCCCTAGCTACTAGAATTATAGAATTAAATGACTCACTAAGATTGTTCACATAACAATTAGAGATGACCCTTGGAGTGAAATGTGACTTGGTCCATTGGGTTGGTTGGATGTCTGCTAGATACTCTCATGCTTCTTTGTCCAATTCCTTCATATCTTGCATTCTCTTCTCAAACTCCCTAATTGTTGTTTCTGCAGCACACCTCCATAATGCAGCCTTCAATTCTATACTCTTGAAGTTTAACTTAAAGTTGTTGTAAATATGCTTCACATAAATCCTATGTTCAACTATTGGGAACAACATCTCCATGACAGGTATCAATCCCTGGTTATCATAAATACAATAAAAAAAAAATCCAAAGAACAAAAATGAACACCATCTGCCTAAGAATAAAAATAAAACTATCAAAAAGTAGAAATGTAATGATTAAGAACAAACAACAGTCTCAAAAAGCAAGTGAATTGTATTACCTTCTGCCTATCTGAAATGAACACCAGATTCAGCTCGTCTGGCCTCTGAATATCATCTGCAAATATTTGTAAAAATCACACCCAGGAATCCTTGTTTTCTTGCTCAACTACACCTAATGTAACAGGGAAAATATTGTTATTCTCATCCCTTGCAGTTGCTGATAATATATGTCCACCAAACTTGCCCTTCAAGTGGCAACCATCTAATCCTACAAGTGGCTTGCATCCCCTCAAGAATCCAACTTTCTGTGCATTGTATCTCACATACATCCTCTTGAACTTGGGTTGTGTGTTAGGCTCAGTAATCTCAGTTTGCAGAATCACCTTACTTCCCACATCAGTTACTCTTATCATCTTTGCATAGTCCCTAAGCTTCTCATACTGCAACCTCTCATCACCTAGTATGAACTCTCTAACTTTCCTCTTAGTTCTGTACACTTGATTTATGCTCAAGTCCACATGCACATCCTGCATAACTCGATGCTTCACACCAGAAACTACCCAATTAGGGTATTTGTTAAAATCATCCAAGTATTTCCTAGCCACATATGTAGAAGTGACCTGACTATGCTTGAATGTCTTCCCACATGTACAAGTTGGAACCATGGTCTTTATTTGGAAGGTTAACTCCCCTGCAATTTGTGATACATATACCCTCCAACCATATTCATACTTTCAACGGATAGAAACTTTGGTCTTCTCATTAAACTTGAACTTAATGTCCACAGGCTTTTTCACTGCATATTCCCTTAAGGCAGCCCTAAACACCTTCTCATTTGGGAACTTCATACCCTTGCATAAATCTGGGTTACTCATGCTAGTCTTTTCATTAAACTTTGGACATCTCACCTTTTCATCCTCATCCTCTGAACTGTTTATGCTCCTAGTGTCATCATCATCAAGAGCTTTTTTAGCCCAATCATTATTATCACCAGCTTGATCGCTGGCAACAGCTTCTGGTCTCTTCCCATTATCTGTAACTGGCTCTCTTACACCATCTCCCTCATTTACATTTTCAATATCTCTTTAATGCTCTCTCATATTGGGCACCTCATTGTTCTGAGCACCAAATATGTCATCAGGATAATTTGGTCCTTCATACCCTTCATCTAGCCAATCAGGTTCATCCACATGAACATCTTCACTACCAACAGTTTGTCCATGGGTAGCCTGGCCATCCACATGCACAGCTCCACCAACACTGCCATCCCTTAAACCCTTAACAGGTTCTTCATTAACATCATTTTGTTCAACCATAGATGATCTAACAGTATTGGTCACCTCCTCACAATTAGTATCATCATCAGTTTCATCATCTTCATCATTCATTTCCCATGGCTGGTCTACTGCAATTGGTTGATTTGGTTCAACTATAGGTTCTTCAATAGCAATTGGTTCGACTTCAGGTTCTACATAAAGTGTGATTTCATTTGTTGGCCATTCAGCATGTAATTCACACATGTAGGTCACATCATCATTTGAAGTAATTAACCTTAACCCTTGCTCTAAGTCACCATCAGGTATTAAATAATAAATCCTACTGTTAATGGGTCCCCTAGCCTCAGCATAAATATCTTGTATCTCAAAATGACTTAGTAGATCTGGATCAACATTAACCATTGTGGATACCTCACCACCTACATACTCTAAACCAGGGTTCTACTCAAAATTCCCATTATGGTGAATAGTAAATTCAAAATGAATATTAGTAGCCATCTGCAGGAGTTAAAACACATGCACAAACAACAGTAATTAAATACATAACCAACACATGCATAGAGAGCACTAATGACAAAAGCAAAATAATTTCAGTTGCACACTAAAAACCAAGTAACGTGGGGTCAGAGACAAGAAACACAACCAACTAAACAATTTTTCTCCATGGGACCATAGACAACCTAAAGATGCATCTAACCAAAATATTCCTAGAGACCACAGTCATCAATGTCAACTATAAAAGAACAAACACACCAATGGTAAACCACTAATTTTATGACAGAAAAACTTTAATCCGAATCACCTTCATCAATCACTACATATTGAAAAATAATAAACACAACAATGGTAAACCCTAGAAAGTCATTTCATACCAGATATAGAGGAAAACCCAAGCTTCAGCACACCTCCTCCTTGCTTGCAAGTGTTCGGGGATTTCACTTTGACAATCAAAGTAAAGAGAGAAAGGGATTATGGGCTTGGGGATTTTTGGGGGTTCGAAGGTAGAGAGAAGGAGAGAGCTCAGTCCTTTTTTAGAGTTCTAATTGGGTTCTAATTTTGGCTTATATAGTAAATGGGATTTTCTAACGAAAAGGGCAAAGGTGGGTAACAGGGGTCTAACGGAGGCCACCTCAGGTGGGTAAAGTGACAACTTTTAAACCACGGGTGGGCATTGTTAAAACGGGCAAAACCACATGTGGGTAAAGTGCAATTTCCCCTTAATGGAATTTGATTAGCTAGGTTCAGTACACAATAATTTCCCAATTAATAGGGCCAATAAAATTAACCATGAAACCTGTAGAAGGGTCAAACCTACCAAAAAGGCTTGAAAAATTATATTGTAATTATTTAGAATTTACAATAAATCCAAACAGTGAACCGTGAACCTAGGAAATCTAAGGTTTAATTTATCACAAATGAAACAATTGCAAATGCATAAATATCGAGATTAGTAAGTTAAATACATATACACTGAAGTAACATTCAAAGTTTAAACTAGGACTCTAAAATAGAAAAAGATGTTTAAACTTTTTTTTTTTCAAGAAAAAAAAAGATTGCAATTTGATAACGATCTCTTTGGTATTCTTTTATTTTTAACTTTCCATATTGTTGCTTTACGACACTTCAATATTTATTCAAAAGATAGTAATTTTTATTACTCAATCAAAAAGAATCAAATGTCAATTATGCCTATGGCATTTGGTAAAAGTAAAACAAATCATTATTATCAAATCCTCGAATCCAAATCTTCAGTCCCACGTACTTTTCCTTCTCCACTTTTCCTGCTTCACTCTATACTCTACCGATAAAAACTTGCCTCGTGTTTACCTAATTAATTAAATACTCTCATTATTGACTTATTAATACTACCATTATTAATTAATAGTAGTAATTAATTAATTAGGTGAACACATGACAAATTTTTATTTGTGGAGTATAGAGTGGAGTAAGAAAAGTGGGAAAGAATATTTGGACTCCAAATCCCCCAATTCCCAAATTCTCATTAATTTTGGATAAGAAACAAAATCAGCAATAAATCAATAATTGATAACTCAAATCTCAATTACGTACAGTTAATAATGCTACAAATCCGTTTTATCCCTTTACGTCAGAGAGTTATTTTTTTTTTAATATCTAATACAGCAAGTAATTAATATATTTAATGGGTGATGATAAACTTGATCAAAAAAAGTCAAAATTAATGGATTAAACCGCTCCCCCCCCCCCCCCCCCCCCCCCTCCTCGTTACCTAAAAAAAAAAGTAAAAAGTTTCATATGCCAAGAGTCATGAGAGGTTTCTTCCTATAAATTCTCACCACCCTCTCTAATGCACTAACAAATAGCTAATACAACTATGGCTTCCATTTCCCACCTCCCAATTTCTTTATTTGCTTATGCTTCCCTTCTCTTTTTTTATACTCTCATATGTTTGGGTAATGCTTCAATCGAGCAACCATCTTCTAGAAAGCTTTCAATTCGAGAATCACTTAAGCTATACCATGATCGACATGTAATTACTCCACCAAGCATCCCTTTTGATTCCCTACCGGTTTCAGGGCCAAAAAAGCCTTCAATTCGCACATCACTTAAGCTATACCATGATCAACATGTAATTACTCCACCAAGTATCCCTTCTGATTTCCTACCGGTTTCAGTTTCAGTACCAAAAAAGCCTTCAATTCGTGTATCACTTAAGCCATACCATGATCAACATGTAATTACTCCACCAAGCATCCCTTCTGATTTCCTACCAATTTCAGAGCCAACAAAGCTTCCAATTCGCACATCACTTAAGCTATACCATGATCGACACGTAATTGGGCAAGTTATCAAAATGTTCAACTAGTAATATCGTCTTTTTTCTTTTTTTCTTTTTTTTTTTTAATTCCATGATATTGTGCTTTTATTACCATCATTAGGACAAACTTTGTCCTTACCATTACACTAGAACTATTAAATTCCATCAGAGAATGTTCCTAGTTTGGCACTGGCACACCAAGGTTGACAAGTTATTTCTAAATTCCCACGGCATCAATATGTATATAAATAACAAAAGGTTTGTGCCACTTCAAATCGCATCTAGATGGCTCCTTCATCAAATTCTTTCTCCAAACACAACATAAGAGGGATTTACGTTTCTCATAACATGGCACAGGAACATAACAGTTCACATAACTAGGCATGTGTTTGTACTTTGTAGTTTGTACCTTTAACTTTGAATCAAATTAAAACCCAGTCAATAACCATATTTTTGAGCTTTGAGTATTTTGACCCAGGCAATCCTGCAACAGAGCCATTTGATCACCTACCAAGCAATCTCAATAAGAAGATTCAATCACTATCACAAACATAACAATAATTAATCAACAATATAATATTACTAGCACAGAAAGTCCGCAATTAACATTCCTCAGCAACAAAAAGGTTAACATACCCAATAGGGCCAATACAATCTCAAACTAACTTCAAACATGAGCAAGGCTGTTAAGTTGGTTTTTTAAACAAGTGCTTGATGTCATCTCCAATGTATTTGTAGAATGGCTACCAGTATATAAAGAGAAATCAGAACCTTCAATTGCATTTCTAGTTTCAAGCCAGAAGAAGCACGCAAAAGCAAAACCACATCATCGATCAAAGGACCACAGAACACACCATCTTTTGTCTGGCTTGTTTTATAGCTGAGGAAACTGATTAAAGTTGGACTTGGACCTGCCTTGAATGTCAAAGAGAATTTCTCAGCCGAGCCAGTCCCATTGCTCTTCAGCGAAATTCTGGGCAGTCGATCCTGCTAGAGCACCTACTAAGAAATCTCCCACACAAGTATCATTAGCATCTCCCAATGTGAAATTCAAGTTATAGGTAGAGCCTTCGTTAAGAATTGTTGGTATTTGTATGCCAGCTGAAACTCCTGAGACAATCTCTATAGCAGCATTGCCTTGTGGGACAAAGTAGTATTTGGAGTCTATGTATTTGACAGTTCCTTGCACAGACCATAGTAGTAATGGGGATTGAACAGGACTTGGTGTTTGATCAAGCAGAATTCCCTCAGTAGAGTTACTCAAGAAATCAGGACCGTATTCAAATCCTCCATTTAGCAATAGGTTATCTGTGTCCAACCACAAACAACCCTTCAATAATTGTGTAAAATTGTAAATGTAGCTTCATTCTTTTTTTGCAATGCTCTGCATAATGCGCTTTATCGAGACTTAAGAGCCTCAAACTACTTGTGCCTATATGTTCTTCTCGAAGAAAATTTTGACTAAAGAGATGAACTATTGAACATAATTTGGTAAACAACAACAACAAAAAAAAAAAAAAAAAAAAAAAACCTTAATCCCAAAATTTTGAAGTCGGCTGTGGATTCTCAATAAACTAATTAGGGTCAATTACATGTATTCATTTCCGGTCATACTATGAACATAATATGGTAAACGCTAGTAGTAAAATAGATCCTATGTTGCACGCTAGAACCTGTGAAGGCAAATCTTGAACTTAAAAACAATATCCTTGGCAACAAACAGAGGCTGGAATTCATGGATTTCCAATCTTAGGTACTTGGAAAAACTGAAAAGTTTTCATGATCTTTGAGCTTTATTAATTCCATAATTCCAACCTTATTTATCCATAAATTTAAATTTAAATTTTGACTCAAAATTGATGGACTATTTTCAATTGTTATGTAGAATTAGAAATGTACTTACCAGTGGCTTCAAAAGATTCTGCAATGCCCTTAAGGAGAAGCGTATCAAGCACAGGCCAACATATGGAATTGGGATCAGTTTCTGTGGTTTGGCTTTGAAACACGAGATTAATAGGCTCTCCCTCACCCCAACTACCCAAGTAGTGACCATAGCTCTCCCATGTTTTCCCATAATGTTGCTTCCAAGAAAAGACCATGGTACTATCTGGGGCTGACACTACTATATCAGCGTTGGCTGAACAATTCTGACCTCCTGGGGCCAACGTGAAGGTAAGCAAGTAATTTATGATATTGCCATTAGCAGTGAAAGTTTGGTTGTTTGCCATCTTGACCCAATTGTATGCCATGTCCATTCCCTGGCAATGATATGTTTTGACTATCTTTTACATAATTCATGGTACCTTCAAATGTCCATCCAGGAATTGTGTTGTTTTGGCCCAATGGCACAACTGAGGAGTTGGAATTTCCTGTCAAGTTTGATGGTGGAGATTCAAAATCTGGATTCTGAAGAAGATCTGCATATATGAACATGTTAATATATGTTAAAAATATATATATGTTACTCAAAACAAGATACTTCATTTGCTACAATATTTGCTTATGTCTTTTTACTTTTGGGTGTTGGGAAATTGCGTAGTAAAGAATAAAGATCGAAACTTTGTTGCTGATGTTACCTGCGGATGCTAATCCTATGAAAAAAAGTGAGGGAAGGATGATTTCCGGCTGCATTTTCTTTGCTACAGAAGGAATAAAATTGGATTGTTTGATTACAACAAGCAAGAGTGTAGATCCACAAAATATAAAAGAGAGTAACCTTAGAAGTCTGAAACGTTGACTCTATGGAAGTCACATGACTACGTGAGCTGTACATGTTTCCTTTTCTAGGCATTTCTAGGCCCGTTGTATTATTATTATTATTGTTTATTTATTGTTTTTTTTTTTTGGTAAAAGGGAAATATTATTAAACACAAAAGGAGAGACTACACAGCAACAGAAGCCATACTGGCAGCAACCAGTCTACAATAATACAAGCCATTGATGTCCTTAGCTAATAAAGTTTCTAGTTCAGCAGTAAAAGGAAAATCAAACACAGCAAAATCTTCCTGCATAGAACAGCCCCATTTTGCGAACCAATCCGCACATTTATTGGCTTCTCTAAACACATGCACCACCCGTACTTGAGGAAACTTGTCCAGGAGGTATCTGCAATCAAATAACAGAGGAGCATAAGCTGAGTTAGGATTCTTTTTTGAGTTTAGCAGCCCAACAATCACCATAGCATCCAGTTCAACATCCAGTTGCCGAATTCCAAGGTGATCCGCAAGTCTCAACCCATCTCTCAAAGCCCATAGCTCAGCCATGATGCTTGAGGTGAAACCAATTGATCTTGCATAGTCCTTGACCCAGATTCCTTGACTATCTCTAATGATCCCTCCACCCCCTGCCTTACCCGGATTTCCAAATGATGCACCATCTGAATTAAGTTTGAACCAACCCTCTCTTGGCTTATTCCAACCAACAGGAATTACAACCTTTGCATTAGTTTATTTATTGTTATGTAAACTACGTATGTTGTATTATATTCCTCATAAATTACTTTTTATTAGTAGAATTTTTAAGGAAGAATAACGTTAGGGAGACAATATTTTTTTCCCCATAGTTTTTTAAAATATAATTATCAATATGGTATGTTGTTATTTGAATAGAGCAATGCTAGAACCACAACTTTTGTTACAACTTGTCACATATCAAGTTATGAGTGATAAAGAGAAAATAGTGGGTCCATGAGGTCCACACATCCACTACTCATAGGTCACAACTAGCCAGGAAAGTTGTGGCAAAAGTTGTACAATAATTTGTGGTCCTAGCACTTTCCAATTTGAATAATATCATTTTCATATTGGTTTACCATAAGGGATGGCAATGGAGCGGGACGGATCCGAAGAATGGGGTCTCTGCCTCTGTCCTGCATAGTTTTGTCTTACCCCATTCTCGCCCTACCTCGCCCCGTCCCGCCTTGTATGACGGGGAAAATTTTCTTGCCCCATCCCCGCTCCTTGGAGCCCCATAAAATCCCGCCCCACCTCGTAAAACTTTACTTCTTGTTAATTTGCCCACAATTATTGCAATTGTTTTCAATAAAACCTATTTTGTTAATAAAAATATACTTGAAATTAAAAATAAATTTATCCCATCAAATCAAACTAATTTTTAGCAAAAATAATATTATTAAAGTGTTTAACAAGACAATATCACAACAAAAATATCATAATACAAAATCAATGATTCAATAATATATAAATTTGTTTATAATGAAGACAAAAGAAAATGTTAAAATTGGTACCTCATTTCTAACCTTGCTAAGAAAAAAAAAAAAAAAAGGCAGAAATCCTTGTTGGATAGAATAAAATAAGTTGGTGATATATTTGTTTAAATAGTAGAGTTTTTGGGTATGAAAAATTTACAATTTAACCCTTATCAATGCGGGGCGGGACGAATTGGGTCTAAAAAAATCTAAACTCATCTCAACCTCGTCCCGTGATGCGGGGCTAAAATCTTGCCCCATCCTCACCCCACGACCTTTGCGGTGCAGGGAAAACCTGCATGGGGCAAAGTGAGGAGGGGGGGGAGGGAGCAAAATTGCCATCTCTTTAACTAAACTTTGTCCTTACTTTAATATGCTTAACATAACAATGTAATATAAGTGAAAAATAATATTAACAATACTAAACAAAATCTTTTTTTTTAATAAATAACAAAGTAGGATATGTCACAAACTTTTAATCATAAAAATCATAGCATTTTTTATGGACAAATTTTAGGTTCAAAATTAGTTGTAGCCTAAGGCTACAACCTTACTCAATAAAATAAATAATACTACATATTTTAAAAATTTAACTGTTGAATTACATGTTCTTTACACTCTTAATGCACATTTCAAATTTTGTGTCAATCAGATATAATTTACTATATGATCTATAAGCTTATATTTTATGTATAATTTTAAACTACAAAAACTTGCAATTTAAACAATTTATTGATAACATAGCTATTGATCTTTAATTTTCTAGAAATTCTGCAAGCATGGAGAATATAAAACGAAGATGTAATCCAATAGTAAATTTGTCAAAATTCATTTTCAATAAAAAGATATTGAGCAAAGTTGTAATCTTAGACTACAACTAATTTTGTAACTAAATTTTGTCTATTTTTTATTCTAAATGGAATATGCTTGAAAAAGTTGAAATGCTCCGAAGAGATTACTTATTTTTGGAAACAAATGCTTGAAATGCTCTTAAAATGAATGAGCTATAAATGGCAACCAAATTGAATATTAAAAAAAAATGAGACATAACAAATTTGAAAATTATTTGAATGGGGCATGACATAAAATTTATTCATTATTGGATAAACTACATATTTAGTTCTTATTGTTTATACCATATTTTAATTTGGTCTCTAATCTTTCAATTATTTAAATTTGGTTTCTAACCGTTTAGTTTTGTGTCAATTTAGTCTCTGCTTTTATCTTTTGGATAGAAATTGCTCACGTGACTAACTACCAAAATAAAATATTAGCTTATGTTGATGTAAAAATAATCTAATTTTTTATTTTGGTTATTTGCTATGTCAGCAATTTTCATTCAAAAGATAACGGTATGGACTAAATTGACATGACTCTAAAAGATCAGGGACCAAATTGACACAATTAAAAAGTTAGAAACTAAATTGAAATATGATGTAAAAAATAAGGACTAAATACGTAATTCACCCTTCATTATTTTAATTTATTACAGCATATTTATTGTACATTGTGGGAGGGGGTTAAAAAATCAAGGACCCCTCTCCCTTCACCAATAAGTTAGGGAAAAGAGAACTCAACAAAAAAAAAAATAATAATAAAAAGAAAATTATGTATTACTATTTATTTTGTTTTGTTTATGTGAGATATTATATATGTTCGTGAACATCTTGTTTGTGCTATTGGATTTATGTTCTTAATTTCCAAGTGCGGATATTGGCAAGAATTGATTGAAATTATGTAAGTTTGGGGTGTTAGAACTTAAAATTTGGTATTTGTAAGATGTAACTTTGATATTTGAACTTTGTTTATATCTTTGCCTTGATTGGATGTAATTTGTGCGATTAGTATCAAAATCCAATTTTTAATTTTGTAGCTCAAGCTAAGCCCTTTTAAACAGTCTCTGCTTCAATAATACTGCATGACTGAAGAGTGAATACCAATGACTGATTGGTAACTTGTGAAGACTAGATAACGAAGGTTTTTCTCCAAAAAAAAAAAAAGATATTGAAAGTTATATTGTCATTTTTTTTAATAGGGAATATATGGTCAGATTGAGGTCACTTGATTACCACAAGTCCACAACGTAGTTATAGATAAATTACTAGCGCTTCGTATTTCAAGGATTCCGCTGTAGCTTAGTAAATTGGGATATTCGGCCTTCGTAAGAGGGTCCCAGGTTCGAGTCCTGGCAGCGGAATACATTTTTTCCTAATAACAAAAACGTTCTTTGTTTTCAATTTCATTCTTATTAAATTATTAATTTAATTCGTTGAATTTTTGATAGGCTTTGCCATCACTACACTGATTGTTCAACACTTTAACTAACACTAGCCTCTAAGCACACTCACGCGGGTGAGCGTGCTCAAAGACTCTTCTATTTTTTGGGTAAAGATTAATAATTTGCATTTATTATAATTTGGAATTTCTACTTTTTCTAATTTTTTTTAAAAAAAGAAAAAACTAAGGGTGTAATGAAATTTAAAAAAAGGAAAATTGAAAAAAAAAAGGAAGACAGAAGAAACAAATACATTGTGATGACGTTTAAAATAAATAAATAAATAAATTGAATACGTGGGGTACGTTTTGTAAATTGGAGGAGTTTTAAAACTAACAAAAGAGTAATCCTATTTTGTAGGAAGTTAGTGAGTAGAAGTAGGAATTTAAATCAACGTAAAAGTAGGAGTTTATTAGAAGCAGGAAGGCATTTCAACGTAGAAGTAGGAATTTATTATTTTTGTCAATTTACTATTTTAACTCAATTTTTAAGTTTTAGGTAGGGGTATTTTTAACAGTAAAAAAAACAATAACTAACTTTCTTTTTTCAATTTACTATTTTAACCTCATTTTTAAGTTGTTGGTTAATTAATTTAGGGGTATTTTTGATAGGAAAAAAAACAATAACTAACTTTCTAAATCCTCTTAATATATACAGATGACACGTTTCTCATAAAAATAAAAATAAAAATAAAAGAAAACTACCATGTGACATAGCCAAAAAATAAAATTTTTAAGGGCCTAAAATACATCAATGACTTTTAAGTCTATAAAATAATACAAACATATATATGGATATATAATTCTCTTCAATATAAGAAAAAATCAATAATTTTCTAGGATTAACGCATGGTTGTTTACTTTGTTTTATAAGAAAATTTCATGTTAGTTTTATATAATTTAATACATAATTTTCTTTCATTAACTCATAATTAACTAATCATCCTTAAATTATATTAATTAAAATTAATATTATTTAAACATTTTAAATCAAATATTTTTATGAAATAAATTAAAAATTACACATTAGAGTATAGTGGTACTCTTAGAATAAAGTTTAACTCTAAACAAATTTGGAATCTCCTCTAACCTACTATGATAGCGATTTATAAGATTATCCATATGTATTATTTAAAAAAGTAATATAACTTACTAAAAAGTCATGTGATTACAACTATATGTGGATGATTTTTTCAATCGCCACTGAGAACATCTCCAATAGGCTCTCTAAACACAAAATCCTCTCTATTATAGAAAGTAAACCCACAAAATAGGTCTCCAACAGACTCTCTATACCTGAAATTTTTTTTGGCTCATGAACAGTAACTCATCAAGTCTAATGAGCTACTATTCATTCTTCAAATATTTTTTTTCTATTGTAATAATAAGGTATTGAATAAAAAAATGTTGGAAGATGTATAGTTATTAAAAAAAGAATAAATAATGAATGAAGAAATAATATTTAAATGAGATAGAGAATCTGTTGGAAAGTGTATTTGAAAAAATGGGTAGCTAAAAGGTAAAAGTCACTATTCATTCTCCAAACAGTACAAAAATTTGTCTAATCTGTTGGAAATGCTTTTAGTAGATTGAAGGAAGAAATTTCCAAACTGTTTTGGTGCTAAACTTTGAGCTATGTGAGTAAACCTATACATGGATAGTCTCTTCAGTGGCCACTTCGTAGGATAGAGGAAGATGTTTCAAACTGGTTTAGAGCTAAACTTTTTCTATAGTTTTAGAAAACATAATATGTATTAATTTTTTTTTAAAATTTTACTTTAATATGCTTAACATATATGTAGGGATAAAGGCCCAGAATAATATGTTGGGCCTTGGGCTTTTGTCCGAGGACACTGAATTGTCCGAGGAGGAGCAAGTAGTTGTCAGGGGTTCCCAATTAAAGTCTCATAAGTGAGGAATGAACGGAAGGTGATCCGAGGAGGAGCTCCTCCTCGGATATGATGAATGCAGCTCAAGCATGTATTCCAGCAACTAAGGTAACCCTCCAAGAAATTCCAGCGATAGGAACGTGTCTCATGAACATGCAAGAAGGAAGGAAACTCAAAAATATCTAAGGGAAATCTGCTACCACCACATTAAATGCACTATAGCTATTTTTCTGGCCGCATTTATGTGGAAAAGACCTCTGAACAGTGCTGCCTTGGCCAACGCAACTCACAAAAAGCCAAAAAGGGTGTTTGATGGGATAGGTACTCAAGTAAGGGCTCAGATAATTAACAAGTGTAGGATCAAGATGGACCAAAGAGGGTTATATAACGTGAAAGACCCTCCATGAGAAAGGGAGAGGAAAAACTGTAAAATAGATCTATAATAAAGCTTCAAGAGTAAATATTTAAGAATCAGTGTCCTCAGACTAATCCGAGAACGATTATTCCTTAATAAACTTCTGTTATCTTTCTCTCTTTAGCATAAAAACCTATTTTTCTGTTATCTGATTCACTAGAGCCTAGTTTTCCAACCCATTCTCTACAAATTTATTGTTTTGGGCTTAATATATCTATTGGGCTAAAAGTCTAAATTAAGTCCTTACAATATACATTGTCATATAAGAGAAAAATAAAATCAACAATTTAACAATACTAAATGAAAAAATTTTCTCTTGTTTATAAATAATAAAGTAGAATATGTCACAAAATTTTAAAGACAAAATTTAACTACAAAATTGGTTGTAATCTTACTTACTCAATATTTTTTTATTAGAGATATAATTTTGACAAATCCACCATTAGATTACATTTTCTTCTTATATCTTTTATACCGGCAAAATTTATAAAAAACTAAAGATAAAAAAATTGTGTTATCAATAAATTGTTTAAATTGGAAGTTTTTATAGTTTAAAATTTATCCATTACCTTAAATTATTACATTACATTTATTATACATTGTGGGAAGGGGGTTAAAAAGTCAAGGACCTCTCTCCCTTCCCCAATATGTTAGGGAAAAGACAACTTAAAATATAAAATTATGGGGTCAAAGAATCTGACAACCCTGGCCCACCTCATACTAAGCCCAAGACCCACGCCGAGAAGGAAGTAGTGACTGAAGACGAATAAAGAAAGCCCAAGTGGTCCAGAAACATCGCCGAGGACAATCTTGTCCTCGGCTAACCCAGATCCTAGTAGGGAAGAACGGTCCGCCATTAACGGCAGCCTCCCAAAGCATCCCAAGAAAAAGAACAAGTACTGTAGGATAGCCACAGAAGCATGGTGTAGGAATAACTCAAGGAGAAACTGTCACCTCCGCATTAAATGCCCACAACTAACGTTCTGTCCGCATTAATAAGGAAATGACCCCTGAACAGTACTGTCTTAGTCGCTGCAACACACAGAAGGCCTGGGAAGGTGGCTGATGGGACAAGCACTCGAGCGTTAACCTGCATGACCAACAGATGGACGGCCAAGATCAACCGAAAGGAGATATATAATGAGAAAAATCCTCTTGGAGAGAGGGGGGAATGGTAGCAATTTGCATGATTCTGGAAAACCTTTGCAACCTAGCACTAAAGAAAGAATAAGGACACTAAGTTCCTCGGACAGAAAATTCTAGGACATAATTTTATACTTTAGTCCATGTCCTTGTTGTTCAATCCGTTCGTAACCGTGTCTGGTTGTTGTAATCCTCACTAAGACCTAATTCTTGAACCTACTCTCTATAAATTTATTGTATTGGGCTAGTTAGGCTTGAGTCCACTCCTCCAATAGAAGAAGTGCTCGAACTCAGTCTCTACAATTGGCGCCGTCTGTGGGAAGAACTCGTGTGTTAGTAAAGGCAACAATTAAATATGGTAGGATCAGGCCCTCATCAAGTAGGCTCCCATCAGCCCGAATCGGCTAGATCCCAACAACAGGGTAACTTTCCTAACCCTGAATGTGATTGAAATGAAGAAAATGGAAGGTTTCGAGAGGGAAGTGTACACACCACTCAAACCAACAAAAGTTATTCTCGTGTGGGCAGTCATGTGTTCCAGAGACAAAATAACAACCGGGCCATGCAACCAGAAGAAGTTAGGAGTCATGTATCCTAGAGACAGAATGATAAGCAGGCCATGTAGCGAGAGATAGATGATTTAAAGAGAAAGCTGCGCCATGCACAACGAAGGCGATCTCATTCTAGGCTTGACATACCCTCCGATGATGAAAGTGACGATGACTATAGGCAAAGATCAAGAACTCCCCCAAGTGAGACCTTTTCTCACGAAGAAGAGCACTACTGGAGGTGTAAGCGTAAAAGCCCATCTCCTAGGGGCTTGGGAAACGATGCCATGAGTAGGGCATTGGATCAACTCTCCAAGTCACCTTTCACGCACCACATAGAAGGGGCTATATTTCCTCGACGATTCCAGCAGCCAACCTTCGCCATTTACAATGGCAAAACAGACCCCGTGGAGCATGTGAGCCAGTTTAATCAAAGGATGGCTGTTCATTCTAAAGACAATGTGTTGATGTGCAAGGTTTTTCCGTCTAGCTCGGGACCAGTGGCAATGAGGCGGTTCAATGGCTTAAGACGAATTCCATAGGTTCATCTAGGTAGCTAACCCAAGCTTTTGGCTCCCGTTTCGTTACAAATAGCAGAGCTCCTCGGCCTTTGAGTGCTTTACTGTTGTTATACATGCATGATGGAGAAACTCTAAAGGCCTACTCTGACAGATATTGGGAGACATTTAATGAAATGGGCAACAATTTTGATGATGTCGCCATCAGCACCTTCAAAAATAGTCTCCTAGCCGAGCATAGCTTGAGGAAGCCTCTGACTGACAAGCCCGCCACCAGTATGCACCAACTGATGGATCGGATCGATAAATATAAACGAGTGGAGGAAGACTAGTTGCAAGGTAGAGGAAAAAAGAAGGTTATCCCTCAGCAGAGGAGGGATTTCAGGTCGGACTGGTATAACGGCAACCGTCCGAGGAGAGATTTTGTAAGGCAATCTGGAGTGACCAACACACAGATTGTCAATACTGTATTTCGAGAACTAGTACATCGGGTGTTGGAGAAAATCAAAAGCGAGCCATATTTTAAGTGGCCAAATAAGATGGCGGGAGAGTCCACAAGGCGCAATCAGAACTTTTATTGCCAATACCACCAAGACCATGGGCATACCACGGAGAACTGCAGGAACCTCTGGAACTATTTGGACCAGCTGGTCCGAGAAGGAAAGCTGAAACACCTTCTGCATCATCCCAGTAGTCACCAAGACCAGACCCATCAGGAACCCCAGAGAGATACTGCCCTAAGGCCACCCATAGAAACGATCAATGTAATCTTGGCTGCGCCAGGAAGGACAGGCACGCGCCCTTCACGAGTGTTATTTGTAGCTCGGCGGCTTACCAAGGAATCCCAGCCAGAGCCGAAGAGGGCCAAAATGAATTTTCATCCAATCTTGAGTTTTTCAGAATAATACAAGATTGGAACCACCCAGCCCCACGACGATGCGTTGTTGATCACTCTCAGAATCTGAGACTACGATGTGAAAAGAATGATGGTGGATGGTGGCAGTGGATCCGAGGTCATGTACCCCGACCTCTATAAGGGGCTGGGGTTAAAACTGGAAGATCTGATGCCCTATAACTCTCCTCTGATGAGCTTCGACGGAAAGCTTGTCATTCCAAAAGGCATGATTAGGCTACCCATCCAGACCGACCTAGAGATAATGGAGGTGAACTTTATTGTGGTGGACACCTACTCTCCCTACACAGCCATCGTCGGTAGGCCCTGGCTCCACACCTTAGGGGTCGTTGCTTCCTCATTGCATCAGAAGGTGAAGTTCCCGTTAGGGGACCAAATTCTCGAAATCCGTGGTTGCCAATCCACAGCAAGGCAGTGTGTGGTGGCTGCCATCTCATATCGGCTCGATGCGAAGTCTTCGACCTCTGCTGAAAAGAACTTATAGCAATCAAGGGCCTCGGTTTCGCCTCCTGATACGGCTGCCGAGGAGGTGAAATGTGAAGATTTAGAGGAGGTGGTTATTGGTGATGACCCAGAGAAGTTCTTTCGGGTAGGGGCTCAACTGCCTCTTCAGGAAAAGGAGGAGTTGATTGAGTTTCTCAAAAGTAACATTGACGTATTTGCATGGGATGCTTGTAATGCTCCCGGGATTGATCCAACCTTCATCTGTCATCATCTCAATGTCAACCTGTCCATCACTCCCAAGAAGCACCCACCATGTCGCCCATCAAGAGAGCACGCCGATGCGATTAGGGACGAAGTGGCAAAGCTTAAGCGTGCAGGGGCTATCAAAGAGGTTTTTTACCCCAAATGGTTGGCCAACACCGTGGTGGTCAAGAAGAAAAGTGGAAAATGACGAGTTTGTGTGGACTTCACGGACCTAAATAAAGCATGCCCAAAAGACCCGTTCCCCATACCTCGAATAGACCAGCTGATGGATGCAACAGCAGGCCATCCTCGAATGAGCTTTTTAGATGCCTTTCAAGGCTATCATCAAATACCGTTAGCCCTAGAAGATCAAGAGAAGACAGCTTTCGTGACACCAACTTGGAACTACCACTACAAGGTAATGTCGTTCGGACTAAAGAATGCAGGGTCCACTTATCAAAGAATGATGACAAGAATGTTCGAGCCGCAGTTAGGCATGAGCATCGAAATCTATGTCGATGATATGGTGGTGAAGAGTAAAGTGGTGTTCGAGCATTTGGGAGACCTTGGCAACACCTTTGGTATCTTAAGGAAGCATAAGTTGCGCCTAAATGCTTCCAAATGCTCATTTAGTGTGGGATCAGGCAAGTTTTTGGACTACATGGTTACTCATAGGAGAATTGAGGTTAACCCCAACTAGATCAAGGCTATAAATGATCTAAAACCACCGCAGAACGACAAGGAGGTTCAAAAGCTTACTGGGATGATCGCAACCTTGAATCGATTCATTTCCAGGCCGACAAATAGATGTAGACCGTTCTATCTCTTGATCAACAAGTGGAAAGGGTTTGAGTGGTCTGAGGACTGCATTGTGGCATTCCAGCAACTCAAAGAATACCTATCCCGGCCACCTATCATGTCCAGTCCTAAGGCCGATGAAGTCCTATACGCATATATTGCTGTGGCCCCTCATGCTGTGAGCTTGGTGCTAATACGAGATGACAATGGCCTTCAAAAGCCAGTCTATTACGTGAGCAAGTCGCTGCATGAAGCTAAGGTTAGATACTTACCCCTGGAGAAAGTCATACTGGCTGTGGTCCATGCTACGCAAAAGCTTCCCCATTATTTCCAAGCCCACATAGTGGTTGTTCTAACCCAACTATCCTTGAAGTTCGTACTTCGGACCGCTGATTACACTAAAAGGATTACCATATGGAGCACAATTCTGGGGGTTTTTGACATCAAATACATACCTCGGACCTCCATAAAGGGTCAGGTCCTAGCTGACTTGGTGGCCGAATTTGCTGAACCACCGGTAGAAATAGTAGCAGAGGAGCGCAACATGGATGGAAAATTGGTTGGGGTAATCTCTACGCCAGGACCCCCATGTTGGAAGGTGTATGTTGATGGGGCAGTAAATCAAAAAGGGTCCGGAGTGAGGCTAGTCCTGATATCTCCTGAGAGGACTACCATAGAGAAGTCCCTAAGACTTGGGTTCCCAGCCACAAAAAACGAGGCCGAATATGAGGCCTTGTTACAAGGAATGGCCATGGTGCAGAAAATTGGAGGAAAAGCAATAGAGATGTTCTCAGACTTAAGACTAATAGTGGGCTAGGTAAAGGGAGAATTAGAGGCCAGAGATTCGAGGATGCAAGAGTACTTAAGTCAGGTCAAACGCTTGCAGTCAAACTTCAACCTTTTCAGCTTGTCACACATCTCCGGAAGCGGAAACACTCATACAGATTCATTGGTCAAGCTTGCTACCTCCTCGGCAGGGGGTCTGCCTCGAATTATTCTTGTCGAGCATCTGGACAGAGCAAATGAGGTTGCAAAAGACATGGTTCATATCCATGAAGTTAGAGCGGGCCCTAGCTGGATGGACCCTATAATGAGGTTCCTCAAAGATGATATCTTGCCCGAGGAAAAGTCAGAGGTTGAAAAAATACGAAGAAAAGCTCCTCGATTCTAGTTGTCCGAGGACCACAAATTGTACAAGCGCTCCTATTTTGGACCATATTTGTTGTGTGTCCACCCTGAGGCATCAGAACTACTGCTTGAAGAGCTGCACGAAGGGACCTACGAGAGTCACATAGAGGGAAGATCTCCGTCGTACCGAGCCATTACCTAGGGATATTGGTGGCCGGGGATGCAAAAGGAAGCCCTAGAATATGCTAAGAAATGTGACCAGTGCCAAAAGTTTGCCCCAAATATTCATCAGTCAAGAGGGGTCTTCAACCCTTTGTCCAGTCCATGGCCATTTGCCTAGTAGGGTCTGGATATTGTAGGCCCTTTCCCCAAGGCAATAGGAAACAGGAGATATCTGTTGGTCGGCACAGATTACTTCACCAAATGGGTCGAAACTGAGCCATTGGCAAACATCAGGGATGTGGATGCTAAGAAATTCATCTGTAGAAACATTATTACACGATTCGGGGTCCCTCATACCCTCATTTCAGATAATGGACTCCAATTTGACAGTAAAGCCTTCAGAAGATACTGCTGCGAACTAGAGATCACTAACAGGTACTCAACTCCAGCTTATCCTCAAGGAAATGAATAGGCCGAGGTTGTCAATAAGGTCATAGTCAATGGGCTTAAGAAAAGACTGGATGATGCCAAGGGAAGATGGGTAGAAGAGCTGTCGTACGTCTTATGGACCTACCGGACTATACCATGACGGTCAACAGGGGAGACACCTTTTGCCATGACCTATGGGGCCAAGGCTGTTATCCCTCTAAAGGCAAGCTTCCCAACGCTGAGGACGAGCTCCTTTACCCCAAGCAGTAATGATCAACTACTAGGGAAGAGCCTAGATCTGGTCGATGAACGAAGAGAAAAGGCAGCGATCCAGTCGGCCTATTACCATCAGAAACTCAAGCAAGGATATGAGGCCAATGTGAAGCTGAGACCACTAGCATCAGGGGACCTAGTGTTGAGGAAAGTTGTGGGTGCTGCGAAGAACCTATCTTGGGGAAAGCTAGGACTCAATTGGGAAGAACCATACCGAATTACTTCAGTAGCAGGAATAGGTGCATACTACTTAGAAGACTTAGATGAAAAAGCTGTACCTCGTCCCTAGAATGTAAATAACCTGAGAATGTATTATTATTAACAAAAGTATTTCTTTAATTCAAATTTTCAATCCATTATGGTTATATGTCTCGTATTACGACGACCATCTAAGTACTAGACAGAACCAAGGTCTTGCATGGTCCTCGGACTCAAACCTATGAGGAAACTAGCTACTTCAAGAAAAATCTAAGTACTAGACAGAACCAAGGTCTTGCATGGTCCTCGAACTCAAACCTATGGAGAAACTAGCTACTTTAAGAAAAATCTAAGTGCTAGACAGAACCAAGGTCTTGCATGGTTCTCGGACTCAAATTTATGGGGAAACTAGCTACTTCAAGCTTCATAAAAGTTGCAAATATGGCCTAAGTACACTCTAGGAACCTCGGATCATATACTTGGCCCCTGCCCCTTAAAAATATGGGTAAAGGCGAGCTAAGCGTCCCCTCAATACCTGTGAGTTAGAATTTAAAGGTTTAATTTCAAGTATGATATGTACATAGCCATTCTTACCCATTAGGGTAACCGATTCATAAGACACAAGGCTCACAGTAATAACAATAGCAGTAATAACAATAAACACATAATGTAAACAAAAATAAAAAAATAAAAAAATAAATAAAGGAGGGAAAGAAAGGAATTTCATATATTTAATCTAAAAGTTTAGTTACAATGATTCCAACATCCTTAAAAATTTATTAAAAATTAAAAATTAAAAAAAAAAAAAAAAAAAAAAAAAAAAAAAAACCTAACTAAAAGACTAATACAAAAGTTAGCTAGGCTGCCTATTTCTTCAACTTTATTTTGACCCCTTCCTTGGGGAGCTGAGCAGGAATGACCTCAGGACCCTTAGAGCCATCACCTAGAGGAACGGTCTGGAGGGGTTGAACCAAGAGAGCTGGCTCCTCGGCATGAAGGGCTTGAGCATTAGCTGTAGACTCTGCAGCCTCCTGGGGCGCTACAGGATTCAAATCTCCATGTGTTTCTGCCGCCCCAAGAAACTCACCCTCCTCGGCTAGCTCATTAGGAGCGGTTATGGCCAGAGCAGCCTCAGACCGAGCAGTCTCAGCCTTCTCAAGAACACTCTCAGCCTCAAAGCTGGCAGGGGCAGTTTCCTGGATTGCCGGGGGGTAGTATACATTCTCCACCTTCCACAAATTGGATGAAGCCTCAACCCCAGCTTGCTTGAGGGCTTCATTCCAAACCTGGGAGCAGTAGAGCCTGCATACTCCAGGGACTTGAGCCTTGAGAGTGGCCTAGGTCTCAGCCACTCCCAAGTCATAAGCCTTCTCCTCGGCTTTCTCCTTAGAGCTCTCGGCCTCCGTCCTGGCGAATTCTGCCTCTGCCTTAGCCCTTAAGGCTTCATCGCTGGCCCATTCCGCGACGCTTTTGGCCCCCTCCGCCTCGGACAATTTCTTCTTTAAATCATTGATCTTCTCCTTGGTGATCTTCAACTGGTCCTCGGCTTCGAGTAAGCACCTCGTCTAGTCCTCAGCCTATTTTTAAGCGCCAGCTAGGCCTGCTTCAGCACTGTCCCTGGCCTTGGTCATCTCCTTCAACTCCTCCCTGGCCTTCGAGAGATCAGCCTCGGAGTTTTTGAAGGTCTACGTAGCATCCAAGCGCTTGTCACGCTCAAGCTCCAAGGACCTGCTCTGCTCCTTAGCATCCTTTTCCAGCCTATAGGTGGCCTAGATAGCCTGACAATAGAAACAAGGACACGGTAAGTTGGAAATCAAGGAACAAAAATCAACGAAGTCATAAGTGTTAGAAGCCTTACCATGCCCAAATACCTCTTGATGCTGAGGAAGACCTCTTGCCTCCTCAGATTCCCCAACTCGGCCATATCAGTGGGGAGCACAAAGCCGCCAGAATTTAATGAGGGCGTGTTCCGTATACCGAAGCATCAGGAGCAAGCCTTGGACAAGCGAAGAGGCTCTGGCACTGACGGAGGACAAGACTTGACAAACCATGATAAAGGCCCGAGGACACCGAAATCCCCCTCTTCGTCTGAAGAGCTGGACAACATGATTTTAAGGGGTTATTATGGGGTCAAAGAATCTAACAACCCTGGCTCACCTCATACTAAGCCCAAGGCTCACGCCGAGGAGGAAGTAATGGCCGATGACGAATAAAGAAAGCCCAAGTGGTCTAGAAACATCATCGAGGACAATCCTGTCCTCGGCCAACCCAAATCCTAGTAGGGAAGAACGGTCCGCCATTAACGGTAGCCTCCCAGAGCGTCCTAAGAAAAAGAACAAGTACTGTAGGACAGCCACGGAAGCATGGTGTAGGAATAGCTCAAGGAGAAACTGTCACCTCCGCATTAAATGCCCACAACTAACATTCTGGCCGCATTAATGAGGAAATGACCCCTGAACAGTGCTGTCTCAGTCACTGCAACACATAGAAGGCCTAAGAAGATGGCTGATGAAACAAGCACTCAAGCGTTAACCTGCATGACTAACAGATGAAGGGCCAAGATCAACCAAAAGAGTATATATAATGAGAAAAATCCTCCTGGAGAGAGGGGGGAATGGTAGCAATTTGCATGATTCTGGAAAACCTTTGCAACCTAGCACTGAAGAAACAATAAGAACACTAAGTTCCTCGGACGGAAGACCTTAGGACAGAATTTTATACTTTAGTCCATGTCCTTGTTGTTCAATCCGTTTGTAACCGTGTCTGGTTGTTGTAATCCTCACTAAGACCTAGTTCTTGAACTTACTCTCTATAAATTTATTGTATTGGGCTAGTTGGACTTGAGTCCACTCCTCTAATAGAAGAAGTGCTCAAACTTAGTCCCTACAAAAATTATTTATTGTTATTTGTTTTGTGTTGTTTATGTGAGATATTATGTATGTTTGTGGTTATAATTTAGAACTTGGTATTTGTAAGATGTAACTTTGATCTTTGAGCTTTGTTTATGTATTTGTAATTTGATACTTTGCCTTGATTGAATATAATTTGTGCAATTAATATCAAAATCCAATTTTTAATTTTGTAGCTCAGGCTAAGCCCTTTTTAGACGGTCTGGGGCTTCAATACTGCTTGACTGAACAGTGAACACCAAACACTAATTGCCTAATTGGGAGCTTGTGAAGACTTTAGATAATGAAAGGTTGTTCTCGAAAAAAGAATAATGAAATTTATATTGTCATTTTTTTTTTTATAATAGGAATATGTTGTCAGATGGATCTCACTTGATTACCACAACCTAATTATAGATAAATAAATTACTAGTGCAACGAACTACAAGGATTCCGCTGTAGCTAAGTAAATTTGGATTATCCGGCCTTCGCAAGAAGGTCCCAGGTTCGAGTCCTGGCAGCCGAGTATATTTTTGTTTAATTTTTTTAACAAAAAAAGTTCTTTGTTTTCAATTTCATTCTTATTAAATTATTAATTTAATTGGTTGAAATTTTGATTGGCTTGTTTTCAATTCACTACAGTAATTGTTCAACACTTTAACTACTTGTGACACAGCCAAAAAATAATATTTGTAAGGGGCTAAACTAAATAAATCAATAACTTTTAAGTCTATAAAATAACACACACACACACACACACACACACACACACACACACACACATATATATATATATATAATTCTCTTCTATATAAGAAAAAATCAACAATTTTCTTAGGATTAAGGCATGGTTCTTTACCCTTGTTTTATAAGAAAATTTCAAGTTAGTTTTATATAATTCAAGGCAAATATTGTTAAATTATATTAATTTTAATTAATATTATTTAAATATTTTAAATCATAGTTTGTATTAAATAAATTAAAATTTATACATTAGAGTATAGTAATAGTCTTAGAACAAAGTTAACTTCCTAATTAGCTTGGAAGAATCTCCTTCAACCCCTTACATCGAGATTTATAAGATTATTTATGTGTATTATTTAAATGAAAAGCTTTAATACAACATGGACTACAAGATTTTTTATGCAGCTCACTATGTTTGTGGATGGTTTTTTTAACCGCAACGTATTGGGTTGCATAAAAATTCATGCAATCCAAGTTGCATAAAAACATTTCTCACAAGTCACACAACTTATTAAAAAAGTCTTGTGACTCTAAAATTACACATGGATAATCTTTTCAATCATCACTTAGTAGGATGCAGAAAGATATTTTCAAATTGGTTTGGAGCTAAACTTTGAGTAATGTGAGTAAATTTATATATGTATGATCTTTTTAATCGCCACTTCTTAGGATAGAGGAAGATGGCTTCAAATTGGTTTGAAGTTGAACCTAAACTTTTTCTATAGTTTTAGAAAAAATAAAATATATACAAATCAACTATTTTGTTTAAAAAAGATGCTACTTTAATATGTCTTAACATATGTTGTAGGGCATCCGAGGACCAAAGACAATGTAAAATGAAGTATCGCATGGTTCCACTTGTAAAAATATTTCTGACCCAAGAACTTCACCAATTCGAGAAGGGAAAGGGATGCAGAGTAGCATTACAGGAGGACTCATTTGGAGGAGAAAGGATCATGGAAGGAGGGCCAAGACGGTGGGAGGAAGCTTCATGTAAAGGGTATACCTTCCCCCACCGCATTGAATGCACTGCAACAACCATATTAGCTGCATTAATGAGGAAATGACACCTAAACAATAGTTTCACAGCTAGCAACCCCTTCTACCATCTTCATCAGAGCTCTGATGGGACAAGTGACCTAAGGAAAGTCCTGAGGTATATAGGTGGAGAGTTAGGATGCCAAGAGGAAGGATATATATAAGAGAGGGGAACCTCCCAGTTAAAGGAGGATTTTTTCTCTAAGTGTAAAAATAAACTATAGAATGAACAGTGAAGGTTTGGTGTAGAATTTGTATTATTCATCTATAAGAACAAGTCCTCGGATTCTCCCGAGGACAGTAAAATTCTTAATTAGTATTTGAATTGTCTATCTTTAGAGCTTCTAGTTCCTCAGATTAGACCAGAATTTAGTCCAAGAATTACATTAAAACTTTTTTCCCATTCTCCTTAAAAATTCTATTGTGTGGGCTTGAGTTGAGGGACAAGGCATCACTGTTCTTAGTGGGCCTGGGCTGTCAATTTCCTAGTACTTACATATACAATGTAATATAAGAGAAAAATAATATTAACAACACTAAATGAAAAACTTTCCTTTTGCTTACAAATAACAAAGTAGAATATGACACAAACTTTTAACCATAAAATCATAGCATTTTTATTCCAACGGGAAGGGGGGGAAATGTATTCCTTAATGTCTAGTTTTCTAAATACAAAATGAAAAATAATTTTTTTTAATAAAAGATTTACTCATACATATTTTTGAAAATCAGCTTAAAAAGGTTGAAATGCTCCTAAAATTAATGAGCTATATATGGCTAACAAATTGAATATTAAAAAATATGAGACATAAAAATTTTAAAAAAATTTGAAGAGGGCATAATGTAGAATTTATTCATTATATTAAATTATTACTGTATAATTATTATACATTGTGGGAGGGGGTTAAAAAGTCAAGGACCCCTCTCCCTTCACCAATATGTTAGGGAAAAGACAACTCAGTTAATAAAGAGGAAATTATTTTGTACAAAGTATTTTGGTAACCATTACCAATATGCATGCCAGTCGCAAGCTTCATCATGCTTGATGAAATTTACTCATGACAGAAAAAGAGAAAAGCAATAGGTTGTTTATTGTAGATAGGAAGCTGCCATCCTTGTCTGTTTCAGCCAGTGAAAGTTGCTGGACTATAATCTCCTGGGGCTCAGCTATGATATTTGTATAAAAGGAAATACTCGGATATTAAGAAGTCCATAAAAGAAAAGAGTTCAAATAGCTTGGACGTATCAAGGACTAGTGAATGGATTTCCCAGAAGCTAATCTCCTGAGGAGTCATTAATTACTGTCAAAAGAGATTGAAAGTCCCCCTCAGATTTACAAAATTAATTCCAAGATTCTTGGCACAAGTGGTTGCCAAGAGAGCCACTTGTTGATCGGTCCTTTGCCAGTCAGTGGCCACAACTGTTAGGTAAGATCCATGGTCACAACAAATGGTTGCATCAAATTGGAGTTTGAGCCAACCCAATGGAGGAGGAGTCCAAGCTACTTTTGTTGAGAGTGAAGATGATTTTTCATACCCACATGATGAACTAATGGGTTCTGTGTTCCTGCAGAATCAAATCAGAAGATGGAATTCAGTTGGGAAGCTTAAAAGCAGATATCACCATCAACCAAGTAGACAAATACACATGGTTCATGGCAGCTTGTAGCTCTAACAGAGAATGTACCTTTGTAATCCACAGTGTGACGAACATATAAAAGAGCAGTTTGTCAGCTATAGATGAATCATACTGCATAAACAGACTTGCCCAAATGGGTACCACAGAGAGTACAAATATTACAATCAGAACAATTTGGTATTTCACAAACTTCCGTTTTAAATTGAAAATCAAATTCAAGTTTGATGACTGTGAATTGGTTACCCTAACTATTGAATTACAAACTATAATAAATGCAAAACCACATCCCGTGTTGCTGAACAGAAAACTCCATCTTTGGTCTAAACGGTGGTATAGTTGAGCAAACTGATAGGAGTTAAGACTCCATGTGGCTTGAATTCAGTTTAAAAAAAGAAGAAGAAGACATTTCTTGGTTGATCCAGTTCCTTTCTGCTAAGAACTAAATTGTCAGTCTAGCTTGAGCCCCTCTGGTAAAATCTCTGAAATCAGAACAATTTGGTATTTCACAAACTTCCGTTTTAAATTGAAAATCAAATTCAAGTTTGATGACTGTGAATTGGTTACCCTAACTATTGAATTACAAACTATAATAAATGCAAAACCACATCCTGTGTTGCTGAACAGAAAACTCCATCTTTGGTCTAAACGGTGGTATAGTTGAGCAAACTGATAGGAGTTAAGACTCCATGTGGCTTGAATTCAGTTTAAAAAAAGAAGAAGAAGACATTTCTTGGTTGATCCAGTTCCTTTCTGCTAAGAACTAAATTGTCAGTCTAGCTTGAGCCCCTCTGGTAAAATCTCTGATAAAGAAGTTATTAGAATCTCTAAATGGTAATTTCAAGTTATAATTCCAATTAATCTTAAGCTGTCATGCAGCTCTAAACTGGCTATAATTCCAATTAATCTTAAGCTGTCATGCAGCTCTAAACTGGCTGCAAACCTGAGCAACAATCTTAATTGATGTTTTGACTTTAGGAACGAAGTGCGTCAGGAGTCCATGTAATTTGGCTTCGAAGTGCAATTTGTGTCTCCTCTAACTAAGGAAGATCAGAATAAAAGGCAGCCTAAACATAATTAGATCACATGAATCAAGATCAAATACCCCTTCCCGCTTCTTTTGTCTACAAGAAAGACCAATCAAGATACTCATGCATGATAAAAACCACTGGTCTCTTCTCGTATGTTAATTAAAATTTATACCATCTCTCAATCATGATATATCATCAAGCCATTTCTATTTCACACTGCCAAATGGGTATTTTCTGATGCATATTTACATACAACATTTTCACTATCCACCAGGCTCCATCCAGGTGTTTTCTTCAGGCTCCCTTCTTTCATTAACTTTCTCAGCCTCAAAACATCTCCCCACTGTCCAGCCTCTGCATACATATTAGACAAAACAACATAAACCCCATGATTATGAGGTTCCAAAACAAGAATTTCGTTTACCACTCTTTCAGCAACCTCGATATTTCCATGGTTTTTACTGGCCCCCAACAAAGCTCCCCAGATCACCACATCAGGCTTCCACACCATTCCTTTTATCAATTCCTCTGCTTCCAGCAGCTTCCCACCTCTCCCAAGAAGATCAACCATGCACCCAAAATGCTCAATCTTCGGTTCAATGCCATACACCCTTTTCATGGAACGAAAAATCTCACTTCCAACATCAATCAAGCCAGCATGACAACAGGCAGATAAAACCCCAACAAATGTAATGTCATTTGGCAGAACCTGCACATTCTCTAGCTTTCGGAAGAGACTAAGTGCCTCTTCAACACGGCCATGACTTGCCAACCCACAAATTATTGCATTCCAAGTCGCAACATTCTTTTCACACATACTATCAAACAATTCCTGAGCTACCAAAATCGCTCCATTCTTCGCATACATATGCACCAATGCCGTCCCAAGAATCACTCCCACCTCAATCCCTTTCTCCTTCATAAACAAGTGAATTCTTTCTCCCAATTCTAAACAACCCGATCGAGCACAAGCAGACAACACAGAGGCCAAAGTTGCATCGTTTGGTTCAAACCCCTCAGCAACCATTTGATCAAAAAGCACCAAAGCCTCATTGGAACAAAAATTCTGCGCATACCCACTAATCATCGTCGTCCAAATACTCAAATTCCTCTCAGGAAATTCCTCAAACACCAACCGGGCATCCCCTAAACTACTCGAAACAGAGTAACCCCTCACCAACCCATTAACCACATGCAAATCCAAGTCCAACCCAAATTTCACAACATGGGTATGAACCTGTTTGCACAATAAAACCGAGCAAAACCGAAAACAAGCTTTGAGAACAAAAGGGAACGTGTGTTTACCCGGTACAACACCGACCCTCCTCATCCTTACATAAAGAAACAGAGCCTCACAAGGGTTTGGGCCACTAGCGTTAGCTCTAATGAGCGTGTTCCACATAAAGCCATTCGGGGTTTGTGTGTTCTCGAAGATCTTTAGAGCGTAAAGAACATCGCCGAACTCAGAGAGAGAGCAGAAGGAGAGCAATCTGCTAGCGGCGAAAGTATCGTGGATGCGAGCAGAGACAATCATTTGGGCGTGGACTTGTTTGAGTTGGCGCATTGAAGTACATTGGTCTGCTAGGAGAGAAAGACCAGGAGGCTTTGGCGGTAGAGGAAAACAGGTGTAAGAAGAGTGTAAGCGTAGTGTGAAGAGAGAGAGTGAGTTGGTGAAGAAGATCGGTTTTGGCGGGAACATTTTTGGAGGTTGGTTGAGACCGACATGAAAACGAGCCGTTAGAGAATAGCAGAGAAACTTTGCATTATACTCATATATTGTTACACGTTCTCTTTAATTTATTGAACAAGGATCCTTTTTTTTTTCCTTAAATATTAATGGGATCGGGGATGAAAGAAAGTCAAATTATGTTTGATTTGAATTTGATTTTGGAATTTTGGTATAGTAAAATACTAAAATGTATTCTAAATCATTCAAAAAAACATTGCTGGATGCTTCTTTTTTATGCTTTTTTTTTCATTCTTTTTCACTTCATTTAAATGCAAAATATTACATCACTAGATGAGTTCTTTGCATTTATCTTTTCAGAATGAAAAAAAAGGTTTACCTTCTTGTTATTTTAGATGAAAAAAAGGGATTTGTTGGAATTAATATTTACATATGAGAGGTGTGATTAAATATTAATGAAAAGAATGAGTGATAGTCTTTTGGGTTAAATGGTGTCTCTATATATTATATTCAACATGATCTTAAAGAAAATACTAATGTTTTTCTAGTATTAGCATTATTTAGCTTAGTAGGAGCCTCTTATTTAAGAGGCTTAGACAAGTCAAGCAAAAAAAAAAAAAAAAAAGAAGGCTTAGACAAATGACAAGGTTATGCAGTCTGCTTCTATGTCATTTGATTTAGAGTGGTATGAAACTACAATCTTGAAAAAAAAAATTTAATTAATTGGAACTTATATTTTCTCCCAACGTTGGCTCTTGCTACTTTATCTACTATAATTTCCTCTTGGTTGTTTTGTAATATTATGCATATTAGATATAGAGGCAAAAATCATAGTACATAACGACATATGTGATATGACATTTGAATTTAAGAGATTAATAGTCTCAACTCCTAATAATACATATATATTTTTTGGAACTTTTAGAAACACCTCAGCTCGTCCAACATCTATTTCTTGGTTTTCTCGAGCATATAATTGGTTATTTCTTAACTTTTGCTTTTCTTGTAAAATGTATTTTCGTGGAATGTATGCTTGAAGCATATGACTTCTCTCATATCAACTAAAGTTAGATGATGTGGTATTGTTGATGCATATACGTTGGAAAAACCTATTGCATCGCATACAAAACGTATGCAGCGGAAGACAAAATGGATCTACTCCCATTATACAAGAAAACAGATATAATCTTTGAATACTGGAATATTGTTTGTAGAATACATACCTTGATGCACTTAATTAAGAAATAAAAGGGAACGCTTGAGAGATCTTTTATGATCTGCTGAAAACTTACATAAAAACTACATGGAGTATTTTTTTTTTTTTTTTTTTTTTAATAGCTGTTAGCAAAATGTTACTTACAGATAACTAATCCTTCTAATAAATAGATTAGCTTTTTAGGCTTTAGTACCCATTTGGGTATTGATGAAAAGGCAGCATCTTGCATCTGCGTTTTTATTTATTTATTTTTTTTTAGATGCGCGTTCTGTGGTTGAGGTGTGTTTCCAGTGGGTCATGTGCACTGTTCATGAGACCCACAAACTTCTCTCTTTTTTCAACAAAAATTTTCACGGTACTATTCACACATTTAAAAATTATTTTGCTACAGTATTTTTAGTTTTCAGCAAAATAAGCGGTATCCAAACATATCCTTAATATGTAACTTGAGATGAGACTAAATGAATAAATAAAACTTTAGCTCCATTGGACTTTGAGCCTCTTGTCAACTCGTTTAAGCTCAAAATTATCATTAATTATATTTAATTCTATTATAAAAATAAAATTGTACTATAGGTTTTATTAATTAAATTAAATCCCAAAACTATATTATACGAGCATTCAACCCCTCCTTAAAAATACTCATAATAAAACAAAGTCATAAAAAACATGGTGATTTTGTAAATCACTATTTTTTATTCCTTGAGTCCTTAGTTTAATCTTCTAGTTATTCTTATAATTGTGAAATTTAATTTCATTAAATATAAATTTTAGTAACTCTTTACTAAAGTAGTCGGGTCTAACACTTAGAATAACCAATTCTCATTAGGCTTATCTCAAGATAATGTTTTGTTTCTCTAGAAAAAGATTGTGAATTATGTCTTGAGAATGTATGTTTCCTACAACACTACATGTAATTGCCTAACGTACTGAGGTTTTAAACATGTAATATCTCACTCTTGTATACATCAAAGCAAACATTTTATGCTCAAGTTCACAATTCTCTCATGATTGAGAGTCTATGAAAATAGAAATCATAAGATTTATTATTCAGGTAACAATAGTTTGTAGAGTAATAGATCTCACAACAATCAAGTTCAATGTATCTTACATATTTAAGACACACTAATATATCAATTAGAAATCTGCACTTCCATGATCAAAACAAATCATTTTGATTGATACTTTATAAAATTCTTAAATTTACCACCGACTATGAACTAGGATTTATGAGTTTACAAGAAACTTGTTATTTAGATAACAATTTCCTTAGAGCTTCCGTATGCAAATTCTATTACAATATATAATGTCCAAATATTCATGCTAAAGTAATCTCATAAAATAAACAACTTTTATTTCATCCCAAAAAATATTTGTGGTCATGGCATAATTTATAGACAGCTTTCTCTTACATTCGTTTGATGAAAATGTGAAAATCAAACATATAAATCTTTAGACTTGATAGAAGTCAAAAGTAGAAAATCTTTGCATGTTGTTTATACTATTTGGAAATATTTGGAGGAATTAGTTAAATTGAATTGAGTGTGTTTAATGGACTTTATTTATAATTTGAGAACTTGGAGAGTGGAAAAGTGGCTATTACAAATATTTGATTGGTCTAGGACCTCTAGGTTTGCAATTTAACACATGAGCTCACCTCTATTTTAACCATGAGGTATTCTATCCTACAAATGCATTATAGTTCATTGCTTTGATTTATATAATTTGTTACTATTTATCCATCTCTATTTTTCGATTACACCTGTTTCCATAATGATGGTTGGTAATAATCTTTGGATAGTATAGGAGTCTTACTATTTTATTTTTCACATGGAGAATTTTAAAATGGAGAAATTATTTCATTAATGATAAAGTGCCCACCACCCAAAAAAAAAAAAAGATTTTCTTCAAGTTCATTTTTACCGAGGGTCACCAACTGTTGAAATATATATAAAAATTATCCCACTTATAATCATTCGCATCCAAAATCTTCAAATTATTCTATTTTACCATCTTAAAACTTACTTTATTATTTATACTATACCATTTTACAACACTCCCAACATTCCAATTTTTATTTTCCTGTTCTACTCATTAAAATAATATTTCTACACAATAAAATAATATATCCTAAAATCACCATCATTTACAACTAGCCTTTGAGCACGCGCTCACGAGCGTGATCAGAGGCTCTTCTATTTTTTGGGTAAGAGTTAACTTAGAGCATTTATTATAATTTGAGATTATTACATTTTCCAATCACCAAAAAAAAATCTAGGGGTGTGATGAGTATTAGTGCATGTTATTAAAGAGAAGTTAAAATTTTTAAATTTGATAGTAAAGCAGTTTCTTAGGAGTAAAACATGGGAGAGTGGAATTCAAACAATTTGTTAGGAGTAAAATGTGGGAGTGGAATTCAAATGTGTTAAGGATTTTTTTTTTTTTCTCAAAATAGAAACATGGTAGATAATTTTTTTGATATAGCGAGCTTTTTTCATTAGGTTTTTTGTTTTCAATTTTTATCAATTTAAGATTTTAAACCATTTCTTATGATTTAGAGATAAAGAGAAGTTTATTAAATTAAGGGTATTTCATTAGGTTTTTTTTTTTTTTTTTTACTGAACTTGAGGTTTTTTCTAAGAATAAAATATTAGAACTTTTACTATTTAGTTGTGTTTTTTTTTTTTTTTTACTCAACGTGAGGGTTTTTTTTAAGAATATAATATTAGAAACATGTGTTAGAATAAGTGGGTTAGTAGAAGTGTTCCTATTTTGTAGGTAATGTTTTGTCAAGTTTATCTAAAATTTAGGACTCTTTAAATTGATAATTTTACATGTCTAACCCTACTATTTTACATGTCCATTCCAATGACTCCTCAATGCAATCCAAAAAGTTTGTGTATACATGAACCTAAGAAAGATAAAAGAATTAGGGAACCCAGTATTTTTTTTTTTTTTTAATAAAAAACTTTAATTAACAAACCAACATTAGTGTGCATGTTATTAAAGAGAAGTTAAATTTTTTAAATTTGATAGTAAAGCAGTTTCTTAGGAGTAAAACATGGGAGAGTGAAATTCAAACAATTTGTTAGGAGTAAAATGTGGGAGTGGAATTCAAACGTGTTAAGGTTTTTTTTTTTTTTGAATTTGAATTTGAATTTGAAAAAAAAAAGGGTCGGCCAGAGGTTTTTTTTTTTTTTTTTTCAAAATAGAAACGTGGTAGATAATTTTTTTGATACAACGTGGCTTTTTTTGTTTTCAGTCACCACCAACATTTCAAAATTAAATTTAAAAAAAAAAGAAAAGAAAAAAAAGAGAGAGAGTTAACGTGATACATATATATATATATATATATATAAGTAGAACTCAAGGTTGCTACATACCTAAATAAAAAAATTTAACGCCAAAACATACACAATGATGGTAAAATATATATATATTATATATATATGAAGAAGGAAAAAAAAAATGAAGTGAAGTGAGGAAGGAGAAGGAAATAGTAAATGATCATTTATATGAAACTATTTTTATTTCAATTCAAATTTTTTAAATATAATGTAAACAAAGGCTATTAAAGGAGGTAAGAGAAGCCATACTATTTAACTGTTTACGAATGATTTTGAATGCTTCTTTTGTAGCATAAGGCATCCCTGTCTTTGGATCACAATACCTACAACATGAAATGACAATTCATTAAGAAGTACAATGGTAGAGTATATGAAGGAACCATTTATTTCAAAATTACATTTAAAAAAAAGAAGAAGAAAAAAAAAAAAAAAAAGAGAGTTAACATGATACATATAAGAAAAAAAAAAGTAGAACTCAAAGAAAAGAAAAGATAATAAAGAAGAACTTGCAAAAAATAGAACCTGAAATATCTGCAATCTGAAGAAAAATGAGAGAGAGAAAGTGAGATAGAAACTGCAAAACATACGTGAGTTTGTGGTTTTAAAATGTAAAAGTTTTAATTTACATATCTATCCCTGGTAGTTGAAAACTTGTAAGTGGGTATGATGAGGGTATCTTAGGTATGAAAAATGTGGAATCCAAATAGGGGAAGCCCTTTAAATAGTAGTATAGATGAAACACATTATTTATTCTTTTCCTCTCATTCTTTCTGTTTAAGAACAATCACAAATTTACTGAAACCAGTCAAACCACCATCACCACAATCCCACCACCACTGCACTACACACACTTGACACCACCACCACCAAAAGCAAAACCATGTAAAAAATAAAAAATAAAAAAACCATAAAACCAAACCAAAACACCCCACATATACCAAAAAAAAAAAAAAAAACCATTAATGGAGCCATCGAAGCCAATCACAACGCCATAGCCACCACAACTCCACACCAGACAGCAAATCTCCACACCACAACTCACACCAAACAAAACCCACCACCTGAACCATGCCTCCAAAGAAACCCATGCCAAAATAACCCACGCCAATCTACCAAAACCCACCACCGATCTGCCACGATCTCCACCACAAACCCACTCGATCTTCACCCATAAACAAAACAAATACCCACCAATGCAAGACCCACCACCACCACCACCACAAGATTTAACACCACAATACTCATCACCACAGCCACGGTGAGATCAACCTCCACGTGGTCCATGAGCATTGCACCATGAGAGACCCTCCACACCACTGGTCACAATCCTCCACGCCACACCGATCCCCGTGAGAGACCATCACCAGACCCGTCGAAGCCACATCGAACCCATCGGAGCAAAACATCGAGACACAGCTTGGGCTTGGCATTGTTGGGCGATGGTGGCCAACGGTGGCTTGAGGGAGAGTAAAGGGAGAGGGAGAAATTGCTAAGAGAGAGGAAAGGGAGAGAAAGAAATCTAAAAGAGAGAGAGACGTGGGAGATAGAGTTGAGAGACTGGGAGAGTCAGGAACAGATAAGAGAGAAAAGGAATAAAATAAAATTTTTATTTTTACATTTAAAATAGTCTACATTTACAATTCCAAATGCTGAGCTCTTTTAGGCTTGAAACGCCAAATTTTCCTTACATTTGGCATTTGTAATCTCTAGTGCGAATGCTCAAGGTAGTGAAATTCCCAATTGCATATTCCTCCTTAATAGTAGCCTTTTTTAAAGGTCTCCAAACCCTCGAAATAAGTTTTGTTTTTCGTTTCTTTTTTTTTTCTTCACTTCTTCAATCAAAATATTCCAAAACACAATATTATATTATATAACCTGCTCCAGACCATTTCAATACATACCACAACCATGCATATATACTCTAAAGCACATTACAAGGTCTAAACTATCTCAAAACACAATATTATACAACATGCTCCAAATCTCTTTCGATGTGTTCCAAAATCCTAACATGATAAACTATAACATCAAAACAAAACAACCAAATTCCACATTTCACCAAGTCCACAATAGTTCCAAAATCTTAATATGATAAACTAAAACATCAAAAAAAAAAAAAAAAAAAACCACATTTCACCATATGCATCTTTGTTAAATTTACAATCAGATTTTTTTTTTTTTTTTGGCTTACACTTAACTTGTCTTCCACAATTTGCTGGTCCCTTTCTTTGGCGATCATATCAATCAGAATTATTTTCTCTTTGTCCTTCTATTTCGCGTTGTTTCTCTTGAAGCTGATGGTAAAGAAGGAAAACCAAAAAGACTTCAGTTTAATAATTCACTATAAGAGATGACAGGCAAAACCAAACTTAGATACCTTTATGGCCTGTCTGGATGGAGGGGGGAAGGAGAGGGAGTAGAGTAGAGTAGGCTAAAAATAAGTTAATTTTGTGCTAAATCTACTCTATTTTACTCTACTCCCCCTCTTTCTCCCTCCATCCAAACGGACCATTAATCATATAACTAGACCCCTAAACCAACATATTAATAAGGCCATCGTGTACTTTCATATTCATTCCTAACTAGTTATGGACTTCCAAAGTTTTACCCCAAAAAAAAGAAGTAATGGACTTTCAAAAAGAATTCATCTATGTAATTGGTAATAGGCTTCAATTTAATTGATATTTTTACTAACACCATGCCACTCTGACCAACTTGCATAAGCGAGCAGAATTGTGTAATTAAATCATTTCAAGAATCTACTTGCTAATATAATAATTATGTAAGTCTGGCTATCATACCAAAATAATTTTCATTTCATTAAGCTGGGGAGAGAGAGAGAGAGAGTCTGGGTTAAACTGGGAAATATTAGAATTCAGCAGATTTCCAATTCCTTGTTATCTGTTTTAACATCTCTTTAGTGCTGTATGTCCTAGTCATAAGACCACATTTCTAAAAGATGCATAGCTATCTTAGTTATAATGATGACTGTACTACAAAATTTTCCTAAGAATAGTAAGAAAATTTTAGAGCTATAAATTGAAGTCAATGATCCTTAAACCTCTATTTGATTGAGCTGATTGTGAGGTCATACAACTCATCACTTGCGCCATCATATCTTCAAAACGTCTACTTTGTTCTGCCATTTGACTAGCTTGTTGTTCCAACATGCTCTTAAGTTGATCTACCTCTCCTTTCAACAAATCAACCTTAGCATTAGCTTCTGCATCTGCCTCCACACGTTTTTGCTCAGATTCCTGGAGTTGTTTCTCAAGGTCATGCATTATGGATGAGGAGGAGCCCTTTAACTTTGTAGGAGTAATACCGGCCCCATAGCCACGAACTCGTCCATGACGCTCAGGTCCAAACACCTCCGTAAACATTTGGTCTTGAGACATATGCAATGCTCCCTCATTCACTTGAGCAGTAAGATTCCTCAAAGCCATCTAAAGAGAAAAGTAATTGTATAACATGCAACAAAACCACATAAAAAATTACCATATACAACTAATTATATCATATGATTAGAAGGTTTCATACCAATGCATCTTGTGTTGGTTCATTTACTGCTTGCCCATTAGGTTGAACATGGGTGACGTCAAATAATTGAACTCTTGTAGGGTCATGACCCGTCTTCTCTTTCTACCATTTGACAAAACAAAGGAGGAAATAAACTTGGTTTTTGACTAGATTATAATTATAAGAATAAGCAAAAAAGGTATTTTCGACAAAAACATCATGTGTAACTATATGAACTCTGATAATTTATCAAATTATACCTCTTCCGCACTCCGTTGTTGAAAACTTTTTGATCCAGAAGTGTGGACAATATCATTTTTGCTCCGATTGTTCTTGTTTATCAAACACATGTCCTACATTAAGAATGATAAGTATGCATTAACTACATTTCTAATAACACAATAATTAATCTTTGCCTACATTATATTAGCGTGCCCAGCCTTGATTAAGCACTAATAAACATTATAATAGAATCAAAACATAGAATATTATACTAAATCAACTATGCATCAATACATAACCACCAAGGTTTTATATTTACATTTTATTGTATACAAACCAGCCACTCCAAAACATTCAAGCAATTTGTATTTTAAATGTTTTAAGTTTTTTCTTATTTTTTGACAAGTGAGATAAAAATTATTCTAAGAAGCCATTAAATGTTTACTCCCCCTTTAATAATCTACTGCATTAACCATACACTTATTCTAAGTTTCTGACAGAAGAATACCCATCAACAGCTACATCAAGAAAAGCACTGAATGAGCTTAAAAATCATTCTTTAAAGATGAAATTTAAAAACCCATTAGACCATTTTATAAATTAAATCTCTATATACAAATAAATAATGACTTACTAATGGTAAGTCTTTATTTGCTGCATAATCTAACTAATCCTATGCCCCCATTGTCTGCTACTTATAAATTGTTAAGGTCCTACTGATCTTAATTGTTAGAAAGATGGAATGAGATGGGATGTGGTTAATGCAGTAGAATGGATTAACCGATCTTAACTGTTATAATCAGTTGAGTACATACTAGACTAAGTACATAAACTGTTCATCACAATAGCTAGATTACATCACTTCAGTTCAGTAGCTCAACACTTCATCAATTCAGCAGCAAACTAATGCAGCAGAGGTTAATGCAGTAGAATGGGTCCATTGCAATATGTAGCAGCAGTGGAGGGTCTTAACATAAAGTAATAATACTGTGTTCAAAAACTCATTCTTATCAGTTTTGATTCAAGAAAATGAGTGCAAAATTTCTTGATGGTATAACATTGTATGATGTAGAATCATTATTTGAGATAATAACAATGTAACCACACATGAATAAGGTATCAAGGATGACATAAATTCAATGATTCACAGGTAACAAAGTAACCACAAATGCATAAATTAAATTGGGTTGTAGAGATGTTTTTCTTTTTTAAAAATAAAGGCATATTTTGTATTGCTAAGCAAGTCATCATAGGTCATAATTAAGAATAAATTTTATGTAATGGTACCATATAATCTTTGTTGGTCCACAAATCCACAAGACAGTTCCAATCATCCCTCTCTACTCCAGGCGGAACATTAGCTCGTGCCTCTTCCGTTGCTTCACCATATGGCTTAAACCAATTTGTTTTTAGGAAGTCACGATAATTTGAGTAAGAATTACCCATTTGTCGCCAAACCTCTTTCTCTCGGCCCTCAACTTTGAAATACTCCTAAAATAGAATGAAAAAAAATTTACAAAAATGAGAATATCACAAAGAAGACATAGAGGCTGCTACTAGATTTTGTTATACTACATACCAATACTTTATCAAAAAGCTTCCTTTTGTTGATATCGGGTACTTTTTTCCAATCTGTGAACTTTAGAGGTACATTTTCTTGTTCCCTAACAAGTTTTGTACATTCATTTATTAAAACACGAGCATGAGGCCCTACAGGTCTTCCATTCAACCAACTGATTTCATATTTTTCTCCCCCTTTAAACTCTTTGGACAATTTAAGATTCCGAGTAGGCCCTCGCCCTCTCTTCTTCCTTTTTTTCTTCCCTTTAGGAGTACCATTGCCACTTGAATCTCCAGCTATACAACTTGTTGCTTTGAAAGCTGCACAATAATCTTCTTCCATCTCACTCAAGCCATCCTCATCTGACTCATCATCACTATTCAAAGAATCACATGTCTCAAAACGTCTCTCCTCACCATGTCTAAACCATCGAGTATAGCTTGGGAGAATACCAATAGTAAGCAAATCACCCTCAACATCATCTCGAGTCTTTGCAAAGTAATTGTTGCATCGCTTACATGGACAAAAAATTTTATTCCCCATTGTTGTATGCTCAAATGCAAAATCTAGGAAGTCTTTAACTCCTTGTCTATACTCAGGATGGGCTCTACTCCTGAGTTTTACCCAATTGTGTTCCATCTTATATGTAGAAATGATATCTTAATATAATGCTGCAATATGAATAAAAGAACAACTTACTGAATTATTATCATCAAAGTACATCAAAGTGTTATCACTTATCAATAGAAAAATTATTCTAAAATATTTTTGCCTATAGGGCACTATCATTGTTCTTGTCATTTTAAAACCAATGCATGAAGAACATTATATAAAATTAGGAGCATAATATCCAAGTCTTCATTTACTCAAGCTAAAAATTATAGGAAAAAATTACTTGATAACTAAATCTACAAAATCAGTGATAAAGCCAGTCAAAACCAGTGATAAATCCAATGATAAAAAATAACTTGATAACTAAATATACAAACCCAGTAATAAAATTGTAAGAAATTTTAAATGAGGGACACCCCTTAGGTTGTCCTCTTCCTGAAAAGAATACTAAAACAAGTGATAAAGCCAGTGGAAAAGACTAAAAAAAAAAGAAATATTCCATGTTAGAGTTTGAGATATGAAATAAGTGGGAAAAAAGTCACAATTTAAAAAGACATAACTTTGTCCTTGGCACAATGGCACCAATATGATAGCTGATAGATCACTAGTGCAATATGATAGAGTGAACAACCTGACTTGCAAATTATATAATATGATGGATAGATGATAGATCTTGTATTTTTTAAATTCCTAGTGAAATTTGAATCCTTGCTGCTGTAACACATTACCAACAAACCACTCTATGGTTCCTCTCCCAATGCCCTTTTCTCCAAGTCTTTTATGACTTATTTGGCTTCTCTGTCAAGTGAGAACCCATGTTAGATTTAGAATTGAGAGAAATTAAAATGTACAACACATGAAACAAAACAAAATTGCCCAAGCCTACTACTTTCCATTGACCGTACAAATAAAGTCTCATAATCAACATGACTATAACATATGTCCCTCTCCAGTTTTTTCTCAGAGTTACAAGTTATGCAATTTACACAGACAAGATTACAACTAAAAGAATTAAGAAAACAAGACCAATTTCAAAATAAATGAGAAATAGCTAAATTACTTGTATCAAAAAAAATCTATAGCTTAAAGGTCAAACGAAATCCTAAGCACCGAATCAAAAGAAATGGACAATAATTATACACATAGATTTTTCAAAACCAGCATCAAAATCTCAGATCAAATACTTTCACAGAAGCTCAAAACTTCATCATCCAATCCTTGTGCTCCACACAAAACAAAAAACAAAACCAGTGCTCATTTCCAAAGTGTGGGCGCAAGCAGTGTCTACAGGGAAACAAAAATTAACAAAACAGCATCACAAAAAAAAAAAAAAAAAACCCTCATAAATCCAACCCATACTTAAATTGATACTATTGAAATACTATACCATCAACACTTATCAACTCTATAATGTACCCACAATCATCCTCAACATTCAAACTCTCTAATGCACCCCCAATCAAACAACAAAAAAGCCAGAATCCTTAGGATAATGAAGAACAACATCAAAATGCTTCACGTTATCCCAATTCTCACCAAACCCATCGTTCCCTCTCATCGTCAAGACCCAACCAAATGAAATAGATGCATATCCTATATTATGATTGGAATAAAAATAACAGATATAAAGAAAGAAATAAAGAAAACCCAAAGCCAATGCTTCAGATTCCATAGGAGAGTTACGCAATTCCAATTCCAAAGTATCCAAACCCTAGACCCAAAATTATGCTACTGCTTTCGCCTGAACCCCCAAAACACTAGGACTAACCCAAAATTGGACCAATACTTCGTAGTCTCTCTCTTCCAATGAAGAGAACGGGAGTGAGAAAATGAGAGAGAATACCAAAAAAAAAAAATGTTTGGCAAGGTCTGCTATGCAATTTACGTGACAGACTTCAAAAAAAAAAAAAATTCTCGGGAAACAAACAGAGAGTTAAATAGAGAGACCTGTAATCGGACGAAGAAGTGGCGAAGATGATATCGCCGACCACCACGCCTCTGATCGTCGTCGGAGAGCTTAAAATCAACGAAAATGGGACTGACTGAACGAAATGAGTTTTTTCTTTTTATTTTTTTAAATTCTAAATATAAATACATGGAGCCACTCTCCCGCTTTTTTCTTTTTTCTTTTTTCTTTTTTCTCTTAACGGTTCTGTTGGTTTATTTCGAGGGTTAAACTCAAAACTTAAATCTTACAACCCTCCTAACAGGGTGGATTTAAAACAGCTTATTTAACCGAAATTAAAATTTTTTTGCTGAAAGCAGTAAAGATAAAGTTAAAAACTAGTTGAAATAGTGTGAAACTCATAAACCAAAAAGTGCGATGAAACTCATAAATAGTAACAAAAATAAATTAAATAGTAAAAAAAAGCTACATTTTTCAGCCAATACTAAACGCAACCTTAATACTTAGTACATGGACACCCATTTTTAGTGTTTATTTCGACCCTTTTTAGTTAACCCCTTAAAAAAATTGGATCAAAATAAGTCAAGTATTTTTTTTTTTTTTGGGTAGTGAGTATACTTACGTTACACATAAATTTGATAAATATGAAGTCATTCATTTAGACATGATACCGCCTGAATTTTTTCTTTTTTTTTTTTTAAATGTAAGAAAACATAGAAAACTCACCAAAAGATAGAATATCCATCATATATTGTGTTTGTTTATTAAGTGTTTTTTTTGGCATTAATAATCCTTTTATTTTTTTTTTATACGTCGAAATTTTACTTACTGATGGTTAGTTTTACTTTTTAGTAGCTAGACAAATACCACATGCAACTTACATAAATTTCTATGGTGGGCCTTTTTTTGTAATGTTGGGTTAGGCCACCTCCTGCTGTACTGGGTCCAAGTGTTTTGAGTAAGGGAGTTGAGACCGGTCCAACTACAACTCATTTTGGTCCGACTTATGCACAAATTATGCCTCATTTGCCAAGAACTTCATTCATATGCCCATAGTAGGCACCACCGGGCCTTGTGGCCCAAGTGGTACCCAATTTACCATGTGTAAAGTGGTGGGCTGTGCTAGTAATGTTGGGTTGCTTCCTACTGCACTAGGCCCAAGTTTTCTGGGTAAGGGAGTTGGGACCGGTTCAATTGCAACTCAATTTGGTCCGGCTTGTGCGCAAACTAAGTCTAGTTTGCCAGGAACGTACTTGCAGCAAACAGAGCTGTTTCAGACAAGTTATGGCAAATAGACATAATAATAAAAATATAAAATATCTGGCTACTTAGTAGGAAATGACCAAATAATCCCCCAAACACAATCACAGTAATAATAATCACTTTTACAAAAAGAAAAGAACAGAACAAAAGGGGGCAAATAGTAATATGTATGGGTTAATCAAAAGATGAAGAAATTGACTAAAATCTGGTCCGCAAGAGCAAAACCAGAGAGGAAAGAACGTTCCTTCTCAACGCAATTAATCTTTCAGGAAAAATCCTACCGTGGAGATTAACTGCCCTGAGAGAAACGGACCTGAATGGCTGATGCACAGAGGCCCCTTTTGGTTTTAACAGAGAGCAGGATTTCGTGAGAAAGAGAGAGAATCAATCTACCGATACATGCCTGCCGTTCTAATTCTCACTTTATTTTCTTTCTGGTTGTTTTCCTTCTTTCCCTCCCACTCATTTCTTTTCTATTTTTTGGTCTTTCTTTTTTAATTCCTATTTCTTAGTTATGATTTCCGTTCTTACTCTGTTTTTTGGTCACAGCAAGGTTCTTTTTTTATAGTGCCTGCCGTGACCGGATTTTACTGTTTTAGCCCTTAACCTCCTTTGTCTGGTCTAGGTGTACTAGTCGACCACCACTGGTCCGTCTGTGTGCCACCCTTTCATCACCAGACAAAGAAGGGTATTTCGTTTGTTTGTTTGCCGTGGCACCCTTTCCTGCTACGATTTGGGTTCTTTCTCTCTCCTTATCCCTCATGGCATGCACCTAGTAGTTCCAACTCAGCTTGCTTCTTTTAGGTAGTAAGTCATCCCAGTAGGAAATTTCCCCGAAAGAACTTGAGCGGGAATCTCAAAAATAGATTTTTCCTCTCTCCCTACCACCAAACCATGCCCTCTGAATCTCTGACCCTTGACTTCATCATGCCCTGTATTGGCTGGGTACAGGCTGGTGGTGTCTGGGCCTTGCGCATGCCTTCCTTCCATATGTGTCCAAAATTTGTCTGCTGCTCATTCGTCTGCCGTAGTTTGGAGGCTTGCTTGCATAGCCTACCGTCCATTTTCTTTGACCTTTTATGTGGGCTGCTTTTCGATTTCCTGCTCCTCTTAGGAGCTGGGCCTTATTTGATAATGGGTCTTATATTTCTTTGGCCCACTTATTGATTGCTCTCATTTCCTGCCATGTTATTCTGTTATTCCTGCGGTAATGACTCAATCCTGTTGGGCCTCTTTAGGCCAGCCGTTTACTCTTTCCCCCAGTGGCTTGGTATGGCCATTGGTTTTCTTACTTATGGGCTTCTGTGTCCCTTTTGTCTTTCTCTTGGGCATCATTGGCCCACTTGCTTTCTTTGGGCTTCCTTGGCCCTTTTACTAATTCTGCATTCTCATGGGTTTTTACTAACTTCATTGGGCTTCCTTAACCCAATTACCTTATTCTCATCCTTGGGGTTCATGGGCCTGCCATTAACCCCTTACTTTCTTTGTTTGCATTACTTTGGGCCTACGGCAACCCTTTCTCACTTTTCTACATCATACACTGTCTATGTGTATGCTATTTCTCTCTTTCTGGGCTTCTTTAAGCCCACTTGCCTCTTCAAAGCCCATTTATTTATTTCATGGGCCTGTGATCCATTATTCCTGCCGCTTGGGCCTAATGGTTTTGCCATCTGCTTGCCAATTCTTTACTGCCCTTGTCATTGAGCTTTTCTTCTTTCTACTTGGATTCTCATAAATGACCCTCAACACCATGAAACCGTTAGCTCAGGGGTTCGAGCCCCCGCAATAACCAATTACCTAGCAAAAAAAAAATATGCCCATGGTAGGCGGAACTACTTCGGATGAGTCATGGCAAGCAGACATGATAATAATAATAATAAAATAAAGTACTTTTAACTTTAGACAAAGTGAATAAATAATCCCCAATTAGAATGATAATCACAATGATAAGAAAAGCCTTGTAAAGAAAATGGTGGAAATAAACAGGTAAGGCATGAGTTAACAAAAGAAAGAAAAAAATTAATCTGTTATGCTAAGTTATATCACAGGACCAAGACCAATGAGGGAAACCGTTTTCCTCAATGTGAATAATCTCTATTAAGGTACTTTTTTTTACACCTAACTTTATTTGAGTACCACCTATTTATATCACTATAAGTTATTAGGTTTTTCCAATATTTTTTGGCTCTATTATTATGTTTATTACAAATATTTCATATCTCATTATCTAAATTGGGTCATGATATAAACTATCACAAAAAGCTCAAAAACTCTTATTTTATCCAATTTTATTATCATTATTTAGCTAAGCCCAAAACCGACCTTATGAACCCAATACACACATTTTATTCTATTTAAAGCCCAAGAATACTTATGCTTGGCAATATTTGAAGAGTCCATGATTCAAATCCATGGCAAAACAATTTTATCAATGGAATTCAAGTCCATGATCAAAACTCATGGTTTGAACCCATGGCGATTTATTTATCCAAAACTCAATTCTCATTGGTAACATCAAAACCCAATTCTTATTGGCAATATCAAAGTCCAATTCCCATTGGCAACATCAAAACCCAATTCTCATCGGTAATAACAAAAACCCAACTTACATTGGTACTATTAAAAACTCAAGCTAACTACTTGGCACTATTTGTCGAAAACCCAAGGTTATCAATACTTGGCAAAATACTATATCATAATTTTTTCACTTAAAAGTCCAATAATGAACAATACTTTAGATCTTTAAACCTATTATCATAATATTACAAGCTTATGAAATTTATGAATTATCTACTCTCAAAACCCATGACGATCATCTTATAAAAGCTCATGAAAAGATATGATTATTATTTATTTATTTCATATTATAAACTTATGTTCACTATCCATCTTACATCACAACATTCATAATATTTATTACCAAAACTCATGGTAATTATTCATGTCCATTATGATTATCTATAGAGAAACTCATGAAAACATCACATTATTCCATTATAGTGATTGTTACCATATTTATTTAAAGCCCATGATAAATATTATTCTCAAGAAAAATATTGGAGGCTATTATTTAAAAAAGCCCCAAGGAAAATATCATTTACAAAGTAATCCATAGTAAAAATTATGAGGAGTTATTTAAAATCCACGAGGAGTAAAAAACTCATGGCAAAACATGTCTTTAATGCCCATTTTGTAAGCCCAAGAATCTCGTGGAGAAGGGAGCAAGCCCAAGTAAAGAAAGGGTCATGTGGCCCAACTAAATGTGCTGAAATGAAGTAAAGATCCAGTCCAAAAAGGTCCCAGCAAGAGGCTTGAAAGTGGGCAACCAGCTCTTGTTCATCCCTAACCAAAGAAACAACTAGAGCCCCCTACAAGAGGACCAAGCCTTTGAGGATGAACTAGGGGCTGTATCATCAATTTTCTGCCACCCTCTACCTGACGTGAACAGTGCCCAAGGGCTGTCATATCAGCTGAAGTCAAAAGGATGAAGGGACTCCATCATCTTCCTCAAGACTACTCCTTCAGCGAAAGGGGAGCTGAAACCAAATTATCCAAACTTCAACAAATTGATGCTATAAATGTTAAAAAAACGTTCAAAACATGATTCATGTGCCAAGCCCATGAATCCTAAAGGGAAAAAAATTGGGAACATATGGTTTAAAGGGCATAAAGGGATCTTCAGCGGAACCCTCTAAAGTGGGCTTAAACTTTGACATCTGGCTTGGGGTGTTGAATCCTACTTCCTAAGGTCCAAATCTCAGTTGCAGTACTAGGATTCTTCCTTAATACTTGCCTTAATCTCATTGGCTGAACACAATCTTAGCAATCTTAACATTTAATGCAATATTACTCCAAAAACTACCTTGCCCAAAGAAACAAAACATCCTTAAAAGCAAATCTCCCATTTTTAGGCCAAATCCAAGTTATTAATTCAGCTGACCTGCTCCCCTGAATCAGACCTACGTTTTTTTTTTTTTATGCTTGTTAATTAATGCTTTTCTAAACTCCATTATAAAAACATAAGCACCTCAGCCCACAACGGGACAGCCACCCCCCTCTAAGACTTTGGGGTTCGTTTGCCAATTTTTCTGGTGGTTTAGCTCTCCTTAAGCTTACCACTTATCATTTTTAGCCTACACTCATCTAATCCCAGATATTCTTCTCCCCCTTTTACACAATCACAGCTCAAAAATGTCCTCCAACTAGTCACAAACAGCCCATTACTCACAAAAACCTTTAATCTCAGTATTAATCCTATCCCACTCACTCGAAACAGCTCACATTCACCTCATTCATGCCTTATGCACATATACTTACCGAAATCTTAGTTTAATAATTGGTGCACTGAGTTGGGGATCTTTCTCTCCCTTCATTCCATCCATTTTTCCTCTTTTATTTGTAATTATGGAGCATTTAATCATTGTTTATTATTATTATGATGAAGGCCATAATGTTTTGGAAACTATGAAAGTTCTCCCTCATGTTGACTTAATAATACTAAGGAAAAAATATGATTTTTACCATATAAACACACTTATTAACCTGAAATTACCCTAATGCTGGAGATAATACCGTATCACTAGAGGACTGATTTGAACTATCGGACCAGGACCATTAATGTACTAATTAAGTATTGTAATGTGTTTTTCATTGGGCTTCTATTGCTATTTTGTCATGTGCAGCCTTTGTTTCTTGCTTGGATAGATTTTGTCATCACACCGAAAGCCTTTGGGTATCATCTCAAGAGTTCATAGTCGAGTTTTGGCTTGGCTTCCCAACATCTTAGATAGAGGCATCAATTTCTCCCTCGACAATCTCCCAGGGAAAATCCTGCCGTGGAAATTAATCACTTTGAGGGAAGCAGACCTGAATGACTTATGCCCAAAAGAATCCTTTACTTTTTGCAGAAAGCAGGACTTTAAGAGAGATGATCAATCTATTGGTGCATGCTTGCCACTCTACCTCTCTGTTTTCTTTCCTTATTTCTAATTTTCCTTTTCTCTTTATTTTTCTCTTATTTTCTCAGTGTTGTGATTTTCTCCTAGAGGTTACTATTATCATGATTCTTTTCCTCTTTTCCTTTACTGTGCACGGCAAGGGTCCTTTATATAATGCTTGCTGTGACTAACTTTTACTATTTTAGCCTTTAATTACCTTTCTCTGGTCTGAGTGTCCTTGCCAACTACCACTGGTTTGTCAACTGCTCAGCCAGCACTACTTACCTGTGCTGGCCGTGCAACTCCCCATCACTAGACAAAGAAGACTATTTTGTTCTTTTGTTTGTCGTGGCACTCTTACCTGCTACGTTGTGGGTGCTCTTTCTCTCTCCATCCCTCATGGCATGCACCTAATGGTTCCAACTCATCCTTACTTCTTTTGGGCGGTATGTCATCCCAGCAGGACATTTTCCCCAAAAAAGTCTGAGCAGGAACCCTAGAATAGGTTTTCCCCTCTCCCCACCGCCAGATCATACCCTCTCTTACCTTTGACCCATAACCCACCACCTCCTATATTGGCTGGGTACAGGCTGGTGAAGTTTAAGCCTTGCGCGTGCTCAACTTCTGCGTGTGTCCAAAACTTACCCGCTGCGTTTGCCATGGTCTGGAGGTTTCTCTACACATTCTGCCGTCCACCATTGACTTCTTATGGCATGAGCTGTTTTCTGATTTCCCTTTCTTTATGGTTTGCTCCCCTTAAGGGCTGGGCTTTGTTTGATTGTGGGTTTTTCCTTTTTCAGCCCATTCTTTTACTCCTTTCTGCAGTCTTGCTACCATTTCTTGCTGCACTATTCTGTCATTCCTGCTGTGATGTCATTTGACCCAAGTCTACTAGGTTTCATTGGTCCTGCTACTTATTCTTCTCTCAATAACTCAGTATGGTCATTGGGCTTTTTATTACATTACTTGTGGGATCTTGTGTCCCATTTATTTTCTCTTGGGCATCCTTGGCCCATTTGCTTTCCTTGGGATTCATTGGCCCTTTTCCTAACTCTGTGTTCTCATGGGTTTTTACTAACTCCTTTGGGCTTCCCTGGCCCAATTACCTTATCCTTCATCCTTGGGGCTCATGGGCTTACCATCAACCTCTTACTTTCTTTGCTTGCATTACTTCAAGCTTGCTGTGACCCATTCTCATTTTTCGACATCACATACTGCCCATGAGTTTGCTACTTCTCTCTCTCTAAGCTCTTTTAGGCCCATTTGTTTATTTAATGAGCTTGTGATCCATTATTCCTGCGGCTTGAGCTTAATAGTTTTTCTATATACTTACTAACTCTTTTCTTCCCATGTTGCTGGGTTTCTTCTTTCTATTGGGCTTCCCAAAATGAGCATCAACAATTTCTATAACTTTTGAAATGTAAAAAAAAACGTTTTCTTTTCCCTTCAATTAAAACTCCTTTTTTTTCCTTTTTTTTTTATGACCTCTGAATCATAATAGACATAAATAAAGTATTTTTATTTCTATCTTTTAAAATGAAATTCAAGATATGATAGAAACAATAGTTTTTTTTTTTAATTATATCAACAATAAAATTTCCATCTACGGAAAATATAACAAAATTAAACAAGTTCATATGAAAATTTCATTCCTCGACTCTACCCTACCCATTGCTATCCATCTCTATTTTTTATATCAATTGATACCCAAAGATTATCTAAGAAAAAATAAATAAAAATGGCAAAGCTATAAGAGAAATGTAACAGTTATATTTTTCTCAACTATTTTATTTATTTATTTTTGCCAACCCCTCCTTTGTTTTTTACTTTTCTTTTGACTAAATAATGTTTTATATTCTTTAATGTACAGAGTAGCATATTTCATTTGAATGTAATTATTCAGTATTTCAATAGTGTTTTTCATATGAACAATGTGTCTTACCATAAACTTAATTAGTTAGTCACAGAGCATTAAATAATTACTCTTCATTTTTTTTTTTTTTTGGAGAAGGAATTACTCTTCATTTGATATAGAGAACCTACATAAAAATAAATAAAATAAAATTGCCCACTGTAGGGGCCTTTTGTGCGTTGGGCTGGGCTGCCTCCTGCGGTAATGGGCCCGAATGTTTTCTAAATAAGGGAGTTGGGGCCGGTCCAATTGTAACTCAACTTGGGCCGGTTTGTGTACAAACTTATGCCTTGTTTGCCAGGAGTAGGCTTACGGCAAGCAGAATTGTTTCAAATGAGTTACGGCAAACAGATATAATAATAATAATCAAAACAGAGTATTCTGACTATTTAAATAAATGGCTATGTAATCCCTACTTATAAAGCATAAAGCATGATTACAGTTGCGATAATGTCATTCACAGAGAAAGTAAAAGAGAAATAAAATAATATGAACTAATCAATAATGGGCATAAATCAAGTTTTAAATTTGGTCTGCTAAAGCAAAGCCAAAAAGAGGAGAACGCCCTCTTCTCAATGCAAATAATCTCCCAGGAAAAGATCCTGCCGTGGGGATTAATGGCTTTAAGGGAGTCGGACCTAAATGGTTATTGCCCAAAAAGAATCCTTGTTACGTTTTAGAAGAGAGAGCAGGATTTGAAGGGGGAGAGAGGGAAACCGACCTACTGGTGCATGCCCATTGAGTTATCTCTCTTTTTTCCTAATTTCCTCTCTTTTCTTCTCTGTTTTCTTTCTTATCTTTTTTCTTTTCTTTTTACTCTGCTTTTTTTTCTTACTCCGTGAATACTCTGTTTTTCGATCCTCTTTTTAGGGCACGACAAAGGTCCTTTTATAGTGCCTGCCGTGGCCAGTTTTTACTACTTTGCCCCTTAACCGTCTTTGTCTAGTCTGGGCGCACTTGCCAACCACCAAAGGTGTGTGGCACTTACCCTTGCCAAACAAAGGTAGGTTTTGTTTCATTCCTCCGTCTACCGTAGCACTTCTTTCCTGCCACGGTATAAGTGCTTTCTCTCTCTTTCCCTTAAGGCATGCACCCAACGGTTCCCCCTCAAACTTGCTTCTTTTGGGTGGTCTGTCATCCTAGCAGGACGTACCTCCCAAAAGGGCTTGGGCAGGAGCCGCAAAATAGATCTTTTCCCCTCTCCCCACCACCAAACCATACCCCCTTTACCTCTTACCTCTGGCCCATGGCCCCACCACGTCCTGTATTGGCTGGGTACAGGCTGGTGGTGCCTGGGCCTTGCGCGTGCTTTCCTTTCAAATATGTCCAAGAGTCTGCCTGCTGCTCATGCGTCTGCCGTGATCTAGAGGCTCTCCGTCTGTATTTTCTGACCTTTCATGTGGGCTTTTCTTTGGTTTCCCGCTCCATTCAAGAGTTGGGTTTTGTTTGATGATGAGCCTTTCATTTCTTTGGTCCACTCTTAATTTTCTTTATTTATTGCAACGTTAAGCTGTTATTCTTACCGTAATAACTTAATCCTGCTGGACCTCTTTTGGGCCAGCCGTTTATTCCTTTTCTCAGTGGCCTGTCATGGGCACTGTTTTGCTTTTACTTATGGGCTCCCATGTCCCTTTGGGCATCCATGGCCCGATCGCTTTCTTTGGGCTTCCTTGGCCCGTTTACTTAATTCTACACTCCCATGAGCTTTTTACTAACTTCATTGGGCTTCCCCGGCCCAATAACCTTATTCTCATCCTTAGGGTTCATGGGCCTGTCATAAACCCTAACTCTCTTAGTTTGCATTGCCTTGGGCCTGCGGCGGCCCTTTCTCGCTTTTCTACCTCATACACTGCCCATGGGATGCTATTTCTTTCTTTCCTAGTTTCTTTGAGCTCGCTTACCTCTTCAAGACCCATTCGTTTGTTTGTTGGGCCTGTGATCCATTATTCCTGCCGTTTGGGTCTAATAGTTTTTTGCTATCTATTTTATCAATTCTTTGTTTGCCCTTATTATTGGGCTTTCTTTCTGTCTGCCTGAGCTTCCACAAATGGCCCTCAACACCCACCTTAATAATGCAGGGTGGTCATACTTAAGTTAGGTATTAAAATGTTTGAATAATGAATGTATGTCACTAACACACTACATTGAAAGTGTTAGTATGGAATGTGGTTACCTCATGTACGATTGTAAATGAATCAAGTTGTTCATAAGCAGCTCAGATTTGACTCGTCGATAAAAAAAAGTCATTCATGTTTGTTTGTTTATGAACGAGTCAATCTTAAGCCTTAATTTTAGACTTGTTTAATAAATGACCTAAGGCCAAATATATATATTAACAAGTTTGTGAACAATAAAGCTCAATGAAAAACAAGTCAAGCTCAGACTAGTTTATGGACATAGTAATAAGCTTGATTTGAGTTTGAAGAATAAACTTTATCCCTCCAAACCTTAATTAATTTGGAGTCGGGATTACATGTCTAAACTAAATGGACTTGATAATGTCTTTGTATCGAATTTTGAGCTCAAGCTCAATTTGACTAATAAATCAAGCAGAGCCAAACCGAGCTTAAACTTTTGGACTATATGATAGGCTCAAGTTCAAGCTCAAGTTCAAACATAATTTATAAGCTTAGATCGAGCTCAAACCAAACTTAGGACACTTTTCATATGTCGTCAAGGATTGGGATGAGGACCACCGGGCCTGTTGGCCCAAGTGGTACCCGGTCTCCTTAGTGACCTTCAGCTCAGGGGTTCAAGCCCCTGCACCTGCATAAACAATTACCTAGCAAAAAACAAAAAAAAAGGATTGGGATGAGGGATAACCGATTAACCCCCCATCCACCATGGGCCGGGGAAAAATACGTCTGTTTCTGGTGAATATTTCCTCACACTCACAATGGATGAGACCCACCAATTGTGAGTGAGAAAAAATATACACTTAAATCAGAGTATACTTTCTCCATGGGTGGAGAGCGATGGGCTAAAATAAAACAATTATAAAGGAATATAAAATTTTGGGTTGTAAAAAAAAAACTAACAGCGCTGATGGTTTTTTTTAGTGTGTTCCACTCAGCTGAGTCAGCTATGAGATAATGCCCAAACAGTCTCGTCTCAAATCCAAAACATTCCAAAATTATGTACACGTCAGCCCACAATCTCACCAATTGCCACCTGTCGCTCGATCTTTACCGAGGTTTAAAAAAACACACACACCAACAGGCAACAGCCTAACTTCAAATTGCTACAGTGACAGCCAAATACCTCACAGACCATTTGTCACCGTATTTTTCACAGCAACAAAGCCACCCATTGGACTGTGACCGCGTAATATCACAGCCGTGATTGATCTGGTCTTGTATTTCATCCTCACCCATTCTTTAGCTTTGTACAGACTACAGAGAACCCATTTTGGAGGCTTCGAGGGAAGGAAAAGCTAAGAAAAAATGCCGGGACTGGAAGGACCCTTGGATTACTCGAAAGAACCACCTCGTCACCCATGTCTTCAAATCAACGCTAAGGTAAACTTTTCAGTATCATTGTAATAATAATTGTAATTGGTTAATCGTTAATCAAGTTTTTTTTTCCTATAAAGTTTGGTTCTTTCTATTGGGAATTGTATAAATCTTCAAAACTTACCTACATGGTCACAATTTTATGTATGTATACGTGAAAAAGTTATGGTCTGTGATTGAAAATGGATATAAACGCTTTTGCCTCATCCGGGTTCTTATTGTGATCGAATGTAACTTAATATGGATATCTAAGTTTCATTTTTTTTTTTTTTTTTTTTTTTGGTATCTGGTATAATTTTCCATGGTCCTATTGGGATGGTAAATTGTAATTTTGGGAATTGGTGGAACTGGGTTATCAATTTTCATGTTGGGCTCTAGCTTTCAAAAGTGGTCATTTTGCTGCAAAAGGTCTCTTTTGGGCTTGAGTTGTGTGTGCCAAAAATCTCTAATCAGATATCTTGTTTTATTTCATATTTGCATTTGGGAGTACATTTTGAGATTGGGGTCAAGGGATTTTTTATCATGTAACTTGGGTTGGTGCAGGAGGGATTAGGATTTCATTTTTGGGGGAGACAAAAGTATGAAGAAAAAAAAAATCACCAATTAAGAATGATAACTAATAAAAAGATTCAAGAATAAATTATATATGAAAAATAAAACTAGCCTATATTCAATGGCGGGATTATTATTTTGTTGGCACCAATGGCTTGGGAATCATACTTGAATATTTGGAATTTAATTCCAGGCTGCTTGATGTGGATTACTTGGTTGGAACGAAATTGTTGTTCCTTTGAGGACACTGGGAAGACGTTGGAAGAGTTAAAGGTTTTATGCCAGCGTAGTCTTTTTGAGTGGTCTTGTTGTTGGGGTTTTACTGATTGTTCCTCTCTCTCTCTCTGAGTTTATGTTTTCTCTTAGATTAGTTTCCTAATTTCCCTCTCTCTTTTTATTTTTATTTTTTGTAATTTGTTTTATCCTTTTCTTGTTGTTCATCATCATGAACAACTTGTATTTTTCCTTACTATTTTCTTTAATAATATATTTTTGATTACCTATCAAAAATAAAAAATAAAAAAAAATTGAATAATAGAAACTATACTTTATCTTTTAACACATTTCAACTTGATCATCTATAAAAATATAACACAAATTTCTTTTAAAAAATCCTATAAGTCATCTATGATTGATTCTATAATCTATACTAAATTTCACAACAATTTCTCTGGATTTTAAAGCTTGAGACTACCCTAAATTCTCTTATATAAACAAATTTATGATTTCATATCTTTCCTGGAACCTAATTCCAAACCCAAACAATTTTTTTTAGAAAAAAAAAAAAAAATCAGCTTTGAGAACAAAAAAATAATAATGAATTGATAACCATGACAATGAGAGAAAAATATAATTTTGAAAAAATGAAAATCCCAAACAATTTGAACAAAAATAACGCTTTCAGTTTGACTGTATCAAAACTACTTAATAATATGTTTTAGTCACCAGAACTACCAAAAAAGGGGGATGATACATGCATAGTTAGCCCTCCATTTTCTTTTTTTATTATTTTTATTTATTTATTATTTTTATAATTCGATATTATATTTTTATAATTGAAATAAGTGAAATAACTAAGAAAAAATAAAGACAAGGAAATGAAAAGATATATTTTTCAACCCCAAAGTTTAAGCATTTTGCAGTAAAGAAAACAGAACCATTAATAAAATCATTCCATTTTTTTTTTCCGGAATCAATTCCAAAGACAAAGCATGGGGGGATGGGAACACCTCAAGGTACTGGTGGTCCATGGACGAGTTTACAACACTTCTTGAGCTTGACAACTTCAATATAGTAGCACCACTTGAGTTTAAGGAATTCATTAACTAAATTAATTAATTTTTTTTTTAACTCTTTGGACTAACTTATTAATTCTTGAAAAGGCGGGGGGGGGGGGGGGTTGGTGGGGGTCAGGTGCAACTCTGGAAGTCTAAACTTTTAATTTTAAATATGTACTATAATTTTTTTTAGTTACTATACAAAACTTTATCTATACACAGGGTAAAGAAATTTCAAGGGCCAGGGGGGCCACAGCCCCCCTTGGTCTAAATGTGGTTCTGTAATTAGGTACAAGCTGATTTATATATGTATAATGCAACTGCTACAGATGCTTACTCTCATAAGAAGATTAAGGGGAAAAACAAAATGAATGAAAAATATATAGTATGTTATTCAACTGAAGATATGGCTGATAGAGTGAATCAAGGCAAGTTATTCTTTTGGAAAATTGTTCATTGAACCAAAAGCAATTTCTAAATTGAGTACCATTTGCAATACTGTACTTTATGTATATGCTAATGTTTCTTTCCCCTGCTTTCAAATCCAATAGAGTAAAAAAATTTATATTTATATATATATCAAAAAAAGAGTAAATATTATTTTCCTAACATCTCTGATACAGGAACCCTTCAATGCTGAGCCACCACGTTCACTCTTGGTTTCCTCTTATGTGACTCCCGTGGATTTGTTCTACAAGAGAAATCATGGTCCAATCCCAATAGTTGAAGACTTGGAAAGGTTTCATTTGCTCTTTTAGTTCCTTCTCTCCAAACTATAAGATATTCAAAGTGTTTGATGTCAAGCAATTATAACTGATCATGAACCTGTGTGGCAGAACAGATATTGTTTTTCTATATCTGGGTTGATAAAGAATCCCAAGAAGCTGTTTATGAAGGATATTTGGTGAGTGCTGGGATAGGGGATCACATTTTCTGCATTTTGTACTAGAATGCCTATTATACATTTGGAACATAAAGCTAGGTTAATCTCTATTGTTATGTTGGTACAATTTGTTTGATTTCTTCTACAGAAATTGGCAATACTAGTATATTTGTTCACATGCAATACAACTGTACTTGACCAAGGAATTTACACTCTTGTTATCTGTTACAGGATGCTTCCAAAGTATAATGTTACTGCCACTTTACAGGTATTTCTGTTGTACATATGTTGTTGCCTTTGTTTTGTTTGGAGCCAAATGGAGCCTCTTGCATCAAGTTGTAGCAAAGAGAAACTTGGCTATGTTCTTGGCTATGCTATGAACTAATTATTTGGCTTATATCATAGTGTGCAGGTAACAGAAGGACTGCTATGAGCAAAACCAGAAAAGTGAAGGGAGTGGGCTGGGATGTTTCTGCTTTAGGAAATGGTTTGTTTTCTCCATTGTAGATTTACCATTTGTTTTGATATAGGTGTTAATCTGAAAGATATTCAACCAGGACAATAATTTGGAGTTAAGAATCTTTGCAGTGATGTTTTGGCATACTAGAGGATATGTTGACGCTGATGATGGATTAAATTTGATCCCATAGTGTTTTTTTTTTTTTTTTTTTTGATGCTTTACTGATTTGTTGAAAATGTGGTTTCTTGTAGGCTACATTTATTACTTAAAAATTCACACAACTAAGTTTTCAATATAGCTAATTGTTGTGATACAAATAACTGTAGAAACCCTACCTTTAAAATAAAAATAACAACAACCCCGTAGAAACCCATTTGGAAATATACTTTATAATCAATTGAAATTTAACATACTTAGTAGAAGGGAATCACATTTTGATTCAAGATTTGCCTTTTGGCTTCAAAGAGAATTAATTGAAGTCGTGTTATTCCTTCAATTAATTTCTTCTTGTTTTCTGATATGTAAAATTTTAGTCTGGACAGAGGGAAGACTTGAGTTGTATATAAGTTTCAGTCTAGCTAAAATCATATATTTTCTGAAGGATTTTTAGTAGTTATCATTCATATCTCTGAAGTATCTAAATCATGTTGAGATATACAACAGCTACAGTCAAACATGTTTTACCTAATTAATTATAATTTCTTGTCATTCTTTGAGTTCTTTTCAGCTGTCTGGGGTGGAGCCAAGTTGGCTGATGTTCTTGAACTCGTTGGAATACCTAATTTGACAAGTACCACTCAATCAGGTGGAAAACATGTTGAATTTGTAAGCGTTGATAAATGTAAGGTAACAAACTCGGCCTTTCAAAATATTATTTTAAAACTTCTTCTGTTGTTTTCTGGCCCTTTCAGTATGATGAATTTTTTTTTGCATGTTAAGTTTTATGGAGGGACTTTACTGATGTAATGCTTTCTGAATAATTAAAACTTTAGGAAGAGAATGGTGGCCCCTACAAGGCATCTATTCCACTTAGTCAGGCCACAAATCCTGATGCAGATGTTTTACTTGCTTATGAGATGAATGGAGAGGTAAGTGAATTTTCCTTGAGGTCCTAAGAATGTAACTATTGTGCTTATCTATTAATAAACTATGCCATCTTTCTATACTTCACTTTGTATCGAACTAATTGTCTTCCTGGTTTCTTTTTACTCTTTCTTTATCTCTTAGTTTTGGTTTTAATAAATTTCTACTTTATGCTTCTTATGCTAATCCCAGCCAGAAAATTCTGTTTTTGGAGCTCAACACTAATTGCCAAGTGTTTTTGTTGGTTACTCCTACAGTCAAGTATAACTATTATAATTCCCTATGATAATTGCGATTTAACTGACAAGATGTATTTCAAAAGATTTTCCTGTGCATATTGTAAAAGCATGTGTTGCATGTGGGTCTATCTCATGTTGCCAATGAGCTATAGCTCAGTTGGCACCCTCTCCTCCCATAATAATGGGATGGAGGGTGAGGTCATGGGTTCAAGACTCACCGGGTGCATTTGTAACTAACCAATAAAAAAATGTGGATCTATCTCATGTTTTTGAGGTATTCTTCATAGGCTTGTTTTTGTGTTACCTTTTTTTTTATTATATTATCTATTGTTCTCTTGTTGATTTACTTTCTTGTTATCATTCCAAAGACTCTTAACAGGGATCATGGGTATCCATTGCGTGTGGTTGTCCCTGGTATTATTGGTGCCCGTTCTGTTAAGTGGATTGATTCTATTAATATAATTGCAGAAGAATGCCAGGTTGGACATGCACTATTAATTTTGAATTTTTTTTAATGGTTCGTTTGCTACATTGTTTATGTAGTCAAATTTACACATGTTGCAGGGTTTCTTTATGCAAAAAGACTATAAAATGTTTCCCCCTTCAGTGGATTGGGATAACATTAATTGGGCAAGCAGGAGACCACAAATGGATTTCCCTGTTCAGGTAATTTCAATATGCTACTTCTTTTTGTTGTAATACCTAATGCTTCTGATGTTAAATATTAGGTTTTTCTAATTAGAGAAGCATTACTTTGATTTCTTAAATGCAAGTAGGATCTCAGATAAGCTGTTTTAATTGAATATTGGTTCATTCATACAGTTAATGTCAAGGTCGGTTACATGTAATTTACATCTTATTAACTTTTGATATATCATATAGAAGAAGGTTTCTTCTATGGTACCTCTAGTTTTTTTAGCAGTATTATACCCACCTTGGATTTACTTCTCAATGTGAGGCAATTTACCAGCAAATGTGACGAAGTTAGTCATGTGGAACTTGTTACTTAGGGCTGTCCAACAACCCAGCGGATCTGATCCGACCAGCTGACCTGGTCTGTACTGGAGTTGCAGTAGTTGAAGTTGAGATATGGTTGCGGGAGTTGGAAGTCCAGATCTAACCGTGGAGGTTGAGATCTGGGCAAGGTAGTGCGACTATAGAGTCATCTCCTTCATCACCTTCAAACCATTGTTTTTTAAATTGTGATCTCAAACTGAGGCCTGCCAAATCCGATGACTCGCTTGCTCGACAACTCGTCACTGACCAGTTGGCATCGATTGGTCTCCTGCCCCAACCTGCTGTTATTGGATCGAGTGGCAGGTTCTAGGTAAACCCAAACCCGCCTAGCCCATAGACAGCCCTATTTACTGTCTGTCTAAAGTGACAACCACTGAAAAAAAAAGAAAAAAGGAAGGAAGAAACCATGCAATTTTGCGGAATTTACCATTGGATTTGACATAAATACTATGTTGTCTAACCTTATTACTATTTGTCCAAAGTGACTAAAAAAAAAAGAAAAATATCCTAGGTCACCTAGTGATATGGTGAAGTACCATCAGACTTGACATAGACATTGTCTTATGTGAGTTTGTCACAGTTTGTCGCAGAAAAAAGAAGAAGAAAAGAAGTTAGAATATCATAGAGTTACTATTCAATGTGACATGACTTACTGTCATGTGTTTTTGGAAGTTAATATCCTTAAAAAATCATAGTGGGTACCATAAAATTCCTCATAGAAAAAGCTTCTTTTTTGCTAAATTAAACTTCAGATATTATCTCTCATTTTTCCCCTTCCCTCTGTGTTTGTGCAATGATATCTACTAACATAAATGTGCTGATTGACAGAGTGTAATATGCTCTTTAGAAGATGTGAATGCAATTAAACCTGGAAAGGTTAGTTCTATTTGTAATTACATGTTTTACTCTACTTGTGTATGAAGTTATTTTTTACCATCTATCATGACATGCAGAAACATCTGATGAGTAGCATTACTAAGCTCAACTAGTTCTCCTGTGGCATGAATATTAAGGGTTCTGCTCAACTTTGTCATTAAGCATAGGATATCTAGTTAATTGTGTGGTTCATTAGCTTTTGAAATATCTACAAAAATAGAATGATCCAAATATCTGTGAGATGTTATTATCAATTGATGATAATGATGTATGATTTTTTTCAACTGTGTATGGCTGTACAACCCATCTTTACCTATCCAAACTTTTCTAGCATCAAAATTTATATTTGAATTGGAACATTTCTTGGTATATGGTCCGTAGGTGCTGAGGAGTTCTTTTCTATAATATGCTGGTGCGGCATTGTATTTATTTTTGATTTTTACTTACAAGTTACAATCACAACCAAGTCCTGGTCCCAAAACTTTGAGGTCAACTATGATTCCTCAACAACTAATCAGATCAGCCACATGTATTCTTTTCCACCTTTCTATTCAATTGGAAGTCATACTTTTGTGACTTAGATGACATATCCTTTTTGAATTTTACTTAACCCACAACAAGTTCTGAATCTCTGTTGTAATTCCGGATTTTATGTCTAGCTGTTAAAGTTCTTATATTTTCTCTTTGTTCCCATTGGGGTGGCAAATGGGCGGGTTGGGTCATAAATGAGTTGGGTGTGTAATTACCCATTTCTCTATTTATGACCCGTTTATATATAAATAAATTATTCATTATCAACCCAATCCATTTAATTAGTAACCCACCCATTTAACCCAATGGATGGAAGAAAAATTACAGAGACACAGTGAGAATTTGGACAAAGAGAGCACCTTGCCTCTCTTCCCAAACCCTTTTCTCAACACTTCCCCTTTTTGATTCTGAAACTAATTTTCTCAGATCTCAAATTTTCCCAGAAAATCTTCGCAGGAGCTGTTTGCTAGGTGAGAAAATATGCTTCAATTGCTTCGGTCCTTGTTTGGTAACGCATTTACTGTTAATTATGTTATTTTTAAGCTAGCTCTGTTTGGATTTCAAAATCTTTCAAGCTTTATTAGACCCGTGTTAGTTTTAGTTTAGAAAGATACTTGAATTGGAGCTACGATAAGTGATTAGTTTTGAATTGGAGCTGATTCCGTCTTCGCTCACCTTGTTCACACTCCCGAAGACCTATCCTCGGCATAGTCTCTCTCTCTCTCTCTGTTTTATCTATCTATGTATATGTATGTTGGTAGATACATGTTAGCCTCTATTTGGTGCGGAGAAAACTGAGAGAAAGAAAATCTGATTCTGCAAAATCTGATTTCTCTGCGATTTTTTTTTTTTTTTTTTTTTTTTGTGTGATTGAAATTGTTCGTTGTTGGTGTAAAGGATGTTGATCACGAACGCAAAAGACGGTGAGATCTCTAAAAATTTATTGAGTTTATTTCACTGCTCTGGATTTTTCTCAGCATCCAAACAGAGCGTCAACGATATTATTATGTGATGTGAAAAATAATAATAATAATAATTATTTGACTGTCTAGTTTTAATTGGTTGATATTATTATTGTTGTTTATTGGTATTGATAATAGTAATAATTATAATAATTTTACGCACTTTCTTAGTAACCAAACAGGGAGAGATTTGGACTTTTTTTGTTGTTGGTGAAAGTAATTTTGTAATCTTTAGTTTAGCTTTTCTAGAAATTTAGAATTTTTGTTGTTTATTTAAATTTTAGATGGGTTTATTGGGTATTAGTGGGTTTATCTATTAAAATCTATATAATTAAATAACCTAATGGGTTGGGTTAAGACTTATCCAAATAAGATGGGTAATGGGTGGGTTCATGGATATGGATAAAAATTGCCACCCCTAGTTCCCAAGTTGGATGGTGGAGACAAACAAGTCTATTAGTCAAATAGCTTAGATCCTCCGGAAACATGTAATTTGCAGGTAAAAATTAGTGGATATGCGGTATCAGGAGGTGGCCGTGGCATTGAGAGAGTAGATGTGTCTATTGATGGTGGCAAAACCTGGATGGAAGCCTCCAGATACCAGAAAACTGGCGTCCCATACGTCGCGGATGGTATAAAAAGTGACAAGTGGGCATGGGTGCTTTTTGAGGTCACCGTTGATGTCATGCAAAGCACTGAGATTGTTGCAAAAGCAGTATGTTTTTTCTTCTGATTATCATGCTACTAATTGTGATTGTATCTTCACATCCTAAGAAGCTTATAGTCACCAATTAATATCTGAAGGGGACAGTTGCATATAGAAATGACATTAATATGTGTCAGCAAGTACTTGACCCAATAAATATGATCTTATCCCCAATGAACCATTGTGACATATTTATTGCTGTCAATGTCATTGTTGTCACTACTACCTGACTTGTGAAGTGCAAATCATTTCGTTGGGTGAAATCAACTAATAAATTATTATGGATAAAGAGATATGCACATGAAGTTTTTGTAACATAAAAAATTGCTTTTGTTCTAGATGTCTTGGATATGTAACCACTTAAACGTGACTATTAATATATAACTTTTGGCATTTTAGATCTAAGTCCGTCCCATGTGTTTGAACTTTTGAACTTTCCCTCGTCTTGTTTACCTACTGTGTTTCCACATGGTTTGACTCACCATAGCTCACAGAAAATTGCATTCCATATTAGCTGCTGCAATTCTATGCTTGTATATTTCTTTTGGTTTGCACTTGACTATGTTTCTCCCTTTCATTGATTGGCAGGTGGATATAGCATCAAATGTCCAACCTGAAAAGGTTGAAGACATTTGGAACTTGAGAGGGATATTGAACACCTCATGGCATCGAGTTCAAGTTCGAGTTGGTCACTCAAATATGTAGACCAATGTCGAAACAATATCAAATAAGTAGTTGAATGGCTCAACACCCTTTTCCTTATTTAACTCCTAGTTAAATTGACCCCCTTTGTTTTCCTTAATCTCATTTACAAAAGCAATAATTTCAGCATGTTGGATACCATTTAGTGGGATTTTTTTTTTTATAAATATTATGTGGTGTGCAAGTGACAGTTCAAAACTCTCATCAACCTTGCGTCTTATTTGCCAACAGTCATGACCTTTGCAGGCCCAAAGTTTGGCTTATTCCATGACCCCAGACAGTACGGAGATTTTTACTTGATGGGTGTTAAAAGCCAATCCTATCAGGGCTTATATGCATGGTCTCTAATTAGCCATGCTTTTATCAGGCAGCTATGATCTTTGCAGGCCCAACGATAGGCTTTATTGTATGACCTTGGTTGCACCAGGTGTTTACTTTTTCCTGTAAAAGGTTTTCCACATGTTATAATTCAATCCAATCAATGATCAATTGAAGCCATTCTGGTCTGGTCATATCCAACTGCCATTGTAGTACATCCCTCTCATTTCAAGTAAGGGTGGGCTCTATGTACAGGGATCCAGCTATGTGAGAGCCTGAGAGGAGGAGGATATAGTATATGTATACTCATGGATTGTTTCAAACCATCTCAACCATTAAATATTTGTCTTTAATGGTTAAGATTGGTTGAACTCCAAATAAGAAACTTAAAAAGGAAAGGAACAAGCTATGAAGACAAAAATATGTGGGATCCGCTAATAATGTGAGTCTTACTAGTTACAATCCAAAATAGCTGCTTGGTTCAATAGAAATTAAAGCTAAATGACAAAAATAAAAAAATTGAAGGGTATAAACTATAGTGTTTCTATTTCCTCTTTCCAATATTTTCCAATGGGATGGAGTATAATATTAATATGAAAACTTGACTTGAGTGTGAGCCAGTGGAGTCGTTTCCTAAAAAACAAAAGGTATATCATTATCTCTAATCCTTTTAACTAATCAATTATTTTTAACCATTCTTTTCTCCACCAAGCACCAATCCTTTCTTGAGTTTCCAAAAGCATCTGTAGATGAATTATTCTGGTGTCACTTTCCTAGGGTACTTTCAAACACCAATGCTTGTCTGCATGTGCCAACACCAATGCTTGTCTGCATGTGCCATATTGGCACATGCTAAGAAATGACCCACTTAATAAAACACCACCAAAAAATTTGCACTGTGGCTGAATATTAATGTGGGTGAGCTATTTTGGACCCTAGATTTGCACCCCTTTTCCACTAAACAAAAGGTTCATTATGAACCGTATATATATATTGCTTTCTTCTGCTGCAGAGTATGAAAATGTTTTCCCAATTATAAAATTGGAACTACTTCGGAGAATTCTTAATTGTAGCCCCTCTCATCAAATCAGTTGTTAATTCATATATTCCAATCATTCACACTTAATTTCGGACCTATATTTTGAAGAAAAAAAAAGTTGACATAATTATAAGCCACAACTAGTGGTCCACACACCATACCCGTATGGGCCATTACATGTTTTTTTGCTTTTCTTTAATATTTCGGTGAATTTGGTCACATTTTGTTTAGGGACTAGGGCTCTATATATAAATATATATATATATATATATATATGTGGTTGGCTACAAGAAACATAAGGAAATTGACACAGTGGTGGAGATTATGATTGGGAGTTTGTCAGGCTTGTTTGGTAGGTGTGTTTAAATAATAGTTTTTAATTTTTTTAAAAATACATATAAGTAAAAAAATATGTAAAAATATGTATAATATTATTTAAAATCTGAGAACATAGATTGAATACATGTAATAAACAACCCCTCAAATTTTTAGGAACTCCTGTCATTCTAAAGGGGAAGTAGATCTGATTGAAAAGAGTGCATTTAATTTTAAGACCCTACTCTATTGTCCTTTGTAGGCTCAGGATAATAGGGTAGTTATTAGTCAAGCATTTCGGAACTTTGCCTATATAATCTATGAACCCCAGCCGTCGATTTGTTTTACTATTGCTCAATTTGTTCATATTAAGTTGTTATTATACATTTGTAGGAAAATTTGATAGGTCAAGGAAAAGAAATAGAGCGGTAGGGTCACCTAGACCATGGAGGCATTTCCATCACATGGCTTATTGGGTGCACTATATTAAAAGATAAAAGACATGATGGGCTGTTTGGAGGAGAAAGATTGCTGATCCCCACTCAGATATTTTTCTATTTTCAAGTATTATTGAGTCAGATTGGATTCCAGAAGAAGATAATGCCATATTGTCAAGTTTATGGCTATCAGAAAAAGTTATATTCATCGTATCATCGATTATACATATGTGGATGGAGTGTGTCAAACATTGTCCATCAATTTTTGAGTAAGACAGTTTTAAAAAGGAAATATTGGATGAAGGAAAATGATGTTTTTAACAGCTTTTTATATCTCTCATAAAAGTAATATCAAAATTTTCTTAAAATAGTACATTAACGAATGCTTTAAGAGCTCCATTAACTAGACTTATTTGGTGTCTAAGCTTTCTGAGTTTTAGCATTTTTCAAGTAGTTTTTTTTTTTTTGAGAACGGGCATTTTTCAAATAGTTATTGTAACTAAAAATGTGATATTAGTGATGGGTCCATATTAAAACTAGTAAGAATTTGCCACATCAACAATTTGTAAAAATGTTGTAAAATAGTTTGTGTATGTAACATTACTCATCTCCAAGAGTAATGTTACAAATACAAACTATTTTATAATATTTTTACAAACTGCTGATGTGATTTTAGCATTTTTCAAATAGTTATTGTAACTAAAAATGTGATGTTAGTGATGGGCCTATATTAGAACTAGTAAAAATTTGTCACATCAACAGTTTGTAAAAATGTTGTAAAATAGTTTGTGTATGTAACATTACTCTTATCTCCAAATAATAATAAATAAATAAATAATCCTAAATTTATCTCCTAAGATTATATTTGATATGAAGGATGTTTATCTTCCAAGATTATATTTGATATGAAGGATGAAAACGGAAGGAAATGAGGCGGATTGAATAGAGTTAACCTCGTCATGTTATTTAATAGGAAGAAAGAAAAAGAGAGAAAAACGGTCTAAGACTTAAGTATAAAAATAAAAAACTTTGTTCAACTTATCTAAACTTAAAGATCATTTTATTTTATTGCCTTAATAGTTAACACTTAACACTCCATCCCTTTCTCTCCTCAACTTTTTTTTTTTGGGGTCCGAGATATAATAAAAATAGACCAATTAACATTCATGGCAATAGATAAAGTATACATTGAAAGCTCCTGGAGGATTGATTTAGGCAGGCCAAAAGGGTTTTTCCTCCCACCTTTCTCTTCTCACTTTTTCCCTCTTTATCATGTAATTGTTAAACCTTAAAAGTTTGTATTTATTAATTTGTATTCAAAACTGTACATTGGATGCTTTATATAGACAATACAATATAAGACATACGCGTATTTATATACTAAACCTAAATAATTAGGTCTTTTGTTTTTTGCTGAATAGATAATTAGGTCTTGGGCTTTAGAATCTTGGACTTATGAAATTATTATGTACTCCCGGAGTATCATAAATGCATACTCTTTCCTTTCACATGAATGGTGGGCCCCACCAAGTAAATTCATAGTAGGACCCACCATTCATGTAAGAGGGAGGACTACGTATTTATGGTACTCCAAGAGTACCTAATAATTTTCCTTTGGACCTACCATATGTAATTAGTCTTTGTTCATAAGTGTACATGGAGCGCCCTTATATGGGCATTATGAATTAAGTAAAAATACAAAAGTATTACTAATACAAGGTATTGATTTAGGCAGGCCAAAATGGTTTTGCCTCCCACCTCTCTCTTCTCACTTTTTCCCTCTTTATCATGTAATTGTTAAACCCTAAAAGTTTGTATATATTAATTTGTATTCAGAATTATACATTGGATGTTTTGTATAGACAATACAATATAAGGCATATATGTATTTATATACTAAACTTAGATAATTAGGTCTTGGGCCTTAGACTCTGGGACCTATCATATGTATTATTAGTCTTTGTTCGTATGTGTACATGGACTGCCTTTATATGGGCATTATGCATTAAGTAAAGATACAAAAGTATTACTAATACAAGGTATTAATTAAGAGTTTTGTAACTCTATTAACAATTTTAGGTATTTTTAATAGAAACATTTAGGCTTTGCTTGGGAGTTTATAGTATTCTTCCCTTCTCTTGTTTGGGAGTTTTAATGGAATGAATGGAAAGTTCATTCCCTTATTTGGAAGTTTAAGTGAGAGAGAATAGAATAAGTAGGAGGGAACACTCATTCCTCTCTATTCCCTTAAAACCTCAAATTTTTATTTCTTTCGAAATTGGGAGGAATGGGAGGGAATGGAATTAGATTTAATGATTTTTTTACTAAAACTCTCAAAATACCCCTATGTATTCAACCCTTTATTTTAAAATAGGTCTAATAGTAATATTGTCATAAAATAATTCAATTCCATTTTGTACATGTTGCTCCCAAATAAGATTACTTACATTCTATTCATTTTCATTTCTTTCTATTCCTTTATTTTTCAAGGTAGTACAGTACTTCTCAATGTGTATTACAAAGGCTGTACAATGTACCAACACATTGAACCTAGACAATTAAGTCTTGGGCTTTGAACTCGTGGATCTACTTTTATTATATCATAATAACATATCAAATAAATGGATTATATTTTATATCTTTCCTTCCCTCAAAACAAACATGGTATTATCTTTGCCATACCTCCCAACAATGTGCCGTTGCCGAAAGAAATATCACTCTATGCGTCGTACTAAAATCTCTCCTAGTGTAGTCAATACCCTTGGCACAAGGGTAAGGTTGTTTGTATGACAAGCGCTCAAATTAAGAATTTAATTATTTTTTTTATTATATAGAAACAGAATTTAAAAAGATATATAAGCATCTTTTGGAGAATATGAATTGTTTAAACCGAATACTTCAGCATTTTCTAAAACTAACCGTTGAAGGCAAAACAAATAGAAAAATGGGCTCTCATATATAAGCATCGACTAGTATCAACTGCACATATCATTGTAGGTATTATTCTTATTTCTTTAAGCACAACTGCTCACAGTCACGTTTAATTATGAATACACATTAAAATACAAAAGCTTGATTAGAAAAAATAATTAATTAAATTAATCAAAAGAATATGTTATTAGCAAAAGTGACCGTTTGTTTGTACTTTCCTCTGGTAAAAAACCCTTTTTAAAACCCAAAAAATAATATTTGCATTTGGTAAGATTTTAAACGCAGCTTTTTATAAAAAGTTGCGTTTTGAAATGTGAATGTCAATGTGCGTTTTCTACGTTTTGGCACGGCAGCTTTGAGCTGCAATTGCAAAATGCACAAACGCATTTTCTCAAAACAAAAATATTACCATTGGTGGGTTTCTCTTTTTCCTAAATTGCCCATGGTTTTTTCTGCTCCTCTTTGCTGCTGTGCTGCGGCTTCTCCTCCTCCTCTTCTTCTTCTTCTTCTTCTTCTTCTTCTTTTACAGTGCTACTTCTTCTTCTTCTCTTCTCTATTTTTTTATTTATTTATGTCTTACATATCTAATCTCAAAAAAAACCTTTCGAATTCGGTAGAGTTTTTGATAAATGGAAAATATGGAGAGAGAGAGAGAGAGAGAGAGAGAGAGAAACTTGTGTATGTGTGTGTGGGGCTTTGTTTGGAGGAAAGTAAAAGAAAGGAAAATAAGAAGATGAGGAAGAAGTGAACTAGTGGATGAGAAAAAAGTGAAAGAAAAAAAAAAGGAGTTTTTGGGTTTGGGTAAAGCAACGTGGAAGAAAATATAGGGAGTAAGAACATAGATTATTCCACAACTTCTTTTTTATAACTGTGATGTTATAAAGTATGTGGTGGGGAAAAAATTGTAGGTACATATCTAATCCTAAAACAACTTATTTAAAAAATAAGTGTTAATAAAATTTTATTTTACAAATATTAATTTTAAATTATTATTGTGAAAATATTGTGGCATTTTATTATATTTCTAAACTTTTTAAACTAGTACTATTTTTCTTTAGAAAAAAATAGTAATATTGACAAAATATTTTTATAACAATTTCATAATAAAGTTTACATAGTAAGTTGTTTTTAGTTCTCATCTAGACCTACTAGTGACATTTTTTTTTTCCTACCATTAACAACTTATCATATAGACTTTATTGTGAAATTTTTGTGAAAATATTGTGTCCATAACTTGCATTAAGAGAGGTAATTAAAACAAAGAATTCTCTTTATATATACATTGTCATTTTTGGTAATTTATCTCTCAAACTGCCATTTTTATAAGTGCTAAGCAAACACTCAACTTTTTAAAAAAACACTTTTTAATAGCTTTTACAAAAAAACCTAATTTCATACAACACTTTTTAAAACCCCCACTTTTTCAAAAAGCACAATATCAAAAAGCTGAACCTAACTCACTCAAAGACTCACTTGCAACTTTGCAAGGTCCAAAAAGCATAAATAGGCTTCCCTTATAGACCTCATTGCAGTTATTTCCATGCTAAATGGGAGTCTTCATGTCTCTTGCTACACTGAAGCCCCTAACATTTATGTTGTTTCCTATTCTTCTCTACTTATTGTTTCACGTAATTTTATGTGAACTCCGGCGGGTTCGAAAGCTTTCCAGCCATGGACCGCCAACCTATCCTATCATTGGATGCTTGATTTCCTTCTACAGGAATCGTGTGCGTCTGTTGGATTGGTATACTGAGCTCCTCATGGAGTCAGCAACCAACACAATCGTGGTGAACCGTTTTGGTGCACCACGGACCATAGTCACCGCAAATCCAGAAAACGTAGAGTACATGCTCAAGACAAACTTTAACAACTTCCCCAAAGGCAAGCCCTTCACTGAAATCCTTGGGGATTTTCTTGGCTGTGGAATATTCAACGTAGATGGAGAGCTTTGGCACACTCAGCGCAAGCTGGCCAGCCACGAGTTCCGCGCCAAGTCCCTCAGAGAATTTCTGATGAATGCATTGAAGGAAGAAGTGGAAAACCAATTGTTTCCAGTACTAGAGTCACTGGCTACCTCCAATGAAGTTGTTGACTTGCAGGAGTTGCTAAGACGACTTGCATTCAATATGATTTGTAAGGTCTCATTGGGGATTGATCGGTGTAGCCTAGATCCTTCGCAACCCATTTCGCCACTTGCAAAAGCTTTTGACATGGCATCAGGGGTATGTGCAAGGCGTGGAGCTGCACCTCTTTTCATTGTTTGGAAGGCTAAAAGATGGCTTGGATTAGGATCCGAACGGAAGCTAAAGGATGCTGTTGAAAAAGTTCATGCCTATATCACTGGTATAATTCACAATAGGAAGAAGAAGATTAATCAAGGTGAGGTTTGCAGTGAAGATCTCCTATCTCGGTTAATTTCAGCCGGTCATGAAGATGAGGTTATAAGAGACATGATGATAAGCTTCATCATGGCAGGGAGGGACACCACTTCGGCAGCAATGACATGGCTCTTTTGGTTGCTCTCTTCCCATCCCAATATAGAGCAAGAGGTGGTTAAAGAGACAGAATTTGTGGAAGGGGAAATGTTGAATTATGAATCACTAAGGGAAATGAGATTGTTGAAGGCTTGTCTTTGTGAGTCCATGAGGCTCTACCCACCCGTGGCTTGGGACTCCAAGCATGCTATAGTCGATGATTTGTTGCCGGATGGCACTTTTGTGAGGGCAGGAGATAGGTTGACTTACTTTCCTTACGGGATGGGAAGAATGGAAGCATTGTGGGGGAAGGACCGGCTTGAGTTCAAACCGGATCGATGGTTTCTTGAACCGGACAAGGAGGGAGGAGCACTGAAGAATGTGTGCCCCTACAAGTTTCCAATCTTTCACGCCGGTCCAAGGGTGTGTCTCGGTAAGGAGATGGCTTTCATTCAAATGAAGTATGTTGTGGCTTCCATTCTGAAGCGGTTCGAACTTAGACCAATTGGTCCAGACCGGCCAGTTTTTGTACCACTCCTTACAGCTCACATGGCTGGCGGGCTAAAGGTTTTAGTTCGCAAGAGAGGGGCTGAGGTAAAGTTATAAAATTCAGTATATTATTCATACCAAAATAAATAAGTATATTAGTCAAGGTCAATGCTTCTGACGTACGATCTGTTGGGCTGTAACATGCCAATGCCTTGGTTTTGTAATATAAACACAAGGGAGATGATTATATACAACAAATTATACATTAATCTTTGTATAGACCTTCACCAGCCACGCATATTATAGTCAATCATCATAATCAATCATGGGTATCCAATATAATCCAGAATTACGTGCCATTGAATTAGAGAACATGTGCTTGTGAAGACAGGACCGGTGTTTAATTTATTCAAGATGTGGTCAGAATATTGCACATGCGTGTTTGGAACGATTGCTTCACATGTTCATTCAGGTTTCTTTTATAATTAGGAAGAAAGGGGTGGGCTGGGGGAGAGTAGGCATAATATAATAGTATTAGGAGTAGGCCAAACATTGTCTTTCTTGATAAAGTAAATTGACTTGAAAAACTTTAGCTAAACTAATTTTCCAACGGTTGGTCGTGCGTAGAATTACTACCGTCATGCGTTCAAGTAAATTTCCATGTGAATTGCTCACATCTTAGTATACAAGTCAATGAATATTGATTAACATCACCAACTACTGCTTAGAACCTATTGATTTCTTTGCACCTTGCATTAATCAAACTTATTCCTAGAGTGATAGGCTTCCAAATTGCTTGTTCCATTCATCATATGTGCCTAGTTCATTCAAGGAAACTGAGGGCCTCACCTCTTGCAATGCATTTTCAAAGTCCTGTATGAAATGAGCAAAACAATCTCAAATAAGCTGAGGAGACATACTAAACATTTTCTTGATATGCATGGTGCTTTCTCTTACCTGAAGAGTTACAGGCCGCATATCCTCCTTTTCTAGCTTTGTAATTTCTATGCCTTGTCTAAGAGCCTCTCTGAGTGGACCCATAGAAGCATCCTTCACTAGGTTTTTCATGTCTGATCCTGAATACCCTGTAAAAGAAAATTATCAAGCAAGGAAATTTACATACAAAATCCAAATAGAACTTCAAAGTTACAGTAGTACTGCAGAGATGCTAATGAACTTAGCCTGTACAGCATGTACAGTAGATACCTTCAGTCAAATTGCAAATGGTCTCAATTTCCTCCTTTGACAGCTTGAATAGTCCGTCCTTGTCTAAGAGATTACGTATAATCCAAGCTCTTGCTTCTGCATTGTCAAAATCAGCTGGTTAGCCATAAAATTATAGCATTGAAATTGTCAGTTAATTAACTGAATATTGTAAATTGCACCGGAGGAGGGCAGGGGTATATAAAGTCTCTTGGTAAGTCGCCTCCGTGCTGCTTCATCAAGTTCTTGGGGTCGATTTGTTGCTCCTGGAAAATGTAACCATTTGTAAAAGTTATAGTACAATTGCCACAAAAGAGATTTGAGTAGTAGACTGTTGAGAGTAGTTCATCCAAATTTAAAACACTTTTAAGAGTGGCATTGGATTTGAAGAGAAAGAAACAAAACTGATATCACATGGAACATAGATAGATATACTTAACTCCCACCAAATCGGAAGTGGTACCAATTAAGCCCCAAAACATGGTATGATGGGGCTGGCTTATATGGCTTATATAGCTTCTATAGTTTGCTTAGCTTAGTAATGACGATGGCAAAACGAAAACAAGTAGCAAGCTAATAAAACGTTGAATTGCTCAGAAAAATAAACTAAAACAAAACATTGAATTAAAGTTGAAGTTTCCAGAAACATAGTGTCTCTCAAACATAAACTACAAATTTTAAGAACCCTTCATTTAAACAATTTACCTATGAGTAGGATTTGCTCACTGCCACTGTCAAAACCTTCCATTTCAATGAGGAACTGTGTTTTTAGTCGTCTACTTGATTCATGTTCACCTTCTGACTTACGCTGCAACCACACCAAATTTGCCAATGAAATGTAATTACCAGAAAGGAATAGCAACTAATGCAATCATAAACTTGTACTGGTCATTCAGCAAACCACAAAGTATAATCCTCGAGTTTTTCTTTCTTTCTTTTCTATAAAAAAATAAGTAAGTAAATAAATAAATAAATTGATAAGTAATGATATTTTATTGAAAAAAGGAACTTACTTACAAAAGAGTAACAAAGCAGTCCTAAAGAGACACAACAAGTGATAGCAATAATCTACAACGGAATATATCTCACTGTGATCCAAATCACAATACTAATCCAACAAAGTTCTTAGGAAAGATGATTTAGCTGAATAATGAAGGCATCTACATCCTCAAAAGTATACTGGTTCCTTTCCTTCCACAAAGGCCATAAAAGACATAAACAAGCTAAGTTCTATCCAGAAAGTAGTTCTACTACACTCTTGGGCATTACCCATTGTACTCTGAAAACTGAAAAGGTCAAAGTCCACATTTCACGAGCAATATCATAATGCAACAACTGATGATCAACATTCTCACCGCTACGTTTACCTGCAACATCGATTTATTAAACTAATCCCTCACTTAATAAGATGGTCACCAGTTGGAATCTTTCCCCAAGCTGCTGTCCACACAAAGAAGGATATCCTTTTTGTTGCCTTAGCACACCAAATACTTTTCCAAGGGAAAAACATTTCCCTTGTGCCTCTTAAAGCCTCTAAATATGAGCTAACATCAAATTCGCCATCACTAGTTAATGTCCATCTCATTCTGTCAGAACCCTTGCTGCTTGGAAAACTGGAGTATAAAATATCAAACAAAGAGTCAACCAACCCCAATTCTAAGTCAGTAACATCTAGAATAATCCTCAAGTATATACTGGAAAATTGCATTTGATGAAACTCCATGCATATGATCCAGATGTATTAGCTTCAGCAAGAAGGAACTGACCAAAGTTATTCACCTACTTGGTGAATTTTAATGACATTCAGGCTTGTGCAAGGGAATTGATACAGCATTTATGGGGTTAGCTTATAGCAAATCATGATTGTCTTAAGGGCTAGAACATACCTTACCTGAGAAAGAAGTGAATCAATTTCATCAACAAAAATCACAGCTGGCTGACGACAACAGGCAACCCCAAAAAGAGCCCTCACTAGCTTTTCACCCTCGCCAATCTACAGTCACCAGTCAAGTTGTTGATATCAAAAAATACCCTCTACAAAAGATAATGAATTAAGAATAACACGAAAAGAAAGGATTTCAACATTGATTTTGTACATAATTTAGAAACAATGAAGAACACAAAATAGTACTTTTTTATTTTCTATAATAAAGGAACATAAGATTACCATTAAAATCTAATCATAATTACAGTTATGTATCTCAAGTTATTCTCATAAAGCTTCATGTCATGACATATTCCCAAACAAAAATCAGAGAATTTCACTGAACCATGACCATGTGAAAGTCAAGAAAAATAACACATACCCACTTGCTTGTTAATGAGCTGGCAGATATGTAGAAAAAGGTTGCTTTCGCCTCTCCAGCTATGGCTTTCCCAATCATTGTTTTTCCAGTTCCCTAAAACATGACAGCTACTCAGATATTAAACTGGTAAGGCGGAAACATTTAGAAGGCACCTATTTAAGAGGATTCATCACTTACAGGTGGACCAAAAAGAAGAAGACCTTTTCCAGGAGAACGACAACCTTTAAATATGTCAGGACGTAAGAGAGGCCATATGACCATCTCAGTCACACATTTTTTAGCATGATCCAAACCAGCTACAACATTGTCAGGAAATGAGACTAAATCAGAACCAGTACACATATGCAAATTAACACAGAAATGAGATATCAAATGAGGTCTGAAACACCTAAGCTTACCAATATCATCCCATCGAACATTGGGATCCCTGTCCATGATCTCATTACTAATATGTTCAATAAGACGAGGTTCCAGATTCCTTAATTTTTCAGGAAGCTCACCATCAGGACCACATAGCATATCTAAACTGAAGAGTGAAGACAAAACATATGACATATTAGCAATTTAGTAGATAAATGTATACCTCACACAATTCATCATAATTACTTTAATCTGAAACCTGCCCAGAGAGAGAGAGAGAGAGACTGCACCAAACAACTTAAAAAAAAAAATTGGATATCACCTACTTCAGTACTTCCAATATGAAAAAAAAAAAAAAAAAAAAACAGTTTATTTATTTATTTTTTTTGAAAGATTGGAACATCAACAAGAAGCCGTTACATATGGATCAATATGACAGAGAATGGTGTCTGAAAACCACCATATAGGACTGCAGAGTTGGAATATGAAGCCACCGGTATGTTCTGACTCATTCTAGTGAAAACACTACAGAGATGGATCAAACATTTGTTCAAGATCACTCTCTAAGAACATATTATAAAACCTAAACGTTGGAAATATACAAGGATAAACTTTAGACTATTTATTATATCATGGTTACACCACTCACCATCTCTTTGTTGAGTCATCTAATGCATCATCGCACTTTCCACCGATTCGTGAAGTCACATTCCCAACATTGCCCCCATTGGATTTGATAGGGGGAATAAAACCACCGCGGACACCACGGCGTGAAACACCATATGATTTCACACCATAACCCCTATTGGCACAATTGTTATCACTTTGTGGGGAGACAGAAGCACTTGGTGATCCTGCCAAACCCCGTCTTTGCCTCGCATCCATTTCCTGTGAAAATGAAGAAGACATTGTCAAACACAAGGAAAACAATAGAGAAAAAGTTTTAATTTCCAATAAAATCAGATAATATACAAAGATTAACAAAAAGATATTTCCGAAGGTAAAATCATCTAGAAACTACATAAAACTCAAATCTGAACAGAAGTTTGCTCTCGTCTCTTTAAACAAATTTCCCTATACCTATGGAAAGTGGGTGAATCATAAAGATGTTTCTGCTTCATAAACTCAAACTTACTACATCTACCAGCAACACCAAGGAAGCATGCACTACTTGTGTACAAAGAGAGAAACATGTATTGAAATGTTTTAGATGTGTGCATAATCAAACAAGAAGTCCTCTCTCAAGGTTTGATTTAGTAACGATACTTATATCAAGAATCTAACGTCTAAAGAAAAATGAATACCAATTTTGCTCGAGCAGTAACAAACCCATTGCCAGAAGCATCAGCATTGGCTTCTTCATTGCTAGACGGTGACTTTGCATTATCTATCCTGGGGCTACTGATTTCGATGTGTGCCCGTTTTGCCCCTGCAGCACTTCCATAAGCTCTGTCTTCGTCTTCAACTTTTGGAAAAGATGAGACACCATGACCTTTTACTTGGTTGTTATGTGAGCGAGGTTTTTCCACAATAATGCAGTCATCGGAGTTGTTGCTTTTGGAACTCCAAAACCCCTTGTTTAAGCCATTACTAGCCCTTGTCATGTTGGATGTCAATTTTGCTTGTGTCATAACTTTTGAAGCCTGGTTACTCAACCTGTCATGCTTCTCTATTTGACCTCCCTAAGAGAAATGGCACAACGGAAAGTTTAGAACATAATTATGCATTATTAAATGCTAGTCTATATCCAAATATACACACAAATGGGCAAGGAACATAATACCAATTCATTCTCCGCTTTAATATTGGACTGCTGAAGAAGAGCTTGAAAGTACTTGGATTGTTTAATCCTCCCTATATCAATCTCTCCTCTTGTTCCAAAAACACAACCTGGAGCTTTCTTTGCTTGCTCAAATGCTCGGCTGAATGAATACAACAGACAAATCATCACAACAGTGACAAGCAGAACAGTAGCCAACATGACTTTCAAAACTATTTGGTGTCGGTGCATTAAGCAGGGCTTCTATATTAAAACTCCAAAGGTTCCTTTTTATCATTTTAAAGTTCAATTTCCACACACTTGAAAATCTATGTCCTGGATATAAATATAGTTCCATCTAAAAGCATTAAATCCAAAGCTTGCTAGAGCTAAGAGCTTCCAATAGTCACACACACTTTGAATCCAAATTCGCATAGCATTCATTCTCGCATCATTTCTAGGGTTTCAGCCTACATTTGACCAGTAAACTAGATTTCAACCGAAGAAAAAAAAAAAAAAAAAGCCTACCAAGCTCGTTTCGTATTTCATTAGCTCCATGATTTCAATCAAGCTCTACTCACATTTTTTTTACCAAGAAAAATCACATTTGATAAACTCAATGAGTTCAATTACTTAAGTTCAACTTCAATTTGTTTCAAAACTCAGTCCTATCGTCATTTCTAGGTTTCCAGCTTACGATTATGGAATAAATCAGAATTAAATCTCACCAAATAAAACCAAGGAAACAAAAATGAACAGAGACTCCACAAGGTTAACTTCAGCATAATTGAAGCTCTAATCACAAATTTTTTTTCAAACAAATCCAAGACTCATAAGCTCAGTGAGAGATCAATTATATGCTTAATTAAACACCTGATTATGAGGAACATAAATTCAAGCTTTAACGGAGTTCAATTTCAAAAAAAAAAAAATATATCAATAATCAAAACAATAAAGAATTGAGGAAGAGAAATCGGTACCGATCGGAGTCAGGAGCGAGTGAGTGGCGAGCGGCGTTGATCTTGGCGGCGACTTCGCGGCGAATTGGGTAGATGAAGGCCTGGTCGACTTCGGATTGAGACTGGGAGTCGAGGAAGCCGAGGAGGCGGAGACCGAGGATCAGAGCCGCCGAGAAGTCGCGGCGGTCGAGGGCGAGCTCGGCGCCGAAGAGGAGCGGGTGGAGGCGCTTGAGGTTCTGGTCCACTTGCTTTCTCCAGCATATCTCTTTAGCTTGTTGCTGTTGCTGTTGCTGCAGTTCTTCTTCTTCTATCTTCGCTTTCGAAGAAGAGGAAGAAGATGGTGACGGTTGTGAAATTTGCTTTGGCTCTTCGTTTCCCGCCATTTTTATTTTTGTGCTGCGACTCTGCGCTTCTCTCTTTTTGAAATATAAGCTTGACCTGGCCTGAGACTGAGAGCATGAGAGAGGGAGTTTTGTACTCGCCTTGTTTATATATATTTTTTAATTTTTTTGGTTCATTGCTTAAACAAAAAAATATAATTGTACTTGTGGAAAGACCAGGAGGTCCATGTCAATGTCTACATGGGGTCAAAGACCCAGTCCAAGGAAAAATCCCTCTTCGACTATGGGAAGAACCCTCCTCGACATAGATGTAGCCGAGGACAAAGGAGGCAACCTACTACTAGTAGTGACACTCCAGATCATTCCACAGAACGGGAAAAGTACTAAAGTAGAAAAGGACAATGGAGAAAATGGAAATGTCTGAGGGAAAGACTGTCATTATTGCATTCAGTGCCTTGTGCCTGACATAGCCATGTTTTTTTGCTTTTACAATCACTCCCAACAACTAGAAGGAAGAGTTGATAGGATAAGTATCTACCCTAAGAACCCCATTCAGGAGGAAGAAAACTACTATAAAAAGGGAGTGGAAGGAGACAGAAAGGGGGGCTGAAACCCCTAACACACAAGGGCCACTAGAAAAAGTTCCTCGGATCGTGCCGAGGACCAATCATCTCTGGTAAACTCAGTTCATCTCAGCTTGATCGTGAAGAACACCATGTTAACCATTGTCCATACACTAAAACCTAGCTCTTTGACCCACTCTCTACAAATTCATTGTACCAAGCTCACTGGTCTAAGGTCCCATGCATCTTAGGCCTGGGCTGAAAAATGTGACCCTACAGTACTATTTAAAAATAAAAAATACAAAGTTTAAAAGTGTTTTATGAGGCTATTTAGTTGAATAAATTACAAATCTTTGCAATTTAAAAGTGTTTTTTAATCTAATAATGTGGGCGTCAAAAACAAATATATAAGAAGGCAGTGATTAAGTAGATGATTTACACAATTAATTTATAAGAACTAAAGGGTAAAAATTCCACAATGGGAGATCTAAACAATTTATTACAAAATGATCAATAGCAAAATTGTGTTGGATTAAAAGCTAAAAACTCTAAGTCCTATTCTGCTTCTCTCTCTATTTCTTCTTAAGGTCTTCTCTTTCTACTTTTTTGAACCCCTTTTTCTACTGCACCTCCCTTCCTTTTATAGGCACCTTTCCCTTCCTTATCTCCTCATCTAGCCTGCTTTCAATTGGATTCAGGAGATGCTTGTCCCATCAACCCTCTATTATGCTATTCTTTCATTATGAATAGGACTTTTGGGAGTGTTTTAACCGTTTAGGCTTGTCTATAAGCATTTAATGTGGAAGAGGTTAGGTAGAGAACATCTCATTAATGCAGAGGTAATTGGCTCTGTGGTTCTTTATCTCTTCATGACGTTTCTCGATGCAAGTTTGATGACGGTGGCATCTCAAGCCAGAGGTGAGCTGGTTACTCGTGGTTCCCTATGTATCCTCTATGGGAAGAGACTTGCTTATTTCCTTGGTAGGGGACCCTAGCAATGGTAGCTATCTCGGGTCTCCACGGGACTTATTTTTGAGAGTTGTCTTTTATCTCTCGAGTTTCTTTACTCATATCCACCTTTTTGGGCCGGACCCATTTATTAAGATTCAATTTGTTGGGCCCTTAGTTCTCGACTCGAGCTCAAGTTCATCCCCCACAAATAGTATCATAGAATTTTATACTTTAAATTTTTAATCTTGAGTGTTGGCAATAAAATATATTCAAGAAATTGAAAAGAATATGATCCCCAACATTTATCTTGAGTCAAATAACGTAATCATGGTGTGTAAAATGACTAAAATCCAAACATTTAAAATAAAAATTATGATTGATTATTAAAATAATGAAATTTATATAAAATTTTATTCCAACTAGTATTTTAATCTTTTTAAGAATCAGAGTTTAACTTAGAATTAATTAGAGTTTTAATGTACTTTTATCAGTTTATGTCACCTTAAATTATGTGATTGTTTAGTTTTGGATTTAGTGTAGCATTGTGCGGGCGCCTCCGGCACTTACGTTTTAGATAGATTTAAAATTTTGCAAGTGATTATGGTAAATTCTACTTGTATTTTCACTATCATTTGGAATATAACATGAATGTGATTAGAAAATTTTCCAAACATGACATATACTTAAATAATGCACCACATGACAAAAAATGTTATATAATGTATAACACTTGTCAAAGGCCTTATAACTGAATTGACACCTCTCTATATACAAAGTGTTTGGGGGTCTGGAGAGGAAAGGATTCAAGCTATAAGTTAACAGCATGTTGTAATTGTCTCTAAAAAAAATGTATAACACTTATAATTTTAATTAATTTATATTTAGAGAAAACTAAATGCAATTAGATTTTGTCTTTTGTTGAGTTGGTTTAGTCCCAATGATTGTTTTTGTACTTTTGCTAACCTTCAAAAAAAAAAAATTAGGTAAAAATGCTCATACATTTCCCGAACTTTTTTATTAGCTAATTTGCTTCATAAACTTTTTTACTAGCTAATTTGCTTCATAAACTTTACGTACCAGCCAAATCAATATCTCAGTTAGTCTACCGTTAAAAATCTATTGGAATAGTTATGTGTCTCACATGAGATTTAAAAAACAAACTCAGTCCCAATTTGAAACCCGATGGAAAGAAAGACACAGAGGAACCAAAGCCATCTCAGTATGGCACTCCATCGTCTCACCGCCCGTGTCTCGACAATGCCTTGGTGGTGCTAGTTCATCCAATCTGAATAGCAGAGACTCACAAAAACGTCAATACTAGAACACCTTCTTACAAAAACTAAAGAACTACAATCCCACTTTAACTCTAGCAAGGTGCAATGGCTCCCATGTGATTGAGTTCTTGAAGTACTTGGACCAATCTAATACAATGAAATGCACAAATTAATTCACAAATACTTTCCATAGGGAATATTAAATACATTGACAACAAAGAGTGCCTATATTTCGATCACCTGAACCCACCTGCCCCATGTGCTTGCCCGCTTAAACAAGCATGGGGTAGCCTTGACGCACTCATTAGATGGCTTAAAGCAGCGTACGAGGAGAATGGTGGATTAGCCAAAATCAAACGATTTATTTAAGGGAAGTTAGAGAAGGCCAAGCAAAAGCTAGAGGGATTCCTCATGAGAAGAAGAAACAAAAACGCCCAACTGCTGTAATGGCCACAACTATCGTGGTGACTCAAGGAGGCGATGCTGGGAGACTACGGTGGCTCTATTTCTACCATGTCTCTCTCTTTCCTCTCTTCAGGCCAGATCTAGCTTTCTATTTCTATTAACAGTTTACTAGCTGAGGTACTGATTTGGCTAGTACTGTATGTAAGGTTTATGGAGTAATTTTATTTTTGGCAAGCGTTTATAGAGTAAATTGGTCAATAAAAAGTTTTAGAAGTGTTGGCCAGTACTTAAAAGTTTAGAGGGTGTAGGAACATTTTTTCCAAAAATTTATATGAGAATATCATGTATACAAATTGCTTATCTTGAGATGTTTCATTTTGGTAAGAAAAATAACATAGTTCTCTTGACCTATTCATAAATGTAGTTTTTATGTCTTGATACAAACTTTTTTTATAGTGATACAATGAATTTTGTTAATGTTTTTTATACTTTAAAAAATTTGTAAAAAAATCCATTGAAAAGGAAGAACTAGATTTTGAAAATGGTATCCTCATTTATCAATAGATTTTTCATTGAAATATGTATTTGACCTAATTATGAATTTTGGATTTTTTTTTTTAAATTTTTAAATGTTGATTTGTTCCAAATGGATTGAAATTAGATGAACACTTGGAATAAAAATTAAAATCAATCTTATGAAACAAATCAAAATATTATTAGAATAGTAATATAAATAAATTTAGAGAAGCGGTACGTTCACAATATTTTTATAATAAATTATAGGTGGTTAGTTGTTATTGGTTCAAATTTGAACCTACTACAAAGATTACTTTTTTACCCCAGTAATAACAACCAATAACAACTTACAACCTATAATTTTTTATGAAAATATTTTGAACATAGCATTTCTTATAAATTTAACTATGTGCCCGTTTGGGCTGAGAGTTTTACAGCGTCTGCGTTTTCTGTTTTTTTTTTTTTTTTTTTTTTTTTTGGCAGCCGCATAATATGACCAATTCAACTGTGAACAGTGTACAGATGCACTGTTCACGGACCCACATATTCCACTTTTCAGCAACTTTTTTATTAAAAACGGGTCCCACAATACTATTCACACATTTAAAAATTATTTTGCTACAGTGTTTTCATTTCAGTTTTCAGTTTCAGCAAAAATAAGCTCAATCCAAACGGACCCTATGAGTGCTTGTCTTGAATAAAGAGCAAGTAGACAAGGACCAGAAGGTTATAATCTCTAATTGCTATTCAATTATATTCAGAGTAAATGAACAAGAGGGCATTTGGTCTAGTGGTATGATTCTCGCTTTGGGTGCGAGAGGTCCCGAGTTCGATTCTCGGAATGCCCCTTTTTACTCAACTATATGCCTTTTACTCCCTAGGCCCAAGAATACCAAATTGCTTCCGAAGCGGCGTCAACAAGTAAAGGTTCTATAGTTGATTATTTTTTTGGCTAATAGGTTCTATAGTTGATTGTCGAAAGAAATACTAGGACTCACATAAACAAAAAAACTCTCGTTGATAGTCAAACAGAACAGATCTACGCGTTGGTATTTGCTAATGCCTTACTCATAATTTTTCTTTTCTTGCGAGACTCATAATTGATTCTACATTCATCAGTGAAAATGTCCAAAAAGTCTGAAGCAGCAAAGAATACATCATCTGTATTTTTTATATTTGTTCATTAAGCCTAATCAGAAGCATAACAAGTACAGGCACTATTAGTGCAAAAAACAAGCTACAAATAGTCTATTTTTACAAGCAAGCTGCTTCCTCCACAACCAACAATAGAGCAAATCATATATGTGATACTTCTGTTATGGATGTCAGAATGATCTTCAACTATTGAGCAAAACAAACGCCGAAAGACATGGCCCATCAAACAGCTAAGCAATCTCTTCACATACTTCCAGGAGCGTCACTTCCTGCAACTGGCTTGCGATTCAAATATCGGATAACAGCATCTTCAACCCTGTAAGAATTTACCAAATAAGTCAAGAATGAGTGTACTATTGTCAAGGATTGACAAATATACTTTTGATAAGGAATTACTGATGCTAAGGAGCACTTGCTCACATATATGATTATGTAATCAATTGTACAGTTATTGGAAAGCTAAAATAACATTGAATAATCTTGAACCGTAAAATGAACATGGCATCTGAAAAAAATGCCATATGTCATTCCTCATGTCAGTGATGCAAATATCCTATAATAAGTGAATACTCAGTGACAATTTTCTTAGAGGATGACCCAAAAAATATTGCATGCATCCAACAAAAGCAAATTCAATTTGGATGAACTTACCATGGTTGGTTGAAGAAATCTGACCGGCGCTCTATTTCAGCACTACGACTTGCTTCTCCAGCGACAAGCTTCAAGTCCTTGCTTTGAGATTCGATCAATGCATTGATGAATTCCACCGGTGATTGACTAAACCCAAGGAAGAATGATCGCCTCCGGCGGTGCTCATGGATCTTTTTTATAGCACTGCATATTGCTTCATCACAGGTATCAATTTCTTTGTTCTTCTCTGCATTAGCCAATAAAGCAGACAATTCCCTCTGAATTGGAAAAGGCACATCAACCAACACATCATAACAGGCAGTTCCGGCAGGACTGTTTCCTGAAAGCTTGATCTTATGCTCCAAATGTATAGGCTGAGGTGGGAATAAATGCTGCGATATCTTCTGTGAAACCATGGTGAATTTCATCCTTTCTTCCCCAAAAACTCTTTGAAGAGGTGGATCACAATTAAAGAAAGAGGGGTCATTCGGGTTCTGCAGTTTTCTAGCTTTTACATAATGCCAGATTGCACCAATTATTCTCGGGCGGGTATCAACCTCAATACCAAGAACTTCCATCAATGCTGGTGAAAGCTTGAACTTCTCAGGCACATAGTTCATCTCCAAGCGTATGTTCACATTAAACTCTTTATCCCCTTTCCTCTTCACCTCAAAGCCCTCATGAGGAGCAGGGGTTCGAGCATTCTCCCACATAATGACATGGTTGTCAGGATATAGTCTCTGGTCCAAGGAAATGGTCACTCTCTTGAAGAAAGATGAGAATTTAGGGTACAAAGGGTTTGACTTTTGGACCACTCCAGGCTGATCAGGATCTACCCCATCTTCCAAGATTCTACCAACTATCTTAAGTGTCCAAGTAGGGGCCTCGGCATTTGGCTTCTTTGGAATGGTGCGAATCTGGTTTGTAAAAGTGTTGAAAACATAAATTCGAAGAGTTTTCTGCACGCAGGGTGGGCTTTTAAGGGCCTCTTGGATGTCTACTTTCTTTCTTGCCAGAGCAGCATCAACACGAGCCTCAAATTCAAGAAGCTGGGTATATAGAGCAGACTCAGGTAGAATCGCTGCCACTTTATCTTGTAGCTGTTTCTCGGGAAGCTTCTGCTTCTTTCTCCGATTGGCAGAAAACTGCTCCATTTGTCTCAAGGGGGAAACCATGTGTGTAGGGGAAACACCAAGAGGTCGGATCGGGGGTTTTTGGGGCATCCGCTTAATACTTGAATTACCGGGCGTTGACATGGAAGGCGAAGATCCACCCAAATTACCAATGCCAGCTGAATGGTTCTGGCTGAGTGCCAGCCCTTGAGCTTGTAAATGAGCTTGGAATTGGGCATGTGTCGCTTGTGCTTGAGCTTGAGCATGAGCCAAGGCTTTTGACTGTGCCTGTGCAATGGCATGCGCTTGGGACAGCTGATACTGATTTTGAAAGGCGGCCTCAATTTGTGCTTGAGCTTGTGATTGTGTAAACGAAGGGTTTGTGGGCATACCAGCATTGCCAAAGGGCGATGAAGAGGCCCCAAGGCTCTTAGGCGGGTTATTATTGTTTGCAGACATAGCTATCTAATCGATTCAAGTCCACCCAGAAAAATCCAAACCCAGAAAAATCCTAACTTTTCCTATTCACAGCCTCATACTACTTAGACCAAACATAAACCCTAACTACAAATGTAAGCTCAAAGATAATTTCAACAAACACCCACAAAACCCTAGCAACACAAGAAGGTTTGATACTCGTTAAAATTCAAACTTTTAAGAGCTAACTTCAAGTATCACACCAAAAGGGCAGGCACCAAAAACCTTAAGAACCCCTAATTTTGCAAGAGAAATAGTAGATGTGCGGACCAGAGTGGCTTTCTGAAAACCCTAATTCGAGTTACGCATAGCAAGTGTTTGTGAAAAATACTCGAAATTACAGAGTGGGGGTGTGCAAAAATATGAAATTTGAAAAAATACCCAGATTGCGAAAGTGCAAGATATGTTGGTTTGGGGAATCGACAATGGGAAATGAAATTGAAAAGCGAGAAATCTTGAACTTAAAAGGAATTGTGTATGAGAGAGAAAGAGCAAGGAAATATGGTAAAGAAAATCTTACAGAGTGTGAACAATGGAAGCTTGCTCGCTGTTTTTGCTTCTCACCACCTGAGACCGAAGAGGGGGCAAGGAGACTTGCTTTTGTGTGCCTTTATTTCCTTCTTTCACACTTGCATCCCTACTCTCCTGGGAGGAACTGAGGAAGTTCGTGGAAAATGCTTATTTCTATCCTATGTTAAAATAAATAATAATAATTAATCACCTTTTAATTTGGTATGTTTGATTTAGACCTTAAAATTTATATATATATATATATATATATATATTTACGAGCATTATGCCGTGTGATATGATACTTAATCAAAATTTATATGTAAATAATTTTTTTATTAATTTACTTTAAATTAGATAATAGAATAGATGATAAAAATAATTAAATATTTTAATTTTAAGTTATATAATAAATTCATATCGTGTAAAACTAAAGTATTATTAAATGCATATATATATATATATATATATATATAAGTAATAACTTATTAAAAGAGTGCAATAAATATGTTTGCTTTTAGAATGTATAAGATGATTTATTCTTTTTTTTTTGTAAATTATTTGTGGGGTTAGAGAATTTGTGACCCCGGCCCACTTTACATTAGGGTTCAAGACCCGAGCCGATGAGAGGCATTGCCGAGAACATATAATGAAAGTCCAAGTGGCCTAGAAATATAGCCGAGGACAATTTTGTCCTCGGCATCCCAGAGCGCTCCTAAAAGAAAGGGCGAGCACAATGTAGGAGCGGCCTAAGTAAAAGGCTGCCAATACTGCAATTAAGCACTCTGCGCCTGACAGGTTCATGTTCTTCACCATGCTCTTCAACTTTTACAACCACTCCCAACCACTTTGGGTATGGGCTAAAAAGACAAGTACCAGCCCTAAAAAGTAAAACCTACATGTGGACGCCTAAGAGAGGGGAAAGGCTAGTATAAAAGGAGTAGGAAGGAACCAAAAAAAGGAGGGGACAAACCGTCTCTCAGACCATGGAGCCCTAAAAAAGGAGAATAATAAGAACATGAAACTCCTCGGACGAGGTCTAAGGACCGAAGCCACTCAGGTCGTATTGGAAAAAAGTCTTGTTAGACACGCCAGGTTCACCCTTGTGCAAATTGCTATAGAAACCATGACTAACCACTGTCCGGTGACCAAGGTCTAGCCTTTCAACCCACGCTCTACAAATTTTATTGTTTGGGCCTTTAACGTGCGAACCCAATATCAATTTGAGATCGTTATAAATCGAGTCCTTACAATTGGCGTCGTCTGTGGGAAGAGGCTTGTGCGTTGGCACAAGCGATGGATCGAGCTCCTGTCAAACAAGGGCTTGCGAAAGCCCCTCCATCATTTCCAGTAGCCCGTTGTTGTTGCCTTAATATAAAGTTCCACTAGGGACTACGCTTCGAAGCGCCAGTGGCGCGGACAGTTCTAAGGGCTTCCAACGTCAGGTCAACGCCCCATATCTTGGCTGAGGGGCTAGTCCTCGGAACTTAAAGAAAATCCAAGTTTTGGACAGAACCAAGGTATTGCATGGTCCTCGGACTTAAGCCTATAGGGAAGCTAACTACTTAAAGAAAATCCAAGTTTTGGACAGAACCAAGGTATTGCATGGTCCTCGAACTCAAGCCTATGGGGAAACCAACTACTTAAAGAAAATCTAAGTTTTGGACTGAACCAAGGTATTGCATGTGGACTGAATCAAGGTATTGCATGATTCTCGGACTCAAACCTATGGGGAAACCAACTACTTAAAGAAAATCCAAGTTTTGGACAGAACCAAGGTATTGCATGGTCTTCGGACTCAAACTTATGGGGAAACCAACTACTTAAAGAAAATTCAAGTTTTGAACAGAATTAAGGTATTGCATGGTCCTCGGACTCAAACTTATGGGGAAACCAACTACTTAAAGAAAATTCAAGTTTTGGACAGAACCAAGGTATTGCATGGTCCTCGGACTCAAGCCTATGGAGAAATCAACTACTTAAAGAAAATCTAAGTTTTAGAGTGAACCAAGGTATTGCATGGTTCTCGGACTCAAGCTTATGGGGAAACCAACTACTTAAAGAAAATCTAAGTTTTGGACTGAACTAAGGTATTGCATGGTTCTCGAGCTCAAGCCTATGGGAAAACCAACTACTTAAAGAAAATCTAAGTTTTGGACTAAACCAAGGTATTGCATGATCCTCGGACTCAAACCTATGGGGAAACCAACTACTTAAAGAAAAGCTAAGTTTTGGACTAAATCAAGGTATTGCATGGTCCTCGGACTCAGACTTATGGGGAGATTAGTCATTAGAAAATGGATTAAGTCCTAGACAGAATGGAAATCCCGCCCTGTCCTTGGATCCCCAGTTCTAAGGAAACTAATGCAAACGAGTGTTTAGGCCCGGTACAGTCATACCTCGGTCCTCAGACCGGATGCCAAAAAGGGTTACAGCTACGAATGTTGTTAGGAACGTGGCAAAGCACCCAAGTACTCGGCAACCCTCTCGGATAGTTCATTTTGGGTTACCCATCCTTGGATGATCACCTCATATGCAATACAGAGCATTCAGCTGTTATATCAGTTAGTCTTATATGTATAACCTTCTTCAGGTCGGCATTATTGCGTCTGTTAGTCTCAATAAGTTCAAAATAATAACTTTTTGTTAACAAGGATTTCGGCCCTAAGTATCGTTCAAAAAAAAAAAAAAAAAAAAAACCAGCATATCCATTCACAAAATAACTATTGCAGAAAAGAAAGAATACGTAGAATAAAATAGAGTCATCTTTTATTAAGACAAAAAAATATTACAGCGTACAATGAGGGACTTAAGCAAGCCTATATCAGAAGCTAACTACAGAAGCAAAAAGAAAAAAAAGATACAAGGAAACGATAAATCCTTCAAAATTCTGCTCTAGTAGCAACTAAGCATGTTAGGGGACTCCCATTGATGGGAGGGGAGAAGGAGCAGAAGAAGAAGCGGAAGCACCAGGAGGTCCCCAGTGATGGAAGAGAAGAAGAAGCGGAGGTAAAAGGGGGCACCAGTGAAGGAAGAGAGGAGGAAGCGGGGATGCCTAGTCCCCGTACCAGCTCTGACTCCCATCAAGCAAGTGTCATATTAGCAGCGCTCGAGAGAGAACGGATGGTACCGACGATGAGAAACCCCAGTGCTGTTGCACCAAAAATCTGATACGACCAACACCTGCTTCGGATTTTGGCTGAAGGACGAAAAGGCTTCTTTCCCGCCTTATCAAGGGGGAGAAATGTCTTGAGTCTCTGTCTCCCTTGCCCTAACTGGGCAATCTTGAGTCGCGGAGAGACCCAGTGTTTCTGGAGAAGGTGTGGTCCCTTCACCCCCATCTTCGCCTTAACCATATCACTCCCTAAGGCTTAATCCCACTAGCAGTGAGGACTTTGAGCACAGCTGGTGGTTTAGGAATTTGAAAAGATTGAGGGGTCTGCATGTAAAGGAAATGACCTCCTACCTTGCTTCTTATATGAAAGGCAAGTCTGGTGGCCTTTAATTTGTACAGATTTCTAAGAAAAGCTACAAACGAGATAATTCCCACTCAACTCCCAACGCCATCTACAACCGTTGGATTGGCGTTGCCTCGTAAAGGGAACTTATTAAAGACGCGCCTCGTGCACTGAAACGGCAGAAGCATGACGTGAGTAAAACTAAAGGAATGTCTCATAATTAGGAGCATTTCCCAGGCAAATGAAGAGACACCGATATTAATGAAGGACAAAGCTGGGCAAGCCGTGATATAGGCCCGACATCACCAAAACCCTCCTCCCCGACCAAGGGGTCGGACAGTAGGATTTTGAGGGGCTATTGTGGGGCCAGAGAATTTGTGACCCCAGCTCACTTTACATTAGGGCCCAAGGCCCGAACCGAGAAGAGCATTGCCAAGGACATATAATGAAAGTCCAAGTGGCCTAGAGATATAGCCGAGGACAATTTTGTCCTCGGCATCCCAGAGCGCTCCTAAAAGAAAGGGCGAGCACAGTGTAGGAGCGACCCAAGTAAAAAGCTGTCAATACTGCAATTAAGCACTCTGCGCCTGACAGGTCCATGCTCTTTACCATGCTCTTCAGCTTTTACAACCACCCCTAACCACTTTAGGTATGGCTGAAAAGACAAGTACTAGCCTTAAAAAGTAAAACCTACACGTGGACGCCTAAGAGAGGGGAAAGGTTAGTATAAAAGAAGTAGGAAGCAGCCAAAAAAAGGTGGGGACAAACCGTCTCCCAGACCATGGAGCCCTAAAAAAGGAGAATAATAAGAACATGAAACTCCTCGGACGAGGTCTAAGGACCGAAGCCACTCAGGTCGTATCGGAAAGAAGTATTGTTAGACACGCCAGGTTCACCCTTGTGCAAATTGCTATAGAAACCATGACTAACCACTGTCCGGTGACCAAGGCCTAACCTTTCAGCCCATACTCTACAAATTTTATTGTTTGGGCCTTTAACGTGCGAACCCAATATCAATTTGGGATCGTTACAAATCGAGTCCTTACATTATTTTTTGTCAATATTGTGAAACAAAATTTGTATGCTTTTCTCCAAACATACATGGATTTGAATTTGTCATTTATTTTTTTAGTAAAAATTTGTCATTATTTAATATATATATATATATATATATATTAGTCTTTTTTGGTTACTTTATTCTAATTTTTTTTTTTTTTGACCTAAATTAGATTTTTTTTTAATTAAGTTTACGTTAATGTTAATACATATTAGCTATCATTTGATACTTTATCCACAAAAAAAAAAAAAAAAAAAAACAACTACAACAACAACAATTAACATTTAAATTAGGCTAAAAGTAAAATTTTTTTACTTTATAAACAAATTTATACAATACTTATTGTTACTTTATCTAAATAAGTCCAGAAGAACAAATAGAATAAGAGTCTTACTTAAACTTAAACTTGTTATGTTAATACATATTAGCTATCATTTGATACTTTATCCACAAAAAACAAAAACAAAAAAAAAAAGAAAAAGAAAAGAAACAACTACAACAACAACAATTAACGTTTAAATTAGGCTAAAAGTAAAATATTTTACTTTATAAACAAATTTATACAATACTTATTGTTACTTTATCTAAATAAGTCCAGAAGAACAAATAGAATAAGAGTCTTACTTAAACTTAAACTTGTTATGTTAATACATATTAGCTATCATTTGATACTTTATCCACACACAAAAAAACAACAATTAACATTTAAAATAGGCTAAAAGTAAAATTATTACTTTATAAAAAAATTGATACAATACTTATTGTTACTTTATCCAAATAAGTCGATAAGAACAAATAGAATAAGAGTCTTACTTAAACTTAAACTTGTTTGTTAAATAGATTAGATGAATAATTTGGATTGTAATCAAATTAAGATTGAATAAGAATTAGATGGATTAGATAAAGAATTTGGATTGTAATCAAATTAAAATTTTTCTCAACTTAGAAATTATAGGAGAAGAAAAATTATATATATATATATATTTTAATCTAAAAATCTAAAAAAATTTATGCAATTAAAGATGCATTAAAGCGTGTAGTGTAGTAATTAAAAAAAAAAAAAGTTGTTGTTGTTGTCTTTTTATTTTTATTTTTAATACACTACACTTAAAAAATAAGGATTAGATGAAGAATTTAGGTTGTAATCAAATTAAGATCAAATAAGGATTAGATGGATTATATGAAGAATTTGGATTGTAATCAAATTAAAAATTTTATCAACTTAGAATTATAGTTAAAGAAAAATTATATATACTTTTAAAATCTAAAAATCTAAAAAAAAAAAAAAATTTGCAATTTAGTGAAGCCACTTGGCGCAACCACAATGTCTAAGCCCAACTTTTATTATATAGTATACTAGTCGCGAACCCGCGCGATGCGCGTGATAATTATTTTCATGGTGGTTTTATTAAAAAAAAATTACAATTTAAACTAATCTAATAATGAGTAATGTATTTCATAATTATATTTTTATTTATTATAGGAACAATCATAAATGTAATATAGGAACAATCCAAAACACCAAAAAAATGTAAACTAAAAAAAATTAATAACTTAACAATGATTAATTGAACCAATATTAGGATAAAATTTTGTTTTTGATAATCTATTAAGGTTATTTTCTTTGTAGAAATTATAATTTCGGCTGCCCAAAACATATTATCAAGTAAACAATTATTAGCAAAATCTAAGAATTAAATTTCTATATATGCATTGTTATAAAATAATAATAATAAAAGTAAAATTGCAAAAGTTAAAATTTGTCACCTATCCGGTTATTTTCATTTGGCTAACATTTGCTTTTCTTTAAATAAATGGTATTATAGAGTACTTCTAATACAACTATTACGAGTGCTTTGTCCACCACAAATGATTAGAAAATAAACAAAAATTAGTAAAGTCTCATAGTTTAACAGCTAAATTGAGTACTATAAAAAATCATGCTAAGTAACGGAATAAATACCAAATTATCCAAATCATGCTATGTAATAGAATAATATTATATTTTTATATGCTATATTTAATTCTTTAGAACGCAATAGGATAACATTTAACAATCAAAGAGAATAAATAAAAAAATAAAAACTAAATAAGAATTTAAAAAACAAAATTAAATCGCATTAACCCAAAATAGAGTTTTAAGGAATATAAAAAATTATCAACCTAAAGTAGAGATGCAAGAAAAATAAAAAAATTCATCAAAAAATTTAGAGAGAGAGAACCTTTTTTTGTGAGGGAAAACTATGCATAGAATGGAAGAGATAGTGACAAATTTATAGTAAGCTAGTGTGAATAAAAAGAGACAAAAATAAAGGAAGATGAAGGAAAAGAGGAAGAATGATATTAATGTAGAGGGTAGTGGGGAGATGAAAAGGTAAGGGAGGGAGAAAAATTGAAGAAGTAGTGGAACTAAATAAATAAGAGGTGGGCTGGATTAATTATACAGATTTATTATAGGGTGATAGTGAAAGTAAATAAATAAGTAGTAGGCTAGATTTATTATAGGGTGATAGTGGAAGTAAATAAATAAGTAGTGAGCTGCATTTATAGGGCTGAAAATTGTAAAAATCATTTTAAAATTGTAGGACATATTATATTTTAAAAAAGAAAAGAAAAAAAAAGAATGACATGGCAGCTGATGTGGCGCAATGTGAGAGCAGCAGCATTAAACGCTACGCTTCAGCTTTTAGTAATATATAGATATAGATGATATGATATGATATATATATATATATATATATATATTTACCATTTCATTAAAATTTTATAGTTTCATATTTTCATTTTTTATAGATCGTTTTTTTTTTTATATAGAAAAATTACATTTTACCACCTTAAACTATACCATAATTACATTTTGCACCATAAACTATGAACCTTATTACATTTTGCACCCCGATGTCAAGTTTGTTGTTAACTTGAATAGAAAAATAGATCACAGCGTGAAAATACTCAATTGTTTATCTTTTCAAACCCTTAAAATCAAATGATAAATTACATTTTACCATTCTAAACTATACTCTCAATCACATTTTGCATTCTAAACTTTTGATTTATATCCAAGGTAAACTTGACATTGGGGTGCAAAGTGTAATAAGATTTATAATTTAGGGTACAAAACGTGTATTCAAAAATTTTAGGGTGCAGAGTGTAATTAAGGGTGTAGTTTAATGTGGTAAAATTTAATTTAATTTATCAATATCATATTTGTTTATTTAAAATTTATAATTTTGAGTAAGTTTCATTTAATTATGAAATAAATATTAGTTAAACTAGTTTAAAATGTGATGTTTAATGTATAAACAGAAAACATATGCTAAAAGGTTTAATTGAAACGTTTTTAAAAACCTTGAAGTTTAAATGAAAGATTTTGAAATTTTATATGAAACATACCTAAAAATTTATTATTATTATTATTATTATTATTTTATTTTATTTTTTTTAGAATCAATGCGAGAACTTTTATTACAAAGACATAATACTTTTGTCAAGAATTACATAATTTGTCACATCACTATGGATGTCTTTTATCCAAATTTGTGGTTCGTACAAGAATTTTGCTAACTTGGCAAGCTTGTCAGCAACTCTATTTCCTTTCCACCTAACATGCGAGTAAGACACACTTCTCAAACTTGTGGCTAGCCAACGCGAGTCCTCAATGATGTGGCCAAAAGCTGTCATACACGTTGAATCCGATACAAGGTGGTTGTAGATGATTTCGGAGTCTACCTTAAACACCATATCTTGAAGTCCGAGCTTGATGGAGAAAGAGATAGCTTTCTTGCAAGCCAAAGCTTCCACGTCCTCCATTGTGGGTGGCAGCGGAATGCGTTTCGAAAGCGCTGCAATCACCATACCTTTTGAGTCTTGTATCACCATTCCAATGCCAGCTATGCCTGTGTCCTGAAAAATTGCTCCATCATTGTTGGCTTTGTACTGAGTTGGTGGAGGAGGTAACCAATGCGCTGGGTGGTCCACTAGTCTTTGCTGCAATGGGATGTCTTAGGCTACATGGAATTCTAGTAGGCGTTCAATAGCATCAGAATATATCTTCCCCAAAGGCACCGTGGCTGTTCCCACTCTTTGTGCGTTCTTATTATGCCAAATACCCCAGGCGATGTATGCAAATATCTTTGCCAAATACGGTGCTTTTTAAGCGAAGATTCCTTGACACAAGTCATAGAAACATACCAATTTTTAGCCAAAATTGGTCAACCCCGCTTCAACTCCCATCACACATTTTTCACCTCTATGCAATCCCAGAGAGCATGAATTGTATCCTTTGTTTCGCACCCACAGCAGTCACAAAGAGCATTTGCGGTGATGTTCCTCTTTATTAAGTTCAGTTTTGTTGGAAGGGAATCAATTGCTGCTCACCAAAGGAAGTGTCTTATTTTATTTGGTAGGTTTAGTGACCAAATATCCAACCAAAATTGCTTGTTGTCTACTGTGTTTGAAGGGCCCGGTGTTTTTAGTTCTTCTTCTTTTGAAAGGAGCTGGTATGTTGATTTGGTGGAATGACATCCATTCCTCGTTGCTGTCCAAATGAGTTTATCTTCAGCATGCATAGAACTCAAGGGTAAGCCGAGAATTGCAGCAGCTTCATAGGGCACAAATTCATTCAGTACTCTATCTTCAATCTATCTGCCATTTTCCTCATCAATAAGGGAATACACCCTAGAGTTACTGGGCAAATTTTTTTGGGGTGAAACCACCCGACTTGAGTGTAAATTTGGTAGCCATTTATCACCACGAATCAAGACTGACTTCCCATCCCTATTCTCCATCTCGACCCCAACCTCACGACCCTACAAGCTTTGAGAATGCTTTGCCAAGCATAGGAACCCTTCACTTTCACACCTTCATCTAAGATAGAGCAATTGAGAAAGTACTTTGATTTAAAGACCTTATAGAAGAGAGAGTCTTTGTTATGGAGCAATCGCCATACTTGTTTCCCCAACATTGCTAAATTGAAGTTTTCAATCTCCTTAAAACCTAGCCCCCCTTGACACTTCGGCTTACACAAGTTCTTCCAAGCCACCCAATGTGTTTTCCAACTTTTCTCTTTATAACTCCACCAAAACTTCCTGATTATAGATTCAATATCTTTACATAAACTCTTTGGGAGTTTGAAGTATGCCATGGTGAAAGTGGGCATCACTTGGAGGACCGCTTTTATGAGTACTTCCCTTCTCCCTTACGATAAGAGACGTTATTTCCATCCTTGCATTTTGTGCCAAATCCTTTCTCGAATGTAACTGAAACTTTGTTTTTTTGCTCTACCCACAAAGGAAGGTAATCCAAGGTATTTTTCATAATTTATGGTGGCTCCTACCCTAAGCAGATTTTTAATATTTTGCTGCACATGATGATTGGTGTTTGGGCTGAAAAATAGCTGAGATTTTCCTTGGTTAATTTTCTACCCTGAAGACTCTTCATATTGGTGCAAAATTTCCAGGATGGTGCTGCATTCTTGTGTGGTTGCCCTATAAAATAGCACACTATCGTCTGCAAAGAACAAATGGGAGACCTTTGGACCTGCATTACAAAGAGAAACTCCTTTTATTGTGCCTACAAGTTCTGCTTGTTGGATAAGTGAGTGCAATCATTTTACAGATAAAAGAAACAAATAATGAGATAGAGGGTCCCCTTGACGGAGGCCTCTATTAGGTGTGAAGTGCCCATGTGGTTCGCCATTAACCAAAACAGAATAAGAGACTGATCGGATACAAGAATTGATAAGGGATATCCATCTATTTGCAAACCCCAACTTCTCCATTAATTTTTCAAGGAAAACCCACTCCACCTTATCATACGCTTTGCTTATATCAAGCTTTAAGGCCATGAGCCATTCTTTTCCTTTTCTCTTATTTTTTAAATGATGTAGTATTTCAAAGGCTACAAGAATGTTGTCAATAATCAATCTATTTGACATTAATGCACTTTGTGACTCCAAAACCAATTTGGGTAGAATTTTTTTGAGTCGGTTGGCTATGGTTTTGGACATAGTTTTGTACAGGATGTTACAAAGGCTTATGGGTTTGAAATCAATAGGTTTTTCAGGATTTTTTTGTTTTTGGTATAAGTGAGAAGAAAGTGTGGTTGAGGTTTTCTGGCATGGCACCTGAATTGAGAATAGTTAAAGAGGTAGCAATGACATCTTGGCCAATAATATCCCAACAAGATTTGAAAAAAATTGGGGGTAGACCATCGGGTTCCGGTGCTGTTAGTGGTTTCATTTGGTTCAATGCATGTTCTACTTCATATACTGTAAAATCATGGATTAAATCATCATTCATAGAGGGAGTAATTTTTTGTTCAATACCTTTGAGGATCTTATCAAAGTTTGAAGGAGTGGTTGAAGTGAAAATATTTTTGAAGTAGTCCACAAAGGTATCACCGATTTGCTTGGTTTCTTCCAGCATCGACCCATCATCCAAAATTAGTTTGGATATAAAATTCCTCTTGTTTCGTTAGGTTGCTCGGCCATAAAAGTAGCTTGTATTCAAATCCCCACTCTTCAACCATTCTATTCGTGACCTTTGCTACCACAAGCACTCCTCCTTTACCAAGAGTTCATACACCTCTCCCCTAAGAACCCACACTTGTTCGTGATTTATCCCTGCCATGGACAGTTGCTTGGCTTTTACTAACTCCTTTTTTTGAGTCAACAATCTATGTATATTGCCAAAAGACAATCTGCTCCATGTCTTCAATCCTAATCGGCATGCTTCCACCTTACCCATTAACCTGTCCACCGAATCACCTGAATTCCCCCATGCACTTCTGATGATGCCCTTAAAACTTTCATCTCTCAACCATATAGACTCAAATCAGAATGGTCTAGATTTGTTGTAGAATCTAACATTTTCATCGTCCGAACATACCTACAACGGACAGTGGTCCGATAATGTACCTTGAACATGATGCACTTGCACTATGGGAAACATTTGTATCCATGATGGTGTTGCCACCCCTCGATCTAAACGAATCCAAGTCACATCTCCATCAAATTGGTTGTTACACCATGTGAAAGGGGATCCAACAAATCCCAAATATCGAAAACCACAAAAGTCCAAGGCTTCTCTAAAATCCCTCATCTGCCTCTCCCTTTTGATTGCTCCACCTTTCTTCTCTTCAGCTTTGGTAATTTCATTGAAATCCCTTACACACAACCAAGGTATCTCCATTTTCAGGCAAAGATGTTTTAGTAGCGCCTAAGAATGTTCTCGATTGGCTGTTATTGGGTTTCCATAGAAGCCCTTTAACCGCCAGGCGTCATCTATTCTTGGGTTAACTACTGCGTCAATATATGTTAGTGTGGAGTCTAGTACTTTGAGATCAATCCCGTTCTTCCAATAGAGTGCCAATCCCCCACCTACATTCACCCATGGTTCAATGTGTACATTTTCTAACTTAAGCTTTGAACAAAGTTTCTTCAAATATTGCTTCTTTGATTTGGTCTCCATAAGGAAGATGATTGAGGGCGACTTTTTTTTCACCAACTCGGTAAGTTCTAAAACTGCATGTGGTTGCCCCAAACTACGACAGTTCCAACTTATGCAATTCATTGCGTTTGGCGGGGTTGATCCACAACCTCCGCCACTTCAAGAAAATCATCATTGTCACCATGGTAAACTTGTTGACGTTTGGAAGGAAGAGTTGATTTTCTACCCTCTGCCTTTGCTTCTGTTTTCTTCCCTACAATATGTTCACAGTGCATAGCTAGAGTGTTGTTTGCCTGTCTTACTTTTCGGGTCCAAGTTGGTAGAACACGGCGTTGTGATGCTGAGTTTGATGAAACCCTAGCAGTTTTTTGGGGGTCACGTGCTGCACTTAATTGAGCATTGCTTGTGGAACTTATTGTTGCACGTGTGTTGGCCTTATTATTGGGTATATTGGATTCTTCAGGATTTTCAAAACCTGCCAACTCAGCATTAATTGAATTTAAAGAAGTAATAACCTCTTGGTGATTCTTATCCATCATGCCGTTGGGTGAAACGAATGCACTTGAATGCTCATGATTCATGTTAGTATCGGTTTGGGGAGTTAAAACCGAAATCTTATCATTGGCTCTCTCTCATTAATTCTGTCTGGACCACCTTAATGTCATTAATCTCAGGATTTCTGTTGTCATGATTGCCCCCTGATTTGTCAACGGTTCTTTCTTTACTGCTTAGACTGCCTTGTTCTGCTGTTTCCTGGAGATTCACCGTGGATTGACTTGAAATTTCCGTTTCCATGGCAGCGTGAGAGGAGGTTAAGGCAGATTTTTTTCCTAGCCTTGTAGTATCTCGGCACTGTCAATCCCAACTGTTTTGACTTGACGAAGGCCGATGCTCGCAACTCAGGTCCGAATTGTCTGTCCTCAATCTTCAGAGATCCCTCACTTTCAATCCACAACTCACAGTCCTTATCGTCGTGAGTGAGGTGCCCGCACCAATAACACAAATTCGGCAATCTTTCATACTTGAAGCCTACCCAAAACTTGCTTCCCACTCTCTAATGAAATTAACCGTCCACGGCACAATGGGAGAGATAAGTCCAGCTTCACCTTGATTCGCAAAAAATTTCCCTTATCAATTTTGTTAAACTCCTTGAGATGTGCTACTTCCCCAACCATATTACATATTTTCAAAGCTGCTTCCATGGTCATAAATTGGGGTGGGATGCCATGGAGTTGGACCCAAAAACTTGCCTTATCAAACTTCACATCACTAACCGGTGTTTCTTTATCATATTGCTGCATGACCACCAAATGCTTATCGAAACTCCAAGGTTCACTTGAGAGGATTTTTTCAACCTCTTTTCTGATTGTCAAAGGTAAAAAGAATAATATGATCTCCAAGATTCTGAATCTTGAAACCATTGCGCGCCCTCCACAACAGGTTAAAAGTTCTTGCTATTACATCCATGTTGAGCGCTCTTTTGGTGAGAAACTTTGCTATGATGGAATAGTCCGAGTTTTGATCGTCATTGGTAAGATTGCAACCTGGTCCCTCCCTCTCGGACAGTGAAAGACGGCTCCAACTTTAGGTGATATTGTCCATGTATTCTAGAAAAATTCCCCTAAACCCCTCTTTCCTATTTCCCTTAACCCTTGAAAAAAAACCCCACTAGCCGAGGAGTAACCTTGTTACCCCAAGGAACACACTCAACACCTTCTGTAAGAAGGGACAATCAAGTTCGACTGCACAAAAGATGTTGAAAGTCAACCTTAGTTGCTACAGAGAAACCTCATTCTCAACCTAGAACACACTCTGTGAAAACGTCAACTCTACGAGATCGTATATCACATGAGTTTAGAAAGTAATTCATTCATAAAAATATTAATAATAAAAAGTTACATTAGTGATCCATTTACATGACAATCCCACCTATGTTATTTTATTTGTTTACTGGATAGTACTATATAATCAAAATAATTAAAATAAATATTTATTAATATTTTAAATGACTTTAAACAACATTTTAAATGACTTTAAACAACATAGAATTTTAGTTGATTTCGAATTTAAACATTTCTTGAAACATATGAAATAGTGTTTTTTTTTTTTTTTTTTTGGTTATTGAAACAAGTAACGTTTTACATAGAATAAACTATTAGCAATGGAATTTAATTCAAGATAAACTATCTTAATAATTAATGAAAATGTGGACACTTGTGTAAAGAGAAAATAGCTACTATATATATATATATATATTTTTTTTTTTTTTTTTGGAGAATGAGAAAATAGCTACTTGACATTTGATACAACAAATTTTAAAACCAAACTTTTATTATATAGTATTTGGTATAATATGATATTGCTATTCTCACAACTCATTTCACAAATTTTTTTCATAAATTGTTGAGGTGGTAACCTGTGAGTGATACACGCTTTCACACTTGAACCATCACTAACATCATTTTCATTTTCAATTATTTTTTAACTTATTTTCAATCATTTACAATTTGCCATATCAATATGATTTGAAAAAAATAATGTGACAAGTTATGTAATTAAACTTTGTTTATTTATTTATTTATTTATTATTATTATTATTATTATTATTTTGGTTTCAAGAAGGTTTTTTTTTTTTTTTTTTGGTTACAAAAGAAGGAGTTTAACTTACGTGGAGGAGACCATTAAGTACCTATAAGTCAAAAAGCTTTTCTTTCATTCTTTTTTATGAACTAGTAATCTCTTTAGGCAAAGATACAATTTAATCCTATAAGTTTGTTGAAATGTTATTTTAGTTTACTAAATTAAAATTTGTCATTTTAATCCATTAATTTCGATAGCATTGTTATTTTAGTCCTTCCATCCATTGTGGTTTGCAAAACACCATTAAGTCAAGTTTATTTTATAGTGTGAAACAAAATTGTTTTAAGAGGATTAATAGTTTTTCAAACGAAATGCAATTGATAGGAGAACTAAAATGACACTATTGTCAAAGCTAACGGACTAAAATAACAAAATGTAAATTAAGTGGATTAAAATGACAATTCACCAAATTTATAGGATGTATTTGTATTTTTGTCTAAACTTTGAATAAAATAAAATAAAAAATTTGAGAGAAAATAAAATAAAATAAAATAAAAATTTGATTATACTTGTCGAGTTCAAACAGTATTTGACAATGTGCTTTGAATAAGATATCTATATACTTAACTTTCACCAAAAAAAAAAAAAAGTCAAATTTGATTTGTTTTCGCATTTTTTTTTAAGTGGATTTTGATTTCTGATTGATTTTTAATTTCTAAAACCCTAAGTCAACTTACTCAAATCATGGTCAACAATAATTAAAAGGCAAATAGCCAAATACATTATCTGAGGTAACACTTACAACTTTCTAATTAAAAAAAAAAAAAAAAAAGAAGGCAGCACTTACAAAATATAAAGATTTAGTCACTAATCTTAAGAATTAAATAAATATTCTTTAATGGACAAAACTTATATACAATATCTTAGGTGTTATTTCTTAGGTTCATCTCTTAAGATTCTGTCGTGTGGCTACTTAACTTAAAAAATACATTTTTATTTATGAGAAAAAAGCCACATGACAGAATTTTAAGAGAGGAACATAAGGAACAGCACCTAAATACTATACCTAAGTTTTACTCTTCTTTAATTTAATTCGTTGCCTAATTTTATCTTTTGCTTAGCGGAAGTGTGGAGAAATCCCATGTTCAAGCATCACAATTCACAAGTGAAGACAGGATGCCATTGATTGGACCAAAGGATATTGGATTCTTCTTAAAAAAAAAAGAATTATTTTAGTATTATATATACAAAGTAAATAAGTTTTTTTTTTCCTCATACTAAATTAAGACTATCACGAGTGTTTTTCTTAATATTTATGTCTAGTTTATTTGGCGAAAGAAAGTTGTCTAGGACCAGGTTTTATCAACCAAAAAAAAAAACAATTTATTATTGAGAAAATTTAAAATAAACAATGAACCTCTTTTCATTGTTTTCAAACCTCTTAAAACTTTTGTTAATTGACTTTTGGAAAAGGACTTTGTCATTGACTTTTAATTTATAACGTTATTTGGTGATTTCCAATATATATATAGAAACTCTTCTTCTCAAAAAAGTTTCTAGAAACTCTTGATATTCAAATTCTAATAAGAATAGTATTTTTAAACTTTGACACGGTTTTATTTAAAGCAAATCATGTTAACAATAATACTAATATACTTATAATACACCATGTGAGATGTGACATAAGAAGAAAAATGCAAATAATAAATAGGTAAAATACTATTTTGGTCCTTAAACTTTATTAAAAATTTGTTTTTGATCCATAAATTTTACCAAAAATTTGTTTTTTAATCCCTAAACTTAAAAAGTTATTTTTTTTGTCCCTAAATTATTAAAAATATTTTACTTTTTGTTCCTAAACTATTAAGAAATTTTATTTCTCATCCCTATTTTTGTCTCTAAACCATAAAAAAAGCTATTTACAAAAATTTAAGGATGAAAAAAAAAAATTTAAGTTTAGAGACAAAAAACAAACTTTTGGTAAAATTTAAGGACCAAAATAATATTTTACCCTAAATAAATAAAAGAAAGATAAAAAATGTGAGGGTCATTCACATGGTGCAAGCCTAAAGACATAACTTTTAATTTTATATGATATGATGTGATATGATTTTAAGGATTGTATTTTTTTTTTTTTTTCATATTAAGATATATTATTGAAGAATTATAATTTTCATCAAAATATGTGGGTAGATTCCTTTATTTATTATTTTATTTTTGTATAGCATATTCTCTGAATTAGAAACTACATGCATGCTTATGATTTGTGCCTCAGTTGGAAATATATTATAGAGGAAATAAATTTTTTATAATTTATATTCTAAAAAAAAAACACTTATAGACAAGTATTTAAATGTATATAATTAATGGTTAAACTTAGTTACAATTTTTAGGTACATGATATTAGGTTATCAAACTAAATTTAAATAGATGACTGCACTGATTAATAAAATAAAAACAATATTATCTCTTTAAACTTGAAAGGAGAATTAAATTCAATAAAGCTTTTTTTATTTGAATTTAGTTTAAAAGAAAACATAATGCATTTTAAGAATTATACTTATGCTATAAAATAAAAGGAAGTAGTAGACACCGCAAATAAAACTAGAGTAACTGTATATACAACTTTTATATATAAGTGGTCACACACTTTTTTTTTTTGGTTATTGCCGAAAGATACAATAAGTAGTTTTGTTATTGAAATGTTATATATATTTCTTTACAATAAGGCTTTCATGTATATATATAGCTTTTAGTATGTCAGTTGGCTTTAAGATATGTGCTGAAGCAAATTGAATGTTATTGGAGATTTTTTTTTTTTTGGTTAAAAGGAATATTCATTAAACTTAGCTAGCTAGCCATGAAAGGCAAAGTATTGGCAACATGCCTTACATAGTACAGACCAGTGGCATCTTCATTAACAAAAGTTACAATATCAAGGGTAGGGGGGTTAAACAAAATAACAAACTCTTCTTGCTGCATACATCTCGTCTTTGCCGGTCCATTAGCTGCCCTGTTTGCTTCCCTAAAGGTGTGATTCACCTTGGTTTGTTGGAACTTGTTGAGAAGGTACCTACAATCATTCAAGAGAGAAGAATAGTCCCTATTAGTGATTGAGTTAGACTATTCCCAACGGTAAGGCAAGTTGAAGCCCGTCCTGCAATGCCCAAAATTTAGCTATGACACTTGTAGTGAATCCTATATTATGAGTGTAACCTCTGATCCAAGCACCTCTATGATCCCAAATTAATCCTCCAATTAATCCTCCACCCCTTGCTCTCCCTGGATTTCCCAATGATGCTCCATCTGAATTTAGCTTACACCATCCTTCCAGTGCTCTATTCCATTTGACACGGGAGTACCTCACTTGTATGGTTCTAAATGATTTCCCCATATAGTACACATACTTAATGGCTTGCTTCAAACATGAGTCATGAAGGTTTGGGTTTAGAGTAGTGTTTTCAAACACTACTCTATTCCTATGTTTCCAAAGTGACCAAATAGCAAAGGTGAACACTGTCTTTCACAGACATCCTTTCACCTTAATCAACGAGTTGCACACATAGTTGGCTTCGAGCCACTTAAGTATATCAAGATTGAAGGTGGATTTCAAATCAGATGGCACACCAATTTCGAGTTGCACACATAGTTGGCTTCGAGCCACTTAAGTATATCAAGATTGAAGGTGGATTTCAAATCAGATGGCACACCAATTTTTCTCCAGAAAGCCGCTGCAAAGGGACAATCCCTCAACATATGAATTATAGTTTCTGCATCAGAGTTGCAGAGAGGGCACATGTCTTCACATTCAATTCCTCTCGATGCAATTACCTCCCTAACTGGTACACTATTATGATGACACAGCCAGAGAAAGTGACAAATCCTTGGTAGTGAGTCAATTTTCCAGATCCAACTCCCTTTGAAACCATCGTTGTGCTCCTCCTCAAGTCTTACCAAAGTGTACGCTGATGCCATAGTGAACTCCCCATCCTTTGAAGCTTTCCAGTTCATAGAGTCCCCTTTCTCTCCATATAGCTGAATGGGTGTGGCAATGATTCTTCCTTTTATTCATGGTGGCAGATCAAAAGAAATGGCATTCCAATGCCATTCAACTCCTTGTCTTGTCTCTTCAATAGTGATATCCTGCTCTACCTGGAGGATTGGTCCCTAAATTAACTCTCTAACTAATTTGCCCTTAACCCAATTATCAGACCAGAATTTTAGCTTGGAGTTACTCCCTACATTCCATCCTATTCTCTTCATGAAAACAGGGAACCCTTGTTTAATTGCTTTCCAGTTAATAGAACAAGGCAGTTTGTCCGGGTCCCTGGTATTTTTTTGAGTTTGGGAGCAGTATTTGTTCAGTAAAACTATCGCCCATAGGGAGTCGCGTTTATGGTATATTCTCCAGTTTAATTTAGCTAGTAGGGCTATATTCTTTGCCTTTGCTGCCTGAATGCCAAGTCCTCCTTCCTCTTTAAGTTTGATAATTTTACTCCAACCCACCATATGCATCTTCTTTTTTTCTTGCATCGTGCCCCACAAAAAATCCCTACTAATCTTGTCAAGTTTGTCACAAAGATGGGAAGGGAGGGTTGCACCTTGCATAACATAGTTAGGAATGGTGGACATGATTGATTTAACTAAAATTGTCCTTTTGACAAAGGATAGAAGCTGGAATTTCCAACCAGCCAGCTTGTTAATGACCCTCTCAACAACAAATTTAAATTGATTCCGATCTGAACCCTTATTCCTCAAAGGAAACCCTAGGTAATTTCCCAAGTTGTTGGCGGCTTGGATATTTAACTTTTCACAAATCTTGGATTTTAGACCAGCTTCCACATTTTGAGAGAAGTAGATCCGAGACTTAGCTGTGTTGACTTTCTGCCCAAACTCATTGCAAAACAGATCCAGCACCTCCCTTATGACTTCACTCCCTTTCTCATTAGCTTTTGCGAACAATATTAAATTGTCCACAAAAAAAAGGTGTGATATCTCTAAATTTCCTCAGGAAGCTTTAATTGGGGCCCAATCCCCTTCAATACATTCCTTTTCAACCACTAATGAAGGCCACACAATAGAAGGCCAAAATTGAGAAATGTATTATAGTAAAATTCAGCTAGCATTTAAAATGTATTGTAGTAAACTCGAACTAGCACTTCAGACTTATCTCAATTTCCAACAACTTAAATTTTATATTATAATCAAAATTTCATGTAGTGGATAACTTGGAGCTCAATTGACACATTTCAATGTTTTCAATAGAGATGTTTAGAGTGTGTTTGTTTAGAGATAAAATAGGGTGGATGGAAAATTTTGGAGAGAAAATGGGAAGGAAAACTTTTTTGGAGTGTGTTTGGTTGGGTAGAGAGGAAAGGAAAGGAAAATAAATGGTGGGGCCCAGGTGTTTTCTCTCTGGGCCCACCAAAAAGTTTTCTTCCTAAAATGGAGAGAAAATTGAATGGAGAAAATAAGACTGCTTAATAGATGAAAATGCCCATGTGCACTTTTGCCAATTTTTTTTCTTTTCCTTTCTTGGGCATGTTGCTTTTGCCATTTTTTTTCCTTTTCCTTTCCTAGGCACTTTGCTTCTCTTAAATTTTTTTTTTTCTTTTCCTTTCCTGGACATTGCCCTTTTTTTTTTCTTCTTTGGGCGGTGGGTGTAATGGTTGTTTTTTTTTTTTTTTTTGGTTTTACTTGACATGATTTTTTCTTTTTTGAGACATGATTTTTATTGTTTAATAAATTGGGTGATTGTTTTTTTTTTTTTTTGGTTGTTTGTCACTTTTTTGTTTTAATTGGCCATCATTTTTTAACTAGGGTATATGAGTAAATTTATACAAACTTACTTTTTCCATCTTCCACTTTTCTACTCTCAATCAAACAAAAATGAGAGAAATTAAAATCTTTCTTATCCTTCTACTTTTCCATCTCCCCACAATTTTCAATTATCAAATTACCCAAAAAAAATAAAGTGTTCTTTAAATGTTGGTCCGTTTGGAATCCGCTTATTTTACTGAAACTAAAAATTTGTTGCTGAAAGTACTGTAGATAAATGTAAAAGTTAGTTGAAATAGGACAGTGAGACTCATAAATAGTACCAAAAAAGTGCAATGGGACTCATAAATAGTAACAAAAATAAACTAAATAGTAAAATAAATTGACAAAAATAATATTTGCCCGACTAACACTCCTAGTGCCAAAAATTTGAATCCAATGAGAACCATAAACATAGACAAATTGGGCACATCTCAACGAAAACAGAAGTCATGTCCAGTACATTGGGCTATCTTCCTGTAACCCGAAAAGCCCAAGCCACGTTTTTCAGCATTGGCTTCAGCCCAAGGCCTAAACCCTAAAAGGCTAAAACCCAGCTAGGGTTTCACTCCATCGATCGCGTTAAACACAACGCTCTCTTTGCCCCAGAAAGCTCGGTGATCAGTGACCCTCCCAATCTACCTTGAACCAACAACAATGGTAGCTAAATCTCTTCCTTGTTGCTCATATATAATATGTGTTTATGCTTTTCTATGTTTGGTTTGTTTTACTATGGTTTCTAAATTTTTTAGGTGAAGTATTCAAAGGAACCTGATAATCCCACCAAGTGTGAGTATTTTCAATTTCATAGTAGCCCATTACGAAATCTATTACTATTTCTATTGGTATTCGTTAAGAACTAGGATTTCATGTGTTAGTTACAGTCAGTCTTGTTCAGATTGTGGAGTTGTGAGTATTTCGGTAATTGAGTATATTTTTTTTTCTTGGGTGTGTAGAATTTTAGGGTTTCACACAAACACGCACTTGCGAAATTCAGGGGGTGTAATATTTGAGTGTCTTTCTGTCTGTGCAGCCTGCAAGGCCAGGGGCTCGGATCTGAGAGTTCATTTCAAGGTATCATTGTGTTATTTAAATTGTACATTATGTGGTTTAAATGAGAATTTTTGTGAATTTTGCATGGTTGATGCCAATTTGTGTTTCAACAGTGGAATGTCCTAAATGGGTGTTTAATTTTGTTTCATATGGATTGTAAAACTTGATGGATGATGGGGGGGCTTATTTCTTATGTGAACAATCAATTATGCTAGGAGTTGTTAAAAATCATTGCATTATTATATGCTGAACTGCTGAAGTTGTTGCTTGTAACAGAAAGTTCAGTAAATGCTTGCACATTCATGGATTCTTCTGGTGGGAGTAAAGGAGTTTGATCAAACGCAAACTAGAAACTTGAAATTTTTTTGACTTTCCCTCTTTTTCAACCATGCTTTAGTCACATTGTCCGCATAAACTATAAAACTCAGCAATGTTCCCCTTTAACTATGCTTTAAATTTCTATTGGACACATTTTTCAAAAATTTGACTCGTCTATTAAGCTTGAAAAAATTTCTTACAGAAGCAGGGGCAGAGGAGGGGGGGTGGGGGGGACATTGCTCAACTTTGAATATTGGATTTCATAATTTTAATGGGAAGTAGCTTTTTAGTTGGTTTCCAATAAGATCTCAAGTCTTAATAAAATTCCTAGTGAGTGGAGGAGAAACACTCTAATACCTATATATAAGAACAAGGGAGATATTGAAAATTGTAGAAATTATCATGGAATTAAGCTTTTGAGTCATACTATGAAACTTTGGGAGAGAGTGATTGAACATAGGTTAAGACACTAAACAACAATATTGGAGAATAAATTTGCTTTTATGCAAGGGAAATCTCATGGTAGCTATTTTCTTACTTTGACATCTGATGGAAAAAGATAGAGACACTTGTAAAGCTCTCTGTATTGTTTTTGTTGACCTAAAGGTGGATGATAGGGTAGTACTTTCAGTGGTTATGTGGTGGATCTTAGGAGGGTATCTCAATTGGTTAACCTCATGGGAACCCTCCATGAGGTCTCTAGTTCGAGTCATGGGATTACTAGATATATGGTTTTAGCGAGTGAGGTTGTGTATATGAGGTTTACTTGATAGTTGATAGGGGTGGGTACAAGAAGTTATCCTGCCTTGAAGAGGTTCCTCGTTATTAAAAAATTAAATTCATTTAAAGTATATTAAATTGTGTAAAGATATGTATGATAGAATTTTACCTAGTGTGAGAACAAGTGGGGAGAGTACAAGAAGTTATCCTGCCTTGAAGAGGTTCCTCGCTATAAAAAATTAAAAAAGAAATAAAGGAGTTCATTTAAAGTAGATTAAATTGAGTAAAGATATGTATGATGGAATTGTAACTTATGGGAGAACAAGTGGAGGCATCACAAGTGAATTTCCTATAGTATAGGTTTGGATCAAGGATCAATATTAAGTCCATATCTCTTGAAGTTAATGTCAAGTTAGAAGTTTGGAGGGATTCTTTAGAATGTAAAGGCTTTCAATTAAGTAGGACTAAAACATAGTATATGGAATGTAAGTTTAGTAAAAGTAGAAACAAAGGTACCTATCAATCAAAAAAAAAAAAAAAAGTAGAAAACAAAGGTGAAGGGATTGTAAGTGTTGAAGACTTGATGGTCATGAGATTCCAAAAAATGAGTTATTTCGATATCTTGGATCAATGGTTCTCAAGGTGAAGAGATTGAAATGGATGTGAATCATAAGAGTAGCTGGATGAATTGGAGAAGCTCATGAGGAGTATCTTTTAATTATAGAATACTTATAAGTAAAAATTGTATACGATTGCTATGAAACCAACTGTGCTATGTGGTACTGACTGTTAGGCTAAGGCCAACTGTGCTATGTGGTACTGACTGTTAGGCTAAGGCTATTGAGTATACAGGGAAAGACAGGATTCGAAATAAAGAAATTTGCTTAAAGATAAGAGTGACCCTATTGGTGAATATATGAATGAGAATTACTTGAAATGGTTTGATAATGTGTAGAGACGAGTGAGTTCATTCAAATCAAGGGAAAAGTAAAGGAAGACTTAAAATAACATTAATATAAGTAGTTAAAAAAGATATGTCAATTAAGGGAGTGACAAAGAGTGTGATTTTGGATATGATAGAATGATGGAAAAGAATACATATGGCTAGCCCTAATAGTCTATCGAGAATCCATAGCTGGCCCCAAAGTTTTTGGAGTAAGGTTTGATTATTGCTTTTGAATATAGTATATGGTTGGTGCAACTTTTGATTGTATATATTTTGATGTCTTATTCGTTGTGCAAGTGAGTTTGCCCTTGATTAGGTTGTGTAAAATCATTTGTGCAATTGTAATGACTAGGCTGAATATTTTTCAATAGCAATGAAATGTATTTATTGCTATCAAGTGGTACTGTTATATTGTCTCTTTTATCTGCTTTACTTTGTTTATGTTGTAACTGGGCTATTGAATTCCAGAACACAAGAGAGACAGCCCATGCTATTAGAAAGTTGCCTTTAGCAAAGGCTAAAAGGTATCTGGAAGATGTTCTGGTCCACAAACAAGCCATTCCCTTTCGACGCTTTTGTCGTGGTGTTGGTCGAACTGCTCAGGCAAAGAACCGTCATTCAAATGGTCAAGGACGCTGGCCTTTTAAATCGGCTAAATTTATTCTTGACTTACTTAAGAATGCTGAGAGCAATGCAGAAGTATGTTTCGCTAAATTTATTCTTGGTTCAATCTTTTTTAAACCATTTGAAAAACTGTGTCAACCTCTTATGTAGGTGAAAGGTCTGGATGTGGATTCTTTGCACATATCTCACATCCAGGTGAACCAAGCCCAGAAACAGAGGCGCCGGACCTACCGTGCTCATGGGAGAATCAATCGTGAGTTTTTCCCCCTCTTTGCTTTTTTTTTTGGGTGTGGGTCGGATGGGCTCATGCATTTGTTCTGAATATTATTCTTTTATTCCTTATGCAGCCTATATGTCATCTCCCTGCCATATTGAGTTGACCTTGTCTGAAAAGGAAGAGCCAGTCAAGAAGGAGGTAATTGAGAGTTTCATGTGCCAATTATTGAAAGTTAAAATATATATATATATATATATTTGATAAGTAATTTTGGGGGGGGGGGGGGAGGGCTGGTTTAATTGTGATTTTAATTCAAGATGGATGCCAGCCAACCCATCTGTCCAACATATGCATGGCATAGTTGTGACATTATGCAAGTGGTTTTATTTATCCATTTCCTAGGCAAAGAAGATAAAATGTATGTCATAATCAGTATAGTTTATTAATAGAATGTTTAATTGCCCCTCTGAAAGTTCATTGAATCCATGCTATTTCATATAATCAAACCCAGAAATTGGTAGTGCATTAAATCACACGACCAAAATTATCAAACAAATGGTATTTTGAGGTAATTTGTGATAATCTTGTAATGGCAATTTCAGAGTTAAAACTAGTTTCATAAAAATGCATTGGATTCTTGGAAATGTTATATACACATTTCACACTTGAAATGTACACTGAAAGGAATTTGAAAAATAAAACGACATGTTTAATTCCCCTCTATGGCTCTGTCCCCATCCTTTTAGGAAGCTACTTGCTATAGTGGATGGAGCTGATGAAACAAAATTTGAGGTCAAATATGTCTGCCAGTTCTCTAAAATTACTTTCATGGATTGATTTTATTTAGATAAAAAATAATTGTACCACATTCAAACAAAGAATATAATTTTTATTGTCACTTTTTCCTTGGATCTGAAACTTCTGTAATTAAATAGACTGGTGGACATTATTACTCTTATCATCGTTTGAATTTGAATTTTCCACATGATTTTGTTGGATGCAGCCTGAAACACAGTTGGCTCCTAGGAAAAACAGGAAGTCTCAAGCTTTACATAGCGGTGCTTCTTCTTGAATGTGGTGGCTACAGGGAATTCTAGTTATTCATTTCTGTACTGTCCACTCCTTTAAAGTAGAATCTATCCTTCTAAGATAATATATCATTTAAAATTGAGAACCCTGTCTCTGATTTACCGTCTTTTTCATTAAATTTTCTTTTTTGAGTACTTGTATGGAACTTGAATCATGGATTTTTGTTTATTTTAGTTTTGATATGGATGTTGGAGTAACATTAACATTGATGATGCCTTAAAATTTTCATTGGAAAGAGTAACATTATAATTATGATATATTTTGTCTACTTTAATGAAAAATCTCTGTCCCCCACTTTTGATAGGTTGATGTTGTCAAGTAGTGGTTCCTTGTAGTAAATAAATAAATTGGGAAATCGATTATGGCGGAGTTGTCGATTGCACTGTCTTGTTCCTTGAAACTCTTTTTTTTTTTGCCTCCATTTTTGCATGAAAATCAAATCCTAATGGCTACTTTGTGTTTTCCTTGAAACTCTCTCTTCCACCCCCTCCCTCTTTTAATTTTTAATTTTGTTTTTAATTTTGATAGGTGATATAGTACATTATTTCACATCAGAATGACCCCTCGTTTTGCTTCAGAAGGCAAGATCTCCTTTTTAAAATACTCAACCCACTTCACTTCATGCCTGCCTGCCTGCATCTGATTTGTTTGTTTGTTTGTATCACTTTAGTGCCTCTACTACCATGATGGGTGGCTTTGGCTTAATATCTAGTGTTGTATTCTCTCAGTTTGTGCTTCTTACAAAGTGACTTTACTGGGTGGATTCCACCATTTAAATTTTGGTGCGACATGGCTTTGGTCCTCTATCCTTTGTTAAATTCACGTGGTGCTTCTTATTCCAAATCACTCTACCACTCCAACCTAGTGAGAGTTTGGTACCTCTGCAGAAGGGTACATTACACTATCCTTTTGCTTCTTGGTTCGTGATGCTGGTGAACTTTGGTTTTTACAGAAGGCAATATTGTCAAGGTTTAATTACAAATTTGATCCTCAACGTTTACCCTGTGTTTCAGAATGATCCTTAAGTTTATTTCTTAACCTTTTAAATTTGTCAAAAATATCGTTGTCATCAATAGGTAGATAGAAAAGTATAACATGACAAACAAAAACACTAACCAAATTTGAGGATTTCACATCTGAAATCCCCATGTCTTTATTATTATTAATGGGCTCAATGTTAATATGAGTGTTTGATTTTAGTGTTTCTGTTTGTCATGTCATACTTTTCTATCTATTATTTGATGACAAGAAACTTTATGACATACATTTAAAAAATCAAATACTAAATTGAAACAATGTATTAAAGATCTTTAATGCTAAATCTTGAATTTTGATCTTGCTTGCTTTAAGCATATTTCAACTTTGGGGAGTAGATAAAATTCTTTTAAAAGTTTACCAAATGGGTATAAAAATCTCAAAAAGCTCTTTTGGCCCTTAGAGAGCTTTTAGGATATCCTTATCGCTGAGTTAACATACTCTATAAGTTTTTCTTGATTTGGCTAAAAGGTAAACATTAAACGCTAAGCCTTGTAAAACATCTTATCAATGGTCATTAGAAGAAGTTGCTAGAGGCAATTTCGAAAAACTATGGGAAAATTAGGCTCTCTCAAATTGCTAATAGACATGGCACACCAAGTGAGAAGCCCATAGTTTTGTTTGTATTGCATTATATAGGTCTTTTAATGGTACCTCCAATGGTTTGGGGCTATGCTTATGATACCCATCGAATGAGTATCACGTGACTTGAATTATTAACGAATGTTACAAAGTTATTATCATATATGATCTTGTTAATATCCGTTCAAAATGGCAAAAAAAGGATAATTTAAAAGAAAAGAAACATTAGTTATTGTGTGATGCGATGAAATTTGCTATCATATTTGACGTAAACATTAGTTTATTCGATTGGTTATAATATAACATGAAAAATAATATAGTTAACAAAAAGTGGAGTGACTTAATGTGATGTGAGTTAACAACATTTATAACAAAGTTACTATCATGGTGTCATAGGTAACCTTATTACCAGTAAAAGTACCATACCCACGAAAAAAGAGTGGATATTGTAAAATTTTCCTATTCTTATCATAAAGCAGACAACTTTGTTTGATAAATGAGACATACACAAACTATAGGTAACCTGTTTAGAGAGCCTCCCTTCCAAGATAAAAAAATCACACAGGAGCTGGAAAAAGACAGATAAAATCAGTAACATTCGTTAAAAGTTACCTTGTGTCATCATCACAAAGGTTTTTTAGGACAAGAAACACACCCATGCAATAGTAATACAATAGAATATTAGAGCAAATACAATGAAACTCGTACTAGTGACAACTGACAACTCCCTAAATTCGAAGTGTAGTTTTTATTCAGATGCTCAGATCCAACAACTTAAGTCACTGCTTAAGATTTCAACTTCAGGCTACCATGACAGAGCAATTTAAAATGAAGGGGCTGCGCTGGTTTGTGCAACCCTCAATAGCCCTCCAATGCAATTTATCAGCTTGTGGTTCTGGGCTGCATGTGTATATAGTCATGTCACGGACTGAATTAGTGGATGTACCTATGACAAGTAGCTCATCATCTAGAGACTTGAATGCTACTCCCCATCCTCTAGCAACATCAGCTCTTACTGGGACTGGTCCCAAGTTCTTCCATGAATTGCTGCCCTTTATGTACACCTTGAGCTCATTTGAAGAAGCTTCAAGTGAGTAGAGCTCATTGTTGACAACAGCAACAAGAGGTGGAGATTGGGAACTTTGGACTGGTGAATCTTTTAACATGTTTGGGATCAAGTCCCAGTTGTTTCTCTGCTCATCAAATGCTTCTGCACAAGTTAGACCTTTCCCTTCCTCATCTGTCCCTCCAATCACATAGAACTTATTATCCATGTAACAACCTGAGCAAAGTTTCCTCTTCTTGTGCATACCTGGAAGGGATTCCCATGATTTGGTCTCTGGATTATATTTCTCAGCTGAGCTCAAAGCTTTCCAATTAGACACGATTCCAATGCCACCAGCAACAAAAGCACAAGTACCGCATGTGGCAGATGCAAACAAACACCTTGGATTCATCATATTAGGACCCTTGAACCATTTGTTTGATGCCAATTCATACCTCCAAATAACAACACCATCATATTCTTTGCCTGAAACAATGAGATGAGTCCCAGCACAAACTGACTCCTTATCCCCAGATGAAAAACAAATATCTGATGGTAAGATTGGAAGCTTTCTACAAGACCCGAATTGCCTGTCACATGCCCTCCAACTAGTCTCCCCACTAGCCAACATGAAAACAGAAGGTTCTTTAAACCCAATTTCCTTCCTAATCTTATATACCTCACCACTCTTCACAAGAGCTAAAAACATCTTGTTCACAATAGAGAACTTCCCGTATTCTGATCTTGGAACCCTGGCCAAGATAAGAGCCTCTAACTCCTCACTCAGTGAAGCAACAACGGAATAATCTGCATCCTGAGGTACACCACCTGAGGAACCACCAACCCTTGAAGAAGTTGATCCATCCCATGGACCAACTCTAATCTTTATTGGTGGGGGACTATGAGAATATATGCAACTGCTACTACCCAAGTCCATGGCAATAAGACCTCCTTTCATACTACCATGCTTGCTATCATCCGTACACAAATCCTCCCTTTCTTCTTCACCCTCTATTTCTTTACCTTGGGACATGAGTCACAACTCTTTTAAACCGAAAAAATTCTCTGTAATTAAAATAAAATAAAAGATCCAATGAAATGATAATCGGCAATCCAATTAACAATATGCATAAATCATCATAACACTCGGATAAAAATAGCTAGATGATAGATTGAGAACTTCAAACCAATCTTATGTCATGGACCAATCAATAATTTGTGCACCTTTCAGAAATAAACATATAGAAAAAAAAAAATTTCTATCATGGATTTAAATCATGAAAGATACAAATAAATAAGCACAAGCCCCTCGGGAGAAATTTTATGGATACTCACAGAGATATTGAGGCCAACCGACCAATTTATGTCATGAACTTGTCAAGATTTATAGAAGTGAGTAAATTTAAATATCAACCTTAAAGAAGAAAAATAGAACACTCAACTGAGAAATTCATATTAAAGTAACATACTCTTGATGGGTTTAATCATAATTGATAGGATGACTAAAACATAAAATCCAAAAAGAAAAGAAAAGAAAAGAAAGTAAGAAACAACTAATTACTCAGATGAGAAACACCTGTAAAATCAATCTTATCAAGATCCAAAAGATAAACCAATGAACATGAACACCTTTGAAACTTCAAGAGGAAACGAAAAAACAAAAAGGAAGGTCAAAGATAGACAGCAGACTGAGACAAAAGATAAATTTTTAACATGGGTTTACCAAAAAAGATTCACGAGATAAGCATTCACACATACATGAAAAACCGATACAGGCAGGCAAAAAGAGCCACCGGCAGAAATGATCAATATATAAACACACGTGTAAACACACGCACACATATAGTAGACGTAGAGAGAGAAAGAGAGGCGCATACCAGGGAAGTCTAAGTCAAGTTAAGCAGTACAAAGGAGAGAGGACACAGTTATAAAATGAGCAATGAAACCAAAGAAGAGGAATTGGGTAGTCCCAAGTTTCTAGGACTTACACGTGAAAACAAGGGTAGTAGTAGTAGTACGGCAATAAATGTTAGGAGAACTTGGGGCGAGAGAAGGAGAATGAGACATAGAAATAGTGAAAGATAGGCCATTAAGGCACAGAGAGATTTTGGGTAGGAGTGAACAACAACAACAACAATAATAAAGGATATAGAAAGAAGGTTTCTCAAAAAAAAAAAAAAAAAAAAGATATAGAAAGAAAGAAAGAAAGAAAGAGTTTGTGTTCAAGTTGAAGAGCCATCCCAGTAAAATGGGTTTTATTAATTTATGCTTTATTTAGTGTGCATCTTGTCTATATGGGATTGTAATACGCCGAGAAAATCAATTTTTTTTATTTACCACTATCATCACCATCCACAACAACGTTGTATTATTAGGTTTTTTGATATCAGAAAAGGTAAGCCTTTTTAAGAGAGGGAACGAGTGTGTGCGTGTTTCTAGAGTGGTTGGTTCTTGCTTTTTTTTTTTTTTGGGTGAGAGGTACGTTTATGTATCGGTAAATACTTAAGATGTGAAATAAGAGGTGATACATATATATCCTCATAAAATTTACTTGACAATTGATTAGGTTTTGAATTTTGTATTTCAAAAAACCCTTTTTTGGCTTTTCTTTACTAGTGCCTTTAAGATATATCATAATGGATATTTAGTATTAGGGAAAATCATACTTTTTCACCGTAAACTATTACCCTGATTATATATAACCTCCCAAATTATCAAATCGTACTGTCATCCTCCTAATTTAAAAAAAAAAAAAGTTACACTCAAACCATTATGGCATTATATACTATTTGTTTTGTTGTTAAGTTCAATGAAATTTAGCACTAAAATACTCAGTTGTCTGTTTTACAGAGAAGAATAAATTAGTTTTTAAATACTAAATTTTGTCATACTTAACACTAAAATAGATGGTATAGAGACATTAAAATAGAGTTATAATTTTTGAGGGTCAATTGTATGTTTCAATAGTCTAAAGAGTTAAGTGTAATCAGGGTAAAAAAAATAGGGTGAAATGTTTAATTTTCCCTTAATACTAGATTTTCCAATAAATAATGTCAAGCTATGTATAAATATTAAAAAAAAAAAACGTACAACTACACTTTTGCTTGCAAATCAATAAACTATTGATAAGTACATATATATATATTTTTTATAAAAAACAGTGTATTACTGCTCATAGTTAAACTTTTATTAATTCTTAACACATGTCGTTGGAACATTGCTAACATGACTCTTCTTTGTAGCCACCTGGAAGTGTGGAATATATATTTTTTTTGCTAAATTGGGAGTGTGGAATATTTAACCACACTTTCATTGATGTAGTTTATTTTTAGCAAATTTAATTGCAAGGGTCACCTTCGAATAAAGCCATGGTTCTCGAGTATATGTACCCATTTGCCACTTCCCGTAACTTCAGAAGGCAAATAGCTCGACTTCAATTGGAGGACATTAGCAAATCATTGGTGTTTAAAAGCGAACACGATCTAAAAGCTCCCACTTCCTTTTATATATATATGTCAAAAGTGTGACAATTAATTTTGCTACTTTTTCATTGTACCACATTATCTACCTATTTTTAACCATTTCTTTCTTATTTTTAATTCTTATTTTTCTTATTAATTTCTCAATTTATTGTTTCACATTCTCCAACATTTTTAACTATTTTTACATTTTTATCTGCCCACTATTCTCTACCTTAACAACATTTTTTCTCTATCCATTTATCTTAATTTATTTTGGCTCTTTTTATTCAAATTCTTTTATTATAAATTTGTCATTGTGTCTCATTTTATGCATAATTTTTCCCACAAAAAATGTTCTCTCTCTCTCATGCACACACATTTTTTTTTTTCATTTTTTGGTGGATATTTTTTTCTTGCATCTCTACTTTGCATCTCCCTCTTATAGTTTTGGTTGATTTTTGTTTGAGTTAATACTTGAGCATTCACAACAAGGTTACTAAAAAATATAGCTTTTAGCAACTTAAAATACTACTTTATCTATTTTAGCACCCCCCTTTATAATACATTCAACATCAAAGGATTTATTTTAGCATTCAACACATTAAAATAATATAAACAACACAATAAGATAATATATTCAACACAATAAACAACAACCACAACCATTACCATATTAAAATAATATATATATATATATATTTATACTTTTTTTTTATAACTTTGGAGCTACAATAAAGTGTCAAAGATGACACTTTACTGTAGCTTAGTAGTAAAAAGTTTTAGGTTTGGCAACTTTGATAAAGATGATTTTCTTTTTTTGGTGCTAGAATGACAATATGGCAATTTTCACACATTTGGTGTGAATGCTCTAAATTTATTTTGGAAGTGAGAATTTGAATTTATATTAAAACACAATCTTGGTTATGAATTTGAATGTGCCTATCAATTATTTAAGTAATATCTAATTTAATATTATTATGAGTTTTGATTATCATGATAATCTCCTTTAAGAGAATGAGAAATTTGAATAATTTATTTGAGATTTAAAAAGTTTAGTTGTATAAAAAAAATAGCACTAAAAATTCTTTTACTAAAATTTTTTTCTCTATCCGTTTATCTTCCTTTATTTTGGCTCTTTTTATTCAAATTCTTTTACTATAAAATTTTCATTCTCTCTCATTCTATGCATAGTTTTCCCTACAAAAAATGTTATCTCTCTCTCTCTCTCTCACACAATTTTTTATTTTATTTTTTCATTTTTTGGTGGATTTTTTTTCCTTACATCTCTACTTTATGTTGATGAAAGTTTTGTATTATTTAGAACTCTACTTTGGGTTGATGTGATTTAGTTTTGTGTCTTTTAAGTTATTCTCTTTTTTCTTTTCTTTGATGTTAGATATTATCCTATTGCATTATAATGATAGTATATAAGAATATAATGTTATTCTATTACATAGCATGACTTGGATAATTTGATATTTATTATTGTATCTTTTATTTTTAATATTTTTCTTCTCATCTTATTTTCTTTAAATTTGCTATTATCTCTCTCACTCTCCCATGAAAAATTGGCTAATCTCTCTTTCTCTCTTAATATTTTATTCTTTTTTGCATCTCTACTTTACGTTGACAAATATTCATTATATTTTTGAAAACTCGGGTTAATACATTTTGGTATTGTGTTTTTGAGTTCCCCCCATCACAAGTAGTATCTCTCCCTCTTATAGTTTTGGTTGATTTTTGTTTGAGTTAATACTTGAGCATTCACATCAAGGTTGCTAAAAAATATAGCTTTTAGCAACTTAAACTACTACTTTATCTATTTTAACACCTCACTTTATAATATACCCAGCATCAAAGGATTTATTTTAGCATTTAACACATTAAAATAATATAAATAACACAATAAAATAATATATCTAACACAATAAACAACAACCACAACCATTACCATATTAAAATAATATATATTTTTTATAGGTTTGGCAACTTTGATAAAGATGATTTTTTTCTTCTTAATTTGTGGTTTTGGTGCTAAAATGACAATATAGCAATTTTCACATCTTTGGTGCGAATGCTCTAAAGTTATTTTGAAAGTGAGAATTTGAATTTATATTAAAACACAATCTTGGTTATGAATTTGAATATGCCAATCAATTATATAAGTAATATCTAATTTAATTTTATTATGATTTTTTATTATCATGATAATCTCCTTTAAGAGAATGAGAAATTTGAATAATTTATTTGAGATTTAAAAAGTTTAGTTGAAAAAAAGAAAAAGCACCATAACATAATTTCAAAAAATATGGACAACTTCAAAAAAGAATAATATCAATTAAACGTACTAAAAATTATAGAATAATATATTGATTGAGATAAAAAGATGAAAAATAATTTTACAAATTGTTTAACTTTTAGGAAAAACAAATTATTTTCAACAAATTTTAAAAAACAAATTATACATTATACTACAATTACAAAACAATTATTTATTCTCACACATTTCATAAGTATACAACTAGTAACAATTACAACAAGAATGATTATTTTTATTTCCCTTCGTTTAAAAAGTTTTCTGGTGCAAAGATATTACTTGGAGTGGTTGGCAATAGTACCCCCCCCCCCCCCTCTTTTTTTTTTTTGCTGAGCCTATCGGCAATAGTACTAGTGCACTCAGAAGCTGTCTTTATCATAAATCAATCACCAACATAAAGTTACCAACATCATGCATGTGCTAATTAATCTGGTCCGTAAAATGATCATGTGGTTTTTTAGACTCATCCTTTTAACACAATATTTTTATTTATAAAAACTTTGGGATGCTTTGTAAAATAGTGTATAGCAATGGCATAACATAAGGTGACATTTTCTTTAAGGTGAGTGGCAGTTATTGGTCTTGAATCTTGTTCAGTGAGCAGGCAAGGAAGATGAATTGCAAACCCAAGAAAGAACAAATACAGTATAATATGTTTGATTGCTTAGTTTTATAGTTCCATTACTTCTGTCCCATTCAAATCGTACTAATCAAGAATATCCCTTAGGCCTTAAATTAACAATTTTTTTGCCACTTTAGTTTAATCACCAAATTACAGAGAAGATGGCACGCCCTGACCAAGAAAGTGGAATTCCATTGGATAAGCCTATCTTTTTCAGATGTTTCTTTTTTATTTTCCCCCTATGCACCATTGATTTAAACTTTTCAAAGGGTGTGTAATGTGTTGTCTTTCCACTGATTAGTGTGTGGTGGAATTTCCCTTTATACTTTGCTTTGTTTTCGTTTTGACACATTATTATAATTTATAACCTAAGTTTCACTGTCATGATCAAGTAGGTTTTATTTGCACTTGTGCTCGACGCGTGTTGTTTATTAAAACTATAAGCCAAAAGAAGAATATATTAAGAAAGCCAAGCATGGGATTGGCTAACAAAAACATTAACCTAGTTCGTAGATTATGAAAGAGAATGCTTGGAAACCGTAACCTGTCACTTACAATTATGCACTGATTGTTTATTTCAGATTGGTTACACAATTTTTAGAACTTGATTAGGACTTTTCATACCTACTAGTCACTAATTTTGGGATTCAAATTAGTATATTCCTAGATTGCTTCTAATGGGAAATTGAGAACATGCTTATTATTGGGGTCCCCTCCTTTTTTATTTCTTTTAAATCAAGGGTCAAGAGCTTTTGAAGGTTTTAATTTCACAAGATTGCTCATCTAATCTGAATGCGGTGGACCTCAAAAAAACATACCCATATATGTTTTTCAAGTGCAAAGCATTATAATATCTTTTGTTTAAAGCATCTACAAATGCAAAAGTCACTAGGCCTGTGATTACAAATGAAGCCATCAACATCAGCACGAGGTGGATTGTGGAGACAATGATGTAGAATATATTCATTCTATATATTATAGGCAATAAAATAAATTCATTTATAATTCATCCCAAAAAAAAAAAAAAAAAACCTGATTGAATGGTGATATATATGTTGTATTACTTATTGGGTTGACATCATTTGGCTCTGTGACAGTAAAGAATAGGAAATTCTTCGGGTTGCGTCATTGACCACGTTTGTATTGAGAGGAATTGTGAGAATTCATGCCAGGAAATTTAGAACTAAATATAGATGTGTACCAAGATGTTAGATTTTGATCGTGCTTGTGTAAGAATGTAAAAAATACTGTTCACAATGAAATTTTGTGTAGCTTGTGGAGAATGCTTCTTTTCTGTTTTTTGAGAAAAAATTAGTTGTCTTTTGTGCTAAGCTGCTTGTTGTACTGGTGTTTTTGGTGTTTGCATAACTTTCTGCAAATTTTTTAAAGTGCATTATTCTTGAAGGAAAATTATTCAATACTCCAAAACAGTATTTAATCCTTCATATGATTAATTTTACTTATATAATACCCATTGTTAAATGATAGGAGGGTTATTATTTCCTGTGTACCAAGTAATTACTCATAGATCTTGGGTCCAAGACCAGTCCTTGCTTTTGATAATAAATTAATAACTACTGAGTAATTGCACTAATAATAATCATCACTACGTCCAACATACAAGTTTTATAGTTACTTTTAGATTAAAATAAATTTTGGGTCTTCATCACAAATAAATCTTGTGTAATTTATTACTTTTGATAACAACTACAGAGTATCCCCCCCCCCCCCCCCCCCCCCCCCAAAAAAAAAAAAAAAAAAACAATGGTGTAATTGCACTGTAATAATCATCACTTTGTCCAGCATATGAGTTTGATATTTACTTTTTTAATGAGATATTTTATACTATTTACTTTATTTTTATGGGTTTATACTATTTACTTGATTACATATGACATGTTAGAATGAGTGCCGATGGTTATAATTTAATCAATTGAATAGTGGCGTGTGATCCATTCTTATGCATTGACATATAGGCAAATTACAATTTACCCATACGTGGTTTGGACGAAATTTAAGTTATTTACCAGTTGTTTGAAACTTAACACTTTACTTACATGAAGTTTGATTGAAATTTAAGTTGTTTACTTGTAGTTTGAAATCTTATGATGCAAGTGTTCTACTAGATTCTTTTTGATTTTATTTAATCTTGTATTTTTATGTTTTTTGTGATTTTGGAGGAGAGAGACATAAAAGTGGATCAAAATTACATATTTAGTCATATTTTTAACAAAGTTACGTTACAAAATTCTAACTGAGCTAACCTTAGGTAGGTAAAGTATCAAATTTTAAACCTCAGGTAGGTAACTTAAATTTCGGCTAAATCACAGATGAGTAAGTTGTAATTTGCCCTTGACATATTGAAAAGCAAATAAATTTGTATTCAAACATTGTCTTAGAAAATATATTTCACAAAAATAAGAATTTTATAATTAAATGACCATAACCATTTTGAAAGATGAATTCAAATTCTTTTAAAAGACAATTATTAATAGGAAAAACGATTTGTTTACTTGAAATCATTTGATTTTGTGCTCATTGATATTATATATATATATATATATATATACTATTTCAAAATACTCATTCAAAGAATTGCTTCATTTTAGTAAGAAGAAGAGTATTTTGTTAACCTATTTATATACTTAGTTTTATTTCTTAACATTAGTTTTGTATTATGTGAAAATGAATTTAATTTTTTTTAATATATATATATATATATTTAAAAAAATATATTTAATTTTAGTCATACTAAAGTTTTTATTTTTTTTAAAGAAATGTTACGTCTACAACATTTTCATAATATTTTTACAATAAATCATAGGTGATAAGTTGTTGTTGGTTCTAATTTGAATCCACAACTTAAATTACTTTTTTGTCCAACCATAAAAATCAGTAACAACCTATCACTTAAGATTTGTAACGAAAATATTGTGAACATAACATTTTTTTTAAACATGATATTGCTGATAATTTTTTATTGAAGTGTCTACTTAAGTAAAATATAAATTTAAAATAATTTTAATTAGCTTTAAACAAGCTTAAAGTAGTTGTAAATGAATTAGAAATAGTTTCCAATTATAAGTGTAAGGACACGATTTTATAACGAACCTAAACAGTATTGGGTTCGCACGTAAAAAGGCTCAGACAATATGATTTGTAGAGCATGGGTTTGAAAGGCTAGGCCTTGGTCACCAAACGGTGGGTTTTTCGTGGTGTTCATACATGGATAAGTTTTCTTCACCCCTGGAATCTTTCTCCTGGAGGTGGGCTGGGAGGCTCTGGTTTTTGGCCATTTTTCCCAGCCTCTTCTCTAGATTATTTATTTTTCATTTTATACTCGCCTGCGTCCACTGTCCTTCGTCCACGTATAGGGTCAACCTTTCCAAGACTGATACTTGTCCCATCAGCCCATACCCAAAGTCGTTGGGGGTGGTTGTAAAAGCCGAAGAATACGGCTCTGTCAGGTGCAGAGTATTGAATGGCAGTAAGGGCAGCTTTCCCTGGATATTTTAGATTTTCTTTCAAGTTTAGTCCTATACCGTTTTTGCCCCTCTTCCTGGTGGGACTTTGGGTCTGCCGAGGACTGAACTGTCCTCGGCTGTATCCCAAGGCTATCTTGTATTTTATATTATCGAGCTTGGGCCATAGCCCTCCTCGGCTTGGGTCTTTGGACTCCCCACGGGTAAATGGGCCTGGCCCATAAATTATTTGGGCCCCACAATAAGGATACTCGATATAAAAATAAAATTGATTAAAATTTAAGTTGAAATACTTGGCACAAAACTATAATATATAAATTAGATTAATCCCTTTTTTTGGTAGTAAATATTTATATATATATAAATATAAATATATATTAATTCATGTTGTTATAAAGAGTGAAAAATAGAGGATTTGAAGTCGTATAAAATGATTTGTTCCTTATTCCACACACCCCCCCCCCTCCAAAAAAAAAGATTCGTTCCTTTGGCAAAAGAGAAAGTACTATATTCATGTATATGTTTTAGTTGTTACTTGGATTCGAATCAATCAAGATCTTCAATTTTTGTTTAGATTAATAGAATGTCCCTTCATCAAATTAGGATCTAAAAATAGATTCTAAGCATTAGCATTGGAAAATTCCAATGCTACTCTATTTTACAATTCTAAAAAGCCACTTTATCATTATACTATACTATTTTACAATATCTCCACATCCCAAACTTCCATTTTCCTCTTTTACTCATTAAAATAATATATCTACATAATAAAATAATATATCTCAAAATTATATCTTTTCTCTCCCATCTCTCTCCTCTCTCTCATTTTCAGCTCTCTTCCATCTGTAACTTCCACCGGAGCCTTCATTTTTGACGAGGTGGTGAAATAGTCCAACAATAACCCATCAACTCAAACACCCAAAACTTCATAAATCAACCAAAAATGCATCAATCAACAAAACCCACAAACAAAAAATCCTAAATTTCACAACTCGGCTTCAATAAAACCCAAAACTTCATTCGCTCCATGATGAGCTCATACTCGCACTACTCCGGTTGTGGATCGTGGGTCGTGGATCGCGAATTCGTGATATGGCGTCATCGTGTTGGTTTCGCCATGCTCGATGGCGTGATATGGTGCAGGGTTGGCTGTGCTCTATGGTGCTAGGTTGCGGGTGGCTGTTTCGGTTTTTGGGTTGGCGTGATATGGTGCTGGCTGTTTCGCCGTGATATATTTTTTGGGTTCAGCGATGGAGAGACAGAGGAGAGAGAGTCAGATAAAATATTATTATTTTTTTACAATACTTGTTACAGTGCAATTCTATGTTTAGAATTGCACTATAGCAATATTGCAATACTGCTGTTTAGCATTCCCCAATACAGATGGTTTTGGGGCTTAAAATTTCAAATTCTCTTAGATTTGGCATTAGCTTTCCCCAATGTTAATGCTCCGTAGAATCAGATTAGACTCATATTAACTGAATCCACGCTCGACAGCCATGGGTTATTTATTGGCGCAATCGCGCACTATTTTTGGATGTAGTAGTAGTGACTGTACTGTAGTAGTGTAGTGTCAAGCTATTAGCACACATTAGGGACCACTTGCCTAAGCCCAATTTAATTCTTTAAGGTGGATAAAGCTATTTCCACATCTTTTGTTAACTACTTTTCTTTTGATTTTTTTTTGTTTTGTTTTTAGATCATATATAATACTTTTTTTTATCTCTATCATTAATTTCTTTTATGAGGAAAGATCAAGTTACACCTAATTTTTTATTAATTTTACACTACATGATTATTAAATTAAGTTTGCATTGAGATAATATTACTAAAATTTTCACTTTTATATTACATGTTTTTTCTCGCATATTAAATTTTGTGTTAAAACATTAATTAAGTTTTTTTTTTCAAAGAATATTAGTTTTAAAATATAATGCATCTAATGATGACCAAATACTATTTTGTTAATGAAATGATGAGGAGTAATATGGTGGCAAAAAATGTTATCCCTTGCTCCATAATTTGCCTTGCATGCATTTCCATGCCTTTAAGAGGGGGACATGATGAGATATGCTTTGTCTACTTTGCTCCATTTTGTCTTGCCTATAATATTTAAATTATTTTTATACATATATTTAATATATTTTTTATTCTATTTATAATTTATTTTTTAAGTACATATTCTATTATTATCCTTAAAACGCTTATTTCTTTGTATTTCGAAATACCTTAATATTGCTCTCTCTTTTCTATTTCATCTCTATCTTAATTGGCGAGGGTTCCGCCACTTCTACCCTGATTCGCAAGGTTTTTAGACCCGGACCGTTCATTGAACCGTAAAAGGGAGAGGTTCAAGGGTTTTGAGGTTGGACCGAGGTCGAACCGGGGTCTAACCGTGATGACGTCATAATTAATTTAATAATTATTTTAAATATATATAAAAACATTAAATTAATAAAAAAATAGAAAAATTAACTAAAATAGCCTAATTCATTTAGAAAAGCTTATTTCTAAAAAATACATAAAACTTACAAAAATACAATACACAATTACACATTGTTACACACTAGACAAAAAAAACTCCTTCCCATCAAAAATGCATGAAAGAAACAAGTCACTAGACAAAAAAACTTTTCAAATGTAACATCCTTTCCACAAGTTAATTGAACCATAATACACAAACTGATCCCTAAAACATCCTAATCCCACATTCACTTTTCCTTTTCAACTTTCCACAGAACCTACTCATTATGCAACAGACCCAAAAAAAAAAAAAATAATAAATAAAACTAAATAATTAACTTGTATTGCTGGGAAAGCATAGGGTTTCTGAGAATAATGTCTTCTTATCTGGGAAAGTACAGGGTTTCTGCAAGTCATTGGTACTTGTATTACTGTTTTTGCTTCTTCTCACTTTGACTAGCTATTAGCTTACTTTTGTTTCACACTGTTTTTGCTTCTTCTCACTTTGACTAGCTATTAGCTTACTTTTGTTTCACATTTTGATTAGTCATTTCTTCTTCATTGTGCTTGTCAAGTATGTGAGACATTAGGGCCAATTGTTTTCAGGACACCATAATAAGAAAAAGCTAGTTAAGATACTATAAGGCGTCTGCCTGTTCTATCACTGAACTCATTTTGAAATAGGTCCATGGTCCACCTGTTCTATTCTTGAGGGTCATTTTTCTTCTTCTCTTTTTATTTTTTTATTAATATGTGGTCTGATAGCTGTAGTTAAGTAAATTTGAAATCTAGCATATTCAGATGCTATGTTAATTCTGGGATTTCAATTATGTTGAGATTGCTTTTAGTAATGGGGCAAATGATTTGAGAATAATGTAAATATTATTGAAACCAACAGCAATAAAAAATACAAAAAAAAAACATGCAGCAAGAAGTTGCAGACACAACAAAGTAATTTTGGCAAACAGAAACACCAATTGACCCAAATCAATTTTCACAATTACAATAATATCACAAGCCTTGTCTTCACATACACCAACACTTCAGATCTATATCATCATCCACAATCAATTTTCAATTGACCCAAATCAATTTACACACCAACACTTCAAATCTATATCATCATCCACAATCAACTTGCAAATATTAACAAAGAAAAAACAGATTAAAGTACCAACGACGGCGACGGCGATGAGGCACAGAGTGAGCTGCGACGGGGACGAGGGAGAGAGGCAGAGATGAGCGTGAGAGAGTGAGCTGCGATCTAGGTTGAGCTGCGACGGCAACGAGGGAGAGAGGTAAAGACGAGAGAGTGATTGAGACTTTGAGAGAGTGAGGAAGAGATCTGGGCTGAGCTGCAACAGTGCGACGACGATGAGGGAGAGAGTGATTGAGAGAGTGAGGATTGAGGAAGAAATCTGGGCTGAGCTGCGACAGTGCGACGGTGACGAGGGAGAGGCAGAGACAAGAGAGTGATTGAGACTTGAGAGAGTGAGGATTGAGAGTGATTGAGAGAGGGTTTCAGAGTGAGGCTAAGAGTGATTTTTGAGAGAGGGTTAAAAAAAAAAGAAGGTGGAACGACGCCGTATAGGGGGAAAAAAAAAAAAAGGCTGAAATTAGGGAACCGTGTGAACCGGTCACGGTTCATAGACCCGGACGGTCGGACCGCGGTCCGGACGGTTCCATGCTTTTTTCGCATGGAACGGTTCCTTACCTTAAATGGACCGTGAATCTGAACGGTTCCTGGGTTTTCCGGTCGGACCGTACGGTCCGGTCCGGGTTTAATAACCTTGCTGATTCGCCCCTCTCGTCTCGTAGAGGTTCTTTCTCACCCCCAAAGAAGGGAAAAGACACCCATAATTTGACTTGCCACTTGACTTCGTTCCATTGTCATCCCAAAGAGATTGAATCTATATATATAAAAACCCACAAAAGTAAAAGGGAAAGCAAGAACGCAATATTTGCTATATAAGCGAAATATGCCACCGATGGCATTAAAGTTATGGTGGTTGCATGGGTCACACCCATGCAGAAAATTGTAGTGGCATATATAAAGTCGACCTCAGAGTCCAAAATTTCCCTTTCAATCGTCAAAATAACTGTTATAATTAATCAACCAACAACGTTATTATACAATAATCATTATCATTGGAATGGTTTGGAGCATGTTGTCCTGTAAGGAATGCGATAAATTAAATAATTAGAGCCTTTGAATTGGAACTACTTTAAGCCGCGAACGTTGATCATCATCAACCTGCTGGCTTCACACCAAGACAGAAAAGACTCGGTACTTTTTTTGGTTGCATGGCTTTACTTATCTTCAATGGCATTGGATACAAGAAGTTTGTTGCCTCTTTGTGAGCTATGGAAGCTTCATAATCTCACTAGCTACCACAAAGAATATACCATAAGAAATCGAGTAGAGCAGCAGATCATGACAGAAAGTAATTAAGAATCATCGTTATGTTATCAAATATCAGCATTATAGTATTACGCATTCCTGTTTTCCTCCAAAGTTTTGAGAATAAAATATATACTGATTCGATAACAAAAGTGCAGGAAGAAATGAAGCTTTCGGAGCTAGTTATGGTAGCATATCTAGGTCAACGGCAGAGTCTAGAATTTTTATTTGGGACTTCAACTATGAAGCACATGTGTGAATTCGGGTTTGGGTGCGGGTGCGGATGTAGTGTGGCAACTTGGAAATTTTTAAAAAAGTAGGGTGCGGATGCGGCAGGATACCCTTTTAAAAAATTATTAAAAATATTTTTATTTATATTTTCTATATATTGCTAAGAATATTTTTTCATAAAATTGTAAAAATATACCAATTTAAGAGCAACAGTAGATAATAATTAAAACATGATATTCATAAATTAGAATACAACCCATAAGTTTGAAACTAAAACATTCCGTGATGTTCGGAAATTATAATACAACTCACAAGTTTGAAACTAAAACAAAAGAAAAGAAAAGTGTTCAAGACAATCAAATACAACTGTCATCCTCATTGTCATCAATAGTTTCATTTTGAACTTCACTTTCACTAGTAGTAACACTAGTGCTAGCATTCCTAATAATCATGGCCTCCAACTTTGGCTCATCAAGTGTAAGGGTAGCATTCTCAAGAATTCCAGTTCCTTTATATATGTCACTCTCATTCCAAGAGTCTCCTGCAATATCCTACATCTTTGTTGTTGCATTTACGTACTCCTCATTATGCCTTGACAAGAGTTGAAGATTAGAATGCATATATACCAAATCCTCAACAAGTGCAAGAGCCATTTTGTTTCTTTTTAAGGAATGAATGAATTTGTATGTGCTCCATTTCCTCTCAGTACATGAGGATGAACAAGGTTGTCCAAGAAGTTTAAAGGCAAGGGTTTAAAGTGTTGGTAATGAAGAGCCATGGTATTGCTACCAAACCAAAGGTTGTAAGACCCACTTATCTGTCAAGGCATCTGATGAAGGAAACCTCCCCCCCTGAAAATGTAGCAAACTCAACTTTCACCTTCCTTAATTCATACTCATCTTCAAAGTATCGCTCCAAACTCTTGCTCCTTTCTATAAAAATTTCATGATCCTGATGTAGAGGGACGCGTTTTGGATTCTTTAAAAGCTATTCAATGGAGTAATACCTAGTTAAAAAACAAAAATAAAAAAACAAATATAGATGGTGAAGCGTGTGTTTTACTAAAAGGGGGAACTAAGGAAAATAGAAAATGAAATTACTTATTTAGGATTTAAGGAATGAGCCAAGCAATGTAGTGGTGTACAATTTTTAGTCCATCGATCAATGAGTATGTCATACACCACATTAAAAAATGAGCTATACTTATCTGCTTCCAAGCCTTCATGCCGATATATTATTGCTTTCACCTTCTCTATCATTGAATCCCGCATTTTGTACACAAGATGAAGACAAGGTTTATTTGTGTCAGCTTCTTGTAGCATATCATAAATAGATGCTGTGAATTCGATGATATAATCAACAACATCCTTTCAATGATTACTTAGAATCAAATCTTTCACTTTTTGAGCTTTTCCAACATCATCCTCTCTATAAGAAGCCCATTGGTCACTAATAGCAATGGCATGAAGGCATCTTTTTATCAACTTCAACCTTTTTAGCATAACAATAACCGAACTAAATCTAGTATCAGCAACTTGGAGTAGTTTTAATGGACAAAATTCATTAAACATTGCCAACCTCATTGAATGGTTCATGATAAAAACACATATGAAGGATGCATCATCAGCAATACGTGTAATTCAACTACATTCCTCATATGTAACTTCATTCTTTCAAGTGTTTTTTGCTGCACAAATATCTTCAAAGCTAGATTGAGAGTGTGGAAAACACATGGTGTCAAAAATATTTTGGGAAACTCACCTTCAATAAGAGCTCCAGCAGCCTTCATCACATTAGCATTATTAGTGATGACTTGGACAACTTTTTCATGTACAATCTCTTTTATAGCATCCTTCAACACCCCGACAATAAAATGTTTGTCTTTGAACTCACCTGACCCATCAATTGCCTTTATAAACATTGGATCCCCATCTGATGCAGCCATAATATTAATAAGAGACCTCCTTTATGGATCTAACCATCCATTGGAAACTATACTAACACCATTTGCAAGCCAAGAGTCCTTAACTGGTTTCAAAAGTCTTTCAACATTAGCTCTTTCTTTTTGCAAAAGTGTTGTTCTTAGGGCATTGTATCCAAGAGGAACATAACCTGGAATGTTATGGGTAGCAGCATATGCATAAGAATTATGATAATTTGGTTCCTTGCAAAGTGAAATGGAAGCCCACCAGTATAAAACATCCTAGCAATTCTACTATCCAATTAAGCTCTAGCACTATTCTGGAATGCTCTCTCCAAAGGAGAATTCGCAATCACCTTCCTCCTCTTACCATCAACCACTACATCTATACTACCATTCCCTTCCTATCTTTAGACCAAGGGAATAGGCCCATGCAGAGGTGGGGGTAAAAGAATTCGACTTCTGCGTTCTCGCTCTAACTTATCCTTCTTAACCTGATCATGCACTCTTTGCATTTCCAATCTATGGCCCGGTGTCACATTCTTACATGCTCTAATACCTTTACCACTTTGTAATAAATGAGCCTTAACCCTAGAATAGGATCCCACAAAAATTCTATCATAATAGTTGCACTTAAAATGTGTGTTTCCACCTGATTTAGAAGTAGAACTAGGAGGTTTTTCCAATTTAGTTACATATTGCCAAAAAGGACCATCTGATGAAGGTTCTGTGCTAGTAGCTTCATCCATTGAAAATTCAATAATTTCAAATTAAGTTGTTTAACCTACAAATAAATTGGCAAATATATAATAAGTAAATATGAAATCAAGTGATCAACCTAAGTCTCAACATTACAGCTTACATAAAAAATTAAAAAAAAAAAAAATCAGATAATAGATATAGATTGAGGGACAGATATAGAATGAGCAATAGAGCATGTGAGAGTATAATGGAGATTGGAGGGTGAGAATGAAAGTGAAATACTTGAGTGAGCTTGGGACTTGGGTCAGTGTCAGTGAAAGCTGAGCTTGAGACCAAGAGATGGAGAGATTGAGATTGAGAGATGGAGAGATTGAGACTGAGAGAGCTTGGGCAGTGAGGCAAAGGAAAGTTTTTGAATTCTGAGTGAGTGGCGCCATGGGTTAGGGAGTGAGAGAGGGGAGATGGAGAGTGAGAAAAAGAGAGAGGTAGAGAGGAATTGAGAGGGATTACGGATTAGGGTTTTTTTTTTTTTTTTTTTTTTTTTGTTGTTGTTGTTGTTGTTTAAAGTTTGCTTCAAAGTTCAAAACAGTGAGTTTTGCTTTTGCATATATATATATATATATATATTTTTATTTTATTTTTACTAGAATTTCGGCCTGAGCCAAAACCGGTTTTGGCCTGATTCGGTTGATATAGTTTGATTTGGCTTGAATTGGCGCGAGTCAGCACAAATTTGAAAAAAAAAAAAAAAAAAACCAATGCGGCACGAATGCGCGGTCAGCGATGTCGCGCACTACACACCACGTCGGTGCACGTTGAGTGCGAGTGCGGGGCCCTGGAGCTGCACCCGTGCTTTCTAGGAATTAAATAATAATATTTATTTATTTTAATATATAAGAGAGAATTTGAAAATAATTTTATTTACTTTGTGATAAGTGCTCTTTATCAAAAGTCAAGATACCAACTTTTTAGTTCAAACGAGATTGATTCCAAGTCAATCTTTAATTCGACAAAAAACATTCCTGTTAAGCTATTTGAAATCCATTAAATTATAGTGTATTTTTTTTATAAGCATTAAATTATATTATTGACATACTAGCCAAGACAAATTCAAAGTATTTATATATATATATATATATATATATAAATATATGCACACACAGACACAAAAAGTATACAAATATTAGTTTGCTAATACTAAAATGAGTCATAACCATTGTTTTCAGACCTGGACCAGACTGGGAGGTCGGACTGTGAAAATCGGGAACCGGATTGAAATCCGATTTTTTAAGCATAAAGAATTGGGCATATGTGGCAATTCTGTGAACCCCTAAAACCGGGGTTGGACCGCACAGTTCATGCAAAACCAGTGGCAAGAACCATGCGGTCCAACCCCTTAGCAATTATTTATTTATTTTTTATAAAAACAACTTAACACAATTTTATTCTACTTAATTAAATTATCCATCTCTTACAAGGAATAAAAAAAAAAATTATAATTAAAATCCTTCAAAGATATTCAACTTTACTTCAAAAATTAATCATAAATTTTAATGTTTTCATGGTTATTATTTTATTTTATTAACTTTCTTATTTATATGCTTGAAAATCGTTAAATTTCCCTCACATATATAGATATATTAGTCAATTTTGCTAGTTTTATAAATTTAATATCTATATTTAGGCTTTAATTAATTATGACATCATCACGGTTCGATCCCGATTCAACCTTGGTTCAACCTCAAAAACCTTGAACCTCTCCCTTTTACGGTTCAATGAATGATCCGGGTTTCAAAACCATGGTCATCACCTCAAAAGAAAACCTTTATAACTTATAAATATAGAATAATTTGCCAACTCTGATACATTATTATCTTCTTAAATAGTGATTGGTATAAAAAATTTGTCCATACCATTTAGAATACTTTAAATTACCATTATCAAATAGTGTCTGTGTTTGTATATATATTAAATCTCCATTATTACTTCAAACACTAATAGTCTATCATCCGTAGCATTAACATTTTCCTATTCAACTACTTCTTTAACCACAATAATGAATTTATCATTTCTCGTCTCAATTTAACATTAACACACATATACACTTAAATTAGGGTAGAGTAGAAATTCTATCTTGTATAAAAAAAAAAAAAAATTTGACAAACAATGGAAAAGTTAATCAACTAAATATATTTCCATAATTACAAGTTCAGAGATCAAACACATTACTCATAAGTCAAAAGGGAATTGAAAAAAAAAAAATTCCAATGGAACAAATGAAGTACTTAAATTTAAAAATGATTCAAAACTTAAATGCAAGAGCAAATTGTAATGCAAAAAAAAAAAAAAGAATCTAGAAAAAAAAAACTTGTTTTCAATTTTCATGCATAAAATTGAAAATGTTCAATTTTCATGCATAAAATTGAAAATGTTCAATTTCTGTCTCTTAAAATATCATTAAACTTTTTTTTTGGTCCAATACTTAAGAGAAATGTAAGGAGGGATGAAGTGATTTATTTATTTAAAATTTTCCCTGAAAAAAGTAGAATTTTTAAAATTTTAAGGATGATAATAGACGTCAAGCTATACGCACAAAAATAATATTTTAGCCCCAAAAAAAAAAAAAAAAACTCTTGGGCCTATATATATATATATTTTTTTTGGAGGGGGGGGGGGTGCATACAGCCAAATGAAATTCTTGAAAGGATCAACTCTTTTTTTTAAGGGCATCCTAAAAATAGGGGGACCATTGAATGTGCCTTTGCAATTTTTATTTTATGTTACAGGTATATATAATGTGATGTATATCGATGATACCAAATCCTCGTGACTTTGCCACTATATTAGGCTTTTACAATTTTCAAAAGTTTCTCACTCTTACTTTTAGGGGCGACCTTTGTTTGGTATTGATTATTATCTAGCTTAATTTTTTAGTTGGCAAGGTACAACTTTTTAAAATCCCCCTTATTATAGGTATATATAATAGATATCAATACTTTTATATATTTTATTAACAAAATAAACCAATTAAAATAAATTATAGTAGAGACACGCTTCACTTAGCCCTTATTGTCTACTGGCAATTTCGTAGAATCCGATTCATGTCATTGGTTCTATACAAATAAACAAATTCTCACTAAAATTAGGGACACGTTGAAGATGAAATTCAACATTTGCACATTGACAAGTGAGAACACTGGATATTTACAAAGATGTCAAAGTAGAAGACTAGACTACAAAATTTGAAAAGCAAATGGAGAGAGAGAGAGAGAGCTCTTTAGTCTAAATTGACAATTTGTGACTGAAAATCTCTCTCACGCAAAGCCTGCCTTCCTGCCCAACCTTAGTGCTCCAAAAGCTCTTGAAAATTACTAGTTGCTTTCATTTTTTTTTTTTTTTTTGCTTGGACCTGTCCTAACTCCTAATTGCAAATTTAAAAGTCAATTATTGACAAACTGAAATTCAAATTTTGACCAAACAAAGGTCCAAATTGACAGCCAATTTTGTGTTTTCCACTTTTCCTAATACAAAGTATAGAATCAATGCATGTTTGCCTTTCCACAATGACCTGTACCAAACTTCCTAGCACAAAGTATAAGCATGAATGCAATTATGCAAGTTTGTCTTTTCAAAGAGACTTGTGCATTTGGTACACTTAATTTTTTTTTTTTTTTTTATAAATTTTTAAAAATTAGCTGTATATATATATATATTTATATATATATATATATATATAAAATATCAATAAAAAGTTGTTCTTAAAAAAAAAAAATATTTCAAAGTGTAAAACCATTGAACCAAAATCTACTGACCCAACAAGACTGATATCCTACTACTCTTCCATTCGGCCTATTTTTACTACATTTATAGATCACATGGCCCAAAAAATAGATAGAGCCACAAAGGCCCAAACCAAAACTAATTCCAATCCAGCAGCAAATTCACATACAAACTCCAAAACACAGCTAGAACCAAGCCCAGGATTACCGGGTCAACTTCATAGACCCAGACCCAAATCACAACCCGATAAGACCAAAATCAAAAGGCCCACAAAAAGAAAAAAAGAAAAAAAAAGACTCAAATAATCGTTCTTCTTGAATTCTTCTTCATCATCATCCATGGCTTCCTCATCCTCTTCTCTCTTCAACTTCCTCTCCTTTCTCTTACCCTCAAAACCACCCAAAACCCCACCACCCCAGCTCACTTCTTTTCAGACCCACAAACCCAGAGATGGGTTGGTCTCACTTGTGGCCCAGGAGGACCCACACACTTCATCTTCTTTACCTTCTTCATTGTCCTCTGTGATATGTCCCTCTCTGGCCTATTCCAACACTCTCTACTTCAGCTCAGCATACAATGTGCAAGTGATAGTAGATGACAATGAGCCCGAGGAGAGGCTTCTGGGTCGGTTCAGAAGAGAGGTGATGAGGGCTGGTGTTATTCAAGAGTGTAAGCGCAGAAGGTTCTTCGAGAACAAACAGGACGAGAAGAAGCGCAGGACACGTGACGCTGCTAAGCGAAATAAAAGAAGGTTTGGCCTTTTTTTTTTTACTTTGCTAATTAGTCTTAATTGAAACAATCACACGGTACTGTTTGACTTAAGCTTATTTCTTAGTATTTTCTGTATTTGTGGTTGCTGATGATGTTAAAGGTTGATAAAATTTTGGTCTTTTTTGGGTTCAATTTAGTTGGTGTCCTTAGTTTGGTGGGTTTTTTTGGCTAATTCTTTGGTTGTTGGTGTTTATATGTGGGATTTGGGGTTCTGTCTCCTTGTGCAGCTATCTGTAAATAATTCTCAACCAATGTTGATGTTTGGTTGTCTGGTTGACATTAGGATTAAAACAATTGTGTCCTACACATAGAGTAATAGTGAGAGTTCTTCATTTATGGGGCCTCGGAGACATTTGTAGTATTGACAGTTTGGGGATAAGTTTTTCGGGGGTCTTGTGAAATGCCACCAGTTTCAGAGTTTCACCATTATATGATAGAAAGCAAGAACACTTCATTTAGGGTGCTGTCCCATGTTGTATTCATGTTATACCGGTGTCGTATCGGCTGTTTCATGTTATATTTTTTTAGAAGTTGCTTATGTCGCCGTGTCATACACATACCTATGTCCGTGTCTGTGCTTCCTAGATTATATGTGTGATAGTGTGAAACATTTTTCTGTGACTCTATTAGTGTGATAGGTTTGCACATTTATTTATAATACAATGAGGCAGTTCAATTTCCATTAGAAATCTTTTTACTTTTCATAAGGAAGAGCAGTAGATATATTTGCGGTTTCTTTTGAAGTACATAATTAATATTTTGAGCTTTTTGTTTCAAATTCACATCTCTCATGTCAAAGTGCAAAAAGGCTTCATCGATTGTGCTTTGATTTTAGGGTGTCCTTGTTTAAAGCTTTTTATCTTTGGCTATCTTAGTTGGTGTGGGATGATTTTTGTGATTGTAGTGCATATTCTTATGGTTTTGTTTTTTTAGATCCTACAGAATAGAATATACTAACCTATGATTAAATACCTCACCTACAAGCAAGCCATGAAGTGTTTCTTCTGTTAAATCTCTCCCTTGATAATGATTATTCACTGCTCATCTGTCTCATTCTATAGCAGGCGCCCTTTTTCAAGAACTCCACCACCGAACAGCCAGGAAGTCTCAAAAAACAAGAAGGAAGATGATGAAGAAGATAATTGGGATCTACCTGCTGGAGACATTCCCTATTAAATATTAACTGCGTTTCAACTTGCCTTTAATTTGTAGAACTCTTCACCTTTGAGTGTGAGAGGCTTTTGGTCCATGTAAGTTCATTATGTGAATCGTGTTCTTTAGTTGACTTGATGCATCTATCCCTTTTTCATGTTATCAATCTAAAGTAATGATTTTTCATCTTGAGTCCATTTGAAGGCAATTTATGTGTTTATCTACCACACATGAGAAGATAATTAATGTCAAATAAGGAGGGAGATTTCTTTGGACAGTAATAATTTCTTTTTCCTTGCTCAACTGAAAAGTAGAAGGTAACCTATGTCCAGAATGGGTGAGGCACTGCCATTTGACCCTATTTTAAGGTTCATCAAGTAATGAGAGATACTCAACTTGGGAGTCTGATGTTACTATTGATGGACTTCAAATGCTTTTTGAGAGTTATATGTTCTTCCATAATGTTATTGTATGTCCTTCTCTGTGTTTGTTAGCTATTTTTGGTCTTAGTCACACGCGCACTTGTCTGCTGGGGCTCAAGGAAAATTGAAGATAAGCCTCTTTCACATCCCAGTTGTTGCACTGGCAAGGAATTGATGAAAACATACTTGCCTCACAGATGACAAGGCTCAATGTTTCCAAATTATCTCTTATGGTAAAATAAAATGGAAATTAAGCAAGAACATTGCTGCTGACTTATCAAAATAATCTTGCATAAATTTTGAGAAAGTTGATTGATATTGCAGAATAACGAGTAGTGGAGAGCCTTCTACCAATTGCTCATCCGATGAACCTTCTATACAGTCAGGTAACAAATACTAATAGTAAGTAGTATATTGTTAAGAGTTTATGCAATTAATTAAGTTAGAAAAAAGCTAATAGGAGTATTAGGGAATAATATATTAATAAAAAATTATTACAGTATAACTACTCTTTCGGACAAACTCTTGGGATTGGTTATTACCCAAATGTCTGAGTTTGGTAAGATTGTGATGATGTTAGATTAGAATCACAAGAAATAAAAATATCTTGATAGCAGCTAGGTGGGTCTGCCGCTTAACAAGCATTGAGAAACAAGGTATAGGTGTTTGAAGAAATTTTGGTTGTTTTTGGAGAGGAAGGGGTAAATTGTTTACACATCAAATAGAGAGAATTTTCATCTGGATGGCTCAATGAGAGGCATTGGAGAAGTTTTGACACTTTTTCTGATGGGGGGAAGTTGTAAACTGCCTACTGAAGAAGGAAATTTTTGTAATTGGCTTCCGAGTAGCTCATACAGGGTATTGGAAAAATAGTAACTAGCAGCAGAATGTATGTTGGTAATCACTGACTACAAAATTGTTTCCTCAAGCATGTTTAATGGAAGAAAAGTTGGAGCAGAAAGGAGGCTCGGATGAGCTTCTAGTGCTCCAAACAAAGGTTTTGTGTCACTGCACACAGAAATCTAATGAAGTAAGGATGGATTGCTAAAGCATGCATAATTTATTAATTTGCCACTTATTCAAACATAGCTGAATGTTTGTACGACACCATTTTTTATCATATAAAGACGAAAGAAAATTTTCATACATAAGGTCTGCAACTTAGCCTTAAGGAGAAATTTCAAGTTTCTGATCTAGACAAACTACCAAAATAAAAGGCAATTGTACTCATGATCAATAAGTTGCTACGTACTATGTTTTGCACAAGTAGATTTTAGAAGCTACCTGCATGGAGTTCCGGAATAAAACTACCCCGACTACAAATAGTTATGAGCTTCTTTAGAACGGCAACGTCCTTTGTTTATGAACTACATGGCGCAAAGCCCTTTTAGGCAAATGTTAACAAGCACCGTGCAGTGCTTGTTAAGTTTAAAATAATGTGGATTCCACATAATCAAAAAATTGGATAAATTGGAGAAAAAGAAGGACATGGTATAAAGTTGACCCTACAACCTAAAAGGCTGACAAAAATACTGACATAAAGTTGGGTGTTAATGGGCACTGTTAACAAAAATATTGACAAAAAGCTAAGTGTTAACGGGCACTTTATGGTACCCATTAACACAACCCTAGTTTATTCTGCCTTTCAAGTTGACCTCGTGATTAATGTTACAAGCAACAGAATAAGATCCTCTCCATTTTACTTTGCTATTATCTGCAAGGCAACTTCATAGGGCTAAATTTAGGTATAAGCATTTTTTTTTTATCCCATGCGTTTCTTCGGCGCTCTCCATGTAAAAGAGGATGGCTCCATGTTAGCATTAGTTGAAGTTTGTGCTGTGAAGTTGATCCAGTCATCAAGAACAAGCCTTAGGTCATGGACTTTACCTCTTGTCACAGCAGGTTGATTGCATAGTATAAACCTTACTCATATTCTTACTTGGCTCAGAAAATCCTCCAAAATAACCCGTGTCCATATATTTAGCGTGCACATCATTCTTGTGAGCGATATTGCTTGTTGTCATCTCACAGAGATTTGTTAAGATACTTGGGATATAGAAACCTTTCAAAATGCAAGTGTTTTAAGAATTGGATGGCTATTGGACCAGATTTCATGTCTTTGCTTTAATGGCATCGAAGTGTTCAAATGGATCCCTAAGCCACATGATATCTGCTTCCTGCAACCAAAAATTAACATGCGTATAGAATTATCAACCTTGAATTATATCATAACCATCATCTTAAATTACTTGAACAAAAAAAAAAAAAAAAAAAAAAAAAAAAATCTTACCGTGAAAGCAATATTGTAACCAAGTTCAAGCACTTCTAGCAAGTGGTCATATTTCTTCTTATCAAGCATGAGGTGATCCAGGCTTGTGAATTCCTTTCTTGTAGCTAGTTTGGATGCAAATGGTTTGAGTTGGAAGCAATGGGGATGTATGGAAGTGCAATATTGACATGCTTGATTATAGAAAGCAACAATCACTAGGTGATTCAAGACTTCAGGTACCGTTGGGTCCCTTGGCCAATTCGGAAGCTCTCTAGGAAGAGATCAAGGACAGACTACATAGCCTGGACTTGCCAATGTTTCATCAAGAATGGTCATCAGTATGGCTGTCCAGTCTTGCATGGATGCACTGTTCAGCACTTGCAACAGCTCTGGATTCTAAATTCTAAAAACAAAAGCAGAAAATATCAAACATTATTAGATTTAGTTTGTTTTGTTCAGCAAGATTTATAATGTTATCTTGCGAATTTGTCACATGAGCTAAAGCCTAAAAGCCCGAGGTGGTGGCATAATATCTTGAGTGAACTTAAATTTGCCAGGTGCAGCTATAATCTAAATACAATATTCTTCCATAGCCAAAATTAGAAAAATGAGTTTGTCTACTTTCAATAAGGCATTTCTATTTTTCTACTTTCAATTAGAAAAGTGAATTTGTCTAGACAACATATTTCTCAATTTCCTTTACCCTTACAGGAAAAGAGGTTTCGAGTTTTTGACTTAACACCTCTTTTCTAGGATCACAACCAATTCTACACCTATTTTCACAACTATCTTATTTGGCAGACTATAACTGGCTTCTTGTCACTTTTTACATAGACCCACTATTTTTTTTCTTTGTTGAGAAATGCTATCTTCATAATATTTTCACAACAAATTCTAAGTGGTGGATTGGTTGTTATGAGTGGGTAAAAAAGTAATTTAAGTTCTAGATTCAAATTAGAACCAATAATAACTTACCACTTATGATTTGTTGAGAAAATATTATGGACATAGCACTCGTATTTTTTTTCCCCAATATTCATAGTTAGTCATATGAAAATATGTGTGGAATTAGGTGTATTCATATAATTTTTTATTAATTTTATAAAAAAAAAAATTTTTGAGAAAATTTTATAAAAATTGGTTGTATAGATCAAGGCCCATGAATATGTTTGCTAGTCTATAACAAGAAATTTTTTGGGATCATGGTTAAGACACTTACCTCTCATAAAATGCAAATACTAATTAATAATTACTATAGTTAAATTTTTAATACTTCCATATGAAAACAAAATCATAATAAATACTTATTAATATTTACCATAATTAAATATTTAATAATTCCATATAAAAACACATACATAGTAATTACATTTTAACAACTATCATAATTATCAAATATTATATACAGATACATAATAAATGAGAGAAAATTATTTTTTTGAGATAAAATTGCATTTTAAGTTACTAAAATATTGCCTAAAAAATATTGCCACTCTCTTATTGATTTTCAAATTACTTTATCTATTTATAAATTAGATTCTCAAAATAAAAATTATATATAAATATATATTTATATATATAAAATAAAACCACATTTTTTTTGCTATAAAAAAAGTCTTATCACACATGCAAAACGCGTGTAATGAGGTTAGTATATATGTGTGTATGTATGATTTACTCAACTATTCTTTCTCTTGCGTTCAAAAAAAATTCTTTAGTATATATATATGTGTGTATAATTTACTCAACTATTCTTTGTGTTCAAAAAAAATTCTTTAGTGTATATATATATATGTGTGTGTGATTTACTCAACTATTCTTTTCTTGCATTCAAAAAAAATTCTTTCTATTTGGCAGAAAATATGCATCACTGCATATTTTCTGTCCATAAACATTAAAAGATTAAACACCCGAAACAAAGGCACATGCAAGAATACTCAAAATAAAAGAAATAACATATATATAGCTATGAAGCACGGGTGCGTTTCTAGATTCGTGTGTGGGTGCAAGACTTGGTAATTTTTGAAAGGCGTAAATGCACTTTTAGTCCATATATTTTGGGGTCATTTTTATTTTGGTTTCTACATTTTTATTTTACCACTTTTAGTCCCTAAACCAATTAACGTGTGACATTTAAGTCCTTACCGTCACTTAACTAACAGAAAAAGTTGACGTGACTGATATTACATTAAAATAATAATTAAAAAATCTATTTTGACATTAAAAAATACCACATCAGCATTTAAATTAAAAAAATTAAAAACAAGAACATCAAACCCAAAATTAAACCCAACAATGACATCAAACCCATAAATAAACCCAACAATGACATCAAACCCAAAAATAAACCCAGCAATGACATTAAACCCAGAATCAAAAAGCAAACCCAGAATAAAAGAACATGAACATCAAACATAAAGGGAAAAAAAAAATGAACACCATCAAATCAAAAAGCATGAACAAGAGCAAAAGCGAAAGTGAAAGCTTAAGGACAACATCGAAGCTCGCCTTAAATACCCTAACCAGCCCAACTAATTTGCCGACTTCGAAATTGACCTCCACGACGACCTCCACAAGCTCAGCATCCTCGCCGGAGCTCTCGAGCTATATCTGGATCTCGTCAATCTCAATGCGATTCCTTTAATTTTGAACCTCCTTGCCCGTGATAACACCAATATCGCGGTCGATGTGGTTCAGTTGCTTCAGGATCTGACGGATCTTGATGTGTTTGAGGACGATGAGGAGAGTGATGAGCCGGCTAGGGTTTTGGTTGATGTGATGGTGGAGAATAATGTGCTCGAGTAGCTTGTTCAGAATTTGCAGCGGTTGAACGATTCCGATCCTGATGAGATGGCTGCGGTGTATAGCACGCTCACGACGATGGAGAATCTGATGGAGGTGAAGCCTATGGTGGCAAAGATGGTGTGCGAGAGGAGATTCTGGCGATTTTGTTGCAAAATAGTGCGGCGAATCAAAGGAGGGTAGGGCAGATGAACGGCATGGATGTGGTGCTTCAGGCCGTTGTGGTGATGTTTGTAACATCCCGTGGGTTTTAAAAAAAAAAAAAAAAAGGGTAAGTCAGAATTTTTTGTGGACCAATGTGCCCCCACCTAACCCCACTACCCATCACACAATCCACTCCCTCTTTTCTCTCTTTGGCCGGCCACTCCCACTCTTATTCTCCTTTTCTTTTTCTTTTTCAGTCAACACAACACACATACACACACTCCTCTCCCTCACCCTCCCACCGGTACATTTCTCATCCTCACCTCTACCATTTTTTCCGGCAAAATCACTAGAAAATCCTCAAGAACATCACACCTTCACATAAGTAAATTGAGGTAAAAGTTTTAATCTCTTTTGATGAGTATTATGTTCTTATTTGAGGTTATTTTACCCAAGCTTTAATGATGATTTTCATGTGATTTAAGAGCTTTGGAAATGATATTCATGTGTTATACTTATGGGTTTTGGTCTTGGTGGATGTAATTGTTGAGTGAGTTCATGCTTTTTACAATGTTGGGTATCTAGGGCTTGTTATGGTGAAAATTTAGGGGTTTTGAGGTATATCTTGTGAAATGAAATTGTAAATATAATTTTATGGTTTATTTGGAGCTAGTTAAAGATCTAAATTGGTTGTTTGAAAGGATATTGTGATTTTGGTGTCATGGGTCTCTTGATGATGTTGTGAAAACCATGTGGAAACTATTTATAAATTATTGAGGTTTTGATGTTAGAAATAATACCTTGTATGATTCATAAGTATAATGGGAGTCTATGTCTTGTAAAGTAATTGGTTGAGAAACTTTGGAGATGGAAAATATTATTTGTGAGGCTAAATCTAGGCTTGCCTAATTTAGTGCTTATTTGGCAATTCCTAATATGTAGCTAGATACAATTTCAAGTTTTGTGCTCATTGTGATAGATTTGCTTGACATTGTTTAGGTTCTAGCTAATCTCCCCTTGGAGCTTGGAGAATTAGGATTTTGCGGTTGCTAGGTAAGTAGCTTTTTAATGGGTATTTTTGAAAAATAACCATATCTTATAAATATTGTTTTTGGGTCAAACACATTTTGGAAAATTAATGGTGGAACTATGTTTTTCTAAAAGGTGTTGTGTTATGACCCTACTATATATATGATTATATATGAAAATGCATATTCTTATTGCATATGGGGGATTTGCATGATTTGTTAGCAAAGAAAAGACTAGCATCTTTGATTAAATTCTAGAAAATGCGTATTATGGATTTATTGCATTATTTGCAAAAATATAAAGATGCTTTATCTTGGCCTATGTTATTTGGGAAGTTAATACAAAATCTCTTTGGCAATAAATAAGTTGAAGGCATTGAGAACCTTGTGAATATCTTGGGCATTCAAATGTTTTATGAAACTACTTAGAAGTGAAATTATGTATTTTGAATTAAAGTTATGTGAGCTCTTTATGTTCTACCCATGTGCTGTGACATGTGATTACTCGGTGATTACCTAGCTAGATACTATAGTCTGTGTGACATTAGTATCTTAGCACCCATCTTTGTGATGGTTATTAGTTCCGGCTTTGTGTCGGCGATGAGTTCCGGCTTTGTGTCGGCAGTTTAGTTCCGGCTTTGTGTCGGCGATGAGTTCCGGCTTTGTGTTGGCAGTTTAGTTCCGGCTTTGTGTCGGCAATGAGTTCCGGCTTTGTGTCGGCGATTATCATGTGGCCTTTGGTTAGATTTTCTAGTTTGGAACGGTATGTTATTGCTCACAGTATAGTAAGTAGTTTCATGTTGAGATATTTTGAGGAATATATAGTATGTAATCTCATGAGAACATTTTGAGAAGCTTTGTGCTGTGTCAATTTATTCATTATTGTCATATTATTTTTGGGAAATGGTTTTGTAGAAACTATTTGGAAACTCCCGAATTAAAAGCATGATTAGTAAATTGTTACCATCATGAAACTTGCATTTCCCCACCCCCTTTAATTATGCTACTTACTGGGCTTTGTCTCATTCCATTATTTTTATAATTTTTCAGAGTAGGCAACAATCTTTTGAGACAGCTTTTTGGTGGCTAATAATAGTTAGACTAACTACTGATGGAGGCTGAATTTTTGTGTATTGGATATATTAGATGGTGTACATCTTAGTCTAGGCTTGACTCATTCTTTTGTATATTATAGTGGTTATGACTGTATTTTTCACTATTGGGACAAGCTGTTGTTATGAAATGGTTGTTTTCAGACCTCTATTCTTTTGTGGCCTTTGATCCTTGTAATTAATGCTTAGAGCTCTGACTTACTCTGAAAGTATATTCTATGGGATGATTAGGATAATTCTTGTTGTTGGCACTTGATAATAATTATGTGGATTGAATTGTCAAGAAGGAAAAAAAAAAATTTACAGGTAATTGAGACGTCTCTCTCATGTTTTGGACCCTTTGGGGTTTGGGGCGTGACAATGTTCATGCCGCATCTGGTGCATTGTCTACTATTTAAGAAGTGCGGTGGTCAGGTTCTAGGTTTCAATGTGAGTTTGGTGATTGAAGAAGTGTGGATTGTGGCTTCTGGGATTTAATGATTTTTTGGTTTTGAACTTTCTAGGCTTATGGCTTGGGGATTTGATGATTTTGCTGGGTTGAAAATAAGGGCTTTGAGATTTATGATTTTGTTTTTGAGTTGAATTTTTTGGGTTTTTTTTTTTGTGTGTTTGTTTCTCAAGAAAATTTCTGGGATGAACCCAAGGAACATGAACACGTTCTTCACAAAAAAAAATAATAATAATAATAATAATGAAAGAAATAAATTTTTTTAATTTAATTATCTTATTTTATTATTAAAAAATTTAGAAAAAAGCAATGAAAATGTCTTTTTTTATTATTATTTTATACTGACTTGGCATTTATTAAATAATAAATAAATTTATTATTATTATTTTATTTGCCATATCAGTATTTACTATGTTAACAGAACACTCCGTTTGCCACGTTAGCTTTTTCTGTTAGTTGGGTGACGGTAAGGACTTAAATGTCACGCGTTAATTGGTTTAGGAACTAAAAGTGGTAAAATGAAAATGTAGTGACCAAAATAAAAATGTCCCCAAAATGTAGAGACTAAAAATGCATTTACACCTTTTTGAAAAAGTAGGGTACAGGTGTGGCAGGGTGCGTCAATTAAAAAATTATTTAAAAAATCTTTATTTATATTTTCTATATATTGCTAAGCATAATTTTTCACATTATATAAATATATACCAAATTTAAGCGTAATAGTAGATAATAACTAAAACATGATGTTCATAAATTAAATACAACCTAGAGTGGTTGTGGAGATATTAAGACCAAGAGATGGAGAGATTGAGACCTTGAGTGAGCGGCCGTGGCTTCTTAGGGAGTGAGAAAGGGGAGATGGAGAGTGAGTGAGCTAGCGAGAGAGTAGGGAGGCAGAGACCAAAGAGCAATCAGTGATAAGAGAAGGAGAGATTTTAGGGTTTTTTTTTTTTTTTTTTTTGGGTTTAAAGAAGCTTCAAGTTTAAATGGTGTGTTTTGCACTCTTTTTTTTAAAATTAATTTTTACTTGAATTTCAGCCTGATTTAAAGTCGATTTCAGCCCAAATCAGTCAATTTTGGCCTGAATCGGCCTGTTTCGACTGATACGATTCGATTCAACCCGAATTGGCATGAATCAGCCTGAGTTAACGTGTATCCGGAAACAAACAAAAAAAAAAAAAAATTCTGATGCGGCACTGACACACGGGCAGCGGCGTTGCCCACCGCACCCTATGTTGGGCTGCATCAGATGCGGGTGCGGCACCCCTATAGCCGCATCGGTATATATGTGTCAAAATAAGAAAAATGTTACTTAAAAATCATATGATCAACACCCAAAAAAAGGTTCCAAGATATGGCTTATAATTAAAGTAATACTAAAGCCCTATAAATAAAGATTAAGAAGAAAAGATTCTTACAGACTAAAAATTGAGAAGCCTTTTTTATTTTTTCCTGTCGTTGCTGCTGGTATAGAAGATTGATACAACAGCAAGCATAATATACGAAAATGATTAAGAAAGCTACTACAGGCTTTATCAGTCTCGACGCTCCCATCTCTCTCAATGAGTGAACATCTCTGAACTTGTTGTGAGACAGGAAGAGCCTTTATGGTTTTTACAATCATAAGGAAGAAATTAATATAAAAGGAAATAGTACTCATGATCACTAAGTTGCTACGTACTATATGTTCTGCACAAGTAGATATTGGAAGCTACCTGTTTGAAATTCTAGAATAAAACTTCCCCGACTATATATAAATACTAGTTATGAACTTCTTTATAATAACAACAACCTCTGTTTATTTGGGATGTCACAAATAGTCCAATATGTACTATTTTACATGGTGCAAAGTCCTTTCAGTTTTTTTTTTTTTTTTTTTTCCTTTCAAATTGACCTCGTGAATGTTCATCTCCATTTTACTTTGCTATTATCTGCAAGGCAACTTCATAGAACTAAATTTAGGTATAAGCAATTTTTTTTCTCATGCATTTCTTTGGAGCTCTCCATGAAAAAGAGGATAGCCCCATACTAGGCTTACTAGCATTAGTTGACATTCGTGCTGTGAAGTTGATCCAGTCATCAAGAACAAGCCTGAGGTCATGTACTTTACTCTTTATATTGTCACAGCATGTTGATTGCATGGTATAAACCTTACTTATATTATTACTTGGCTCACAAAATCCACCAAAATAACCAGTGTCCACATATTTAGTGTGCCCTTGAAGCTTGTGAACTGCCATCTCACAAAAAGAACGGTCTAGATACGTGGGGAATAGAACCCTCTTAAACTGCAAGAATTTTAAGAATTTGATGGCTTCTGCACTAGATTTCATGTAGAGGAGTCCCTTATCTTGGATTTTGGTTCCCCTTAAAGCACATGAAATTGTTACACGTGCACCGGGATCGAAGAGTACAAATGGATCCCTAAGCCACATGACATCTGCTTCCTGCAACAAAAAATTAACGTGCACATATATGGAATTATCAACATTAAATATTAATGCTCAATTGCTCATAACCATCCTCTTAATTATTAGACCAAAAAAAAAAAAAGGAAGAAAAAACCTTACCGTGAAAACGATATTGTAACCTAGTTTAATCACTTCAAGCAAAAGGTCATATTTAATTTTTTTTAGCATAAGGTGATCTGGGCTTGTGGATCCCTTTCTTTTAGCAAGTTTGGATGTAACTGGTCTGAGCTGGAAGCAATGGGGATGTATAGAAGTGCAATATCGATATGCTTGATTATCCAAAGCAGCAACCACTAAGTGATTCAAGAACCGTTGGGTCTTTTGGCCAATTCGAAAGCTCTCTAGGAAGAGATCAAGAACAGAGCCTGGACTTCCCCTTGTTCCATCAAGAATGGTCAGTATGACTGTTCTATCTTCCATGGATGCACTCCTCATCACTTGGAGCAACTTTCTGGATTCTGAATTCTAGTAACAAAAGTTGAAATTATCAAACACGTTTACATTTTCTTTAGCAAGACTCATAATGTCTTCCCGCGAATTTGTCACATGACCTAAAGCTCGAGGTGGTGGCATGATATTTTTATTACTAATGGTTTTGTAGGATTTTTTTAAGGCAGCTGTGGGTGAACTCTGTGATGTCTTTGAAAGACATGTTCTTTTTAATGCGATTTCAGTTGAGATTGTAAGAACATACTAGTATTTATCAAACTCCGAAGACCCAACTGTTGAGTCAGGAGCTTCTCTAGCATATGTTTGGGTCGAAAAGGAAGAGGGGTGTATATACAGGTTTGGACATAAACAATAAACACCCAAAACAAAGGTATAATAATTCTCGAAATCATTTAAATATACTAAAAAATCATATGTTCAACACCCAGAAAAATGTTCCAAGATAAGACTTACAATTAAAGTAATACTAAAACCTTATAAATAAAGATTAAGAAGAAAAGATTCTTACATATTGAAAATTGAGAAGCCTTTTATTTCCTGTCACTCCTGTTGGTATAGAAGGTCTATAGAACAACCAGCTTACAACGAAAACGATTAAGAATGCTACTACAGGCTTTATCAGTCTCAACGCTCCCATCTCTCTCAATGAATGGACTTTTCTCTAAACCTGTTGTGAGAAAGGTGGAACCTTTATGGTATATACATTCATGAGGAAGAAATGAATCGCATCCATTACAAAAAGAGAGAGAATAATTTGAAAGGATACATGCCATTTATGTACAATCTAAAAGGCAAGTTGAAGTAAATGCTTTCTCATCCATGCACTTGATATATATATATATATATATATATATTTATATATTTTTTTAAATCATTAGATTTAAGTAGATCCAACAGTCAAAAAAAGATCCTCATTAATACTAATAATTTGATTGATCTCATTTATTATCCCTATTTAATACATATATCCCATACTTATTTCTACACCCAAAAAAATTCAAACGTTCTCTCTCCATTGCACGTCTCTCTCTCTCTTTGCACAGCTCTTCCTCTATCTCCTCCAAGGCCAGGTCACCGCCAGCAATTAAAAAAAAAAAAAAAACCACAGCCTACCGTACTTTGTTGAATAACACAAATATTGCTGCCGTGTTGTTCTCTATCTCCACATTTCTAACCAAATTAAATTAATGCGGTTTGATGCTTAAGAGAAAAGGGAAGGGAAAGGGGAGGAGTTCAAAAATTGGCAGTGAAAAGGAATACGATTTAATTTCAATCTAATTTGAACATGGATTTGATAAGGCTTGTTCAAATGCACAATCTCCATGTGAAAAGCCAATAAATTACAACTATACATAATACAAAGATAGAAACAACAAAACTCTAAATTTTAAGAAGCAAGGCCATAATGGCTTTCAATCGTCCTCCTAGCCATTATCCTTATGCAGTAATTATTGCTAAGACCCAAGTTGTGGAAATTCCATCTAAAAGTTGATGATCCAGTTACTCTTCCGTCATTGGACAATGCTCAGGGGAAATAATGGAAAGACAATTTGAAAGCAGGTTTTGCTTTTTTGAGGTAGGGTAGGAAGGAAATCACATGACTATTGTGAGTGTAAAAAATGAGCAGGTCAAATAAATATTATATATTTTTTACATTTATCATTCAATTAAAATTTTGCTATATAGTCTCCAAATGAAAATTTTGTTACATTTCTCATTTATAGGATTCAAGACAATTAAGTTCAAAAACAACACACAACCATTCATAAAATAAAATAAAAACAGCACATAACCTATTATAATTTTAAAAGTATGGTTAAATTCAATCTCTTAGAATCGAAGAGAACCAAGGACCAAAAACATGGAGATCAGAACAACACGGCAGCAATATTTGTGTTATTCAACAAAGTATGGCAGGCTGTGGCTTTTTTTTTTTTTTTTTTTTTTTAAAAATTTCTTTTATTGCTACTGGTGATCTGGCCGTGGAGGAGATAAAGGAAAAGCCGTGCAAAGAGAAAGAGAGAGAAACGTGTAGTGGAGAGAGAACATATAAATTTTTTTGGGTTTAGAAATAAGTATGAAATGTATAAAATAAGGGATAATAAATGAGATTTGTAGGGGCGGGTTGTAGCTCTTAGGTCCAAAAGATGAATGGATTAAGGCCCAAAGAGCCCAGTATAATAAATTTGTAGAGAGTGGACTGAAAAACTAGATTTCAATGAAATGGACAACGCCCTTAATGGGCTAAGGATGGTAAGAGAATAAGGAAAAGCAATAAATAGACAAACGTGACACACAAAAATTCTTCCTCGGCAATGTCCAAGGGGATTAGTTCTGGAATATATTTCTTTTAGCTTTGATTAAAGTTACTTTTCTTAATACTACAGTGTTTTCACTACAGATTTTGTCCCCCGGCCTTTGGAGGGTCTCTCATATTATATAGCTCCCTTCAGGCAATCTTATCCCTCCATTTGTTGATTATCCAGTACACCACTTGAGTACTTGTCCCATTAGATACATTCCCAAGTTGCGGCGGCCAAGACAACATTGTTCAGAGGTATTCTCTACATAAATGTAGCCATAGGGTTTGGTGGGATGCATTAAATGTGGGGCAGCCACCAACCCTTCGGTCAGGTTAGGGCTAGCCCTTCTCCGAAGCTTTTTCTCAATAGTAGGACCTCCTCTGGTAATGTGCCACTGATGTGGCCTTATTGTCCGAGTGTGTGGCCGCCTCAGCTTGGCAATGGACTCCTCGGCCATGGATATGACACGTGGCACAAGTGCCTTATTTAAATTCTTCTACCCCATAAGATCAATTAGAATATTAGTATTAATGACCGTTGGATCTACTTAAATCCAATGGCATAAAAAATGTGTAACTCTTTAAAGTTACACCATATGTAACTTAAAACCATCTCTCTCTCTCTCTCTCTCTCTCTCTCTCTCTCTCTCTCTCTCTATATATATATATATATATTAATAAAGTTTGGCTCTAAATATATTTGAAACATTAAACTCCAACCACCAATAAAAATATGATATTCATTCTTGTCACGCGGAATGCACATGACTCAATTAACTCAACAAACTAAGTGAATCATGTGCATTGTACATGACAGAACACATGTTATCCTCCTATTGGTGGTTGGAGTCCAAAACTCTCAACATGCTTAGAGTCAAATATTTTTCTCTTTTTTATAGGGTAGGTATAGTTGAACTGATGAAGTCTTACTCACTCTTGCGTTAAGAAAGGAAAAAGTTTAACTCCAAACTAGTTTTAAGCTATCTTGCTCCAACTTATAATATGTGGTTTTAGCCATATGAATTTTTTAATAATTTATGAGACTTATTTAAATAATAAACATTGATAGCATTATAAAATGCCACATAATGAGTTGGAAAATAAGGCTCTAAACTCCAAAAAAAGAGAAGCATTATCTTTAATTAGCTAGACCTTTATTTTTCCCATAAAATTTTAAGGAGTGGTGTCAATAGCTTTGTAGCTCAACTGGTTGGATCTCCTGATGTTTTTAATGAAAACTTTCAGGGTTTAAATCTCCCCTTCCTTAACTATCGAATTATAATAAAAAAAATAAAAAAGTTGCAAGGAGTGGGAAAAATGAGATTTAAATACAGGTTCTCTTCATGAGAGACATACTAATGACAATGAACATAAGATTGTTTGAATTAAAGTTGTATTTGAAAAAAAGATTAATATCTTTGCATCTAGTTAATGGTGTAAAGATTTTGTGTTGTGTAATGTAGATTTGAAGTTATCGCTTAATTTATGAGGAACCCAAATCAAAGAAGCAATCAATAAGTAGTTTTTTGGATTGTGATAAACGTACTATGCCTATTTGGGGTAAATAGTTGTAATTTTTCACTGCTCACACAAATCTAATTGCTAAGGATGGATTGCTAAAGCAGGCATAATTGATTAATTTGTCACCTATTCAAACATACCTGAATGTTTGTACAAGGTTGTTTCTCAGGCCTCCAAGATATCAAGGAATTTTCCAAGAACACAATACCCAGTTAGAGATTTTCTAGTATCAGCTGGGCATCCTGCCCAATTTGCATCACAGAATGCTTTGAGCTACAAATCTGACTTTGCTGAGAAATAAATCCCTTGACCTGGTTTTCCTTTTATATATTGAAGAACTCTAAGTGCTGCTTTCATGTGAGTACAACACCATCTTATCTTATAAATAAAAATGTGGACAAAAAACAAAAAAAAAAAAATCATAAATTAGTAAGGTCTGCAACTTAGCCTTAAGGAGAAATTTGTGATCTTGATAAACTTCCAAAATGAAAGGCAATAGTACTCATGATCACTAAGTAGATATTGGAAGCTACATGTTTGGAGTTCCAGAACAAAACTTCCCTACCTATATATAAATAGTTATGATCTTATTTGGGATGCCACAAATAATCCAATATATACAGTTTTACACGGTGCAAAGTCCTTTTAGTAAAATTTTTTCCCTTTCAAGTTGACTTCGTGATTAATGTTACAAGCAAACGGAATAAGACCCTCTCCATTTTACTTTGCTATCTACGAGGCAACTTCATGGGACTAAATTTTGACATACGCATTTTTTTTTTATCCCACGCATTTCTTCGGAGCTCTCCATGTAAAAGGGGACGTCCCCGTACTAGCATTAGTTGACACTTGTGCTGTGAAGTTGATCCAGTCATCAAGAACAAGCCTGAGGTCATGGACTTTACTCTTTACATTGTCGCAGCAGGTTGATTGCATAGTATAAACCTTGCTCACATTTTTACTTGGCTCACAAAATCCACCAAAATAAGTTTTGTCCAGTTGTTTAACACTGTACCCTTTAAGCTTGTGAGTTACCATCTCACAAATCGAATTGTCTAGATAGTTGGGGAATAGAACCCTCTCAAAACGCAAAATTTTTAAGAATTCAAAGGATATTTCATCAGCTTTCATGAAGAAGAGTCCCTTATCTATCATGGTACTGGTACCCCCTTGTGGATTGGAACCACATGCAAGTGTTATTGTTTTAACATTGTCGAAATGTTCAAATGGATTCCTAAGCCACATGACATCTGCTTCCTGCAACCAAAAATTAACGTGCATATGTATGGAGTTATCAACATTAAATAATGATCATAACCATCCTCTTAATTACTAGAACGGAAAAAAAAAACAATATACCGTGAAAGCGAAATTGTAACCTAGTTTAACCACTTCAAGGAAAAGGTCAAATCTCATTATTTTTAGCGTAAGGTGATCTGGGCTTGTGGATCCCTTTCTTTTTGCAAGTTTGGATGTAACTGATGTGAGTTGGAAGCAATGGGGATGTATAGAAATGCAATATTGATATGCTTGATTATCCACAGCAACAACAACTATGTGATTCAAGAACTGTTGGGTCTTTTGTCCAATTCGAAAGCTCTCTAGGAAGAGATCAAGAACAGAGCCTGGGCTTGCCAATGTTTCATCAAGAATGGTCAGTATGACTGTTCTATCTTCCGTGGATGCACTCCTCAGCACTTGCGACAAATCATTGGATTCTGAGTTCTAGTAACAAAAGTAGAAACTATCAAACATAAGAAGGATAAATGTCATCTTTTGGCTAAATTTCAAAGCCAAAATTAGAAAAATGAAGTGAATTTGATTTCTCACCATTAAAAAAATAAGAAATTTTATCAATTAAATTAACTGAAACTCTATTAAATAAAATGAATTTATTTTTTCACCATCAAAGTAAGAAATTTTTATGCTTATTAATTTATTTGCCTATCAATCTATCATATTGACGTAGGAGACAATATATAAATTAATTTATTATTATTATTATTTTGTCGTAATTTTTGGAATTTCCTTTCACAGGGGTTTAATTCCTTTCTTTGGAGAGTGGAGAGTGATGTGATTGAATAGTGGGATAACATGATACAAGAGGATAAAGTGCATCAAGCATGATATTCGTTATTGGTAAAGAATGAAAAATATGTTGATTAATTTTCTTTTTCTCCGTAATTGTTATGATGTATTCAATTATACAACTATTGATTATAAATATTTAAATTAGATTTATATGCAAAATATTATCAACCAATCAGTATTTGATATGTTCAAATACATTACATTTCAGCATTTCAAACCAATCTTCATTGATGATCAAAATAAAGCATCAAGATTCCATCAATATATATAATATAAATTTATCATTTCTTCATCTAGCATCAAAACATAAAATGCGTCAATTAAAGCATAAACACACAATTGTCTACTTCCAACTTTGAGTTCAGCCCACAGTTTGCACAAAATTAAATCTATGCAACATCCAAGTATCCAACCAGGTCATCCAATCTCATTAATAAAGTATAAGGCAAAATTTAGATACAATATCTTAGGTGCAGTTCCTTAGATACCCTTCTTAAATTTTAGACATCTGTCTATTTTAAACATCTCTCCAAACAGCATTAAAGACATTTTTTTCCTATTTTTCTCAATCTCTGGCTTGCTTTAGTTCTCTCTCTCTCTCTCTCAAAAAACCCAATGGCTTCAGATCTGGTCCATTGCAAGCGAAATCTACCAAACCTTCCAACTCGTTGACTACATCAGCAATTCCTTCATTTCTTACAGCAATCTCAATCAGCAAATATAATAGTGAAAGACATCCATGAGAGGTGGTAACACAATTTTTGTGATAGTTTCTCTTTTGGCATCAATGGGAGCTTCTAGTGTTGAAATTGTCGGTCCAAAGAGAGAATTAGGCATTCAAGGTCTTGGAAGTTTTTGTACAACAAAGTTCATCTCTCCAACCAATAAATCTATTTTAAATGAAAATTGAAGTCAATGTGTTTCATAATTTCGAAAACAACCTATGGATTATGGATTTTGCTGAAGAAGTTTTTCTTCAAATTGGGTGTGAGAAGTCTGAAGAAATCTGGTCATTGGGTTTTTTAGTTTTTGTGAGATAGGAAGAAAAAATAAAAAATAAAAAAGTAAATAGATAGAGAGGATTTTAACGCCGTTTGGAGAGATGTTTAAAATGAACAGATATCAAAAATTTAAGAGGGATACTTAAGGAATTGTACTTAAGGTACTGTATCTAAGTTTTGCCTTAAAATATAATCTACCAAATTGCAAATATCAAGAATTTAAAAAAAAAAATTATTACAAGGATAAATAACATGTAACCATTTATCTAGGGGTGTGCATAGGTGAGTTCGGGCTAACCCACAACCAATCCAATGAACTCGCTAGGCTGAATTGGATTGAGTTAGTTTTGGTAGATTTAATGAATTGATTGCATAGTGCACACCCCTACATTTATCTACAGCTCTTTCATAATCTGTTTATACTTGGGCATGGTGTAGTTCTAGAGAATCCAACTTCTTCTTGATCAACTGATTTTCTTTGGTTTAAATTTTTTTTTTTTTATTGTATTTATGAAGCCTTGCTTGGGTTATATTTCGAAGACATGTCCTTTATCATGCGATTTCGGTTAACTAATAAGAACATAGTATTTATCAAACTCAGAAAACCCAACTGTTGAATGTGGAGTTCTCGACATCACTAGTAGCTTACGTACAATACCAAGAACGCTCTTTAGAGAGGAAGAAGCCGAACTGGCCCGGAGCAATAAGAAGGTAAAAGATATCACCCATGCTGAGTTCAACGGTGGGTCTTGGGCTTCATCGCCCTCGTCAGAAAGCCAAGCCACGGGTTTCACTAACAGAACTTCCTTCAAGGATAAACTGGTGGGGGAAATACCAGGTGCTTTTGCTAAAGCGTTCGACTTGACCGACCATATGGAAGAAGACATGGACTCTGACGATGAGAATGGTCAGGCAGCCTTCCCCGTCCATGAGGGGCAAGTGAAAATCAAGCTGTCCAGTGATACGAAGCGGCGCATTCGAGGTCCTTGGTCTAAGGCTATCATAGTGAAGCTAGTTGGGAGAACATTAGGTCTCAGCTATATGCAGAGCAAGTTGTCTCAGCTATGGAGGCCTGAAGAGAGGATGGATTGCATCGACCTTAGTTACGGTTTCTTCCTAGTCAGATTCTACTCCAAGGATGATCTAGAGAGGGTGATTAAAAGGGGCCCGTGGTTCATAGGTGACCATTTTCTATCCTTGAGGCCGTGGGAGCCATTCTTCAAGCCATCGACGGCAAATGTTTCGCTCATCGCGGTTTGGATCAGACTCAATGAGCTCCCTATTGAGTTATATGAAACTGAAGTGCTCAAAGAAATTGGTGAATCCATTGGCAAGGTGCTTAGGATTGATTCTCATACAGCCATGGAGGCGCGTGGCAGATATGCTAGACTTTGCATCCAGGTTGACATCAACAGGCCGCTTGTCAATAGCTTAATTATCGGCCGATTTGAGCAGGTGGTTACTTATGAGGGAATCCAAAAATTATGTTTTTCTTGTGGAAGAATTGGGCACAAGGTTGAAGCTTGCCCATATACTATTCGCAAGGAGAAGGAATCGCAAACTCAGGCAGAGGAAGTTCCAGTGAGCCAAACCAACGTTGAAGATGACGGAATGCTTGTGAGGCACACACAATGCGTGTGAGGCGACGAACGGTGAGGGGCAGTATGGTCTGTGGATGATTGTGAGCAGGAGATGTAACGAACAAAAAGGAGCAAGGACAGGTCAGAGTACTGGGCTTGGTACGGGGAGTGCTGGTAGTGCGGCATGGAATTCCTCTAACCACCTGACTCCTGTGTTTGCAGAAGGGACTTACATGTCCGTTGGTGGTCCTTCATCTAGCAAGAATATGCCACGTAGACTTGCAAATTCCAAATCTGGGACCGGGCCAAAATTTGGAGATAAATTATGGACTCAAAAAGCCCCAGGCTTGTTTACTTAGAAGGAAAAACCCACCTCAAGCCCAAATAGGGCCAGGCCTCTTGTGGACGATTTTGAAACGGTAGTGACAAACTTGAGACAAGCTAACAAGTCCGGCCCATCTCTCCAAGCTTCCACTACTTTCCCATCCTCAGTAAAAGGCAAAAAGAGTTTGGCTAGGAATCATTCGTCAAAGACTCCAACCAAGTGCGCCGCTAATCCCTGTGTAGAAGGTTCTTTTGAAAATATCTCCATCACTTCCCTTACTCATCCTCCTTTACCTCGGTCTGAATCAAACCATCCCAGTTGTGCCACCTTCGAATTCTCAGCAAAATCCAATGCTGAAACCAGTTGTCTTGACGGAAGTGAGAATGTTCGGAGCATGCATACCCATCAAGTTGGAGAGAAGAGGTCTTACTCCATGGATGATGCGCCAAAGGATAGTAACCTGGAAGTTGATTTGCAATCTAGTGCAGGAGTTCAACTTGCTAACCAAAGCTTGGTCAGCAAGGATAGGAGTATGGCCGGAGATCAGCCGGGTTCCGATGAAGGGAGCAGAGCCATCCCTATTCTCTGAAGTTTGTTGTTTGGCTCTTTATCTCCAATCCATCATGAATTTTATTATCTGGAACAGTAGAGGTGCCCTGAAGCCTAATTTTCAGGGTCATATTCGAAATCTAGTCCAGGAGCACAATCCGGCAATTTCTGTGGTTATGGAGACTAAATTGGGAGGGGATAGAGCTAAAGCTATTACAAACAGATTGCCGCTAGACGGAGCCATTCACACAGATACCATCGGATTCTCTGGTGGATTATGGCTTCTTTGGGATTCAGAGTTAGTGGAGGTGCAATTGCTTGCGAAGACCGAGCAGGAAATTCATGTTGAAGTTCAGGTACGAAACTTTAGACTCACCTGGTTGTTTTTTGCTATTTATGCTAGTCCTAGGTCTGAGGAAAGAAACATATTGTGGGAAAACCTAACTAGAGTTGCAGAATTACACAACTTGCCATGGGTTATGGCTGGTGACTTTAATGAGCCGTTAATTGATGAGGATAAATTTGGAGGTAGAGGTGTTCACATCAATCGATCTCTGGCTTTTAAGGATTGTCTTGATAGATGCAGTATGGCAGATATGGGATTTTCTGGTCCTAGATATACTTGGACTAACAAAAGAGATTTCAATAATTTGATTTTGGAAAGGATTGACAGATTTTTTATGAACCCGGATTGGTGTGTTATGTACCCAAATGCTAGAGTTACCCATCTTCCGAGGTGTCACTCTGACCACTGCCCTGTTCTCTTGGAAACTCTTTCAGTCAGAACAGTCAAGCTCCCTAGGCCTTTCAAGTTTCAAGAGTTTTGGCTTTCCGATATCTCCTTTCCCACCATTGTTTCTAAAGCTTGGAATGGGAATAGGGATTTAGCGGAGTCTATTGATTGTTTTTCGAAGGATGCAACAGTGTGGAATAGGAACCATTTTGGAAACATCCATCAGAAAAAAAGGAGAATTTTGGCTAGAATTTATGGTACCCAAAAGGCTCTGGCTAACAATCCTAACTCCTCTATTCATCTAGAGAATCAACTCCAAAAAGAACTGGAGTCTATTTTGGACCAGGAGCGAGATCTCTGGATGTTGAAGTCCAGGCTGAACTGGATGATCCAAGGGGATAGAAACACCTCTTTTTACCATGTTTCTGCCCTTGCCCGAAGGAAGAGAAATCACATTGCAGCAGTCAAGGAGCAGTCAAGGATGATAGGGAGTTATGGATCACTAAGGAAAGGGATGTTATGGAGCATTTTAGGCAAGGTTTCCTTACCTTGTATACCACTGGCCAAGAGGCAGTCTCTTGGAAGCCCTCCTGCTTAGGTCAGTGGCATGTTCAACTTTCTGAGGAGGAGAAGCTTTCTTTAGACGCCATGGTTTCCATTGAAGAAATTAAGGAGGCTCTTTGGTTCATGAAGCCTTACAAGGCCCCGGGGCCGGATGGGTTACATGCTAGGTTTTTTCAAAGATTTTGGCTTTTAGTTGGAGATTCAGTAAGGAAGGAAGTTGAGAAAGTTTTCATTGATAGGAAAATCCTCGAGTATCTCAATAGTACTCATATTGTTCTCATTCCTAAGATTCAAGGTCCGGAAACTATTGGGAATTACAGACCTATCAGTTTATGCAATTCTGTCTACAAGATCAGCACTAAGATTATTGTAGCTAGAATCAGGCCGCACCTGGATTCCCTTGTCTCACCTCACCAAACCACTTTCATCCCAGGTAGGAGAGGTGTTGACAATGCAATCATCGTCCAAGAATTAATTCACACCATTGGGAGAGCTAAAGGGAACAGAGGGTTCATGGCTATTAAGATCGATCTAGAGAAAGCCTATGACAGAATTGAGTGGAGCTTTATTAGGGAGATGCTCACCCTTTTTAATTTCCCGGTAAACCTCATCAAGCTCATCATGAACTGTGTCTCATCTGTGTCCACTTCCCTTCTCTTTAATGGCGGCAGCCTCGATCCTTTTCTTCCCTCAAGAGGTATCAGACAAGGCGATCCCTTCTCCCCTTATCTTTTCATCCTTTGTATGGAGTTCTTGGGCCATTTAATTGAGGAAAAGTGCACTGCCAAGTTGTGGAATCCTGTTAAAGCTTCTTATAGTGGCTCGGCTTTTTCTCATCTTTTTTTTGCAGATGATTTGGTCCTATTTGCTAGTGCAAATTCTGAAAACTGTGCAGCCATCAGTTCTGTCCTTCAAGAATTTTGTGCTAAATCTGGGCAGAAAGTCAGTGAAGCAAAGTCCCGTGTTTTCTTTTCTCCTAATGTCGATCCTGAAGAAAGAGAAACTTTAACTAGCATATTGGGCTTCAACTCAACCAACAATCTCAGCAAGTATTTGGGATTTCCTATTAAACACCCGGGGAGGTGGGGGCATGAGTTTGGTTCCATTTTGGATAGAGTTAAAAAGAAACTTGCTGGTTGGAAGGCCAATCTCCTATCCATGGCGGGTAGAATGGTTCTTATTCAAGCTTCATCTTCAGCCATTCCTAGTTATGTCATGCAGAGTAATTTTTTACCCAAGAAAATTCTCGATGGCATTGATAGAGTCAACAGGAATTTTCTGTGGGGATCCACTGATCATATAAGGAAAATGCACTGGGTTAACTGGGATACTGTTACTAAGCCGAAAGAGTTTGGTGGGTTAGGCCTCCAATCTACCAGAGGTAGAAACACGACTCTCCTAGCTAAACTTAATTGGAGATTCCACACTGAAAAGGAGTCTTAATGGGCCAAAGTTCTCAGATTCAAATACTGTTCGAAGCAACGGATCAATTCTAGAAATGAGTGGAAGCTACCAAGTTCTTCTACTTGGAAGAGTTTAAAAAAAGGAGAACTTGTTTATAATAAAGGGTTTAAATGGGTGCCAGGGCATGAGAGTAATCTCAACTTTTGGTCGGATTGCTGGTTAAATAATGGTCCCATCAGATCAATCATTCAAGGTCCACTTCCCCAAGGATCAGCCAGCCTCTCTGTGAAAGACTTTCGTGCTCCTTTTGGTTGGAATTGGGTTGCAATGCCTTTTGAGTTCCCCCCAGAAATTAAAGCTGACATTCAAGCTATTCCTCTGCCAATAATAGCTAGAAGTAGTGACAAACTAGCTTAGAAGTATTCTGCTAAGGGGAATTTTGATATGAAGAGTGCTTACTTATTAGCCAAAGATCATATGGCAGCTGATTCTTTTCCGGGTTATTGGATTTGGAAGCTTCAGACCTTGCCCAGAATCCAAATATTCATTTGGAGGTGCATGCATAACAGCATTGGTGTTAGGGAGTGCTTAGCAAAAAGAGGTATCCTTCTAGACACTTCGTGCCCCTTGTGCTTTGAGCAACTTGAGTCTATTTCCCATGCTCTCCGTGATTGTCGGCTTGTTAAACCGATTTGGTATCAATTGGGTGCTCATATCTGCAATGCAAATTTTTTTTCTCAAGATATTCAGAGCTGGCTGAGTTCTAATGCTAGTTCAAAGTCTTCTTCCATTGTCAAAGGTATCCCGTGGTACTCTCTTTTTTCTTTTGCCATCTGGGCTTTATGGAAGCAAAGGAATCAGGCTGTCTTCAATAACAGAGGAATCAATCGAAACCTGTCCAGGTTGATATCTATGCAAGCTATGGAGTTTATGCTCTGTATCACTCAACCAAAGTGCAGTAACCGTATGGCAATCAGACAAGTCCGATGGGAAAAGCCAAGCACAGGATGGGTTAAGCTCAATACCGATGGGTCTGCAAACGTTTCTGCAGGGGTTGCTGGAGGTGGAGGACTGATTACAGATGATCGGGGTGATTGGATCGTGGGCTACTCTAGAAAAATCGGTAAAACTAATAGCTTCCTTGCTAAAACTTGGGCTTTGCGTGACGGTCTCCTCTTGTGTATCCAGCTAAACTTGAATGCTCTCATGGTTGAGCTTGATGCCAAAGCTCTAGTTGATGCTCTCAAAAATCCTTCATATGCTAATACTATAGTCTCTTCTCTCTTCGATGACTGTAAACACCTAGCTGCTCAGATTCCCCAAGTAAGCATCAAACATATCTATCGTGAAGCTAACAGGTGTGCTGACCATTTAGCTAACGTAGGTAGTGATCAATCTTTAGATTTTAGCTTCTTTTTTTGTCCTCCTGTGGACTTAGTCCCTCTTGTTATGGCTGATTGCCAGGGGTTGTATTTCAACAGACTCTGTCCAGACCTGTTGCTGGCCCGTCGTTTTGTTTCTTATTAAAAATTCCATTCTACCAAAAAAAAAAAAAAAAGAGTGTGGAGTTCTCTAGCATATGTTTGGGTAGAACAATGGGTATATATATACAGGTTTTGGATATAAACATTAAACACCGAAAACAAAGGTAAAATTATACTCAAAATCATAGAAATAACATAAATAAATATAAGAGTTAAAAACAAGAAAAATATTACATAAATATATACTAAAATCAAATGTTTAATACCCAAAATAAGGTTCCAAGAAATGACTTACAATTAAAGAAATACTAAAACCCTATAAATAAAGAATAAGAAGAAAAGATTCTTACAGATCCAAAATTGAGAAGCCATTTTTTTCCTGTCACTCCCGTTGATATAGAAGATCGATAAAACAGCAAGCATACAACGAAAACGATTAAGAAAGCTACTACAGGCTTTATCAGTCTAGACCCTACCATCTCTCTCTCTCTCTCTCTCTCTCTCTCTCTCAATGAATGGGCTTTTCTCTAAACTTGTTTTGAGAAATTAAGGTGGAGACTTTATGGTGTTATAATCATAAGAAAGAAATAAGTTGTATCCATTACACAGAGTAATCTAAAAAGATACTTGCCATATAAATTCATAATACGTATATGGCATATCCATCTAAAAGGGAGGTTGAAGCTAATTAATGCTTTCACATTCATGCAATTTTTTCTTTTTAAAATATTTATTTGGGGGTAATTTTTCTTTTAGAATCGGGTAAGTACAGTTGAATTCTTGCATGTAAAAAATAGTACGCTTTCAAAAGTTCAAACCCTTTTCTCATTGGTGGAGGGAGGGGGCGCCATGGCTCCGCTGGCTTTTTAAAATCCTCTCCCTTATATTTATTACGTAATAATTTTTTTAAAACAAAATTACTTATTGGCCCTCATTCTTATTTAAAAAAGAGTAAGGTTATAGTCACAAATTATTTTATAACATTTTTACAAATTATTGATGTGTCAAATTCTTATTAGTTCTAATATGGGTCTACTACTAACATCAAATTTATATTTACCAATAATTATTTGAAAATTATTAAAGCTACATCAGCAGTTTGTAAAAATGTTATAAAATAGTTTGTGTTCGTAGTATTACTCTTTAAAAAAATTGTAAAAAAACTCATCTAAAATGTTAATTTCTCATTCGTTCTAATATTCACTTTTGTGTCATGCATAACTCATTAATTTTAGAAGTATTTAAAGCATATGTTAAAAAGAAAATACATATAAGTATTGATGACCCCTTTCATATTAAATAATAATAAAAAACTGTACAAACACTCATAAAGGAAAATTAAGCAAAAAAAAAGTATAACTATTAATGTCACATTTTTTTCTTCTTCTATTATTCACTTTTTTTTTTCATGTATAAATCATTTATTTTAGGATTATTTAAAGCATATGTTCATGAAAATATATTAACTAGGTAAACTCTCTAGTAAAAAAAAAATCCCCTACTCTCTCTAGTCTGACTTCTTTTTTTCCTAACAAATTGCAACAAGTGGGAAAAATGAGATTGAAATTCAGGTTCTCTTTCATGAGATTGACTAAGAAATGTCATCAAGCCATTTTTGAATTAAAGTTGTATAGGAATTATATCCTTGCATCTAGTTAATTGTGTAGGGATTTTGTGTTGTGTAGTGATTTGAAGTCATTGCTTAATTTATGAGGAACCCAAATCAAAGAGCCAATCAACAAACAGTTTTTGCTATAACTATACTGGGGTAAATAGTTGTAATTTTTTATTGGATAAAACTTGCCTTTAAATTGGATCGAAAGGAGATTCCTCCAACTTATTATGTGATTTAATTCTTAATTTATAAGATTATTCATATGTATTTTAATCATATATTATTAAATAGTGTATATAAATCACATTAATATAAAGTAAGTCATTTAATTAAAAGTATAGGTAAATCATTTAAATCACCATGAAGGTTTTTTTTTTTTTTTTTTTTTTTTTGAGAATGAATCACCATGAAGTTGGTTCAAAGAACTTTTCTTCAAACTTTATTATACTAGTCAACAACCCGTGCTGCAAGAAAATTCTATAAAATTTTTATAAAAATTTCTCTCTTTTCTTTTGTATTTAAACATGAAATTTGATAATTATAATAGTTATTAGGAGACATTTATTTTAATTATGTTTGTATATGAAATATTAAATATGAAATATAATAATTAGAGAAATGATATGTCCACAACATTTCCACAACATTTTTACAACAAATTCTAAGTGGCAGGTTGTTACTGGTTTTTTTTGTTGGGACAAAAAAGTAATTTTAGTGTTAGTTTCAAATTTGAACCAATAACAACTAACTACTTGTGATTTGTTGTAAAAATATTGTGGACGTAGCATCTCTCTAATAATTATGATGATTATTAATGGGAATTTATTATGATTGTTTTTTTATATATAACTCTTAAATATATCATTATGATAAGATAATTACTAATAAATAATTATTATGATTATGTTTTTATATGGAATTATTAAATCCTAAGGGAAAAGGGGCACGCTAAAGTTGACTCTATGGTGGACAAACCTAAACTAACCAGCAAAGCACGAAAGCCAGGATCTTTTAGAAAATGAATTCTTATTTGAATAGTGTATAACCATATGGATTTCACCCTAGCCAATCACAACATACATTTCATCAAAAAAAAAAAAAAATCATAACATATATTCAATTACTTTAATGCCCCAACTCGGTTACAAGCTTACATTACTAAGCTCAGCAAGGTTTGACTATTAAATATATGGACAAAGTTTGACTACAAACTTGGTTGTAATTAATGACTATTGCTCTCACAAAAAAATTATTATGGCTAAATATTTTGATAGTTTAGCCATTTAGTTGTATTTTTTTTTTTTTTTAATGTTTTAATAGGCATGTTAAACTTCGTTTCAATAAGATGTTATTTACTATTTAATCTACAAAATTATTTTTTACACATAATTCTAAACTACAAAAACTTGAAACTAAATATTTTATTTATGACAAAACTATTAATTTTTTATTTTTTGAAATTTTTTTAAGTATGGAAGATATAAAAAAGAAGAAGATTAAATTCATTAAGGGCGCAGTATAAAACCCTTGTTTTACACTCTCCAATCTCAATATGCCACATTATCATTTCACAAATAGTTACAAATAATCAAATAGGGTGTGCTACACAATCAATCCTCACTAATACCCATCAGAAAATCAAAGCTTAGGCCTTGTTTGGGTGTAAAAATATAATCACTCATCACTAAAATATCATCACTCATCACCCTATAACTCATTTCCTATCACTCAAAAATCCTCAAATATCACCTAAGCCCGGTTTGGCACCTAAACCCAGTTATGTTTTCAAATCCAAAAACTCAAAAATGTTGTAAGGATCTTGACCCCGCAGGACTTAAGCCCTACAACATTTTGACTGCATTTCCCCATTTGGCAAGAACAACGGGTGGAGGAAAGGGGAACTGAGTCTCTCCTAATACAAATGGCACTAGCACATTTCTCGAAGCAACGCATCTCTTCCTGTTTCTATTTTCTTTACAACTTATGATTCTTTTGTCAAATTCTAAAGGTGATAAAATAGATAATGCAATGATATCAAACTTCATTTTACCGTAACTGTTCTATTTTATACAAATTTCTTCAATGATGAACAATTTTTTTTTTTTTTTTTTGGAATGCAACAATACAGGGGAACCAACTATGACAATTGCTTTCTAATTCAGACATCTCTCATCTATATGACTCTTTTTGCATGCAATTTGCCCATCTCTAATAGTTGCATCTTCTTTGTCTACTCTTAAGTGCAGTTGGATATTAGTCCATCATGCTTTATCCATAGATCAGTGTTCCTTACAAGCGTTTCTTCTTTTTCTTTCCCAATTTCTTCTTCTTGAGGCCTCCTTGACCCCTCTTGAACACAGCTAAAACCTCAATGCTGCAAGCATAACCCAAAATTAATTGTCATGGACAAATTTAATGCTTCAAACTTGACAAGAACATAGTCCTTTGAAGTTCTTAGTTAGCTACCTAAAAACTAAAAAGTGGCTAGAAATATAGATTCAGTTCGTATAGTCATGCAAAGCTGTATGATTGCAATATAATTTGAAATCAAAACAAGTAACACAAAGTTACATTCAAGATGACGTACTCATAAAGGACCGATTTACTGTTGGGAGGGCAAGATAGAATGGAATGAAAGAAGAGATAAATACCTCTGGGTGCCAGGAAAGAAATTATAACCATGGGCTTTTTCCAAATGCCATGCCTTACTAGACAATAATAACTTGCAATCCTGTTAGAAAATTGATGCAAACTTAGCTAACAAAATAGTCAACTTAAACTTCAGAATTATCAAAGAAGACAAAAGCAGTGGGAAAAAGTATAATCAAAGAAGAATATAATCTGATTCCATGACATTGTATCGCGTCCACTTTAACTGAGGAAGTACCTCTTTGAAGCTATCCCACCCACAACTTATATAAATAAGGGTTTCAGGTAGTGCTTGACTATCCACTGAAGTTGTTTTGCTTCCAATCTGAACTGAATCTTCCCTTGCACGCAAAATCCATGGTCTCTTTTCATCTTTGACCTCATGTGGACTGAAGTTGACATACATATCATAATGCATTAATAACTTGCCAAGTTCTATGATTTTAAGAGTCTTTATAGGGACCATTAATGAGATATGGTTTTAAATTTATCTAGGGAAACACAAAGTGTTCCAACCTTTCAGATGATGATTTAGCTTTATGCTTCACTGATTTTATATTCTGTAATGCATCAACAAGAGATGTGTCCAGTCCCTTTCTAGGAGGATCAACCACAATTACATCAGATCCCACCATCCAAGAAAGAGGTTCCTGTTTACTTGTAAGTACATCATTGAATTAGTCCTGAACCATTCCATAGCTAAATCAAAGGCCAAACACTAAGATTATTCTATACAAGCACCTTTTCATTTCCTGTAAAATATAAGAATTTCATATTGAAAAAAACATTATTGCAATAAGTATTAATCAGGTGTGGAATTATATTAAATTCCTTAAATTATGGGTTAAATGCCAACCTTTGAAGCATCTGCATGATGCCAACTGATGCTGCTATCTACAATTTTTGGTAGGCGGTCAGCTGTCTTCTCAAAAGATAACTTTGATTCCTTATTAATCTCAATGCATTTGACAGACCTGAAAAACAATAATAACAACAATGAGTTAGAAATTTTGAAAATAATAAGACTCTAGGCCCCAGCGCATTTATAACTATCTTGGTTCTTGCCTGCATTTTCTAGTGGCTGCTAATGATAATCCAATTACACCAGCTCCTGCATACAAATCAGCAACAGATGCACCAAAAGGAACATACTTCTGTAACTTCCGGAGCAAGATATCAAAAGCCTGAAAATAATTAGCATTGGACTGAATATTATTATTACTTGTGTCAACATAAGATAAAATTATGCATGTCTTGCTATCAAGTTCTAGGTATCTAAAATAAAAAATGAAAATAAACCTAAATGATGCAATAAAACATAAAAGGACAAAGAAACTTGGGCATCCCAAACAAAAAGGCAGGATCTAAATCCCAATACTCAAGTTCTCTATGCCTTCCAGCCCATAAATCCTATCTTTTCAAGGAATTGATGCTACTTTGATCCACATGTCCATTGCTGTCCAATATTTGATCTAAAAGAAAGAATATACATGCTCAATTAAATAAGAAGAGGGGGTTGCTTGATTAGAAAGTCCATCTACCCGTGTGTTTGCTTGGCCAAAACTGGATGGAGCCAAGGCAATATCAATTCCTCCAACATGTTCCCAAAAGTCTCTCTCTCCTAAAAGATGTCTCCATCTATTCCCAAAAATTATCTGCATCATCAGTTAAACATTCTTAGTTTCACAAATTTCAATCTTTTGAATAAATATAACAATTTGTAAACTATCCTAACATATTGCATAGCAAATGAGTACATGAGAGAATACAGTAAGTCTTGCAGTTAAGAAAGCAGATCTTAAACTGAGATGACCTGCATTAGACGTCATAATTGTAAAGGAAACATTAACCATTGTAAGAGTATACCTGGGAAGTGAAATATTCATTTCCCTTTTAATTTCAATCATCTCCTCAACATATTATCCTTTCCGTAGGCTTTCAAAACCCAACATTAACAGTCAGTGTCAAAGAATATTCAAAGCATTTAAACTTTCGCTCTAGACATTTTGTTCCCATGACACTAATGCAGAAAGCACACAATTCTATACTAAAAAAAAAGGTTTTATTACAATAGAGGAGCAGCTTTAGATATGCTCAATTGTACAACTGTTACCACTGCTGATTGTGTTTGACAATCTGAAACATCGTAAAGTACACATAGAACAAAAAAATTGTGACATGCTATACATAAAATATACTCTCTTTAGAAAAGCATTTTAACTCACATTGTTAGTTGATGTCTGAAAGTTAGCCCACACAGAATGGATTAAATGGACATTGCTCTTTGGTCCACCATTTCTCCATAGAAACTGCCATAGTTATAAAAATATGATAATAAAAAAACAAACCAAAGAAAAACACCTACAACAGTTACAAGAAAACAAAGCAGGCTGGTAAAGCTCACATTGGCCAAGGCATTAAGTTTTTCAGAATTGGGGGAATTCTCATTCCTCGAATTCCAAACCAGAGAGACCTGTACTTTACCTGGAAACAATTATAAGTTCATTAATTTTAAATCTTAAATTAGTCAGTGTTAAAAACTCAAAAGAACAAGGCAGCATTAGTATGAATTCAGCTAGTAACCATTTCTATATCTTTCAGAGGCCGGAAGGGATGTGTTGTATGTTGTCACCGCCATCTGCACACACCCACCACTAGTCAAATTCCAAATTTCTAAATGTTACAACCACTGCATTTACAGAATATATCCACAAAAGGCCTTATTTTCCCCGCACGTCATTTGAAATAAAAATCTACCATTTCACGGCAAAGATTTTTTACTTCTTCATTAATCTAGATAGTGTCACGTCATTTAAAATTAGTTATCATTCCTTATTCGGTGGAACGAGATTTTAAACACCATTTAGTAGTTAGTAGCATAACTCACCTGAACATATCGCAAATCACCCGTTCCCTGATCCTCATCATACGGCTCAACATTCAACTCAGTAATTCCTAAAAATTATCCAAAAGAAACACATATTATACTATTCACCAGCTAAACTTAACACCTAGTAAAACAAATTATTCAACCAAAACTGAGCTTGTTAATTTATAATTTTTTTTTTTTTCGTTACCTCGTCTAAGCAATTCGACTGCAGCATTAATATTGGGATGGTGAGCTACACAACAGAACACAATAAAACCAAATATTTAAACTTCAACAACAAAATTTAACACATTTAATCCAAAATTAAATTGCAAAATTACCTTTACACTGAGGAATGTCTACTACATTGTGAGTACCCTCCTGATAAAGCCCGATAAGAGGGCTTTCCGCCGAGCCGCGAACCGCGAGTTTTGCACGGCACCGCCATTCCCACTGAAAGCCAAAAAACAAAGGCATTAAAATGAATTTTCAAAAAGCCCTAGAAATTAGCCGGGGTTATTATAAGGTGTACCAGTCTACAAGTATCGAAGGTGAAGTCTGAGACACCTAGGGTTTTGAAGAAGTCGGTGGCTTCGTCGACGATGATCGGACGGTGGAGATTGAATTCGTGAGTGCACCCGGAGCACCTGAAAAATAAAAAATTTGAAACAGTTAAAAAGAAAAGTGGGCAGTTATTATTCTGTTTAAAAAAATGATAGTGAGAAAGAGAGAAGGGTGCGTACGATTGGAAGTGAGGGCAATGGAGGGCGCAGGTTAGCGAGGGAGGAGGGGTTGGGGGCAAAGAAAGGGATGTCGTGGAAGGAGGGGAAGGGTGGGTGCGCAGTGCGCCGGGGGAGGCGTGGCAGGTGATGAGAGTGAGAGAGGAGGGTGGGCGAGTAGAGAGGAGGCACAGAGGCATTGTGAGTCTAGCAGTGTCCGGAGCTTGGCTGCTCCTGCTCCTGCTCCCTGGTGTGGCGGGAATGGATAATATGCTAGAAAATGGAACTTTCTCATTCTGATAGATAATTAAATATCTTTAGGATTTAAATTTATTTTTGCAGGAAAATTAGCTTGACATTTTTGCGAAATTGAGTTTGATACAAATTTTGGTGCGAAATTAGAGTGAACATAGTTTTAAAAAAAAATTTTATCAATTCAATCTCTTAAAATTTCTCTTCATAATATATGTGGACCAGACCTCACATGTGATAAGAGAAATGTCTTGTGAAATATCTTCTCAATAAATAATTACTTAAAATTGAGATATAAAAATTATATCCATGTATCATTTCATTTTTTTTTTTTCACAATTTTTGAAATGACTTATTATGGTTGGTGCATTTTAAAAATGTATTAGTGGAACTAAATTGAGAGTGATGTTGTTAGGCCATGTAACACTTGTAAAAATATGTTGTGCAAAATATATCCTCTTAGCTCTTGCATTGCATGCATCATGTGAGAGAGAAAGGTTAACAACTCATCAAAACTTAAAAGATCAAAAAATATTCTATGAGATTTAAAGTGAATTATTAATCTCAACCTCAGCTTATTCCTTAAATAGTCTACTTAGAAATAAGCTTATTTTCACACCTAACTTCACAATCTACTAACTTAAACAGTCTATCCATGAACACACTTATTTTCACATCTAATTTCACAATTTACTGACTTATATGATTGTAAGTGATTGACAAAAAGTAATAGATCCATATAATAAGTAATGAGTATCTATTACTCACAATAAATTGTGAAATTTGGTATGTGACTAAGTAGCTTTCTAGATTTACTCGCCCTAAATAGATAGTTACATACATACATATATATATATATATATATAGGGACTCAATTCCTAGATTTATTCGCCATAAATAGACAATTACACATTTATATAAATATAGGATTGGTCCGTACTTAAAAAGGAAAATTAAATGAATAATTTAAAGAACACAGTCAATTTCATAATAATACCAGAAGTGATGTGCAATTGTGAGTAGTGTTTATGCCCACCTCCGATTTACATGAACCTATTAATTTTTGTGATCACTCGCCGTTACATAAGTCAAAAGCGGTAAATTTTGGTGTGAAAAATGGTTGTCCATAGTATTAAGGGGACCCAAACTCCTAAATTCATAACGTTGACCTACTCCTAGGGATATATAAAATATAATATATTCCTCTCGGACGTTCACAAATTCTAAAGGAAGTAGCGGCTCGCGAACTCAACGGGCTGATCTGATTGAGTGATTGTGTTTCATTCCAGGTTCGTGAACCAACAATATCTCTGGCTCTTTTTTTCTTTCTTTGTCCCCTACAGTCATGTCCTCCGAATCCAAATCTCAAACCCCCTCCTCTGCAATCATACCACCACAGCCAGGGGAATGTGAAAACTCATCGAAGGCCATGAGCAAGAAGGCAGACCAAAAAGAAGCCTCCCCCGCACGCAAGGCTAAGCAACAGAAGGTGATAATACCAAACAAAGACGGTGAAAATCTCGTGGGGTTATTGCATGAAACTGGGTCGAAAGAGATTGTGATATTGTGCCATGGTTTCCTATGCACAAAGGAGAACAACACCATAAAGAAGCTAGCTCTTGCTTTGGAAAATGATGGGATAAGTGCCTTTCGCTTCGATTTTGCTGGTAATGGAAAGAGCCAAGGATCTTTACGCTATGGTAGGTATTTGGGAGAGGTTGAAGATTTACGTGCTGTGATTGAATACATTGGTGGAGTAGCAAATCGAGCTGTGAGTGCCATTATTGGTCATAGTAAAGGGGGTGATGTGGTTCTATTGTATGCTTCTAAGTACCATGATGTTCATACAGTTGTGAATATCTCTGGTCGTTTTGAGCTGATGAGAGGGGTTGAGTTTCATTTGGGTAAAGACTACATGGAAATGATAGAGAAAGAGGGGTTCATTGATGTTAAGAACAAAAAAACAGGGAGTGTTGTTTATCGAGTGACTAGAGAAAGTTTGGTGGAGTGTCAAGGTACAAATATGGGCGAAGTGGGTTCTGGGATTGAGAAGGAATGTAAGGTCTTGACGGTGCATGGATCCGCTGACAATATCGTCCCTGTTGAAGATGCACTGGAGTTTGCAAAGGTTATAGCTAATCACGAGTTGCATATAATGGAAGGTGCAGAACATGGGTACACAGCACAGCAGACCGAGTTAGCCACAGTTGTGTTGGATTTTGTAGGGAGGGCAACGCAGCAAGATTGTGATACAAACAACTAAACATGATCAGAAGGATTTTTTAGAAGATTTTAATTTTCGTTGTTGTCATTGTCTCGGTTATTATTACACTTTTGTCTTGAATATTATTCCGATACCAAATTACTGTTTACTTTACCTTTGTCTATAATCATGCAGTTATGATGATTAAGGAGGACAGTCTCCACATCTCATTGCAAGAAAAACGATTGCGTAGAATTATCTGAAATATCAGTTTCTTATCTGTACTTGCTTAAGTAAACTGGCAATCATCTCATTATGCTCTGTTGAAGATTCTTAGTAAAATATTTGACAACATAAATGTACCATAGAAAGGAAAATAGCAGCAAAGCTGGCTGCTATGAAATTCATATAAATGCATCTGCAGATCTTTTGTCTAGTAGTTTGAATAAAAAAACCTAATTCAAAGGCATAGGCCAGTCCTGTTAAGGCTCAAAATCTTCACATTTCAACGATCATTGATCAATCGTCAGTACCAAAATAACGATCACCAAACTCACCCAAACCTGGTATGACACGGTATTCTTCATTCAGAGAAGCATCAATCTCAGAGGTGACAATTTTCAAGGATGGGAACATTTTGCTAACACACTGAATTCCCTCAGGGGCCTGAAGTCAACATAACGCAGTATAAGTTGGTGTATATGGACATTGTAATAAAATGAGTAATTAATTTGCAAACAGCAAGGAAATGACTTACAGAGATGAGGTTTAGAAATATAATGTGGGATTCTGGTACACCTTTCTGTATGAGTAGTTCAATTGCTTGGTTAGCAGAATTCCCTAGAAAGGCAACAAGATAGATTTCTAATCATCAGCATGCAAGCATGGCTATTAAGCAATGAATGTACTGTACTCCACACTATTTATAAAATTATATGCACATCCACAAATATTCAATTACTCCATTGGACAGCTTAACAGCTCTGCATATGCATAAAAAAAGTCTATGATATAGAACAGTTAACAAGTACAGAACGCAGCAAGGAAAGATAGGAGGCAAATACACCAGTTAAGCATGAACCAAAAAAAAATAAAAATAAAAACATAAACTGCCAGACATTGGATGTAAGGCTCAAAAGAAATTCATTTAACGAGAGTAGGATGTGCAGGCAACACAAGGCGAAGCTGTATAAACGCATGAAGATGGAACAGAGCAAATGATCAAACTTTGTAAGCAGAATTGTTTTTCTTTCTTTAAAATTTATGAAATCTCCTTCTCCCCTTCCCTTCTCACATATACCATCTCCTATTCAATAAATAATCTTTTATCCAAAGTGAAAAGGAAATGGAAACAAGAATGACAAATAGTTTTAAGAAATGCACTTCTGTTGGCCTATTCTTACATGATGCAGAATTGGCAGATATCAAGTAAAGGAAAGGACATTAGATTTTTACGGGAATCAAACAAGTACCTGTAGCAAGAACCGGATCTAGAAGCAGGACATGCCGTTCAGATATATCCTTGGGAAGCTTCTCATATATAAGCTGCTTAAAGCGAGGTAGCAAATCTACTGTTAAAATTAATTATATCCAATTCTTAAAGAATAGAAAGAATGGCTCTAGTTCAAAAGCAAATTATTTCTTCTAGAAAATAAAACACAATTACCTGCTTGCCATTATCTCCATCGCGATGAATTAAAATTTTTCCAATTTTTATTCCTTTACAGCATGCGCGCAAGGCATTTTCCATGCTTTCACCACTATTACATAACAAACAAGAAAAGATCTTAGAATTATAAAAAGAAGTCACAATACTGCAAGACAAGTTTCCCATGTTGACGGGCTAATGAGAATCTGAGATTTTCCATGTTTACAGTATAAGATGGATACTCGGACACAAGGCATGTCTTGAATATACAAGACTCATTACTAGAAAACTAAAAAATGCCAAAATCAATACCTGAGCCAAAGCTCACCTTCGAACGATGGAAACCCCACACAATTTCTTGCAAAAGTCAACCCCAGTATATACCGATGCTGAAACAGAAGAATAACAATACTTCAGAGAAATTCCCCTTTTTTTCTGATGAATAACAAAGAAGTTTATTAAACAAAACACAAATTCAAGTAGTCAAGTACACATGTAATGTACAAGAGAAATGATAAAAATACTCTGAGAACTCTAGCTCACACAAAAACAGATCTCAGAAGTAAAAGTTTAAGCTGAGTCAAAGGAGTTTTAATTCCCTAGAATATCCTAGCATTAAGATCTCTCCAATACCCCACATCAAACAAAGGATAGCTTTCCACACCTCTAGCATTTGATGCTTCTTGTAACTGCCTCTTCAACAAGTCAACATCTCCTTCAGAGACTTAGGCCTCACCCATGGGACATGGTTCTCAAGTTTAAGCTCAGTCAAAGGAGTTTCAATTCCCTAGAACATCCTAGCTTTACGCTCTCTCCATTTACCCCACATCAAACAGAGCAGGAAGGCTTTCCACACCTCTAGCATTTGATGCTTCTTGTAACTGCCAACAAGTCAACATTTCTCTAGCAATGTTGCAATGCAAAAAGTGTGCCAGCACAGACATGGTTCTCAAGATTTTTTAGTTTAATATATTAACCATATATGTTAATCTATATTTAAGAATAGGTTTGCATGCAAAAGAATCATGGATTGTAAAATGGTCATGAAATGATAACTACATAATAAGTTTATGGACAGAAATAATTTACACTCTCCTGATTGTAAACAATGCTAAGAAAAATCAAATCTTTAATAAGTGCTTAAACAAGTTGGGACACAGGCAGATATGAGCGCTTGTCCTCAAGCAACCAACATGCTTTACTATTATGAGAATTATACAAAAATCATAGATTTAGGAATTTACTTCTTGTGTACTTGGGTTGTTCCCCCCATAGTGTCTTCTAATGAATCTACTAATTAAAAGAAGTTTACGGGTTAAAACAATTTGAGAAAATTGAACAACCAGTTAACACACCTGTTGGAGTAACTACTTGCTTCTCAGTGAATGGCAGATGGCCAAGGCCATGCTCCACAACCTGAAAAATAAAATCAACATTAAGCGGTTGCATTATGCATGTTATAAGACACAGGGTACTGAAACTCATGTCAATTATGAGCTTCAGCTAAGCCATGCAGCAGAAAGTACCAGACGAATAAGTCGATCTGAATAAAATACAAAGTCATGCTTCGATATTTCCCGGTCTCTAATCAGCGTATGCATACCCCTTATCTGCAACAAGGGTCACACATATGAGTAAACAATGACTGAATTGCATATCAGAGTGCAGGTGTATGGTAGAAATCCTACAAAATCTTAATATTCAACCATAGTTGTGTTATTGCCATTGCCTGTTATTTGTTTAAAATCGGTTGATGTCCACGACACAGTTGCTGGAGAGATTATCTAGTCCTCAGAGAATACCACATGGTATGCATAATAAAGTACGCCATTCTAAAACTAACAGGCATGGAATCAACCATAAGGCGTAATGATACTATAATATGAGGGTAAGGGATTGGTTATCCACTTTTTTCTGTTTTAGTGACAGTATGCCAAGTCAATCATTCACACCATCTGACCTCTATCTCTGGTAATTCTTTGCTAAAACTCAATTTTTTTTGCTTTTCCATTCAAATATTTATAAATTAAAAAATAAAAAAAATAAAAAATAAAAAAAAACCCTCCATTTGGTAATTACCTGGGGCAGGTCACATGCCGCATGGTGACTTGTTTGACTATTTATCTAACATACTTTTTTTTTTTAAAAGTAATTTATCTAACATATTTTCAATATGTTCAAACTACTAAACACCAAATTTAACCTCATCTAATGCCGCTTTTGTATCTATTCTACTTCACCAATCATTATTGACTATAATTTGAGGCTATGAACCATCAATGGAACAGGAATTGTATTGTGCTTAGAATAGAGAAGTCTAGGCAATGCCCATCAAACTTTCTTTTGTCCGTAATACAAAATATTTCTGAAGAGAAATTTCAAAGGTACAAAAACATAATAAGTTAATAACATAATCACACAAATGCATACCTGAAATGTCGACTGAATGACATACACATTGGGGTATGTTTTACAGAGGTCATGCTGACCAAGTTTAGTTCGGATATGTTGCACAATCAAATCAATGGCAACATGATTATCACCTCCCCGGGGAATAATCACATCAGCATACTTCTTTGATGGGAGAACAAAATCATCAAAAGCAGGTTTGACAAACTTTGCATACTGCACAATTAACATAATTCTTTCAATGTATCAATTATAATATTGTCATATGTTTAAATATAATAAATCTTCCGAAGCACAGGATCAAAATATCCCATAGTTCACAACCAAAAGTTACCAAAGTAGCAACATCAATGTAAATACATGTCAAAAGGACCAAAACCATACAGTGCTATGAGTAGAAGGTGGATTGAAATTAAAGCTAATGCAGCTTAATAAATGAGCTGCACCCTTGTAAGCAGCCTATCACCATATTGCGATAGTCAAGGTACTCCAAACTCAAGAAGAAAATGAAAATAGTCATGGATGTTGGATAATAGTGCATTGTGCTGATGTTGCTTTTGAATTGTGATAGGAAAATGCTTGTGCATCAATACAATTATGATTCAATAACACATCATTTAAATGAACTAAATAATGTTACATATCATGGAACTTGAAAGATATGCTTCTGCTAGTTATAACTTAGAAATCTCTAGGGAAATTTTGGGTAAAAGCCAACTACAAAGACAGATATCACCAAGGGACTTACCTGTTCAAGAACAGAGTTTATGTCCCTGCCCCTCTCAACTGTGTCACGTCTTATTCTACGAGCAAGCCTCACATCAGCATCTATGAAGCAATCATTCACCAAAAATAATATAGTGAGGAATTTGAGAAGGAGAGGGTGAGTAAAAGAGAAATGCAATTAACAATAAAAATTATAACCGGTCTCTATTAGTCTGTCAAATGTTCGGAAACATAGGATTTAAAATGAGTCAAGCTGAGGCTTAGTTTGGCTCATTTTCTTAATGAACAAGCAAGCCACCAAGGTTCTTCTAATGTGGAATCTACACTTATTTTTTCCTTGATATTACATTGCTCATTTGTTCTTCCCCAATGGGACTTTGAACCATAATCAAAGTTGCATATCCTCTATTTCATAAGAAGCAAGGGATAGTACCTTCCCAAAAATCTTCCCTCACTATATCCATGGTTTAGAGGTGCGTATGCTATGTATGGGTTCATATTGCCCAATGAGATGTATTATCAATTTCTCTATGAAATTTTATCTAATGACAATATAATAGCATAGGGTATAAAGCCAAATGATAAAATGTAGTCTTCATGGGGCTTCATTCTTTGCTTAGCCAATCACGTTGAATACAGTCTCAAAGTACTCATAAGCTTGACGAGCATCTAATGATTTGAGGTTGAACTTCAATTCTAGGCACAAGTCAAACACAATTTAACCCAAATCTTTAGGTGCCTTTCATCCAGACAATGTCAAGCCTTTAAGTGTTTGGCTTGGCACAACTTACTTAAAATCACACACGCACACAGAGGTAATGCAGACCCAGGCTTCTTGGTAATTTTTGGAAAACAACATCCAGATAACTTTCAACTCATATAACGAGGGACAACATGTGGGAGATCCTTAGAAATACCCAACTCATCCAGACCCTTATTGCCATTTTTAGATTGAAATGCATCATATAAAATAAATCATAGGCGCTGGCTTTTGAGTGTTAAAAATCAAAATGCTTCCCTTAATATAGTTAGTAAGAAAAACAATATTCTTGTCCACCCAAATGCCAAACACACCCCCAAGACTTGCAAATAGTGATCGACTTGTGACTGCATAGCTTGAACAAGCAACATATAAACTTCCCAATCAACTCTAGAATTCCCTAAATATCTCAACTGATTGGGAGAAAGAGAAACGTTAAGATCAAGAACTATACACAATTTTGATACATATACAAAAATATAGCGGGGAGATTGCAACAAGAAAGCCTCCCGTAAAAAAATTAGCTCTACTAATAAAATTGATAAATGACCATGACAGAATGCAAATGAAATGATGAAGATAATGATAGACAACCAGATGAAAGGAATCAAACCAGTATCAACAAAAATCTTCATATCCATCAGGTTGCGGACACGTTGGTCATGGAAAACCAGAATCCCCTCTAAAATAATAACATCAGAAGCATTTACCTGGCAAATAATTTTGATTAAGTTTTTTTGAAAAGCGACAAGAATAAATCTTGGCAGATCAAAAATGGATAAACTCAATTTAACTATAAATTGAGTTTTATCAAAACAATTTATCATTCTCTCAGAAAGTTAATAACAGTAAATCCTAAAACCTAATGTTTATTCAGCTCAGACCTATGTTGACTCTACAGTGTCCATAAACCAATTGAAGGGAAAAACCAATAAGAATTCAAAATGTTGTGAAGTCAGTACCTGCCGAAAACTATCCTTGCAGCGACGATGTATCTTAAAGTCATATATCGGAACCTGGTAACGTTGCCCATCTTTGAGATTTTGAATGCAATCCAGAAGCTGCTCAGTATCAAATGCATCTGCAATCAACAACCAAAACAAAAATCAACAAAACTTGTTCAAAATGATCTCGAAAAACCAAAACACTACCAAAAGCAAAATTACATCACAAATCATGCAAAGTTTTGCGTGACCACAAATAAGTTTACCAGGATGATCAAAGTTATATTCATTCACACGATTGGATTCTTCAGCAGTCAAACCTCGGTAAAACGAGTCCTATAACATTGCCATACCAAACAAACCACAATATTAGTCAATATCATACCAATAAGTCTATTGACACAAAACTTTCACAACTATTGACAAGGTCTATTGTTGATTGGTACACGCCGATGAGCTATAGCTCAATTAGCACTTCTTTCTATCATGATAATGGTGAGATTGTGAGTTCATAACCCACAAAGTGTGATTGGTACATAACAAAAGTGGTGTCCGTGGCAGGTGTAAGTGTCACTAAAGTTGCTCAAATTACAATTTTCCACCTCAACAAGTTGTACACAATAAAAGTGGTGTCAGTGATAGGCGCACTGTAACTAAAGTTGCTCCAATCACAATTTGCCAACAAAGTGTACATGATAAAAGTGTTGTCAGTGATAGGCGCATGTGTAACTAAAGTCGTTCCAATCACAATTTGCCACCTTAACAAGTTGTGTACCTAGCATTGCTTGTAACAAAATGGTTTCTATTTCAATAACAAGAGAGAAATTGCAACCTGATTGACGAGCACGACACGGTGATCATGGAGTTGCTGGATGATCATGTCACACACGGTGGTCTTACCCGAAGCCGTACCGCCCGAAACTCCTACTCAATTACCGAAACAATAATTAACAAATCTAAAACAACAAGCACAACGAATAAGTACAAAATAAAACCCTAAGAATATTGCTACGAACATAGATAAGCAGATGTGGATTTCATCCTTTAAAGCACTTTCTACTCCAATCTTCAAGATCTAAAGGAAAAATGAGAGCGAATTTTGGTTTTGAAAAGCAATATTGAGAAAGTGCGTAGTGCGATGTAGAAGCAAGCAAAAAAGTGAGAGTTGTAAAGGAAATTGTTTAATTCATAAAAATTGAAGAAATGGAGGTGAGTTTTTAGAGTTGAGAAGTGGAATTTACCGATGACGAAAGGCTGCTTGGGGGCGTTGGAGTCAGTTAGAGCCGATGAGGAGGAGGAGGAGGAGGAAGAGAAAGCGGAAGGGGGAACGGAGGAGCGGTGAGCGGCGGGGGAAGAAGTGGAAGAAGACGGAGGAGAAGAGCGGAGTCCGTCGAGACGGAGGCCGGAGAAGTGGGGCCCAGAAGCCGCCTCCATAACGTAGTCAATTGAAGTCGTTTCCTCTGGCATCGCTTCTCTTCTCTTCTTCACTATCTGATCTCTCTCTCTCTCTCTCTCTCTCGCTCTCTCACACACACTCTCTTTACTTCAGCGGAATTCAAATGAGAAGAGTACAACGCTGGAAGGAAATACTAAATACACTGCCTTCTTTTCATGGCACTTTTCACGCTTTTTTTTCAAGATTTTTCTTTCTTTTTTTCAAGATTTTTCAATACACGTGCTCGGATCCCTTTGGTTGGTTGATATTTATATGTAAATTGGTTATGCTACCCATTTCCATTAGTAATTTGGTAACACTTGGATAATAGGACTTTTAACATAACAGATTAATAATAGAAACTAGCCTCTGAGCACGCGCTCACGTGCGTGCTCAGAGGCTCTTCTATTTTTTGGGTAAGGGTTAATTTAGAGTATTTATTATAATTTGAAATTATCACATTTTTCAATCACAAAAAAAAAAAAAAAAAAAAACCTAGGGTTGTGATGAGTGTCATGTGTGGAGAAATTATTTTCCAATCACAATAATTTTTCATCACAAAAAAATCTAGGGGTGTGATTGGAAAATTAGGGCCTGTTTGGGTAAGGCTTTTTCATCACTCAATTTCCGTCACTCAATTTCCATCACTCATCACTCATCACTCATAACTCATAACTCATCACTCATCACTCATTTTTTCACACTCATTTGGCAACATCACTTTTATTTTCATCACTCAATTTTTTCACACTATTCATGGGTCCCACACCTGTCAGCCAGTACAGTGTTTTTTTTTTTTTTAGCACCCAACTCACCGAAGCTAATATATATATATATATATATATATAAAACAAACCGAACAGCCAACCCAGGAAAAAAAAAAAAAAAAAAACAACAACAACGCCAACCCAGAAAAAAAAAAAAAAAAAAAAAAAAACAACAACAACGAACCCAGGAAAAGGAAAAGAAAAAGAAAAAAAAAAAAAAAAAAAAAAAAAAAAAACTGAACGGCTAACCCAGGAAAAGAAAAAGAAAAAAAAAAAAAAAACAGCCAACGCCAACCCAGAAAAAAAAAAAAACTGAAAAAGGAAAAGAAAAAGAAAAAAAAAAAAAACAAACAAACAGCCAACGCCAACCCAGAAAAAAAAAAAAAAAAAAAAAAAAAAAAAGTCAAAAGGTGGTCAAAAGTTGCGGCTATGGGTCCCTCATGTGTGTTTATTTACGGAAATGCTATTGAGTTATGAGTTATGGAAACTGAAAACAGCCTTTTGTTGTTTTCAATTTCCATAACTCATAACTCAAAAATCAGAGAATTGAGTGATGGAAACAGAGTTATCGTTTGGCCAAACAACCTTTTTACTATGGGTCCCACCATTTTTGAGTTATGAGTTATGGAAACAGAGAATTGAGTTATCAAAAAACTCAATCCAAACAGCCCCTTATTTCTCCACATATAATACTCATCACACCCCTATATTTTTTTTTTGTGATTGAAAAATATTGTAATCCCAAATTATAATAAATAATCTAAATTAACACAGAGACAACTAAAATACATTATGGTAAAAATACATATCTAACTTTCTACAAAATAGGACCACTTTTCTGTTATTTATCAAAGTAAACTCACCTCACGTTCTCTCTCTCTCTCTCTCTCTTCCTTTTTTCTTTTATCAAGATTTATCCTTTTTTTCTTTTTAATCTTTTTTTTTTTCTTTTAACTTCACTTTCCTTACTCACTTTTTTTTTTCTTTTTTGGATGGGACTCACGTTTTCTTTTGTTAAAAAAAAAAAAAAAAAAACTCACATTTTCCTCTTTTTTTTTTTTTTTTTTTTTTTTTAAATCTCTTCTTTATTTTTAAAAAAAAAAAAAAAAAAAAAAAAAAAAAAAAACTCCTATTATAAAACCACTACTATAACTTCTCCATCTCCATATCCATATCCTTAAATTTAGGCACTAACATATCTAATTTTGAAAGAAAATAAAAAGTTAAATTTTAGGAAAATTTTAAAAATTAACGTGGGGTATTGGTGTGACCCTATCCTTATTTAAAAGTTTATCAAAAAAAAAAAAAAGATTACACATTTAAAAATTTCAGATTAAACTTTTTTTTTTTTTTTAAATCTCTCCTTCTATCCAAGAAACACTACCCAGCCACCCCTTTTTTTTTCAAATTTGATTTTAATCTTAAAATGTAGTGTTTTAATTGTAATAGTTAGCCACTTACTACACATCCATAACAAAAGTTAAAAAGAATTTAAATTTCAAAAATATCAACTATCCTTAAAAACATAACATTTTTTATAGAGTAGTAAATTAATAATTATAAAAAAAATATAAATTGAATTTCACATAGAATTATACAAATGATAAATATAATTTACGTTATAAAAGAAATTTTTTTACAACAAATTTTTACATTAAAAAAAAGTAGTGTAAATTACCACTTTAAGCAACTTAATTCCCTTAAAACCCAACACCGAATTGACCAATCCTGCAATGCCTCCATAAATTCCTTCATCTCAAACCTTGTAATTGTACCCAAATTGTTCACCAAATCTATAACCCAAAAACCAAAAAAAGTGTTAGCAATCTAAAATCACATTAAATATTAAGTTTGTGGACCAAAATAGAGAAGAATAATATATAAGTACCTGCACGCATAAATAGAGAGTCTTGTTGATTTTGTCTGTGAGGCTCTCAAATTGAATCTTATCCAATACCTACACACATAAATGCAAAACCAATCTGGATTCATCTTCTCCACAGGCTCCTTTTTAACGATTTCCATCAATTCATCTGTTTCAAAATGGCATTTATAATTGTCAGGTAAACATGTTAAACGATCACCATAATTCATGATGAAAAATATAGCTTTTGAGAAGAAGAAGAAATAACCGCTGCATGCCCAACAAACATGAATAGAACATATAATTGCAGTAGATACAAACCATTTTGACAGTTACGCTTCTTAGAGATCTTAGGAACAGCAGAGGACTCTGACATTGCAAATTTCTGTGCAGTCGATCAAGTTGAGCAAAAGTACTATCGTTTTGAGGGAAAAAAAAAATATTTGTATCAAATAAATAGCAGTTGTTATCCAAAAAAAAAATAGCAATTGGTTATAAAAAATCTAATGAGTAAGAGATACGTGCAAAATAAACCTATTAGCATTCCACCACTACTCTCATAATATTAGTGGGTGGTTATAATTTAGATTGTAAAATTATAGTATAGAAAATAAATTTAAAAATTAATAGAAAAGTAGTCCTATTGTTTAGGCAATATTTTAGTAGAAGTTAGAGTTGTATTTTTACCAGATTATCCTTTTTTTGTCTCTATTTAAATATAGGGGTGTAGGAGTATTTTTGAACTAACAAAATGAGGAATCCAAACAGGGGAAGCCTCTTAAATAATAGTATAGATGAAACGAAATCAAACATTTATGGTTCTGATAGTTAGATCTCAAATAAGTGTCGTCCAAACTCAGGGGGTTGGCCGAGTTGGTTGGGCTCTTAGTTTCAAGATGTTTGTACTGAGCTTGACTGTGTGTGCTTTCCAGTTTGAGTCCTGCTACCTGCACTTTGAAAAGAATTTCATAGACCAGCGCTTTACCTCTTTGTGGACCCACCTGGTACGAACAGTGATTAGTCTCTAGTTGAAAGTCTTGAAAATACACTATACGAAAAAAAAAAAAAAATGTCGTCCATTAAAACAAGTTACCCATATGTTTTTCAGTGTCGTCAATTAAGACAAGTTACCCATATAATGTCAAGTATCCATGTCACTAAATTGTTGAAGAAAAAAGACAACGTGATATACTACAAGAGGTGCTAGAACGTTGAGGAATCCCTTTAACCCGAAGAAGTAAGTGATAGTTTACTTTTGTAACAAGTTGAGGAATCCCTTTAACCCCAAGAAGTAAGTGATAATTTACTTTTGTTAACGAGTGCACTCATGCATTTGTTTAGAAAGATTTTTTTTTTGGATACAGTTTAGAAAGAATATAATGGGTTCTACTGCATTAGGAAATGATAAAAACAATTAACTACATTTTTTCTCTTTTCTTATAATTTTTTTTTCCTAAAATGGTTCACAAACAAATGCTCTTAGAACATTCATTAACTTTTTATATTAATTATAATAAAATAGCTAATTTTTTTGATACAAGATAGAATTCTACTCTAACCTAATTTAAGTGTATATGTGTGTGAAGCTCCCTCTTAGAGAATTGAACGTTGGCCCTTACACCCCACAAGCGTTTATACTTGTGGAGTGACCATCGCACCAAGGGTATGCAGTGGTAATAAAATAGTTAATTTTAACTATTTTAACTATTGTCCAATCATTAACTGATCCTTAATAAACAAGTAATTCTAGGTCCATAAATTATTCCGTAACTTTTTTGTCACAATTTTAATGTGATAAACTATAAATAATTAGCCATTACTTATACATGGACCTGCTATTTTATTTCCACTAATTACTCTCTGCCAAATTACAATTGTTACACAAAGTTGAGAAAATTATTTATTTATTTATTTTGGTTGGCTAGGTGGGTTGGCCAAGTGGTGGGACACTTGATCTTAAATTGCTTGTCCCAGGTTTGACTGGGTGTGCTCTCCAATTCGAGTCTAGGTTCCTGTATTTTGAAAAAACTCTAGGTCAATAATTTACTCCTTCAAGATTCATCTATTGTAAACAGTGATTAGCCTCTAGTGGTTGAAAGATTCGAGGATATAACGTGGAAAGAAAAAAATTTATAATCTTAGGACTTTTTGTTAATAAATTATTAGAGAGTAATTGACTTCATATAGTACTTATTAACTGCAAGAGGCACGTGTTGGATTTAATAAAGCAGGAAGCTATGCACCTCGATTTTCTCTTCTTGGGTGTGTCAAATTTGGACTACCTGGGAATAGAAAAAGATTTAACGGCCTGACGGAGTCACAGAGTGACAGCAAATTTCGAAGAACCAGCAGATTTGAGAACACTGCTGTACCATCAGGATCAAACCTTTATGGCAAGGAATATTCTTTTTTTTTCCCTAAAAAAATAAGAAATAAAAACACGTGAATCCAAGACATGTCATAATTTTTAACTTACAACATTTTTGTTTTTATATAATATAAAGAAGTGATATTCCAATCTTTTGGTGGTATAAATTCATTCCATTTTTAAGGCTCTTTTTCAAAATCTTGTGAACCAACAACATACTTGATAAAATTTGAGATTTTTGAATTTACGGCACATTATTCAAATCCATCATATTATCCGAATGTTACCCACAAAATAAATGAACAATTTGGTTCAATGGATCTTGAAAATCTAAATCAATTTTTTACCATAAAAGAAAGGAAATCTTAATCAATTCAATCTGTCTTTTTAAGTAGATAATCATGGAAAAAAATGTTTGAAACCAATAAATTGTCACATTTCTTGACACCGGTTGAGGCCATCCCAGTTTGGCGATTGCATCTTTCCTGCCTTGCAATACATCAATTGTACTAAAATTATGAATATTTTTTTGGACTCAAAACTATCAATATGAATTTTGATTTGATTTGATTGTAGATAAATGATTCAAGCCACGAGAAAAATCACCAAATGTGAAGCAGAATCCTCACTGGCAAGGTTGATTGATATACTACAAAAAAACCAGGCTAGGGTTAAAGCAACCCTGCCATTTTTATTCACCTCTTATTTCAAATATCATAATCAAACAAAGAATATACAAAGTGATGCCTTTGTTTTTCAACTCAAACTTCAATACTATCATACTGACTATGTTTTTAATCCCTTAAAAATATCAAACCAAACGGTACCAGGTGAATCTATATACCCAGCCTTCATATCCTTAAAACACATAGAGCAAAAAGGTGGCCAAGAATGCAACAACCATAACAAATGAAGCAAAAGATCGAGAAGCAGAAGCATCAGAAGTTGTGGGTGAAGATGAAGATGATGCTGGAGAAGAGGGTGCACTCCCTGTGACTGTCTTGATTTTTACTTTCATGCCTTGGCTGCAGTGGCCTAATGTGCCACAAGCAAAGTAACGCGTGCCAGCCTTGTTCAATTTGATAACATCAGTGCCACTGCTCTTGGAGTCTAGTGCAGTACCAAGGTCACAGTTCTTGTAGGCACTCTCACTAGCAAGTTCAACAACACTGTGCAACCCTGTTGTGTACTTGAAAACTGTCCAAAAAAGATAATTTATTTATACAAATGAAGTTAATAACAAAGCAAGGCTAAGTTCTTAACTAGCATGGTTAAGAATAAGAAACATACCAAGTTGGTCGCCAACTTTGAAGGTTTGGCCTGATGTCCATGAGTTGAAGTCTGTGGATTCATCCCAACCTTGGCTTCCTCCAACAACATGTTGGGTTGCCAAGGCTTCCTTTGTGATAAAAGCAACAAAAATCAACACCAAGAAAATTGTGTTCATGGTCGCCATTACTTCTTCCTTCTCTTTAGTCTTTACTCTCTCTTTTTTTTGGGGTCTGTTTGAGCAATCCAATTCCTACAACTATATATGTAGGAAATTTACCTGTAAACATCCAAAGTGTCTCTATCATTATATTATTAGTTATTACTCCTCTTTTTCTTGCAAAACTGGAACAACATTCAAAATATTGATGACACATGGTACCCCTATAAGCTATAACATCAAGAATCCTCCGATTTCTCATATTGCCACATGAAGCAATAAGTCTGTACAACCTAGCTCAGCAGGCATTCATGTAATTCTGGGACATAATAAGGGCATGATTTGTGAAGTGCAATATTTGTTCAATGTTTGAATTGCCGGCTAAGCAAAATGTTGGTGGTTAAAGGTCATGGAAGACTTGGAGTTGAAACAAAGCTATCGTGGTGATCATATTCACTTGAGGTTTAGTCTGGTAGCTCAAATTTTATATACACAAGTCATGTCGCATTGGATGCATTGGACAGCCTAGACAAATCATCATTATGACTTGGATTAGTTTTTGGCATATTATTCACTAACGTTGCTGATCAATTTTAAATTATAAACATATGGAGCCTCAATGCTTAGTCATCTTTTAAAAGGATGTCAACATTCAACGGTTGACCATCCCATTTTTAAACCTGGTGTAGTAAAACAATGCCCATGAACCTCTAACATTTTATATTAAATAAATGGAAATCTCAACGAAGAATTAACATTATTTATATGAGGCCACGAGTCTTTTTACTTTAGTGACTATTGTCTAACTTTTTCCGCGTGGAGAACTTGAATTCTAATCCCCCTCTCCTACTTCTTGTAAGGGCCGAACTACGTAGAGGCTTGGGGCCAACCCCTCCTAACAAACACTTTCCGGTAATTCAATATTAACCTTCAAAAAAATATATACAAATAGTCCCTCAAACTCTTTCATATTTGTTATTAGCCTATAACCTACACCGTGTGTGTGCACTATTTATAATTTTGGCGAAAACACCATTTTGGTTTCTATATTTTGGGGTTACAGTCAATTTGATCTTTATATTTTGGTAACAGTCAATTTAGTTCATGTTATTTTCAAATTGCAATCAATTTGGTCTCTACTGTTAATTTATTAATGAAAAATGTCTATGTAACAAACAGTGTGCACTGTTGACATACTTAAAGTTTATGTGACTTATAAAACAATATTAAAAATTACCAAATCAGCATTTTAATAATTAATAAAAAGCCATGTCGAAAAAAAAAAACTGATTTTTTTAGCGGAAAAAATAAAAATAAATTATGATTTTCTTTCATTTTCTTGCAATCCAAACACACAAATATCGAAGGTTTGCAAAAGACCCAAGAAGTGAAAGTGAATCAGAAATTTTCCCGACATGATTTGTTTTGGTTTGGAGATTGATTAGTCTGGATCTTGCTTGGAGGCTTTCAAAATGGGTTTATTAAGTGTTAATCTTTGTTGTTGTTCAATCTGCTTCTTCATTCTCTTTTTCTTGATCAGTTAGAGATTTCTCCCCTTCCCATTTCCGACAACTATAAAAAAAAAAAAAAGTAATGCAAAGACCCAACATGTATTCGCCTTTCTTACACTAATCTATTCCAAAACCCAACTTTCTTCAACAAACTGCCACTACAAAGACCACCTCATTTCCAAACCCATGTTGAAAGCTAAATCAAAACCCCATTCCAGAAATACAAAGTCACAAACAATCTCAACAGTGCACACATCAAAGGGAAATCAAAAGAGAGAGAATCGTGCTTAGGAGAGAGAAACCCCTGTGAGGGGAGAGAGAGTGAGCGCTAGCCATCCGTTTGTGGCTTGCGGTGGTCGCTGGCAACAGCCATGGGGTTTGGCTGTGTAAAGCTTGGCCATGGCTTAGGTTCCACGAAATCTGCTGCAGACTTCATCTCCTCCTCATATCTGAAAGTAAAGAACCCATATCCATTTGCATCCAAACGTTTCAGTGATGTATAAGCATATCAAAGGTTAAATTGGTTTGATTCATTCTGTTTAGTTGTTGGTAATCTAGATCCTTTGCATTTTTTTAGATCCAAACACAAACAAAGTTTGCGGGGTCTTTCTCAGATCTTGATGTGTTTAATATTGAGGTTTTTTTTTTTTTTTTTTTAATAATTCATTTTTAATTTTTCCGTTAAAAAAATCAGTTTAGAATTGTAGGTTTTGTTTTTTCTACGTGGCTTTTTATTAATTATAAAAATGTTGATTTGGTACTTTTTAATATTATTTTATATGCCATGTAAGCTTTATGTTTGCCAATAGTGTATATCGTTTGCCACGTAGGTATTTTTCATTAGTAAATTAATAGTAGAGACCAAATTGGGTGCAATTCGAAAATAACATAGACTAAATTGACTGCTACCAAAATGTAAGGAACAAATTAACTGTGACCCTAAAATATAGAAACCAAAATGATGTTTTCAGCTATCATTTTTTCACTAATATTTTGAATATATATATATATATATATATAAAAGTTTTTGTAGTTTCAACATAAAAATATTTACGTGAATATTTTAATGGAGGCCATTTGTAGTCATTTTGGAAATCTAGTCTTTTAAGTGGTGAAACCATATTTTACTATTTATTACAAAGAAAAATTTACTAAAATGATTTTTTTTTTTAAATTTGACATTTGAGGGAGAGGGGAATTAAACCCTAAGGGTATGTTTGATTGGAGTGAAAGTAGGGAGGATAGAAAATAGGAAGAGGAAAATAGGATGAAAAATAGCATTTTCCACCGTTTGGTTCAGGAGAGAAAACAAGAGAGACAGAAAATAGGGAGGAAAATAATCTCTCCGGGCCTACATTTTTTCATCCTCCCAATTTAGGAGGAAAATGGGGAGGAAAAGATGTTGATGATGTAATTTACACAAATACTTTCACTTTATTACACTCACCTACCCCTCTCACTTTCCCACTATTATATAAAAAGGACATAATAGTCAATTTATATAAACTACATTTTTCATCCTCCTCTTTTTCTCTCCAACCAAACAAAAAAATTTCCACCCCTCCAACCAAACGCACATGAGGGAAACCAAATCTTTTCTGTCTTCCCACTTTTCCATCCTTCCACTAATTTTCCATCCTTCCACTTTTCCACTCCTCCAACCAAATGGACCCTAAAAGTATGTTTGGTTGGGGTAAAAACAGGGAGGATGGAAAATAGGGAGAGGAAAATAGGGTGAAAAATGAAAATTTTCACTATTTGATTGAGAAAAGAAAACAAAAGAGACAAAAAATAGGGGAGAAAATTTTCCCTTCGGGCCCACATTTTTTTATCCTCCCAATTTGGGAGGAAAATGAGGAGGGAAAAGTTATGAAAAATGCACTTTACACAAATACCCTCAGTTTAAGTTGCATTTTTTTTTTCTTTCTTCTCTCTTCCCTGAGCAGCAACGTTGCCCCTTTAGTTTTTTTTGGGCGTTGCCAATAACATTACCTTTTTTTTTTTTTTCTTCTTTTGGGCAATCATGTTGCCAGTTGTAACTTTTTTTTCTTTTTTTTTTCTTGGGCATTAAGATTGCCTCTTTTTTTTTTCTTTTGATTTTTTAGGGCTTGGGTGTGATGGTTTATTTTTATTTTTACTGGATGTGATTTGTTTTGGAACTTTTTTATTTTTAGAAAAATTTTTGGGTGATTACTCTTTTTTGTATGGTTATTTGTCACTTTTTTTTTTAATAATTTGGCATCATTCTTTAACAAGGGTATATGACTAAGTTTATTCAAACTCATTTTTTCCATCCCTCTACTTTTCCACTCCTAACCAAACAAAAAGGAGAAAAAATAAAATCTTTTCTATCCTCTCACTTTTCCATCCTTCTACAATTTTTTATTCTCCCACTTTTCCATCCATCCAACCAAACGAACCCTAAGTATTTTTTTTTTAGAAAGACTAGGAGGTGACAATCAATTGAGTTATAAGGCTATTGGCTAAAATGATTTAGTACCAAGAGGCACTATAATAACTTAGTGTTAGGCATTGGTTTGAAGTTCATCCACTTCAACTAAATAGTATATATAATCAACATAAAATTATTTGACTATGATTGTGGAAAAAATTGATAGGGACTTTTATAGCCTACTTCAATTTAATTGATAAAAAGTCCAGTTTTGAACTTCTGATAATTTAATTATTATAATAATTGAAGAGAGAAAAATTTAAACATTGATTCTTCTTATTAAAGAGAGCATATAATGTCATTGAGTTATAAGACTCTTGACAAATTCAGTTAAACTAAGATGAGTTTAGAAAAGATTTAAAGGTGAAAACACTATTGTGATATAATATTGAAATATAATATTTTATACTTATATTCTCAATCTTTACTTAGGTCTCATATATATATATATATATATATATATATAAAGGTAAAATTTAGAGAAAGTTCAAATAAGTTATTAAACGTGAGTTATTTAGAGTTTAATTTTGTGTCACTTGTCTAATTTAACTTTTTAAATATTTGTGCAAATGAGTTATTAAACGTTAAATCCAAAGAGACCACAATAGTTACAATCACTTTGAATTAGCTTTTTTTAGACTGATGAAATGCACTGATTTCACAATCTATTTGAGAAAATATCTCACAAACCAATTTATGCTTCTTCACAAAAAAAAACCCTTTGTGGTTCAGGATTCTTAGCTTCACCAAAGCAATCGAATCTGACTCCATAACACAAATGGGAACCACAGATCTAGCAATAGCAAGGTAGACCAAGATTGACTCTCATTGAGCATGGGCCATACTGACTGGTGGAACTACCAGCAAAGCATAGAGACTCTTCGAGCACAGGACTAAGTGCTACACTGGTAATTGACATTCTCTATCCTATAGAATCAAATCCCCTTATATGTGTATCACCTAGAAGTTCCAAAGCCACTTATGCTTTAGTCGGAAAACCCAATAAATAGGGTAAATCAAAAAGAGCTCAGAAGGGCTCCTAAAACCCCCAAGAAGTAAAACCTTATACAAATGATACTATTTTCTTTTTCCTCATGAAGAGAACCAAATTAAAGCAATTAGTGAATTTAGGATTTTTGTCACACCAATTAGGGTTTATATTAGATTTATAACATCTAAGGTTCTTTGATGCCCGTTAAATCTAGGGCCTATGCACTCCTATTGTTGAGAATTGGCGTCAAAACTTAGAGAAAATCCAATTAGATTTTAATTGGATTCTCAATTTTGCGCCATGTGTCTCATTTAATTTTTAATTTTGTGCCAAGTAAATTATATATATATATATATATATATATATAAGTTCAAGCTACACTTGGTGTAACTCTAAGCAATGTTACACCACTCAATATTTCTTAATTAGATGTCAATTTTGACAAATCTACCGTTAGATTACATTATCTTCATATATTCTCCATGTTTGCAAAATTTTAAGGTGATCAAAGGTTAATAACTATTTCATCAATTAATTGTTTAAATTCTAGTTTTTGTAATTTAAAATAATGCATAAAAGATAAGTTTATGAATTGAATGGTAAATTACATTCGATTAACATGAAAATTGACATGCATGTTAAGAACACATAAAATACATAATTCAACGGTTGGATTTTGAAAATATGAATCCAATAATAAGTTATTGAGTGGTGTAACATTACTCAAAGTTACACCTGATGTAACTTAAACCCAACTCATATATATATATATATATATATATGTATTATGGACACAACGGAGAGTCGCCACCTAGTTTTTGCAATGGTCTAAGAACCATATATATAGCATCCTCTTGAGTAATGACCTTTTTAATGATCTTTCTACCAGAAATATAGGTTCGGAGTTTAGGTACGGTTTTGGAAAGGTGTTAGGCACCCAAAACCGTCCAATCCTAGGGTTGGATTCCTCTCATTGTGTCTTGTGTCTTAACTCTATTAAAGGCACACTCAATATTACATTCTAACTCACACACACACACACACACACACACAAACATACATCTAAGCAAACAACATAGCATCAATCATCCCAAAAGACCTAATCATTCACTTATCATGATATACCCTAACATACGTCTAGCATACATGTCATATCAACCTAGAATTCATCTAGCATGGTATAACATAAACCCTAGCATGTTACTATCAGACATATCATCCACCTAACATTCATCTAACACCATGTCATCATATCATATTCAAGGCAGAAACATAAGTAATAAACGAAACATGGCATCGTCAAGAGATCATTGAAAACATTAAGAACACAACATGCTTATTCATCATATCATGTTCATCAATCCTAAACAAGATTACAAACAAAATGCATGTACATGTGAATGCATTGACTTACCTTACTTACCTTGCTACATCTCAGCACCCATGGTATTAATATATGAACATGTGAATGCGTGTTCATGGGATTAAAACAAAGAAATGAAATATAAATCCTAATTTTAACATGTGAAAAGAAAACAAACAACAAGCATGTGAAACAGAAGCTCAAAACCATAAAATAAAAAAAGGATCTAAAATAGAAGCATTACATGTGAAATAAGAGACGAAATCAGAAAAACTAAAGTTAAGGTTTCTGGGTAGGATCATGCACGTGCATGAACGAGCCTACGTGTGCATAATCAAGCCTGCGTGAGCAAGCAAGATTATGTGCACATGGAATCCACCCCAGAAACCCTAGCAACAGACCAAACAGAGCAAGGCTTCAAAACGATAAATCTATCATCCTAACATGCTTTAAAACATAAAAGCTACATAAACCTAAACTACATAAACACATATAAACATAAAACAAGTGAAGAAACAAGATTAAAACATAAATTAAAGCAAGAAATAAAAAGAAAATCTTAGAACTTAATACCTTAAAACAAAAACTTTTCAAGCTTTATTTTTTACCATTCCCCTCAGTCAAATCTATTCACAATTAATAAGAAACGTGATTAATAATCTTAAACTCAAAGATCAAAGCTAGAAAATGCCCTAATTAAAAGAAAATTGACTTGAGGATGTTTTATAAAAAACTCTCTCTTTGATTTACTACTTCTAGTGAATCTTAGTGCTTTCCCTTAAGATTTCTGTATGTTTTGAAAAGGTACCATGTATGACTATTTATATTGTGAAAATGGGGGTTTAGAATGACTCCCAAACGATGTGGGATTCGTTCCAAACCTCAACATCAATGCAGAAAACTTTTTTTTTTTTTTTTTTAATGTTTTTGAAACCTTACATGCATTCGTAAGATTAGGCTTGTGTGCGCATGCCTAGGGCTTCCTTGGCTTTACTTTCCAAAAAGGTCTCATTCTTTATTTGGACAGCATCTTTGGGGGAAGATTTTTTACTTGTGATAATCTCATCGAGCGATGTAGATTTTTTTGCTTGTAAGTCCTTTGATATAGTGTTCCCACTAACTGTGATATTATACTTTTCCTTGTTCAATTTATTCTTAGGTTTTGGTCCTCGTTAGCTGTTTGAAGGCATTAGTTTTGGTGTGGTTGGCTTTCCTCGATCGATTTGGTTCTTGTCTATAGGAGCACGATTCCTTATTGTTGGCTTGCTGGTAATTATGAGTTTTAAAAAGTTAAAATAACATTGTAAAAAAAAAAAACTGCTGCTTCCATTTTGTGTATTTTCATCTCAGCATTACTTGCCATTTTTGTTCCAGTCCCTTTTTCTAACTGCCATCTACATGCACTTATTACTACTTTTAAGAACCTAAGATTGTCAATTTTGTCATTGGGCAGTCATATAATGTAAGAGCTGCCACCTTTAAAAAAGGTTGTTTGAATGTCAAAAAATATAAGATTATATTTGTATGGATGAGTTCTTCTACTCGTTATGTAACTTTTGCAATTGTAGGTGCATGTGAAAAAGTCTCTATGGAATATTTTTTTTGTGCTTGGCAACTTAAGGAGTGTTGATCTTGTTGGCAGTTTAAGTGATGGAGTATAGTTTGGCGATAAGCAATCTTTTCTTTCCCCCTTGTTTTCTTTATTCTCTCCTTCAATCATAGGGAGGGTATAAGTTTATTTTCCCTATTATTTTCTAATATTAGGCAACATATGCTTTTTTTTAGGATTTGGTTTCCTTGAGGATTATAAATTTTAGTCACTCAACAAGGGTTCGAAAGTTCCATTGAAATTCTTGTCCTGTTTTCTAGTTCGACTTTAGTCATTCTATTTTGGCAAGCTTATATCTAATTCGGATGTGGTAATACCTTTTATTAGTGTGGGTCGTGGGAAAGTAACTTTGATATTTCTTTATCCTGTAGTGATGAGCATGAGGAGTGCTTTCTGGAATTAACTTATCCCTCTGGATTTGCATCATAATTGTAATCTTGAATTGTAGTTGATTTGATTTTGTAGTCATTGAAAATGAGAAAATACTGTCAACGTCCTGCCTAATCCTTTGTTAGTCTGAAGGTTTTGCTATTTTGGACTCAAATTCACTAAACAACAATATTCTTCTTTATAGGCTGCCAATGTTTGTTTTATAAATTTGTGAGGGTCATGTTTGGTGTTGTTGATAACAATATGTCTACAGGAGGGGAAAATTGTGATTTGGACTTTAACATACCTGAGCAGGAGTTTGTGCTGTGTTGACTGCAACAATAAGCAATCTCCTCCCTTTTCACCAATTTTCCTTTTGCTTATTAGTCTTTTAAAACACTGTTTGCCCAAACATGATACTATTCAGTATTTTTGTTCAATTTATTTTATAGATTTTGGTGCTGGCTGTTTGTTGCAGCAAAGGTACACTACTCTACCTCGTACTTTGTATCTATCCATCTATATGAGTCTTTCATGATGTTTTTGCATACCCTTTTCTTAAATTTCACTGCTTTTTTGGATACATGGATTGCTTTTCCTGTTCTTTTCAATACCCATGTGCTGAATTGGATTATTTGTACGATTATATGTATATATGACTGAGAATTTGAAGCCTTTGCTTCATTTGAATTTTCGGGTTTTTTTTTTGTTTGTTTATATGTTTAGATATATTAAGATCTTATAGTTTGAGAATTTACGTTGTCTATGGGAAAACTCTGCCCTCAAATTTCCATGCCCAAATTTCTGGACAATTTTTTTTTATGGGATTTGTTTTAATGTACCACAATGTTGCTAACGATCAGATATCTAGAAAGGTATTTATTGTTAATGAAATTACAGTATATAATTCACGTCATATAAAAACTTGAGAGTTACATTTGTTATATTAATATAAATGGGGTTCAGCAATATATTTTTTGTTTTTGAAGGCAGGCAGGATATTGAGATAAGAACTGCAACATATGTAATGAATTATGACACTTAATCTTACACAAGTTTGCAAGTGATAGGCAATTTTTTTATATTAACACTCTATATTTTGTGTTTCCTTTGTTACGTTTTAATCACATTAAACATCTTTCCATAGGTTAGTAGGTTTTCTTTGGAAAAAGAATACATGTTGCAGACCCTGATTAGTCTAACAAGTGTCCATAAAAAGGTCATACTTAATGCACAAAGCTCCCACTTTTGTGATGTCTAGGAGTGGTGATTGGTAGGTAGCCTTATTCCCAATTTTGTTGGAGAGGCTGATTCCTGCATTCAAATCTGCATTTGTCACTTTTGGTGGAAGGCACTTACCATTGCACTAAGGCTTGAACCTAAAATTTTGGGACTAAGGCTTGGTTGTTGTTAGTAGTTCGTCTTTGGAAAAAAAATGGGAAGGATATGAAAGCTTCAAATTGTTGGAAGACTTCTTAACTTTGATGACAGGAAAGTTGCTGCATGTTTTCAGGAGTTGCTAAGTTCTCTCTACAATATGTCATGTTTGTGTGTTCATCACATTTACCTATGAAGCAACCTTTCCAGTTTTTATCTATTGGAAATCTCTACCATAGGTTCAATTCATTAAATAAGTCCTGGAAATTAAAAGAAAATAACTGGTCAGCTAGAGAGAGTGAATCCCATTGAAATTAAACCTATGTTAAAATCTTATACCATTTAAGGCTTAGCTTTTAGTGCCATCCCTGTTTTGAAGACTTTTGAGATTTCTTTTCCCTTGAAACTGGAAAACCCTTGGATGAACCTGAATTCTATTGGTTTTTGAGTGCCCTTATTGCATTCAAAAAGTCATTCATTTTTTCTTTTTATTAGTACATAATTACATATCTATTGGCTTGTTTAATTTCTTTGGAAATATATAGTTCTTTCATTCGTTGTTTTGCAACTTTTGCAATTCACATGTTAAAAATCCATTCTTTGTTTGTCTACAGGAACTAGGTTTTTTAAATTTTTTGTTTTTGTGCTTAAGAATTATAAATTTTTTGTCTTTTTTTAATTCTTTCTATTACTGTGCTTGTAAATTCTTTCTTAGGCTTTGGTTTCCTTGACAGCCATCATTTGTTGATCCCTAGTGATATTGCATATGCTTTATGGATCTAGTATTTAGAGCATTTGGGATTTAATGGGTGTTACCAAGAAGGGTAGTTGATCTCTTGTTCACTTGGAGGAATTAGTTCAGGGAGCACTTATCAAATATTTGTAACTTTTCCCGTTATGTTTGATGTGGCTATGGTGGAAGGACTAAGATAGTCGTACTTTTTAAGATTCAGAATAATTAAAGGTCTAGTTGGAATCATTGCTAATTTGAACTCATGTTTGATTGGTCTGCAGCGTCGGGTCTTACATGTAGTAACTCCCTTCTAGAAATTAATAAACTGAGAAACTATTACTTAGAATTCACTAGCCATCAATAAAACAATATATCATGTTTCCAGCCTATGATTCTTGTTGTGAAACAAAACTTGGTCAGCTTACAATAATCATGGACATTAATTCAAACTTTCCCCCGACTACTAATTAAAGGTTTAGCTTCAGAATTTGAATCATCTTTACTTTCTGGAGGATGATTCTGACAGAGTTCTGTAAATGTATAATTGGTAGGTGTAAAAAACAATCCACACAAACTTTTTGTTGAATTTTCAAGGACACAGAGGGATGAAAATGAGACTATGATGCTGTTGACTGTGAAGATTCCATGAAGATGCTGATGATGGAGGAAATGATTACGTTTTTGTCATGGCATTACCAGTTCAATTGCAAAAGTACTAAATTAGCAAAATTCCCAATATGTATTAGTTCAATCTATATGCTGCTTTAGCATAAAAAGTAGTTTGGAAGATGATTTTTATGTATCTTTTTCTATTTATTTATTATTAATTTCTAAAAGCTAGTTAATGACTTCATGCTAACTAAGACAATTACACTTTAAAAATATTTAGGTCAAAAAATCTCTTATTGGCATCAATGTTAAACATTCGTTTTTTCTAAATAAACATGTAATATTCATAGAAAGAAAAGACTTAGAAACAAACTAAACTCCAGGTTCAAAAAACGAAATTCACCACACACAAAAAAAGTGAAATCTTTAGTGGTGTGTTTTACCTGCCCATTCCAAATGGCTTCTGATCGATGGTTGGGCTGCAACGTCAACACTGACGTGTCAATGGGGCCAGGCTGCGCATGGTTAATCTGTCCAGCATTTGCAGCAGCCATACTGCACAAAAATGATAAGCAATTAGCACATACTAGACATTATTGAAAACAAAAACAAACACAATACGCAGCTTTAGAAGGAAATCTAGCTTCATTCTACTTTAACCACGACATCTACATGAATAGTATAAGTGTATAACTGTTGAAGAGCCTCCCCAGTTATGATAAGCAACTTAATAGATGCAAGTGAAAGTAACTTGCTAAAGAGCTAATTGCAGGCCTTATAGGATAGTGGTAATGAATCAGTTCAAAGTTATTATCTCTCTAAAGCAAGTAAAAAGACAACACAAAGTAAGAGTAACCTTTTTGGAAGAACATCAACCTTGTATCCGTGAACTTATCATAAGACATTGCAGAAAACCAATTTAATGGTCATACAGAGTTAATTAGTGAATTTAATGGTCAATTGCAATTGTCTTAAAAAGAAAAGAAAAAAAATGCAAACCAATTTCCTAATTTCACCATGGCCCCCCTCATACTATCAGCAAACAGAAAGGTTTTGATACTACAGAAATTCAGAAAGATGTGTGCTCCTTGGCCACCAATGTTTGTCCTAGTTTATTTTATTGATTGCATGTCATTATTTTGTAATACCAATATATTTCAGTTCAAAATCACAGATTTTTATAGCTGTGAAAGGAAGCAGACAGAAAGGGATCATCAAAAAGCTTTGATAATTGTATGTCTTATGAGTGTCTGATCTTTGTTTATGTAACAAACAATTATAAAGCATGTAATGTGATATGGTAACCTTATTTCAAATTTATTACCATATAATATGTTCCACAAAAAGAAAAACATACTGCATTAGTGTGCATGCAGGGGTTAGCTTGGGATACACATGGCCTTAGGTAAAGTTAAAGTCAGTTAATTTTGTAGTATTTAGGCCTGACACTAGGTCTGTAAAGTTCATCCTTAGTCTACCTAGTGGGTAAACAGCTAGGGTGGTTCAGTACAACCTGATGTTTGCAGCCTAAGTAACAGAGACTAATAAGTGAGCTAACAAGGGACACTGAAATTACAGAAATTCTTGTTTCTACCCAAAAAAAATATGTAAAAAAAGGAATATTCAATTGGAAGAGTTGTAGGTTTATAAAATCTGTCTTAGGAAGCATAATATTTCCATCAGCTGAATTATCCTACACCTTAGAGCATTTGTGGTAGTGGAGTTAAATCTACTAAATATACATAACCATTGGATACATTTTACAGGAGACAAGATTTAACACATATCTCAGATGAATCTGAAGCATGTGTGTTATCTGCAATCAAATACCATAATTCAACCCCTTCAAAGCTACACCACATGTCATGCCATTTTTTTGTCCTCCTTCATCACAATAATATACTCAAACAAAAAAAAAATAAAAAATACTGATGTTATCTAAAATGGGTCTTCGAAATTTGTCTTCAGAACATAAAATTCGAATCTAAAAAAGTAAGTGAGAAATAGCATACTTGAAAAATGGGAAGGAATTGAAGCAACAATCTGGGAATGAAGAAGAATGCTTCTTATACAAAAAAAAAAAAAAAAAATACAAACAAACAAAACGAACTGATTACATTGCAAGATGCATAAAGGGACTCACCTTTTGTTCTTCTATTTCCTTCAGATACCGCGTAGGTGAGCGAGAGAGTGACTGAGACTGGGTCGGTGAGGCTGAGAGGGTGAGTGGGTTGGGGCCGTCGTCGGCGACGGTGACGCTGAGAGAGTGAGAGGAGGAGAGGGTGAGTGAGAGTGTCGGTTTGCTGAGAGGGTAAGTGAGGCGTTTGACTGATGAGGGAGAGTGAGTGGGTGGGTGACTGAAAGAGAGTGACTGGGTTGGGGCCGGCGTCGTCAACGGTGACGCTGAGAGAGTGAGAGAAGGAGAGGGTGAGTGAGGGTGAGTGAGGGTGAGCGAGAGTGTCCGTCTGATGAGGGAGAGTGAGTGGGTGGGTGATTGAAAGAGAGAGCAAATTCAAAAATACCCTATTAGAAATCGACCTTCACACACTCGGTTTCCAGGTCATGCTCCACGTCAAGGGCACGTGACACCAACATGGAAATCGACTCTCTGATAGTCGATTTTTAGATGGCTGCCACCTGGCAATAACGCCACATCAGATGTCACGGACAACCAAAACCGACTCTGTGAGAGTCGATTTACAAGGCCCAAAATCGACTGTCATAAAGTCGAGATGTTACTAACCCAATTTCTTTCAAAACCGGACCTATTAACTAGATAGTTGGAAAATTAGGGCTATTTTCCAATTTCGTTCGTCTTTCTCAGATCTTGATGTGTTTAATATTGAGGTTTTTTTTTTTTTTTTTTTTAATAATTCATTTTTAATTTTTCCGTTAAAAAAATCAGTTTAGAATTGTAGGTTTTGTTTTTTCTACGTGGCTTTTTATTAATTATAAAAATGTTGATTTGGTACTTTTTAATATTATTTTATATGTCATGTAAGCTTTATGTTTGCCAATAGTGTATATCGTTTGCCACGTACGTATTTTTCATTGGTAAATTAATAGTAGAGACCAAATTGAGTGCAATTTGAAAATAATATAGACTAAATTGACTTCTACCAAAATATAGGGAACAAATTAATTGTGACCCTAAAATATAGAAACCAAAATGATGTTTTCAGCTATCATTTTTTCACTAATATTTTGGATATATATATATATATATATAAGTTTTTGTAGTTTCAACATAAAAATATTTACGTGAATATTTTAATGGAGGCCATTTGTAGTCATTTTGGAAATCTAGTCTTTTAAGTGGTGAAACCATATTTTACTATTTATTACAAAGAAAAATTTACTAAAATGATTTTTTTTTTTAAATTTGACATTTGAGGGAGAGGGGAATTAAACCCTAAGGGTATGTTTGATTGGAGTGAAAGTAGGGAGGATAGAAAATAGGAAGAGGAAAATAGGATGAAAAATAGCATTTTCCACGTTTGGTTCAGGAGAGAAAACAAGAGAGACAGAAAATAGGGAGGAAAATAATCTCTCCGGGCCTACATTTTTTCATCCTCCCAATTTGGGAGGAAAATGGGGAGGAAAAGATGTTGATGATGTAATTTACACAAATACCTTCACTTTATTACACTCACCTACCCCTCTCACTTTCCCACTATTATATAAAAAGGACATAATAGTCAATTTATATAAACTACATTTTTCATCCTCCCCTTTTTCTCTCCAACCAAACAAAAAAATTTCCACCCCTCCAACCAAACACACATGAGGGAAACCAAATCTTTTCTGTCTTCCCACTTTTCCATCCTTCCACTAATTTTCCATCCTTCCACTTTTCCACTCCTCCGACCAAACGGACCCTAAAAGTATGTTTGGTTGGGGTAAAAACAGGGAGGATGGAAAATAGGGAGAGGAAAATAGGGTGAAAAATGACAATTTTCACTATTTGATTGAGAAAAGAAAACAAAAGAGACAAAAAATAGGGGAGAAAATTTTCCCTTCGGGCCCACATTTTTTTATCCTCCCAATTTGGGAGGAAAATGAGAAGGGAAAAGTTATGAAAAATGCACTTTACACAAATACCCTCAGTTTAAGTTGCATTTTTTTTTTCTTTCTTCTCTCTTCCCTGAACAGCAACGTTGCCCCTTTAGTTTTTTTTGGGCGTTGCCAATAACATTACCTCTTTTTTTTTCTTCTTCTGGGCAATCATGTTGCCAGTTGTAACTTTTTTTTCTTTTTTTTTTCTTGGGCATTAAGATTGCCTCTTTTTTTTTTTCTTTTGATTTTTTAGGGCTTGGGTGTGATGGTTTATTTTTATTTTTACTGGATGTGATTTGTTTTGGAACTTTTTTATTTTTAGAAAAATTTTTGGGTGATTACTCTTTTTTGTGTGGTTATTTGTCACTTTTTTTTTTTAATAATTTGGCATCATTCTTTAACAAGGGTATATGACTAAGTTTATTCAAACTCATTTTTTCCATCCCTCTACTTTTCCACTCCTAACCAAACCAAAAGGAGAAAAAATAAAATCTTTTCTATCCTCTCACTTTTCCATCCTTCTACAATTTTTTATTCTCCCACTTTTCCATCCATCCAACCAAACGAACCCTAAGTATTTTTTTTTTTTAGAAAGACTAGGAGGTGACAATCAATTGAGTTATAAGGCTATTGGCTAAAATGATTTAGTACCAAGAGGCACTATAATAACTTAGTGTTAGGCATTGGTTTGAAGTTCATCCACTTCAACTAAATAGTATATATAATCAACATAAAATTATTTGACTATGATTGTGGAAAAAATTGATAGGGACTTTTATAGCCTACTTCAATTTAATTGATAAAAAGTCCAGTTTTGAACTTCTGATAATTTAATTATTATAATAATTGAAGAGAGAAAAATTTAAACATTGATTCTTCTTATTAAAGAGAGCATATAATGTCATTGAGTTATAAGACTCTTGAAAATTCAGTTAAACTAAGATGAGTTTAGAAAAGATTTAAAGGTGAAAACACTATTGTGATATAATATTGAAATATAATATTTTATACTTATATTCTCAATCTTTACTTAGGTCTCATATATATATATATATATATATATATAAAGGTAAAATTTAGAGAAAGTTCAAATAAGTTATTAAACGTGAGTTATTTAGAGTTTAATTTTGTGTCACTTGTCTAATTTAACTTTTTAAATATTTGTGCAAATGAGTTATTAAACGTTAAATCCAAAGAGACCACAATAGTTACAATCACTTTGAATTAGCTTTTTTTAGACTGATGAAATGCACTGATTTCACAATCTATTTGAGAAAATATCTCACAAACCAATTTATGCTTCTTCACAAAAAAAAAAAAAAAAACCCTTTGTGGTTCAGGATTCTTAGCTTCACCAAAGCAATCGAATCTGACTCCATAACACAAATGGGAACCACAGATCTAGCAATAGCAAGGTAGACCAAGATTGACTCTCATTGAGCATGGGCCATACTGACTGGTGGAACTACCAGCGAAGCATAGAGACTCTTCGAGCACAGGACTAAGTGCTACACTGGTAATTGACATTCTCTATCCTATAGAATCAAATCCCCTTATATGTGTATCACCTAGAAGTTCCAAAGCCACTTATGCTTTAGTCGGAAAACCCAATAAATAGGGCAAATCAAAAAGAGCTCAGAAGGGCTCCTAAAACCCCCAAGAAGTAAAACCTTATACAAATGATACTATTTTCTTTTTCCTCATGAAGAGAACCAAATTAAAGCAATTAGTGAATTTAGGATTTTTGTCACACCAATTAGGGTTTCTATTAGATTTATAACATCTAAGGTTCTTTGATGCCCGTTAAATCTAGGGCCTATGCACTCCTATTGTTGAGAATTGGCGCCAAAACTTAGAGAAAATCCAATTAGATTTTAATTGGATTCTCAATTTTGCGCCATGTGTCCCATTTAATTTTTAATTTTGTGCCAAGTAAATTATATATATATATATATATATATATAGGTTCAAGCTACACTTGGTGTAACTCTAAACAATGTTACACCACTCAATATTTCTTAATTAGATGTCAATTTTGACAAATCTACCGTTAGATTACATTATCTTCATATATTCTCCATATTTGCAAAATTTTAAGGTGATCAAAGGTTAATAACTATTTCATCAATTAATTGTTTAAATTCTAGTTTTTGTAATTTAAAATAATGCATAAAAGATAAGTTTATGAATTGAATGGTAAATTACATTCGATTAACATGAAAATTGACATGCATGTTAAGAACATATAAAATACATAATTCAACGGTTGGATTTTGAAAAAATGAATCCAATAATAAGTTATTGAGTGGTGTAACATTACTCAAAGTTACACCTGATGTAACTTAAACCCAACTCATATATATATATATATATATATATATATATGTATTATGGACACAATGGAGAGTCGCCACCTAGTTTTTGCAATGGTCTAAGAATCATATATATAGCATCCTCTTGAGTAATGACCTTTTTAATGATCTTTCTACCAGAAATATAGGTTCGGAGTTTAGGTACGGTTTTGGAAAGGTGTTAGGCACCCAAAACCGCACAATCCTAGGGTTGGATTCCTCTCATTGTGTCTTGTGTCTTAACTCTATTAAAGGCACACTCAATATTACATTCTAACTCACACACACAAGCATACATCTAAGCAAACAACATAGCATCAATCATCCCAAAAGACCTAATCATTCACTTATCATGATATACCCTAACATACGTCTAGCATACATGTCATATCAACCTAGAATTCATCTAGCATGGTATAACATAAACCCTAGCATGTTACTATCAGACATATCATCCACCTAACATTCATCTAACACCATGTCATCATATCATATTCAAGGCAGAAACATAAGTAATAAACGAAACATGGCATCGTCAAGAGATCATTGAAAACATTAAGAACACAACATGCTTGTTCATCATATCATGTTCATCAATCCTAAACAAGATTACAAACAAAATGCATGTACATGTGAATGCATGACTTACCTTACTTACCTTGCTACATCTCAGCACCCATGGTATTAATATATGAACATGTGAATGCGTGTTCATGGGATTAAAACAAAGAAATGAAATATAAATCCTAATTTTAACATGTGAAAAGAAAACAAACAACAAGCATGTGAAACAGAAGCTCAAAACCATAAAATAAAAAAGGATCTAAAATAGAAGCATTACATGTGAAATAAGAGACGAAATCAGAAAAACTAAAGTTAAGGTTTCTGGGTAGGATCATGCACGTGCATGAACGAGCCTACGTGTGCATAATCAAGCCTGCATGAGCAAGCAAGATTATGTGCACATGGAATCCACCCCAGAAACCCTAGCAACAGACCAAACAGAGCAAGGCTTCAAAACGATAAATCTATCATCCTAACATGCTTTAAAACATAAAAGCTACATAAACCTAAACTACATAAACACATATAAACATAAAACAAGTGAAGAAACAAGATTAAAACATAAATTAAAGCAAGAAATAAAAAGAAAATCTTAGAACTTAATACCTTAAAACAAAAACTTTTCAAGCTTTATTTTTTACCATTCCCCTCAGTCAAATCTATTCACAATTAATAAGAAACGTGATTAATAATCTTAAACTCAAAGATCAAAGCTAGAAAATGCCCTAATTAAAAGAAAATTGACTTGAGGATGTTTTGTAAAAAACTCTCTCTTTGATTTACTACTTCTAGTGAATCTTAGTGTTTTCCCTTAAGATTTCTGTATGTTTTGAAAAGGTATCATGTATGACTATTTATATTGTGAAAATGGGGGTTTGGAATGACTCCCAAACGATGTGGGATTCGTTCCAAACCTCAACATCAATGCAGAAAACTTTTTTTTTTTTTTTTAATGTTTTTGAAACATTACATGCATTCGTAAGATTAGGCTTGCGTGCGCATGCCTAGGGCTTCCTTGGCTTTACTTTCCAAAAATATATTTATTTGCTCATTAAAAGTTACATTTTTCATTTTTAAATTTCTCAAGTCAATTTTAGCATCATGGGGGAATGGGGGCTTGAGTTGTAAAGGGTGCAAAATGTGGTGTTTACACACACATGTATATATATATTAATAGACAAAATTTAGAGAAAATCCAATTAGATATTAATTGGATTCTCAACTTTGCGCCACATGTCCCATTTAATTTTTAATTTTGTGTAAAGTGAATTATTGAGTGTAAAAATCTAAGAGTCTAATTTCAATTAGATTCTAAATTAGATTTCAATTGGAGTCCAATTTTCGGTTACGTGTCCATCTAAGTTTTTAATTTATGTGGCAAGTGAATTATTGGGTGTAAAAATCATAAAGTCTAAAATAAATTAAATTCTAAATCATATATATATATATATATAATGAGAAACCATTACAAATTTTAGAAATGTATGGTTTAAAAAAAGTGTAAACTAAAGCAATGTATAATTTGAACTGTATAATTGTAATTATTTTTAATTATACTCGTGCATATGCATGGAGTTACACACTAGTTTGAATAATGAACTCATACTTGCATTAGCAATACAGATTAAAATTAAAATTTGATTTTCCTTAGCTTCAAATGTTATTTAGGGTCAACAAGTAAACTTTATTTTTTGTATGGTCACTATAGCAAATTGTATTTTCAGTGACGAAAAAATTCGTCACTAAAAGTCCAATTTTTCGTCGCCAAGAACCTTTAGCGACAAAATCTACTAATTAGTGACGAAACTCATTTCGTCGCTAAAACCCCGCCACTAAAAGTCCTGGCGACAAAAAATTTCATCACTAAAAGTCCAATCTGTTTAAAAAAAAAAAAAAAAAAACTTTTAGCGACGAAAACGTTTTGTTGCTAAATGTTTTCCTCGCTAAAAACACTATTTAGTGACAAATAATTTCGTCACTAAAACTATGTTCGGGTATATATAGTGACGAAAAAGTTCGTCACCAAAACTATTTTTAAGAAAATCTAAGCACATATAGAGACGAAAATTTTTGTTACTAAAACCATTTCTTACAAAATTTTGCTACATTTAGCGATGAATTTTTCCGTCACAAATATAGTAACAAAAAATTGTTTTAGTGACGAAATATTTCGTTGCTAAAACTAATTTTCTGTTTTTATTTTTTTCATGGCTTTGATATTAACCTGTAACCTGTCATTATATTATTAAAACCTCACATTTGAATAATACATTTATTTCAACAACACATCTATAAAAAAAAAATCCATACATTCCATAAGTAAAAAATAAAACAAGTATCAAATTCAAACTCCTTCCATACAATAATTGTTTGCAACACATACAATAACTCAAGATGTTTTATAACAATACAAAAAATGTAGTATAATATAATTAGAACTAACGGAAGATGTCCTCATATGTCTTTAAGTAATGCCAAAAGTAAATCCTCTAAAAGCCACCAATAAGAAATCTGTACAAATATAAAAACAATACTACATTAAAATCGTAAAGAAAAAACATTAACTATGTTATAAGAAACATTTCTAACAATGCATTAAGAGTAGCCACACCAATGAATTAAAATCACAACTCCTAATGTATAAGTTGTAGAAAGCAAATATAGATTTTCAAGTGTAATATAATACAATTAGTTTCAAATAATGCATAAAAAAAAGTAGTTACACCATGTAATGTGGGTCAATTGCTAAAATAAAGTACTAACCAAAAAGTGTTTTTACTTGAAGTTAAACCACCCCCATAGGTAAGAGCGTCATCATAACCCTTACTCCTCAAAATGTTAAGAATATTCTTTTAAACCTCTTCTTGCTTAGCTTGTGCCTCTTGGTTCCTAACTCTTGCCTCTTTAAGTTAAATAATCTTATTTTTTAGCCATTGGAAATACTCCGCCCAGGAATTAGATGAGGCGGTAGTTACTAGAGGAGAGGAAGGTCTCATGCCAAGTCCTTTTACAATACCAGACTTCTTCTTAAAAACCAAGTTTGAGATCTCCTCTTGTGTAAGGGGAATTGCATTAGGATCTTGACAATGTTCCTCTTACACTTTGAGAATATTTTCCTATCATTTGAAAGAGAGAAAGAAACAAACAATCACAACATTAATACTACATATGTTATAGCTTTACAAACATGATAGGGATGGAATGATACACATATATATGTCGCTTCATCTTCATGATGTATCCTTATATTTGTATTTGGATTGAAATGAACTTCTTTGAAGATTTTTACCAATTCAGGAACTTGACCGTCATTATTATTTGTTTGATTAATTAACATTCAAGTGTTAGATAGATATACTTAATTAATCACAACCTGTAATATACTAAGGTTTAAGAAAATGAAAAAAACACGCACCTCCTCATCAACCCTAACAGCAAGTGCCTTTGTCTTGCATCTATGTTTGCCTGAAATTTTCTTCCTATTTTCAGAGTTCTTTCTTGATTTTTTCTAATAAACAACATTCAAGATATTTATTAGATCATGAATAAAATAGTATACATTTACTTCATCTAAGTATTAATGTAATCAGTTAACAACATAATATAATAAACATTGGATAATAATAATATACGCATAATTAAGCATGTTCTATGTAATTATAAGTTGTGCTAGTTAATGCGCCGGTAGTCTGTGCCTCCGCATTAGAATAACTTTGGGCGAGAGGATTTGCTTCAGGAGGGGTTTCCGTAGATTGGACTATCGGGACAGATGCCTCACCTCGTGAGCGTGTAAGTCGTCTTGGTGCCATCTGTAACTAACAAACATACATATAATGGAACAACAAAGTCATTACAAGTAGTGGAACAATAAATTTATTATCATCTATTGTACCCTATGAAACATCTATTATACCTTATGGATTATAGAATTAGATGACTCATCATCATTATTATCTTCACCAATAGGTGGTAGATAATCATCATCTACCACAACACTAGTTCTACTTCTTTTTCCTTTTGCACAATTGGATTGAGCAGAATCATTTAGAGAAGTTGAAATGTGCTTCAATCCCAAAGCATTAATTCTCTATTGGTTTTGCCTTATTCTATCTGATCTTGCCATCTCATACCTCGATATATTATGAGTGTATTTGGCCTTTTTAGGCATTTTTTGAAACTATGTATTGACATGAAAGATAAGTACAATTGTTACTAACTTAATATCATAGTCCACACCATTATCCATAATAACCAATTCACAAGTCTAAAATTTAAACATAATTGCTACTAACTCAATACAACAAATGACCACATCAATATCCATATCAAGTTCAAGATAAGTACAAAACATCTCAATAACAATTACTACTAACTTTACATATCATAATCTACACCATTATCCATATCAAACAATTCACAAGTGCTAAATTTAAACACAATTACTACTAACTCAACACAACAAATGACCACATCAATATCCATATCAAGTTCAAGATAAGTACAAAACAATTGCTACTTAGACAAGTATAAAACTTTAAGATAAGCACACAACATTTAAGACAATTGTTATGAACTCTACATATCATAATCCATATCAAGATCAAAATCAGGCATGTCATGCTTTTCATTTTGATTAGTATCTCTTGAAGTTCCACCTTCAAGAACAACCTCAGTTTCAACATCACCTATACAATAGTCAATAATATTGTCCTCAACATTGATAGAGACAACATCAACAATCGCTTCTTGTTGGAATGCATCACTATCTTCTGTATTATTATTGGATTCTTCACCCCCCGACTTCCGGGACATCAAACACTCCCCTATATTGGATGAATTGTACAAATTTTCAAGGTTCATCCAATTTGGTATCTTGAAGGTAAAAAACTTGTCTCGCTTGACTAGAAAGTATAAAAGGGTCATTTTCATACCACCGACTTGTAACATCAATACTTATGTAGTATGCATCAGTTCTTATCATTCTTCTTCGACCATTGGTACCAGTATTGTACCATTCACACTGGAACAAAACAACTTTATGGCGAAACACATACTCCAATTCCCAAATTTTGAACATATGACCATAGAAGTCGTGCATTTCTCCCTTATGGTCGCCTTTGGTACATACACCACTGTTTTGGGTTACACGACAATTGTCTAGGTCCCTTATATGGAACTTTACACCATTGACCATACAAACTATGTACTCCTTCACATGTGGCTTAGGACCATTTGCTAATGACCATAACTGTTTAGTAACTTTTGGTGACTCAGTAACTTTCAATCTATTCATCTATAATGACATACAACAAGTGATATTAATTAGTGATAAGCAATGACGAAATTATTTATATTTTTAATTTTTATTAGTGTGTGATTAAATTTCAAATGTCTTACACGTTCTTTGAATCACTTGGGAAACTCTTGTCGTTGGATTTGAGTTATGGCTTCTCTAGTAGGATTTTGCAATGTGCTTTTGTGTTCACTGTTAAAAATAAAGTAATTTATTTTCAGCTAAGCATTGCAAATAATATTCAAAACTTGATCATGCAATACATGCATATGAAATCACATACTTTAAATAAGACTCTAGCTCAGAACTATTGTACAACAAGTACCAATGAGCAGTATCAAGTAATGCACGAGACAAGTTGACATCATTCCTCCTACCACCTGTAGGTCGGGCAGTCTGTGAAAAAACTATCAATCCTTCGCTAGATTCACCAAAATCTTTATTTCTTTCTCTTTGATTATGCACAGTTTCGATCCCATCAATATTCAAAGACCAGTTGTTAATACATTCTTTGAGAATGTAAGCCTCTACAATCGAACATTTTGGTCGAGCTCGGTTGGAAACATATCTTTTCAATTTTCCAAGGTACCTACGAGGAAAAAATACGTACATTATGTAATTTTATACCACATGGAAAAGATGCAATTGATGGATGTATCAAAAGATCTAATTACCTTTCAATTGGGTACATCTACCGATATTGTACCGGGCCTCCTAGAATTGCTTCTGGAGGCAAGTGAACAGCAAGGTGGACCATAATATCAAAGAATACTGAAGGAAAGAACCTCTCAATCTTACATAGTATAAGAACTATACGTTCTTCTAGTTTCTCCAATTCACTCCATTTTAGGGTCCTTGAGCATAAGTCTTGGAAGAAACTGCCCAACTCAAACAATACAATACTAATGTCTTTATGTACAAACCCTCGTAACCCAATTGGAGGAATTCGTTGTAGTAGCACATGACAGTTGTGGCTTTTCAAACCAGATAATCCACCACTTTTTGCATTCACTGTCCTTGGTATGTTGGCTACATAGCCATCCGGATACTTGACTGATTTCAAAAAGTCATAGAAACCATTCATTTCATTTGGGCTTAATGAAAAGAAAGCCCGAGGCTTGTCATATGATCCATCAGGACGTTGTTTCAAATGCAACATGTGCCTAAAGTTCATATTTTGCAAGTCTATCCGTGCCTTGTCAGTATCCTTGTTTCTCCCTTCAATGCCCAACAAAATACCGTAAGTACTCTCACTAATGTTCTTCTCCACATGCATGACATCAATGTTGTGCTTAAGCTTTTTATTTTTCTAGTATGGAAGCTTGTACAAAATACTTACCTTTGACCAATTTGACTCTCCAATGAGTTGTCTCTTCTTGTTACTTGGATGCTTTTCTAAAATTATATTTGTCATTATATCTAGCTGCTCTTGTATCTTTCCCACTTGTAACTCTAAAGATATCTTCTATTTCTCCGATAAACCATTATGTAACTGACTATATCTCCAACGATGTTCCATAGGCAAATAAGCTTGATGGTTAATTAATCCAATTTTACTTTTTCAAAGCTTCTGAATATGGTTCATCGTTGCAAGTGTAACAAGAATGATAATCCTTTGTCCTCCACCCAAACACGTTACCAAATCCAGGATAGTCATGTATTGTCCACAACAAAGTTGCACGCATCTGAAAATACTTTTTACTATAAGTATCAAAAGTTTCTACACTTTCTTCCTACAACTCCTTCAACTCGTCAACTAATGGTTTCAAGTAAATATCAATCTCATTTTCCAATTGATGGAGACCAGAAATAAGTAAGGACAACATAAAATATGGTTCCTTTATAACCAACTAAGACGGTAGGTTATAGGGGATAAGTATGACAGGTCACATACTATAGTTGTTGTTCATATTCCTAAAAGGGTTAAATCCATCTGTAGCCAACCCTAGCCTTATATTGCGAGGTTTGAGGGCAAAATCAGGATGTTTGAAATCAAACTCCTTCCACTTCTCATTATCAGCCGGATGCCTCATTATCCCATTGTCCACACGTTTGTCTATATACCATCTCATGTCCTTAGCTCTTTGACCTGACATGTACAATCTCCTCAGTTTCGGTGTCAACGGGAAGTAATGCAAAACCTTATGAAGAATCTTCTTACCTTGAGCACGTGTATCCTTGTACCTAAGCGCCTCACACACCGAACATTTATCAAGGTTTTTATCTTCCTTCCAAAATAGCGCACAATTATTTTTGCATGCATCTATATGCTTGTATGTCATGCTCAAGTCACGTAATATCTTCTTTGCTTCATAAGTTGACCTTGGAACCAAGTTACCTTTCAGTAAAATCTTTGTCAGCAATTCTAGCATCATATCAAGTCCCTTATTACTCAAGTTGGTCATTACCTTTATATTCAACATCTTTATAAGAAACTTCAAGATACTATAATTATTGCAACCCGGATACAACTTACGCTTTGTATCTTCCTCAAGTTTGTTAAAATTACACACTTCCTCATCTTCGGTTGCATTTCTTGGTTCCCCTCTAATTCGGTCACCTACTAAGGCATCGATACCATTCATATGATCACCATCCGACATTTCATTATCATGAATGTTCTCATTTAATACACGAGGTTCTCCATGATTATACCAATTAATGTAAGATTGCATAATCCTACGATGAAGCAAATGGATATGCACAGTATGAGGAGATTGCTGATAGCAATTCATACAGTGAATACATGGGCACAAAATATTACCACTTAAGTCCACAACCGCTCTTACAAAATTAATAAATGTATTGACCCCTTCAATATATGGATGACTTAATCTGCCATCGGGTGTCTTACCCATTGTCATCTAACTTTTATCCATGTTTGACTACAATTGCAATGTGAATGCTACTTTAGTAAAATAAGGACAACTCATACATAATATATTCTAATATCTAATTCATGAATGCACAACTCATGTTATCTCATTCATGAATGCATAAGTCTATATTAATACTTAAACAAATATACATTGCATACTCAAACACTCCTAATATGAATTTAAACCACCTTATAATACCATGCAAGCCACCCGCTTGCTCCAACACAACAACCCACCGCAAAACCAATCACAAACATCACAAGTACAATGCTTACAAGTATTGAAATCGAATAAAGTAATACTTATCACATCTAATTAACAAGTTTCATTCACATTTGCAAGAAATTAAAAACACTCCCAATGTGAATTTAAACCACCTTATAACACCATGCAAGCCACCCGCTTGCTTCAACGTAACAACCCATCATAAAATCAATCACAAATATCACAAATATAGAGTGTTTACAAGTATTGAAATCAATTAAAGTACTATTCATCACATCTAATCAACAAGGTCCATTCATATTTGTAAGAAATTAAAAACACTCTCAATATGAATTTAAACCACCTTATAACACCATGCAAGCCACCCGTTTGCTCCAACATAACAACCCACTGCAAAACCAATCACAAATATCACAAGCACAATGCTTACAAGTATTGAAATTAAATAAAGTAATACTCATCACATCTAATTAACAAGTTTCATTCACATTTGTAAGAAATTAAAAACACTCCCAATATGAATTTAAACCACCTTATAACACCATGCAAACCACCTGCTTGCTCAAACACAACAACCCATCACAAAACTAATCACAAACATCACAAATATAGAGTTTTATATGTATTTGAATAGATTTTACTTACTATGATCAAGCTAAGCGTACAAGTCTGATTTGTTGGCTAAGCTTTGGTCTTTGACTTTCACAGATCTAAGCCTCTTTCTATTCCCCCACAGCAACCCAAACAATCACTAACCTTGTCATCACATTCAACCAAAAACCATTAAATTTCTAATAATACTCAAATTGATAAATAAAAAACATAATTTTGTATCTATTAAACGTGCATTAATCTTAAATTATAAATATATGGGATTGAGTCAATCACACAGTTCTATAGAAAAGTGCTTCTATGAAGTAAACCAACAAGACCACATGGCCTCTTCCAGACTGAAATGGCTCGAACCCATGAATGAGACATACCCAAATGTTTTGGTTATTCTAATAGCCACCCACTATTCATAGAAATACACACATATACAGTTCCCACTCCTTACTACCAAAGCCACCAAATACTCCAACTACAACATACATAATGATTATTAAAATGAGTATAGCATAAAAAGCATGGGCACAGCAATGTTTAAGACTAAACCAAAAAATCCCAACTTCTAAAAATCCAATATAATGAAACAAAATTCTAAATATATTACACAAATTTTACTAAAAACATCTGCCATATTTAATACATTTTTTTTTTTTTATAAATATTAAATCTATATAATAAATTTTCATGATTTTTATGTACTATAGATGAAGATGACTAAAGAAATTTTGCAATAGAATATAGAAAGGGCTTAGGAGAATTTTTTTACTGGAATCTTAAAGAATGACAAAGCCATCAACATGAATTTATTGTTTTTTTTCTCTTTGAAAATTAAATTAAAAAGCAAAAGAGAAGTCAAGGAGCTTACTCAAAGAGTTCGAATGGGGATCTAACCAAAGAGGCTGCCGGAATTGTCACGCCGTACCCAGAACCGTCGTGAGAATGGGTGTGAGTTTCGAAGTCGACGACGGTGACGACTTCAAAACTGTAGCGAATGGGTTCGTAACGATTGGGTTTGGGTTCGGAACCATCGTGAATGGTTATCGACATCAATTACTGGAGTCATTGTGAATGGTTTTTAATGATTAGGTTTGGGTTCATAATGATTGGGTTTGGGTTTAGGTTCGGAACCATCGCGAATGGTTATCGGCGACGGTTTGGGTTCTTATTGGCAATAGTTGTCTCTGATCGGCGTCGCTTGGTTTCTTTTTGGATCGGGGTGGGTTGGGTTCTTTTGGCATTTGTGTTATTTGGGAGTCAAATAGGGTAGTGTTCATCAAAAAGAAATAAAACAGGTCATGGGTATTTATAGTGGTCTTTAGTGATGAATTGGTCCGTCGCTATTGCTTCCTCTTCGTCGCAAAAGGTAGTAGGCTTTTATGTTTTTAGCGACGAAGGTCAATTTCGTCACTAAAGAACCCAAATTTTGTAAAGATTTTTAGAGACAAAATTCATATTTTGTTACTATAGTATACTTTTAGTGTCGAATTGTGATTTCGTCGCTAAAAACATGGAAGTGCAAAACTATTATTATTTTTAGTGACGACTATTTTCCGTCGCTAATTCTTCCTTATAGTGACGAAAGGATTTTCGTTACTAATGCTATCCACAGCAATACCTACAGTGACAAAATATTTCGTCACTAAAAATTTCAACTTTTAACAACGAAATATTTCGTCGCTATAGATTAATTAAGCTCGCGCCAAAGTTTCCCTCCACTGGCGCCCATTTTTCAGATCACAATAGCGACGAAATTTATTTTTTGTCGCTAAATGTTATAATTTTTTTCATTATTAGTGACAAAATTCATATTTCGTCGCTAAAGCTGTATTTTTAGCGACGAAAAATATTTCCTCACTAATGCTAAAATACATTTTGTTGTAGTGGGTACTAAATTAAAGGGTTGTAGTAAGAGTAATGGTAAGATAGATAGGGAATAATGGGGAGAAAAGAGGCATAAAGGAAGAAGAAAAAATAGAGGAGTTATGACGATAAGGTGGGAAATATTAGCAAAATTAATTGCTAGGCTTCCATGATTGTATATTGTATAGAGAGCCTGGTATGACCCCTTCACTCTTGAAATTCTAATTCCATCCTTAGTTTTAAGGCGAAAATGCACTTTTAGTCCCTACATTTTGGGCTTATTCTCATTTTGGTCCCTAAATTGATTTTGCGCCTACTTCAGTCCTTGAAAACAGAAAATCACATCTATTTTAGTCTTTATCGTCAACTCACTAACAAAAATATCCTACATGGCAAACGGAGTGCAAATATAGCATGTTAGATGTTGACATGGCTAATAAATTAATATTAAAAAATGCCACATCAACATCTAATTTTAAAAAATTAATTTATCAATTTTAACAAAATTAAAAAACATAAAAAATTGAAAACATAAAAATACATAAATTCAAATTTGAAAAAGAATACAAAAAGAACTTGAACCCAGATCATACAAAAACTCAAGAACACAAAACTACAAACTATAAAACAATAATTAATTTTTTTTTTAAAATCCTAAATCATTTCTTTTAAAAAGCAATAGGAATCTGACATTTCACACCCTTATCTTTTTAATTCTTTTTCTTTTTTCTTTTTCTTTATATTCTTCGAATTCTTTTATTTGTACCCATCTCACACGTTCAGGTGTACTTTGAGGGGCGCGACTTCTGTCCAGTGCACTAAACACACTACGATCATGACATGTATCTACTTTTGGACACACATTGTGATCGCAATGGGTCCAATGTCACAAGACACTAAACGAAAGCCGCACCCTACTTTGAGAAGCTTCAAAGAAGATTTTGTTGTCTTATACAAAGGCATCTTTCCTCTTGAAATCTATTAGTTTGCACTTTGGAAAGCTTTTCCACATAGACAAACGGCAACACCTGCAGAGAGTCCTTAAGATATGCATGCTTGGAATCTAACATTCTACAATGGAAAGCATTTTCCATGAAAACGTTTTCACTAAACTCTCTCTAATCTCAAATTCTCTCTCTCTTCACCATAGCTCCCTGGCTGGAGCTCACAAGCTCAGCCTTCTTCTCCACCACACGCCACCGCCATCGTGGTAGTGGCCTCCACCTTTAGAGATCCATAGTGATAGATGGGTTGATCGGTTTGATTTGGTTTTGGTTTGATTTGCATTTGATGGGTTGGTGCATTTGATGGGTTTGATTTGGTTTTGTTGATAGATGGGTTGATTGGTTTGATTTGGTTTTGGTTTGATATGCATTTGATGGGTTGATCCATTTAATGGGTTTGATTTGGTTTTGGTTTCATATGCATTGATGGGTTGATCCGTTTGATGGGTTTGATTTAGTTTTGGTTTCATATGGGTTTGATGGATTGATCGGTTTTGATTTTTTTTTTTCACATGGGTTTGATCGGTTTAATCTCAAATTGTTGGCTTCTGTTTTGGTTTTGGTTTCACATTTTGATGGGTTTGTTGGGTATCAAGAACATGAACAGTCATGTTCTTTCCAAAACATGAAGAACACAAAGAACATGTTCTTCCAAAATGTAAATGAAAAGAAAAAGAAAATAAATAAATTATTTTATTTTATTTTTTTTAAAATCATAATTTCGAATTTTGTTTAATTGTTTTTTTTTTTCGACGTAGTTTTTTTTAAAAAAAAAAAAAATTAAAATGTTGATGTGGCATTTTTTAAAATGCCAACTAAAATTTTTAATATTATTTTATTAGCCACATCAGCATCTAACATGCCATATATGCACTTTGTTTGCCAAGTAGGATTTTTCTATTGTAGGTTAACAACAGGGACTAAAATGGATGTGATTTTCCGTTTTTAGGGACTAAGATAGGCGTGAAATCAATTTAAGGACTAAAATGAGAATAAGTCCAAAATATAAGGGCCAAAAGTGCATTTTTGCCTAATTTTAAAAGGGAAAATAAAGTAACTTTTTAAGTCTAATGTGCATGCTCAAATCCTGAGTCTTCCCTAGATAAATCAAATCTATTTAGATTATCAGATGGAGTCACTGGAAATTTTCCAAGATGTCAATTCACTTCAATATCTTCCAAATTTGTATTGGAATGTCCATGCTTTGGGCATGAAAAGCAGTCTACAAGTTAGAAAATAATGGTTTCTTGTTTGTATTAAGGATGAGTATCTTATAGATTCATTCTATAATCTTGTTGACAATCTTCATTCTTGTTCTTAGTTATTTTCAATCAAACAGAAAGTGCATATTTAGGAAAGTATATCTTTCACACTTACTTTATCTTATCCTCAAATTTTAGAAAAGCATATAAAATATTCAAAATTGTAAGTCCAATCATGGACGGAGGTATTATTGGACTTTAGTAAGGGGAGGCTTGGGGGAGGGGGGGGGGGGGGATGCCCCTAATTTTTTTAATAAAAAATACTATTATATATATAAATACTAATTTTAACAATTTTGTTCAATAAAATTCCACTTTGTCCCCCTTAACAATATCATTGATTCTTTTAAGAGTAATTCTACATTCACAAACTTTTTTTACAAACTAATGAGTTAGCAAATTTTTACTAGTTTGCATTTAGGCTCATCACTTACATTATTATTTTTTACTTATGAATAACTACTACTCACTACATCAGTAATTTATAAAAAAAAAAAGTTTGTAATTCTAACATTTTCATCTTTTTAAAGACCATAAAAAATTTACAGATCTAAAATATAAAACAAAATATTTAAGCCCAACAAATTTAGCCCAACAACAAAAACTACAAATAACAAATTTAAAAGACATTAAACCCAATCAACCAATTATATGTAAAATAAATTGTCCAGCCCTTTAATAAATTATAAACTAAATAATTTTGTCCTTAGTTTGAATGCACTAAAGACACCAAAAATTAAATTTAAATTTAAAATAAAAAACTTCATTGGCCATGCAACAGTAGAGCAGAGCCGAAGGCCGAAACCGCCACAATTAGAAGCAGAGTCACTTCCCTTTATTACTAGCTAGGTAATTTACCTAGTAATAAATATAAACTAGATAATTAATGTTGATCACACAACCGAGGCCTCCATCAAGGATCATTAGTGTTGGCGCTTAAAAAATTGAACCACTTTACTGTAAACGACGTCCTTGGCATTCACTCCCATGATGAAATCTGCGTGAGCATAATCCTTGATGAACTGAACTGAGAGTTTGTCTACATCATGGGACTTTAAATCATCAAGTAAATGTTCAACATCTAGGACATCAGAGAGTGCATCTTGGCCACCATAGCTAAGGAACATAGGAAGGTCATGGGGAATGTTGGAGAGGTTATAAATTGGTGGCACGGCTTCCCCATAATGCATCAAATTATAGTCAAGCCTCCCATAGTTGTATTTTGCCACAACACCATCTCTAACAGCTGCAAATTTATAGTTCAAAATCTTCCTCAGTGAGTTATTCATAAGTAAATATCAATGACTTTTCTGGCAGTTTGTAACAAAGACTACCCAAAAAGAATTATTCGTGGTGAAGTACTAAGAAATAACATTAGTAAAGTGACATACAATTTCCAGTTCCACACTTCCACTGTATAAAATGACATCAAAAATAGTATATACAAACTCATTCTTCGTGTAATATTGCACCTTAAGCCTTTTGATCACATGAATTTTCATACCCCAAAATAGTAAAAAGTCATATACAGTCTCAATGAAAAGAAAAAAAAGTTTAAAATGCGCGTCACAAGAATCAGCGTAAAAAGTTATCAAGTTTAGAAACAAACTTACTTTGAGAAAGGTGCACCATGTTCATGATTGATGTTGGCTGAGGTTCATTCATCAGGAAGAGATCAACGGTTGAGGAATTAAGGCAGCAATTTTTCCCTTGATTGAACACAAAGTTGGTACCATTGCATGAGTTAGTTCCTTCAAAAATATTTTCTATGTATAAAATCCATTGTACTATTGAAGCTACCGATCAATGCAGAGACTAATACCAGCTATTGCGGTTAGTAAGTCGGAGCAGTCAACCCCGGGATTATCACATAGAAACTTGAGAAAGTCACCCCCAGCTTCCCTATATAAAAGGATTTGCAGATCAAAACCCATCAATTTAGAACATTTTAATTCTATAATATGAAGTAACTTCTATATCTTCAGTAACTCTTGGGACTCTTACGCTTTGGGATTGAACTCTGCTAGACCAAATAGCCTGCCGATCTGTTGTCAAAATCAAGCATTTCTGTCATGTTCATGCTGTTTATTCTTGTTTAATAAATTAACATTATGTAGGGCATCATTGATGACCTTACCTCACCAACAAAGGATCTGGCAGCAACATCGCCAAGTACAGTTTTCATGTGGCTCAAATAAGCAATAGGACTCAACAATGCTGCGGATTTCAGCTGGTTCACTAGTTTACCTTCCGAGAAGGATGCCAAAGCTGTTAAAGTTCCCTACCAAAGATTGCCCAGGTGTCCAAATTTTAATAGAATACAATGGACGGTTTTTTCTAGTTATTCCAAACTTTTGAATATCACATTACTAGTACTCTCTCATTTTCAACAGAAAGTTTGGACAAATTTATTAGTATATGGCTAAAGTCATTAATGCTAGACGTCCACATAATTAAGATAACAAAATGATTCATAGCATTACAAAGGCTTTTTTGCAAATCCAAGAATAATGAATATGTCTTAGACTCAAAGTGTAACATATGTAGCTTTGAAGGGGTGCATAATATGATGATGATGCTCACCAGGGAATGGCCCACGTAATCAATCTTCTGCCCTGTTTGGCCATACACATAGTCAAAAAGAGCAGGTAGCTCAAAGGAAACCAATTCATCCCATGACCAATTCCAGAAAGCCTGTCATATTTACAATATTGACAAACCATCAGTAACACACAATAAAGAAGATGAGGGGAATTAAGAAAAGGAAAATTATAAAAATTATAAAAATTAAATCCACATGAACCACATGAATCGATGAGTTCAAATGGTCTACAATCAAATATCTTTTATAAAAGATATACTAAATTACCCACGTAACATTTAAAAAAAAAAAATTACCCACTTACCAACTCAATTCTCAATTTTTTTTAAAATTTTTTTTTTATATAAAATGTAACAACCCAATAAGTATATAGTATATATGATTTAATTAGGTGTGACCACAAGCTAGGCTTGTTTTCACTTTTTTGTCCTGCTCAATGGTGACCCTAGAGTTCAACAAAATTCAAACCCAATTCTAGTTTTAACTGTTACAAAATTAAGTGATTTTTTTTTGCCGAAAATAAGCCAATTTTTTCAAGAAAAAAAAATGTTACCTCCAAAAACCTACATATGTCCTAAGATTTGATTCCTTTAGACCTCCAAATAGGTACAATTAATGACACACTCATTAGTGTTCCTAGATCCTTTCCTTTTTTTATCGTGCTCTATGATGAACCTATATCCAAACCCAAAATCTAACAAAAGAAATTCAACCACCGCACTCAGACTTTCAGAGCCGCTATCAAAAAAAAAAAAAAAAAGACTTTCAGAGCCTTTTCTTTTTTTCTATTTTGTTTTCCTTTTCTTCTGATCAGCAGCAAGTGGGAAGCAGCCAGAACTTTTCATGGTCGAAAATCAAGGAAATTGAATCCTTATAAAACAGTGATCATCTAAATTATATCATGTTATATATTCAGTTATTGGAAGATTTTATCACTTGAATTATTTGATTTTTGAAAAAAAAAAAATTCTTTCCTTTTCTTTTAATTAAAGAATTTTTTTTAATAAACTTTTATCAAAGTTGAATCCTTTATACAAGTAGGATATTAATTAGGATTTGACCAATATATCTTTCTACTTAAAACTAGTACTATCACACTTTCCCTTTGCATCAAACTCATCTTAAAATTTCTTATTCGCAATCTTTTGCCACGACAAATAAAATGAGAAACTCTATGAATACCCAAAAAAAAAAAAAAGAATTGACAAAAAATGTGGCAAATTATTAATAATAAATAAAAGAAAAAAAAATTAAATAGTGGATTCAAAAATTTAGTAATAGTTTGTCAATTGTTATGAAACAATATTGTGATTTTTATTTTTATTTTTTTTTATATGAAACATTTCTCTAAACAAAAACAAGAAACCACTATTATCTCATATATATATATATATATATATATGCAGCATAAAATAGTTTTATGAAGTAATTAAATTGATGAGTAGTAAAGGGAAAGAGGAACAGAACCGGTTGGCTAGGGTCCAAGGAGACATGTCGTCGGCTTAATCTGGTCCCTCTGGTGTTAGAAATCCACACATCAAACTCGTTATTAGCTAAAATTAATGGTAGATTTTGCTCCGGAGAATTCAGAAGCCATGTCAATCCATCCTGCATAAAAAAAAAAAAAAAAAAAAAAAAAAAAAATCCAATCAAACATGCACCACGTAACTATATCGTTGAAATTCACGAACAACAAAACAAAATTGCCTTCCCATCAAAAAACAAACAAACAAACAAAATTGCCTGCCCATATCTCAGTTTATGTGAGACTCTGCATGTTGTGGCTCAAGTAAAAAGAACACGTAATACTGTAATAGTTCACGCAAGTTAAGAAGCTATGTAGAGATATCTTCAACTCTGGTCTAGTCAGATGGAATGGAATTATGCGTGAAACGGTGCATGATTTTGCGGACAGTTAGATTTTAGCAGACAGTGGGGCACCTTCAACATTTCTGCATAGATTAAGTCTAGTATTACAACTAGTTTTACAATTTTGTCACAACTTTGTAGTGTAGCGACTTGTGAGTGGTGAAATAAGGAACTCATATGGATCTAATATTTTATTTCCACCGCTTACAACTCGTCATATAAACAAATTGTGGCAAAAATTATAAAATTGTTATGTTAGTAAACATACTCTTCTACGTAACCTTCCTTTTGTCACGGTGGCGATAAAACTTCAAATGGATTATTGGAACAATCAACTGGTATTAATAAAAAAAAAAAAAACTAGTATTAAAAACAGACCCATATCGCCTTGGTAATGTAAACGTGACTTTTGTTGTAAATACCTTTTAGCCACACACACAAAAAAGAGTGATTAAAATGGGATATGTCCACATTTGAAGAGATATTGACATATATTAGTGGTATGTTGGTTGACTTAAGAATTAGCACGATTGAGGGTTCAAACCTGATGGAATCTTCTCTAGTTGGATTAATCGGTTAATCCAATCATCCAACTTATAAGTTCAAATTTGTAATTATACAAAAGTTTTATTTATTTATTTATTTATCTCTTATTCTCCACTGAATTTATCATTATAAAAGAATTTTTCTATTAATGGATTAATTTATATATAGTTTAGATTTTATATTATAAATCTAAAACTATATTTAATTTTAAATGATGTGATACTATATTTTTTTTGCATACCATTAAATACTTTTAAGAAACTTAACAAAATGGACTATCTGTTTCATATATGACGTTTTGTTGCAAAGGTAGAATAAATTATGTATCCAACCATATCTCTGGGCAAATTCGTTTTCACCTTTGTGCACAAACATTCATCTTTCTTGTGAGCAAATTTACCTTTACAATGTGGTGACCAATGACCAACCTCACATTTTAATGTTTACTTTGTAAGAGTCTGATATGACTTCACATATCATTAACGTACATGCGTAACCTAACTCATTTTTTCTTTAAGTAGATGCGTAAATCATGCACTCCCTTTTAAAAGACACTTTTGTTCAAGGCTTTTCTTTTAGCTAACTTGGACCTCATCATATGCTTATAAAAGAAACCAAACATTCAAAGCGGAATCATTCCAAAGTTTTTACTTTGACAAATTAAAGCAGATAGACTAAATGTAGAGTACTCCATAATGTGCAAACTGACGCGGATTTGACCCTTTTTTGTGTCAAGACTCAAGACCATGGTGTCGGGTTTCACACCAAAAATGGCATAGTTTCCTGGGGAAGACTAGACTAGACTAGACTCTTCCTCTTATGTCTTATTAGTCCTCACTCCTCAAAACAGAACTAGAAAAAACCCCACCTTATTAATTTTACATGCATGAAACGCTGTCAAAAAATAACTAAATATGTATATATATATATATATATATATATATATATATCATTCACTTACGACAGTAACCCCATGTTGTATTAAGACTGGTTGCTTCTTAGTCCCAGCAGTACCCCCAACACGACCTTCTGGGATCCTTTGCACACTGAGTATATACCCATCTTTGGTTGTCACCTGAAAATTAAATTTACATGCACACATTAATTCACATCTATACTTATGTTTGATTAAAAGCCAAACTATAATATATGTAATAGTTATGCATGAGAAATTTACTTCATGCTCCTCGCATTTGTAGCCATGTACAGTCACTGAAGATGCGCATAGACCATTCTCTGGTGAAGCTACAGCACCCTTGTTTAGGCTAAAGGAACCACGAATTGAGCTATGTGCTTGATGAGGCTGAACTGCCAAGACAAGGACATAGAAGCTCCAAGCAGCCAAACCCAACAAGCCAGGGACACCCATATTGTTGGTTTTGTGTGATAAGTTTGAGAATGGACCTTCCCTTTATATAAGAGTAAAAAAGAAAGAATATTACAAGTACGTGGGAAAACAAACTGGTTTTCTTTCTTTCTTTCTTTCTGGCTAACTGACCAAAAAAATAAAATACGTTCTTTCCACTGGGAAAGGAATGGGTTGGCGTGGCCGTGTGGGTCCCAATTGGGGTCCTTCTTGAAAATTGCTAACTAAGCAAATGGATATGGAGGAATCATGACTCTCAACAGTCTATTATATAGCTTCAAATTTCTGAAACTAGAAACAGATTGCGAGGATATATAGGGGCTGTTTGGTAATGTGAGGTGAAGAAGTATGTGAAAATACGTGTAATATTATTTAAAAACTAAAAATTTGTTTAAACACATATGCCAAACGGTCCCATTGGAACTAGTCCTATGAAAAGCAAATTTGAGGGAAAGCAAATATAGGCATAAAAAACAACTAGCCTCATCACACACGCTTCGCGCATGTAATGAGACTTATTTTTTTAGCAAAAATAAAATAAAATAAAAAACTCTGTGTTTTTATTTTATATATATTTTTATTTTGAAATTCTAATTTATAAGTGGATAAAACAATTTGGAAATTAACAGCAAAGCGGTTCTATTTTTTAGGCAATGTTTTAGTGAGAGTTAGAGTTGCATTTTTACCGAATTGTCCATTAGTTTTTGTCTCTACTTAAACATAGATGTGTAGAGGTATTTTTGAACTAAAAAATGAGGAATCCAAATTTTTAGGCAATATTTTAGTGGGAGTTAGAGTTGCATTTTTACTGAATTATTCATTAGTTTTGTCTCTACTTAAACATAGGGGTGTAGGGGTATTTTTGAACTAAAAGCGAGGAATCCAAACAAGGGAAGCTCCTTAAATAATAGTATAGATATATCGTGTGTATATATATATGTGTGGTATATTTATTGAGATTTACTTAAATTTGAGGCTATAGTTTCAAATCCATATCATATTAACTTTATATAAGATGTATGTGATGCATATCTTGTTTATTTATGCCATAATTAATTTACAGGGGGTGCTTATTTTGGATTAGGATCATTTAGAGTTCGGATAATTGTATTGCTGAATTCCTAAAATCTTATTCTCTTATCCATTTATTTATTTTTTGATAAAATTATCCATTTACTTTAAAATAAATGCATTGTATTTTGACACATTATTCTATACTTCTTATAAGAGGATTCTTCTGTTTGGACTGGACTTTTATGTGATTCATAAATACCCCCCTAAATTAACCTTACGTTTAATAGAGAAAAAACTTAAGGACAATTCAGTAAAAATATATCTCTAACTCTACTTAAAATGCCTACAAAATAAGAAACTTTCCTACTAATCCATGTTTTCAAAAAAAACTTATCCAAAATTTTAAATAAATAAATAAAATTATGACACTAGACCACAAAAAAAAAAAAAAAACCTCACCAAAATAGTAATAGTAGAAGCTTTTTAAAATGTTAATAACACATTAAAATTTGATCCATTCATTTCACAATGAATGAATAGGATTTTCAAAACTCTTTGTAGAGTCACCCTAAAAACTCTAAATGATCTTAATCCATTTGGCGGGATAAACAAGTAATTTTTTTTATTAATCTTGTATATTCCATTTTCCTTTCTATAAATAAAAAAAGTTTTGATAAGTAATTTAATTCAAATTCTATTTCAAGTTAGATAAATTAAGGTGGATTAGATCTGCTAATGAAATGTGGATGATCTGGATCCCTGCAAGTAACCTCTAAGAAATTGTACCGACAAGACTGTCGCTTTTTCTACAATGGATAGTGTTTAAGAATAGCTTGATATTCGACTTTTTGACATAATCTTTGCATGTTCTTACGAAGAACCAAGACCAATTTTGGTTCCTAACTGAGTCCAACACTAAAAATGACAATATGAAGATATGATTCATGTAAATGCATGAGCCTCAAGTTGCAAATTTGTTTTCTTTTTTAAGTGGCTAGGTACTTTAATTTAGATGAAATATATAACTACTCTTATCTTAGGTTATAAAGGGTAAAAGATTTCGTAGTGGAATTGTGAGCAATAAGGGGATAGATTAAACTTGGGGATTGATTTGAGAACTACTAATTAACCTTATAATTGAGGCGGATGCCCAGATATAGGCAGCTAGATATCACTCGTAATGGAAGCAACTAATGATTTTCATTCTTTTAGTGCTATGGTTTCAAATTGCAATTTGAACACTTGTAACCTTGTCCACTCTCATAGAAAAAGAGTGCAGACCTTTTGGAAAAAAAAGGCCATGATTTGAATAGATTTGTGTTATTTGTATTGACCCAGCTCATTTTCTTGTAGGTCAATTATTGAAAATAGTTGCCAGACGTATACCCCAAACAATTTTGTGAAAGTTAACTTAAATATGCATGATTTCAAGTAATATTTTCACCCAAAGTAAAAAGATCGGGTAAGATTGAAGTAGGTTGAAAATAGATCCAAATGTTGATAAAATATTAGTTCTTGGAAAATCTAATTTTAAACCCAATGTGTTCTAAAAGTTCTTATACCATTTTAAAAAAAATCTTATTTTAGGCCCCAAGCACTTTAATCTTTAAATAACGGAAATAGTGGATTTATTGCACAAGTTTGTTATGAATTCCCCGTATATAATAAGCGAATCCAAATCTTCTGTCTCATTTTTTTTACTTTCCTCCGTACAATTATAGATTATAATATCAAATCACAATAGCAATAATAACACAGCAATAAACATGCAACACAAAATTTATAGACAAAGTGGAAAACTAATGAAGAACCTCTTCAAAAGAAAAGACACTCTAGAGATCTATTTAATCTCCTTAAAAAATTCAATATATAAAAAGAAACAGTTATGATAGTCTATACTCACATAACATTTGCAATCCTAAACTCTCTATGAAAATTATACAAACAATATGTTTGCCTTCCTAGTTACCACGATAGTTGTAGAACCAGGGGCGTAACTATAGCAAGGCTTGGGGGGCCATGGTCCTCCTAAAATTTTAAAAAATTATTTTATATTATGTATAAGTATTAAAAACTTTAAAATTTTAGCTACAAAAATAGAAGTCAGCCCTCCAAATGTTTGAATTAGTTCAATGATGCTCTTAAAAACCAATAGAATTTGTCAATTGGCCTAGTAGTTATAGAGACAAGGTTTTTATTTTCTCTAATTCGTTTTTTGTACATATTTAATATAAAACTAGACAAATTTTGTATACTCAATGGAGTTTAAAAGATAATAAATTCCCCTAAAAAATTATTTGCAAATATAAATATGTGAAAGTTGTTAATTTTATATACAATATATGTAGAGATATGGCTTGAATTTAGGGGCTTTTATGCACACACATGATCTATATGGGAGTAATTCCACTATAAGTGGATTTACTTGTTTTTTGCCTAGTTTAAATTGAACTAGGACTCCTTGTTTTGGATGACTTGTCATTTGGTGGAGTTCTACTTGAATTGGATCTCTTTTCACGTGGTGAAGGAGACTTGTTCTCATATTAGTCTTAGAATTCTAATTGACTTTGTGGAGTCCAACATGAGATTGATTTGATTTAGCTGACCTTGAGAGACAACCATGTGATTTAGAGTTATATATACATGGAGTAGACTCTGTCTTTTGCTTGGATTAGTATGTTGCACATGGACACAAGGAAATTGCATTACAAATTCTATTGCTCGAAGGACTTGCATCTTTGCCGACTTGAATATCCAATATAAACAGAGTGTGTTGTGGCAAATTTAGAGTTTTGTGTGTGTGAGAAAAAGAGGCTTTCTTTTGTTTGGTTCTTTGATATTTGTGTGTTGCAATTTGGAATAGTGAGAGAGATTTGATACTGCTTGGTTTTGGTTCTGTAGTTTGGTGATTTGCTCTTTCTTTGTGTGCTGTAACTTTTGAATTTGATTTGTGGCTCTCTCTTTGGTTTGTGCGCAATTCGCATTTGGTATTTGGTATTTGTATTTGGTAATTGTGAACCTTTAGTTCTTTGGTTTTGTATTTGTGAGAGAGAGCTATTTGGGTGTATTTGGTATTTGGGTTTGTGAGAGTGCCTCTACATCAATTTGTATTATCTCAAATTTGTTATAGTGAAATTTGTTTGTCGTTGCCTGTAGATATAAGCTATTGCTAAACCACGTAAATCTTGATGTTTTGTATCTATTTTATTTTGGATTAATTTTCTTCATTCCAATTAATTGTTTGAGATCTTTCTCAAGCCTAAAATATTTTCACAATCAATCTTGATAAATTTGAACTTCCGCTATTTTACAATAATATATTTATAAATTATGACCTACTTTAGTACCAAAATATTAATGTTTATATTTGTGTATGTGCATTTACACATGTGTGTGATGGTTTATCTTAACTCGAGACTAATATATTAGTAACAAAATTTGGCCCCCCCAAACAAAAAATCCTAGCTCCGCCCCTATAGAACCTCTTAATTTTTTTAATAATGATCTTCTCCATGAAAAAAATTAACCTAGTTCGCATGAACAAGAACCTCTGGTACTCCAACAAACTTCTCAAAGATTTGTAGCAACACTGAACTCATTTGGTTTAAACTCTAGTTTCACAAACAGTTTAAAGCTCAAGTTGCATAGGAAAACACTAGTTTTTCTTATTTTTGTTCTAGGCACAAGAATAACGTTTGTCAATTTAGGCTTAACAGTTGAAGATGTGAAAGTTTTAGTTTGGTTTTAGTAGTCTTTCTTGCTTCTAAAAGTCATGCAACAATCATCAAAAAAAAAAAAAAAAGTTGTGCCAACTATGCTTTATATAGCGCACAAAGTAGTGTTAAAATCCAATATAACCTTTCTTCTAGCTAGTAGAATTGAAATGGCAAATCTCAACAATTTTTCTCAAGTGAAACTATTGAAAACAGCAAAATTGCGCCAAATTTGAACGACTTTGTCTCACACATTTTAAATCCAAATTGGGTTAAATTTGAATCTATTTCAAAGCCCCATACCATATATATGGATACCTTCTAATGAAATAAGCTTCATTCAAAAATTAATTGTGGTGCAAAAAATATGGATAAAAGATCATCAAATTATGATCTTTGAGAAAATTGAAATTTTGTCCTCTTAATTTATGCCATTTGTAACCCAAACTCAACCCTAACACAATTTTATTGATAAAATCCAATTTTGACACTATGATTTGCAAAAACATTTATAAATCCTAACAGATCTAAATAACAATTAACTGATTTCAACAACCTCATGTAACCTTGGTATTTAATGAAAATCTTGAAGATTAATTGACATATATTAACATGAATCAATGATGGTGACCGTTCTGAAAATATTGTGTAAGGCCAATGGGGAAAGACAGAGTATGAGCCCCCCATCCGTGAAAGGCGAAACCCAAAATCCACGATTCTTAACATCAGCCCCATCGCAATTATACAATTTTATCATTTGGAAAGGCATCGAAAAAGTTTAAAATGGAAGGAATCATTGGAAACAAGCTATTCATGTGAACCCCACCTTTAGTTTCATTATTATGAAATGGCCTTTGACAAAATATTGCCTTTTTCACACCTTGCACATATGAGAATCAAGTCCTAGTTAAGTGGAGAAAAAAACACAATTAATTGTTTGTACCTCTGCAACTTTTATCGTATTTTATAACAAAAAGTTATATATATACACACAACTTTAACAGTTAAGTGGAAATATCTCTTTATCGTATTTTATAACAAAAAGTTATATATATACACACAACTTTAACAGTTAAGTGGAAGTATCTCTTGGGTAGCTCAATTTGAATTCACACAGCAAACCCAAAAAGGGACCCTAGTAGAGCCTCAATTGCAGGTGCATGGGGAAGGGGATCAAGAAAATCTTGGTCCAATTTGAGCCTTTGATGATGAAATACACGGGATCCAACTTAGAAGAGATAGGAAAATCTTGATTATGCACCACACTTTTATCATTTGGAATCTGACTTAAGACTAGAGTTAGCAACAATCCACACGTTAAACCCGTCAAACCCAAAGGACATACTGCTTTATGCACAAAAGAATATCATGTTTTGGGTGCATACAGTATATACCCATTCACACACATTTTTGTTTAGCTAGAATTTATAAATTCATTTTTTAGCTTTTAATTTTTATGTACAACTTTTCAAAATCTCTTTTTTTTTTCTCACTTTTTAAAAGTTTTTCAATAAACAATTATATAAATTATTCCCAAATAGACAAATTTATATGCAGGAACATGCATCACGTACGTCATGGGATACATCGTTAGTAATATTCAAGAGCACAAGCAATGCATGTGCCTCGGGTAAGACTGTAAAAAGAAAAAGGTTGGCGTTGATTTGTCATTGGCCCTCCAATTTCGAGGCCGAACTGAGTGTTTCTGTTCAGCCCAACCCATTAAAAGCTAAAATCTCATCCCTTACTAAGCAGTAAACTGATCAGCACATTCCACGGAGCTCTAATTATATTGCACAGTGAAAATTTTTAATTTAATAAAAGCAAAATATTAGTTTTGAGGACAAACTTTATGTAGGGATATGAAAATCACCCTTAGTTCCATAACTCATTTATCTAGAAACATATCCTTCAATTTATTGGCAAAACTGCAGTTTCTTTTTTAGAGTTTCAACTTATGGCGTCCGTTTCTAATGATAACTCTTTATTATCAAATTAAGACACCAATCAGTTTTTGGTGTAGGCGGAGATTGAATCCCAGATTTCTTATTCAAACATTAGAGATTTCAACATATATATATATATATATATTACATGTAAAATTAATGTATCTTTGTCATGTGGCTCATTAATTTTTAAGATAATTAATTTACTTAAGGTGAAACTCTATTAAAGTTTCAGATGGCTCATTGATTATTAACATAATTAATAAGTATTTTTTTAATAACGCAATTGATTTTTGACCGTTCTCCTTAGTCAAATCTATTCACAACCAATAAGAAATGTGATTAGTAATCTTAAACTCAAATATCAAAGCTAGAAAATGCCATAATCAAAAGAAAATTGACTTGATGATATTTTATGAAAAAACTTCCTTTTTGATTCACTACTTCTAGTGAATCTTAGTGTTTTCCCTTAAGATTTCTGTGTGTTTTGAAAATGTACCATGTATAGCTATTTATATTGTGAAAATGGGGGTTTGGAACGGCTCCCAAACAATGTGGGATTTGTTTCAAACGATGTAAGATTCGTTTCAAACCTAACATTAATGCAGAAAACTTGTTTTTATTTATTTATTTATTTTATGTTTCTGGAACCCTACATGTGCGTGTAGGGTCGAGCCTACATGCGCATGCTTCATGGTTGCGCGCGCAAGCTAATTCCTGTGTGCGCACGCTGATGGGCTTCCTTGACTTTACTTTTCCAAAAATAGATTTATTTTCTCATTAAAAATTACATTTTTTTATTTTAACATTTCTCAAGTCAATTTAATATCTGATTGAGCCTTAAACCAACTTTGGATTTTAGAATTTTAGCAACATTGGGGAATGAGGCCCTGACTCGTAAAGGGTACAAAATGCGGTGTGTGTGTATGTGTGTGTGTGTGTGTGTGTTGATGCCCACTTTTGACAAAAAGGCCCAATGGGAGAAGAAGGCCAACAATATGAAAAAGATGGGGGAAAATAGTAAAGTAAAAACCAGCAGGCCAGAATGGCAAGAATAATGGTCAATAGACCCACAAAAATAGTAAATGGCCAGGAAGAAGCAAATGGGCTAAGGAAGCCCAAGGAATGAAGGTAGTAAACCCATGGGAGTAGTTAGATGTGGAGAAGAAGTAATTGAGTCGGGGAAGCCCAAGAAATGAATTAGTAAATTCATAGGGTTGGCATAAAGGCTAAGAAGCCCGAAAGGTAATAAAAGGTAAGGATGTGGTAATCGGGCCGAAGAAATCCAAAGGATTTAGCAAAAACCCATGGGAGTGAAAGAGGTAAGGAAGAAGAAAATGGGTTGAGGAAGCTCGAGGAATGAAATGGGTTGAGGAAGCTCAAGGGATGGAACGGGCTGGCTCAGTAGGAATGTTGGCTAGTGAAGCCCAAAAGAAGAAAGAATGTAGAAAATGGACTAGCAAGAGCCTCAGCCTGTAAGCCCCGAGGTAACAACAAAGCAAAAGAGAGGTAATATCATAGCAGGAGTAGTGCAGCGGCATGGCAGGATCATCAGCCAGCCCACGGACATGGGCCCGGTAGGAGGGAGAGGGCCCGCACCCAAGCAATGCCCAGTCTAAAGAGGAGATGGTATGCATAGAACAAAAGCCGAAAGGCCCATGTGTTTTTCACGTTGCAAGAGTTAAACAGATACTAGAACATACAGCAAAACCAGAGAAACCCAGAGGCAATGGCAAACGCGTGAAGGCCATAAAAGTAATAGATTCAAACCGAAGTGAAGCATGCACATAGGGCTCAGGCACCACCTACTTGTACCCAGTCAATACAGGGAAGGTGGGTCATGGGTCAAAGGTATGAAAATGTGTGGTCTAGCAATGGGGAGAAGGGGGGAGCCTATTTTGGGGTTCTTGCTCAAATTCTTTTAAGGAGAAATGTCTTGCTAGGATGACATCTCATCCAAAAGAAGTAAACATGAGTTGGAATCACTAAATGCATGTCATAGAGTTTGGTAAAGAAGAGGTTTAATTCTTATCCAGATGAGAGTATTAAGAGAGGTAGGAGACAAAACCAAAACCATTTTTGTCTAGGAATGAGGCGTGGTGTAGCCTACACAATGTAATAGTAGTGGCTGAGCAGTTGGCAGACCAATGGGCAGTCTTAGAAGGACACCCAAAATGAGTCAAAAATGGTTAAGGGGTAAAAATGGTAAATTATGTCATGGTAGGCAATATTAAAGGCCATAGGCGTGAATAGTGAAGGAAGGGGGAACGACAACAAACAAAAAAGAGAGGTAGAAAGAAAGAAAAGGAAGCAGAGTAAACAAAGAAACAAAAAGAAAAAGGAATGATACAGAAATCCCAAAAAAAGGGAAGAAACATGAGTGATAGGAGCAGCGGCATGCATCAATTGGCTACCCATTTCTCTCCTTCTCAATAGACCCACTCTCTGATAAGCTAAGAATTCAAGTTTAAGCCATTTAGGTCCTTTTTTCTAAAGTGTGTAATCTTTACGGCAGAAGTTCCCTTTGAGGTTACCCACATCGGAGATCGGTTCCCTTTTTGGGCTTGTGTCTGCTGAAGAGCTAAATCCATTTCTTTGGCAGACAAATCCTTTCTTTCTTTTTTGATCAAAGACTAACTCGTTATCATACTGCTAAAACTTTTTGCCGTGGTCTTGTTATTTGTAATCGCATTGCTCTATTCTCCCTTGCTATGTTATTCACATATTATTGTTATTAGTAGAAATGTTTTAGTTATCTTGTTGCATCGTGCTTCCTGCTGTAATACCTATAACAGTCTTTCCTGCCATGAGCACGCGGTACATTCAAGGTTCCTACTAGGATGCGTCTATATGGGGATGGTCCAACTTGTGCAGAAGCCAGCTTAAGGTGTGTTTCAATTAGGCTAATCTCAACTCTCCTACCTCAGAATCACGGGCCATGGTACAGCAGGAGAAATCAAGCCCAAAACACAAAAAAGGCCCACCACAATATATATATATATATATATATATATATTTATAGGCAAAGCTTAGAAAAAATCCAATTAGATATTAATTGGATTATCAATTTCACACCACGTGTCCCATTTAATTTTTAATTTTGTGCCAAATGAATTATTGAGTGTTAAAATCTAAAAGTCCAAATCCAATTAGATTCTAAATTGAATTTCAATTGGAGTCCAATTTTCGGCCATATGTCCATCTAAGTTTTTTAATTTTTGTGGTAAGTGAATTATTGAGTGCAAAAACCGTAAAGTCCAAAATAAATTAAATTCTAAAATCCATAAAGTCAAAAAACTATACATTTCTAAAATATAAAATGAGAAACCGTTACAAATTTTTAAAAAAGTATGATTTTAAAAAGTGTAAACTAATACAATGTATAATTTGAACCATATAATTGTAACTATTTTTAATTATACCTATGCATATATACGGGGTTATATACTAGTTAGCAAAACAGATTAAAATTAAAATCTGATTTTCCTTGGGTTCAAATGTTGTTTAGAGTCGACAAGTAAATGTTAATTTTAGTAAAGTACTAAATTGAAGGGTTGTAGTAAGAGTAATGTTAAGATAGATAGGGAATAATAGGGAAGTATGACAATGAGGTGGGAAATATTAGCAAAATTAATTGCTAAGCTTCCATGATTATTTATTGTATAGATAGCCTAGTATGACCCCTTCACTCTTGAAATTCTAGTTCCGTCCTTAGTTTTAAAGGGGAAAATAAAGTAACTTTTTAAGTCTAGCATGCGTGCTCAAATTCTGAGTCCTCCCTATATAAATCAAATCTATTTAGATTGTTAGATGGAGTCAATAGAAATCTTCCAAGATGTCTACTCACTTCAATATCTTCCAAATTTGTATTGGAATGTACATGCTTTGGGCTTGAAAAGTAGTCTACAAGGTAGAAAATAACGGTTTCTTGTTTGTATTAAGGATGACTATCTTATAGATTCATTCTATAATCTTGTTGACAATCTTCATCCACGTTCTTAGTTATTTCCAATCAAACAGAAAGTGCACATTTAGGAAAGTATATCTTTCCCACTTACTTTCACACTTTATCTTTTCCTCAAATTGTAGGAAAGTATATAAAATATTCAAAATTTTAAGTCGAATCATGGACGGAGGTATTATTGGACTTTTTTTGGGTGGGGGGATGTTAGTAATTTTGTTCAATAAAATTATTTTGCCCCCTTTAACAATATCATTGATTATTTTAAGAGTAATTCTACATTCACAATTTTTTTTTACAAACTATTGAGTTAGCAAATTCTTACTGATTTGCATCTAGGCTCATCACTTACATCATTTTTTTACTTACGAATAACCACTACTCACTACATCAGGGGGGGATGTTAGTAATTTTGTTTAATAAAATTACTTTGCCCCCTTTAACAATATTAGTGATTTTTTTAAGAGTAATTTTACATTCACAATTTTTTTTTACAAACTATTGAGTTAGCAAATTCTTATTGGTTTGCATTTAAGCCCATCACTTACATCATTTTTTTACTTACGAATAACCACTACTCATTATATCAATAATTTATAATTAAAAAAAATTGAAACTCTAGCATTTTCCTCTTTTTAAAGGCCATAAAAAAATTATATCTAAAATATAAAAAAAAATATTTAAGTCCAAAAAATTTAGCCCAACAACAAAAACTACATATAGCAAATTTAAAAGATATTAAACCTAGTCAACCAATTTTACATAAAATAAATTGTCTGGCCCTTTAATAAATTTTAAACTAAATAATTTTTTCCTTTGAATGCATTAAAGACAACAAAAATTAAATTAAAAAAAAAAAACTTCAATGGCCAAGCAAAAGCAGAGCCGAAGGCCGAAGCTGGCACAGTTAGAGGCAGAACCGCCTCCCTTTACTACTAGCTAGGTAAAGTACTTTGCCTAGTAATAAATATAAACTAGTTAATTAATGTTGATCACACAACTGAGGCCTCCATCAAGGATCGTAAGTGTTGGCCCTTAAAAAATTTAACCACTTGATTGTAAACTACATCCTTGGCATTCACTCCCATGATGAAATCTACGTGAGCATAATCCTTGATGAACTGAACTGAGAGCTTGTCTACATCATGGGACTTTAAATCATCAAGTAAATGTTTAACATCTAGGACATCAGAGAGTGCATCTTGGCCACCATAGCTGAGGAACATAGGAAGGTCATGGGGAATGTTGGAGAGGTTATAAATTGGTGGCATGGCTTCCCCATAATGCATCAAATTATAGTCATGCCTTCCATAGTTGTATTTTGCCACAACACCATTTCTAACAGCTGCAAATTTATAGTTCAAAATCTTCCTCAATTAGTTATTCATAAGTAAATATCAATTACTTTTCTGGCAGTTTGTAACAAAGACTACCTAAAAAGAAATATTCGTGGTGAAGTACTAGGAAATAACATTAGTAAACTGACATACAACTTCCAGTTCCACACTTCCACTGTATAAAATGACATCAAAAATAGTATATACAAACTCATTCTTAGTGTAATATTGCACCTTAAGCCTTTTGATCACATGAATTTTCATACCCCAAAAAAGTAAAAAGTCATATACAGTCTCAATGAAAAGAAAAAAGTTTAAAATGCGCATCACAAGAATCAGCGTAAAAAGTTATCAAGTTCAGAAACAAACTTACTTTGAGAAAGGTGCACCATGTTCATGGTTGATGTTGACTGAGGTCCATTTGTCAGGAAGAGATCAACGATTGAGGAATTAAGGCAGCAATTTTTCCCTTGATTGAACACAAAGTTAGTACCATTGCATGAGTTAGGTTTTCTATGTATAAAATCCATTGTACTATTGAAGCTACCGATCAATGCAGAGACTAATACCAGTTAGTGCGGTTACTAAGTCGTAGCAGTCAAACCCGGGATTATCACATAGAAACTTGATAAAGTCACCCCCAGCTTTCCTATATAAAAGGATTTGCAGATCAAAACCATCAATTTAGAACATTGCAATTCTATTACATGAAGTAACTTCTATATCATCAGTAACTCTTGGGACTCTTACCCTTTGGGATTGAACTCTGCTTGACCAAATAGCGTGCGGATCTGTTGTCAAAATCAAGCATTTCTGTCATGTGCATGCTGTTTATTCTTGTTTAATAAATTAACATTATGTAGGACATCATTGATGACCTTACCTCACCAACAAAGGATTTGGCAGCAATATTGCCAAGTGCAGTTTTCATGTGGCTCAAATAAGCAATAGGACTCAACAATGCTGCGGATTTCAGCTGGTTCACTAGTTTACCTTCCGAGAAGGATGCCAAAGCTGTTAAAGTTCCCTGTCAAAGATTGCCCGAGTGTCCAAATTTTAGTAGAATACAATGGACGGTTTTTTCTAGTTATTCCAAACTTTTGAACATCACAATACTAGTACTCTCTCATTTTCAACAGAAAGTTTGGACAAATTTATTAGTATATGGCTAAAGTCATTAATGCTAGACGTCCACATAATTAAGATAACAAAATGATTCATAGCATTGCAAAGGATTTTTGCAAATCTAAGAATAATGAATATGTCTTAGATTCAAAGTGTAACATATGTAGCTTTGAAGGGGTGCTTAATATGATGATGATGCTCATTGCTCACCAGGGAATGGCCCACGTAATCAATCTTCTGCCCTGTTTGGCCATACACATAGTCAAAAAGAGCTGGTAGCTCAAAGGAAACCAATTCATCCCATGACCAATTCCAGAAAGCCTGTCACATTTACAATATTGACAAACCATCAGTAACACACAATAAAGAAGATGAGGGGAATTAAGAAAAGGAAAATTATAAAAATTAAATCCACATGAACCACATCAATCGATGAGGTCAAATGGTCTACAATCAAATATCTTTTATAAAAGATATACTAAATTGCCCATGTAACGCTTAAAAAAAAATTACCCACTTACCAACTCAATTCTCAATCTTTTTTTTATTATAAATATATATATATATATATATATATATATAAAATGTAACAACCCAATAAGTATATAGTATATATGATTTAACTAGGTGTGAGCACAAGCTAGGCTTGTTTTCACTTTTTTGTCCTGCCCAATGGTGACCCTAGAGTTCAACAAAATTCAAACCCAATTCTGGTTTTAACTGTTACAAAATTAAGTGATTTTTTTTTTTGCCGAAAATAAGCCAATTTTTCAAAGAAAAAAAAAAAGTTTACCTCCAAAAACCTACATATGTCCTAAGATTTGATTCGTTTAGACCTCCAAATAGGTACAATTAAATTTAATGCCACACTCATTAGTGTTCCTAGATCCTTTCCGTCTTTATCATGCTCTATGATGAACCTATATACAAACCCAAAATCTAACTAAAGAAATTCATACCTATTTCCTGAGTTCCAATCAATGTCTATTTAAGTTGCTTTTCTGTTTTGATATTGATATCCACGTGGGTATTGCTAATCAACCACCGCACTTAGACTTTCAGAGCCTTTTCTTTTTTTCTATTTTGTTTTCCTTTTCTTCTGATCAGCAGCAAGTGGGAAGCAGCCAGAACCTTTCATGGTCGAAAATCAAGGAAATTGAATCCTTATAAAACAGTGATCATCTAAATTATATCATGTTATATATTCAGTTATTGGAAGATTTTATATTTTGAATTATTCAATTTTTGAAAAAAAAAAAATTCTTTCCTTTTTCTTTTAATTAAAGAATTTTTTTTTAAAAATTTTTTTAATCAAAGATGAATCCTTTATACAAGTAGGATATTAATTAGGATTTGGCTAATATATCTTTCCACTTAAAACTAGTAATATCACACTTTCCCTTTGCAGCAAACTCATCTTAAAATTTCTTATTCACAATCTTTTGCCACGTCAAATAAAAGAGATTCTAATTTGACAAAATATTTCACTATTATTGATGTGGCAAATTATTAATAATAAATAAAAGAAAAAAAATTAAATAGTGGATTCAAAAAATTAGTAATAGTTTGTCAATTGTTATGAAACAATATTGTGAATTTTTTTTTATATGAAACATTTCTCTAAACAAAAAACAAGAAACCACAACTATCTATCATCATATGCAGCATAAAATAGTTTTATGAAGTAATTAAATTGATGAGTAGTAAAGGGAAAGAGGAACAGAACCGGTTGGCTAGGGACCAAGGAGACATGTTGTCGGCTTAATCTGGTCCCTCTGGTGTTAGCAATCCACACATCAAACCCGTTATTAGCTAAAATTAACGGTAGATTTTGCCCCGGAGAATTCAGAAACCATGTCAATCCATCCTGCATCCAAAAAAAAAAAAAAAAAAAAACCCAATCAAACATGCACCACGTAACTACATCATTGAAATTCACGGACAACAAAACAAAATTGCCTTCCCATCAAAAAACAAACAAACAAACATCATGCCCGCCCATATCTCAGTTTATCTGAGACTCCGCATGTTGTGGCTCAAGTAAAAAGGACACACATAATATTGTAATAGTTCACACAAGTTAAGAAGCTACATAGAGATATTTTCAAATCTGGTCTAGTGACTCTAGTCAGATGGAATGGAATTATGTGTGAAACGGTGCATGATTTTGCGGACCGTTAGATTTTAACAGGGTACCTTCAACATCATTGATTAGGTGCACCCTTCAACATCATAGATTAGGTCTAGTACCACAACTAGTTTTACAACTTTGCCACAACTTTACAATGTGGCGACTTGTGAGTGATGAAATAATGGACTCATATGAATCTAATATTTTATTTCTACAACTTACAACTTGCCACATAAATAAATTGTGGCAAAAATTATGAACATTATTGTGGTAGTAAACATTCTCTTCTACATAACCTTCCTTTTGTCGCGGTGGCGATAAAACATCAAATGGATTATTGGAACAATCAACTAGTATTAAAAACACCTTCTCAAAAAAAAAAAGAAAAAAAAGAAGTAGTAGTATTAAAAACAGATCCATATCGCTTTGGTAATGTAAACGTGACTCTTGTTGTAAATACCTTTTAGCCCCACACACACACAGAAGAGTGATTAAAATGGGATATGTCCACATTTGAAGAGATATGGATATATATTAAATTATTAATTAGTGGTATGTTGGTTGACTTAAGAATTAGCACGATTGAGGGTTAAAACCTTATGGAGTCTTCTCTAGTTTGATTAATCGGTTAATCTAATCATCCAACTTATAAGTTCAAATTTTTTAATTATACAAAAGTTTTACTTTCTTTTTTTAATCTCTTATTCTCCACTGAATTTATCATTATAAAAGAATTTTTTTATTAATGGATTAATTTTATATTATAAATCTAAAACTATATTTAATTTTAAATGATGTGATACTATATTTTTTTGCACACCATTAACTACTTTTAAAAAACTTAACAAAATGGACTATTTGTTTCATGGAAAATTATTAGGTACTCCCGGAGTACTATAAATGCATACTCCCCCCTCTCACATGAATGGTGGGTCCCACCATGAATTTAATTAATGAGACCCATCATTCATGTGAGAGGAGGGAGTATACATTTATGGTACTCTGAGAGTACACAATAATTTTTCTTGTTTCATGTATGACGTTTTGTTGCAAGGGAATACCCTTGCATAACCCTTGCAACAAATTATGTATCCAACCATATCTCTGGGCAAATTCGTTTTCACCTTTGTGCACAAACATTCATCTTTCTTGTGAGCCAATTTACCTTTACAATGTGGTGACCAATGACCAACCTCACATTTTAATGGTTACTTTGTAAGAGTCTGATATGACTTCACATATCATCAACGTACATGCGTAACCTAACTCATTTTTTCTTTAAGTAGATGCGTAAATCATGCATCCCCTTTTAAAAGATACTTTTGTTCCAGGCTTTTCTTTTAGCTAAATTGGACCTCATCATATGCTTATAAAAGAAACCAAAAATTCAAAGCGGAATCATTCCAAAGATTTTACTATGACAAATTAAAGCAGATAGACTAAATATAGAGTGCTCCATAATGAGCAAACTAACGCGGATTTGACCCTTTTTTGTGTCAGAGACACATAAGTAGGAATTAAGCCTTGTTTGGATCTTTTTTTCATCACTCATCACTCATTACTTAAAATACGACACCATCACTCACTTGTCATCACTCAATATTTTTCATACTGTTTGTGGACCCATACCTGTCACTCGGTGCAGCTTTTTTTTTTTTTTTTTTTTTTTTTTCAGTATCACCGAACCCAGTGAAAAAAAAAAAAAAAAAAAAACCCAAATCAGATCACTGAACCCAATGAAAGAAGAAGAAAAAAAAAAAAGAAAAGAAACCCAGATCAGATCACCGAACCTAGTGAAAAAAAAAAAAAAAAAAAAAACCTAGAAACCCAAACCCAGTGAAAGAAAAAAGGAAAAAAAAAAGAAAAGAAACCCATATCAGATCATTGAACCCAGTGAAAGAAGAAGAAGAAGAAAAAAAAAGAAAAAAAAAAAACCCAGATCAGATCATCGAATCTAGTGAAAGAAGAAGAAGAAAAAAAAAAAAGAAACTTAGAAACCCGAACCGAGTTAAAAAAAAAAAAAAAAAAAAAAAAAAAAAAAAAAAAAAACGAACCCAGAGTGAAAGAAGAAAGGAAAAAAAAAGGTTAAAGGTCAAAAAGTGCGGCTGACCTGACTAATGGGTCCCTTCATGTATGTTTAATTACAAAAATGTCATTGAAAACAAAGTTATGGAAACTGAAAACAGCTAAAATGTGTTTTCAATTTTCATAACTCATAATTCAAAAATCAAATAATTGAGTGATAGAAACAAAAAACTGGAAACAGAGTTATGTGGTGCCAAATGGACTTCTCAGCTATGGATCCTACCATTTTTGAGTTATGAGTTATGGAAACAACTCATCCAAACAGCCTCTTAGCTTGTGGTCTGGTCTGTTTGTGATCTGTCTTGTTACTTTTTCTTTGCTGTTTTTCTGTCGGTTCTGAGCTTTGTATTGGCTGTTCTGCCTTCCTTTTTGAATGAAATGAATATTCAGTTTCAAAAAAAAAAAAAGACCATGATGTCAGGTTTCACACCAAAAAAATGGCATAGTTTCCTGGGGAAGCTAGACTAGACTCTTCCTCTTATTAGTCCTCACTGCTCAAAACAGAACTAGAAAAAACCCCACCTTATTAATTTTACATGCATGAAACGCTGTCAAAAAATAACTAAATATGTATATATATATATATATATATATCATTCACTTACGACTGTAACCCCATGTTGTATTAAGACTGGTTGCTTCTTAGTCCCAGCAGAACCCCCAACACGACCCTCTGGGATCCTTTGCACACTGAGTATATACCCATCTTTGGTTGTCACCTGAAAATTAAATTTACATGCACACGTTAATTCACATCTATACTTATGTTTGATTACAAGCCAAACTATAATATATGTAATAGTTATGCATGAGAAATTTACTTCATGCTCCTCGCATTTGTAGCCATGTACAGTCACTGAAGATGCGCATAGACCATTCTCTGGTGAAGCTACAGCACCTTTGTTTAGGCCAAAGGAACCACGAATTGAGCTATTTGCTTGATGAGGCTGAACTGCCAAGACTAGGACATAGAAGCTCCAAGCAGCCAAACCCAACAAGCCAGGGACTCCCATATTGTTGGTTTTGTGTGATAAGTTTGAGAATGAACCTTCCCTTTATATAAGAGTAAAAAAGAAGGAATATTACAAGTATGTGGGAAAACAAACTGGTTTTCTTTCTTTCTTCTTTCTGGCTAACTGACCAAAAAAATAAAATACTTTGGCACTTTCCCGTTCTTTCCACTGAGAAAGGAATGGGTTGGCCGGCCGTGTGGGTCCCAATTGGGGTCCTTCTTGAATATTGCTAACTAAGCAAATGGATATGGAGGAATCCTGACTCTCAACAGTCTCTTATATAGCTACAAATTTCTGAAGCTAGAAACAGATTGCGAGGATGTATTGGGACTGGTCCTATCAAAAGCAATTTTGAGGAAACCAAATATAGACAAAAAAAGGCAATTGGGGTGTTTGGATACCCTTATCGATAAAAATTAAAAAATTATTACTGAAAACACTGTAATAAAATAACTTTTAAATGTGTGAATAGTGCTGTGGGACTCAGTATTAAAGTTAGATTTACGTTTTTCGTACTTGCGAATCCTATGAACAGTGCATGGGACACAGGAAAAAAATGTAGACGCCAGACACAACTTATTTTCAGCGCAATCCAAACATACACAATATATCATATATATATATATATATATATATGGTACTTTTATTGAGATTTATTTAAATTTTAAACCTCTGTTATTGGCTATAGTTTCAAATCCATCTCGTATTAACTTTATATAAGATGTATGTGATGCATGTCTTGTTTATTTATGCCATATTTAATTTACAGGGGGTGCTTATTTTGGATTAGGATCATTTAGAGTTCGGATATATAGTTATATTGTTGAATTCCTAAAATCTTTATTCTCTTATCCATTTACTTTTTTTTTTGGATAAAATTATCTATTTATTGTAAGAGCATTTCCATCAGGTGTGTCAAATGCCAAATATTTGGCATTTGACACACCAAACACCAAAAAACCACTTTGATCAGGTGTTCTAAATGCCAAAATATTTTACATGAGTGAACAGTACAATCTCAAATATGGAAGCGTACGGACAAGAATGGTAAAAGTTTTATTATTTTTTTATTTTCTCTTCTCTCTCCTCTCTCATCACTTTATTCCTTTTTTTCTCTCCTCTCTCATTCTTCCTCGGACATTCCTATCAACCTCTCATCTTTTCTTCTTTCACTCTTTTTTCTTCTCACTGTCATTGCTTTTCTCTCTTCCTCTCAACCTCACTGCGCCACCTTCTTAACTCGATGCCGATCTCTATTACTGTGGTTTTTTTTTTTTTTTCAATGATTTGATGGGTGGGTTCGGTAGTGGGTGGGTTCAAATGGTGATGGGCAGATCGGTGGTGGTGGTTTGCGACGGGTAGATTCAGTGATGGGCAGATCTCTGTTGTGTTTTTTGTTTTTCTGTGGTGGTGGTTTTGGTGTTCTACTGTGGTGGTTCTGGTGTGAGACGGTGGTGGGGTGGAATGTGGGGCGTTGATGGGTAGGTGGGTCAACGATGGGTGGGTTAGTGATAGTAGTGGGTGGGTGTGCGAGATGCGGTTGGGTTGTGTTTTTTGTTGTTGTTTTTGTTTTTCTGTGGTGGTGGTTTTGGTGTTCTGCTGTGGGGGTTCTAGTGTGAGACATTGGTGGGGTGGGATGTGGGGTGTTGATAGGTGCTGGCAATGGGGGTGGGTTGTGGGTTGTGGTGGGGGTAGTTGGTTTTTTTATTTTGTATTTTTATATATTGTTGGTTTTTTTTAAATGTTATTTTAATATTTGTATATATTATTTTAATGTATAGATTTGAAGAATAGAAGATGTGATAAATGGTGAATTGTAAAATGATGTGTTAAAATAATAAAGTAGTGTTTTTGATGTGTCAAAATGGCATTTTTATAAAACACCTGATGGGAATGCTCTAAAATAAATGGATTGTATTTTGACACATTATTTTATACTATCTATAAGAGGATTTCTCTATTTGAACTAGACTTTTATGTGGTTTAGAAATACCTTTAAATTAACCTTACGTTTAATAGAGGAAAAAACTTAAAGATAATCCGGTAAAAATATATCTCTAATTCCACTTAAGATGCCTACAATATAAGAAACTTCCCTACTAATCCATGTTTTCAAAACAAACTTATCCAAAATTAATATATATATATTATAACACTAGGCCACCAAAAAAAAAAAAAAAGCCTCACCAAAATAGCAATGGTAGAAGCTTTTTAAAATGTTAATAACACGTTAAAATTTAATCCATTCATTTCACAATGAATGAATAGGATTTTCAAAACTCTACTTAGAGTTACCCTAAAATCTCTAAATGATCTTAATCCATTTGGCGGGATAAACAAGTAAGTAATTTTTTTTATTAATCTTGTATATTCCATTTTCCTTTCTATAAATAAAAAAAGTTTTGATAAGTAATTTAATTCAAATTCCATTTCAAGTTAGATAAATAAAGGTGGATTTGATCTGCTAATAAAATGTGGATATGATCTGGATCCCTGGAAGTAACATCTAAGAAATTTTACCAAGAAGGCTGTCGCTTTTTCTACAATGGATAGTATTCAAGAATAGCTTAATATTTGACTTTTTGACATAATCTTTCCATGTTCTTACGAAGAACCAAGACCAATTATGGTTCCTAACTGTGTCCAACACTAAAAATGACAATATGAAGATATGATCCATGTAAATGCATGAGCCTCAAGTTGCAAATTTGTTTCTTTTTAAGGTGGCTAGGTACTTTAATTCAGATGAAATATATAGCTAATCTTATCTTGGGTTATAAAGGGTAAAAGATTTCGTAGTGGAATTTTGAGCAATAAGGGGATAGATTAATTAAACTTGGGGATTGATTTGGGAACTATTAATTAACCTTATAATTGAGGTGGATGCCCAGATATAGGCAGATAGATATCACTCGTAATGGAAGCAACTAATGATTTTCGTTCTTTTAGTGCTATGGTTTCAAATTGCAATTTGAACACTTGTAATCTTGTCCACTCTCATAGAAAAAGCGTGCAGACCTTTGGCAAAAAAAGACCATGATTTGAATAGATTTGTGTTATTTGTATTGACCCAGCTCTGAATAGATTTGTGTTATTTGTATTGACCCAGCTCATTTTCTTGTAGGTCAATTATTGAAAATAGTTGCCAGACGTATACCCCAAACAATTTTGTGAAAGTTAAATATGATTTCAAGTAATATTTTCACCTAAAAGTAAAAAGATCGGGTAAGATTGAAGTAGGTTGAAAATAGATCCAAATGTTGATAAAATATTAGTTCTTGGAAAATCTAATTTTAAACCCAATGTGTTCTAAAAGTTCTAATACCATTTTTTTTAAAAATCTTATTTTAGGCCCCCAAGCACTTTAATCTTTAAATAACGGAAATAGTGGATTTATTGCACAAGTTTCTTATGAATTTCCCGTATATAATAAGCAAATCCAAATCTTCTGTCTTATTTTTCTTACTTTACTCCATACAATTATAGATTATAATATCAAATCACAATAGCAGTAATTACACAGCAATAAACATGCAACACGAAAGTTATAAACAAAGTGGAAAACTAATGAAGAATCTCTTCAAAGGAAAAGCCACTCTAGAGATCTATTTAATCTCCTTAAAAAATTCAATATATAAAAAGAAACAATTATGATAGTCTATACTCACATAACATTTGCAATCCTAAACTCTCTATGTAAATTATACAAACAATATGTTTGCCTTCCTAGTTACCATGATAGTTGTAGAACTAGGGGCGCAGATATAGCAAGGCTTGGGGGGGCCATGGCCCCCCTAAAATTTTAAAAATTTATTTTATATTATGTATAAGTATTAAAAACTTTAAATATATAGCTACAAAAATAGAAGTTGGCCCCACAAATGTTTGAGTTAGTTCAATGATGCTCTTAAAAACCAATAGAATTTGTTAATTGGTCTAGTAGTTATAGAGACAAAATAGTTTTTATTTTCTCTAATTCGTTTTTTGTACATGTTTAATATCAAACTAGACAAATTTTGTATACTCAATGGAGTTTGAAAGATAATAAATTCTCCTAAAAAATTATATTGCGAATATAAATATGTGAAAGTTGTTAATTTTATATACAATATATGTAGAGATACGGCTTGAATTTAGGGGCTTTTTATGCACATACATGATCTATATGAGAGTAATTCCACTATGACTGGATTCACTTGTTTTTTGCCTAGTTTAAATTTAACTTGGACTCCTTGTTTTGGATTACTTGTCATTTGGTGGAGGTCTACGTGAATTGGATCTCTTTTCACGTGATGAAGGAGACTTGTTCTCATATTAGTCTTGGAATTCTACTTTATTTTGGAGTCCAACATGAGATTGATTTGATTTAGCCGACCTTGAGAGACAACCATGTGATTTAGAGTTATATATACTTGGAGTAGACTCTGTCTTTTGCTTGGATTAGTATGGTGCACGTGGATACAAGGAAATTGCATTACAAATTCTATTGCTCGAAGGACTTGCATCTTTGCCGACTTGAATATCCAATATAAACAGAGTGTGTTGTGGCAAATTTAGAGTTTTATGTGTGTGAGGAAAAAGAGGCTTTCTTTTGTTTGGTTCTTTGATATTTGTGTGTTGCAATTTGGAATAGTGAGAGAGGTTTGTTACTGCTTGGTTTTGGTTCTGCAATTTGGTGATTTGCTCTTTCTTTGTGTGTTGCAACTTTTGGGTTGATTTGAGATTGATTTGATTTAACCGACCTTGAGAGACAGCCATGTGATTTAGAGTTATATATACTTGGAATAGACTCTGTCTTTTGCCCGGATTAGTATGGTGCACGTGGACACAAGGAAATTGCATTACAAATTCTATTGCTTGAAGGACTTGCATCTTTGTTGACTTGAATATCCTATATAAACAGAGTGTGTTGCGGCAAATTTAGGGTTTTGTGTGTGTGAGAAAAAGAGGCTTTCTTTTGTTTGGTTCTTTGATATTTGTGTGTTGCAATTTGGAATAGTGAGAGAGGTTTGTTACTGCTTGGTTTCGGTTCTGCAGTTTGGTGATTTGCTCTTTCTTTGTGTGTTGCAACTTTTGGATTTGATTTGTGGCTCTCTCTTTGGTTTGTGCACAATTCGCATTTGGTATTTGGTATTTGTAAACCTTTGGTTCTTTGGTTTTGTATTTGTGAGAGAGAGCTATTTGGGTGTATTTGGGATTTGGATTTATGAGAGTGCTTCTACACCAATTTGTATTATCTCAAATTTGTTATAGTGAAATTTGTTCGTCGTCGCTCGTAGATGTAGGCTATTGTTGAATCACGTAAATCTAGGTGTTTTGTGTGTATTTTCTTTTGGATTAATTTTCTTCATTCCTATTAATTGTTTGAGATCTTTCTCAAGCCTAAAATATTTTCACAATCAATCTTGATAAATTTTAGCTTCCGCTATTTTACAACAATATATTTATAAATTATGACTTACTCTAGTACCAAAATATTAATGTTTATATTTGTGTATATGCATTTACACATGTGTGTGATAGTTTATCTTAACTCGAGACTAATATATTAGTAACAAAATTTGGCCCCCCAAACAAAAAATCCTAGCTCCACCCCTATAGAACCTCTTAAATTTTTTAATAATGATCTTCTCCATGAACAAATTAACCTAGTTCGCATGAACAAGAGCCTTTGGTACTCCAACAAACTTCTCAAAGATTTGTAGCAACACTGAACTCATTGAGTTTAAACTCTGTTGTTTCACAAACAGTTTAAAGCTCAAGTTGCATAGGAAAACACAATAGTTTTCTTATTTTTGTTCTAGGCACAAGAATAACGTTTTTCAATTTAGGCTAAACGGTTGAAGATGTGAAAGTTTTAGTTTGGTTTTAGGAGTTTTTCTTGCTTCTAAATGTCATGCAACAATCATCAAAAATAAAAAGTTGCGCCAACAATGCTTTATATAGCACACAAAGTAGTGTTAAAATCCAACAAGGACGGAACCAAGATTCAAATTTTTTGGGTGGGGGGGGGGGGGCAAATATCTTTGTTCAAGAATTTGAAAAAGTTGGAATATTAATACTAGAGGTTGACAATGATGCATTATTTGCATTAATTTTTTTGTATTTTTTTGTATTTTTTTTTTTTAAATCAATAATAGATATTTATGATCAAGAGTTCTATAAGTTAATTGGCACGTCTTGATATATTCAAAGTCTAACTGAGGTTGGACCAATTCTTTATTCTATTCACATTATAATTTTTCTTTTTTAAAAAAATCTATTTATTCTTTTCGCATAATTCTATACCTAATAACTTCATAATGCTATATATAAAGGATTCAAAAAAAAAAAAAATACAAAAACTATAGTTAACAGTTCAAATCCATTTCTAGTATTACATTAATAAAACAACTAAAATAATGGTTAATCAACATCATGCACAAATATTCAGCAAAAAAAAAGGGTGAGGCAATTATTGGTGTCTTGGTTAAGGATTTTTTTCTTATAATTACTTGGTTAAGGTTGAGGTAGCATAAAGATGTGAGATCTTTTCCTTTAAAAAATTGCCAAGTGTGTCCCAAAGTTAATAAAACATTAAAAATTAATAAAATTATATCATTCAAAAAAAAAAAAAAAATTCCATTGCTTGTGTTAAAGAGCAGCAACTCTTTTAAAAAAATAAATTTTTTTCATGGGTTGAGCTAAAGACACCAATTGATCTAAATTGTTGGTGACACTAATTGGTGTATGGATGGAGTGATTAGCAACATAGGAGTTGTCTCTGTGACTATGGGGTGGAGTCATTTGAGAGAAAAAAAGAGCTCTCAAATGAGAGGTAGAAATTGGGTAAAGATTATTGGGTTTTAGTGATTTGCTTTTTTAAGGATTTATAATTGATTTGTTATAATTTTTTTTTTTTTATAACTTAGACCTTGTACAAAGATTCTTTTTATTATCTGAATATGTGAATTGTTTTGTAAATTTTCCTTGTTGTCCAGATTTGTAAGTTGTCCAAATATTTAGCTAAATATTTTTCTTGATATTCTTGGGACAACCAAACAAGGGATGATTTAATAATTTTTTTCATTTTTTGTTTCATAGGTCAATTTGTAAATTGTTTGGGAGAGGGGGGCCAAGTATATATTAATTTTAGAGCCAAAAGTAAATTTTTTATGCTAATATATATACAACAGAAATTTTTTTCAAATGCTGGGGGTGGGGGCATGGCCCCCCTCAGCCCCAAGGTAGTTCCGTCCCTGAAATCCAATATAACCTTTCTTCTAGTAGAATTCAAATTGCAAATCCCGACAATTTTTCTCAAGTGAAACTATTGAAAACAGCAAAATTGTGCCAAATTTGAGCGACTTTGTCTCACACATTTTAAATCCAAATTGGGTTAAATATGAATCTATTTCAAAACCCCATACCATATATATGTATACCTTCTAATGAAATAAGCTTCATTAAAATTTAATTGTGGTGCAAAAAATATGGATAAAAGATCATCAAATTATGATCTTTGAGAAAATTGAAACTTTGTTGTCTTAATTTATGCCATTTGTAACCCAAACTCAACCCTAACACAAATTTATTGATAAAATCAATTTTGACACTATGATTTGCAAATCGTGAAGATTAATTGACATATATTAACATGAATCAATGATGGTGACCATTTTGAAAATATTGTGCAAGACTAGGAGTGGCAAATGGGCGGGTTGGGTCATAAATGGGTTGGGTGTATAATTACCCATTTATCCATTTATGACCCGTTTATATATAAAAAATTAATTATCCATTAACAACCCAACCCATTTAATTAGTAACACCCCCCATTTAACCCAATATGACCCAAATACCTCTAAAACTACTTGAATACCCTCTTGACCTCCAAAATACCCATAAATACCTAAAATGATGCAAATACCCCTAATCTTCCAAAATTACGAATATACCCTTGGACATCCAAAATTATCCCAAAAATCTCTAAAATTATCCCAAAATACCCATGAAACCTCTAAAATGACCAAAATACCCCTGATATTTCTAAAATAACCAAATATGCTTAAAAACCACTAAAATGACCAAAATACCCCCCTAAAACCCAAAAAATGACCAAAATACCCCCAAAACTCAAAAAATGACCAAAATACCCCCCAAACCTAAAAATTACCAAAATACCCCCAAAACCTAAAAAATACCCTCAAAACCCAAAAAAATGACCAAAATACCATCAAAACCTAAAAATGACCAAAATACCTCCAAAACCCAAAAAATGACCAAAATACCCCCAAAACCTAAAAATTACCAAAATACCCTGAAACCCAAAAAATTACCAAAATACCCCCGAAACCTAAAAATGACCAAAATACTTCCAAAACCTAAAAAATGGCCAAAATACCCCCGAAACCCAAAAAATGACCAAAATACCCCGAAACCTAAAAAATTACCAAAATACCCCCGAAACCCAAAAATTGACCAAAATACCCCCAAACCTAAAAATTACCAAAATACCCTCGAAATCCAAAAAATGACCAAAATACCCCAAAAACCTCAAAAAATACCAAAATACCCCCGAAACTCAAAAAATACCAAATACCCTTGAAACCCGAAAAATGACCGAAATACCTTCGAAACCTAAAAATGACCAAAATACCACCGAAACCTAAAAAATTACCAAAATACCCCAAAACCTAAAAATTACCAAAATACTTCTGAACCCTAAAAATTTACCAAAATAACCCTAAAACTAAAAGATGACAGAAATGCCCTCGTAACCTAAAAAATGGCTAAAATACCCTTAGAATCTAAAAGATGAACAAAATAACCCCGAAACCTAAAAAATTACCGAAATTCCCTCGAAACCTATAAAATGAATGAAAGACTCTTAGAACCTTTAATTTGTCAAAAATATCCTTGAAACATCCAAAATACCCTGAAACCTCTATTTCGGTAATTTTAGATGTTTCAGGTGTATTTTGGTCATCTTACATGTTTAGGGGCATTTTGGTCATAATTTGGGTTTCAGGGGTTTTTATCGATCATTTTTTTTTGGTTTTGGGGTTATTTTGGTCTTTTTTTTTTAGGTTTTTGGGGGTAGTTCAATCATTTTTTAGGTTTCAGGGTATTTTGGTAAATTTTTTTAGGTTTCTGGGGTATTTCAGTTATTTTTTAGGTTTTAGAGGTATTTCGGTCATTTTTTAGGTTTATGGAGTATTTTGGTAATTTTTTAGGTTTAAGGAGTATTTTGGTAATTTTTTAGGTTTAGGGTGTATTTTGGTAATTGTTAGGTTTTGGGGGTATTTTGGTCATTTTTTTTAGGTTTTTGGGTATTGTCATAGGTTTTGGGGTTATTTTAGTCATTTTTTAGGTCTTGGGGTATTTTAATCATTTTACAGTTTTCAGAGGTATTTTGGTCATTTTTTAGGTTTCGGGGGTATTTTTGGAAATTTTAAGGTTTCAAAGGTATTTCGGTCATTTTTAAGGTTTAGGGGGTATTTTGGTCATTTTTTAGATTTATGAAGCATTTTGGTCATTTTTTGGGTTTTTAGGGTATTTTGGTAATTTTTGAGTTTTGGGGATATTTTGGACATTTTAGAGGTTTTGGGGGGGGGGGGTATTTTGCTCATTTTAGAGGTTTTGGAGGTATTTTTCTCATTTTGTGGGTTTTGGGGGTATTTTGGTCATTTTTGGGTTTTGAGGGTATTTTGGTCATTTTTTTGGGTTTCAAGGGTATTTTGGTTATTTTTTGGGTTTTGGAGGTATTTTGGTCATTTTTAGGTTTCAGGAGTATTTTGGTCAGTTTTTGGGTTTTGGTGGTATTTTAGTAATTTTTAGGTTTTAGGGGTATTTTGGTCATTTTTTGGGTTTCGGAGGTATTTTGGTCATTTTTTGGGTTTCGGAGGTATTTTGGTCATTTTTTGGATTTTGGGGGTATTTTGGTAATTTTTAGGTTTCGATGGGTATTTTGGTCGTTTGCTGGGTTTTGGGGGTATTTTGGTCATTTTTTGGGTTTCAAGGATATTTTGGTCATTTTTTTGGTTTTGGGGGTATTTTGGTAATTTTTAGGTTTTGGGGGTATTTTGGTCATTTTTTGGGTTTTGGTAGTATTTTGGTCATTTTTTAAGTTTCAGGGGTATTTTAGTCATTTTCTAGGAATTTAGATTTTATGTTTATTTAAATTTTAGATGGGTTTAGTGAGTATTAATGGGATTATCCATTTAGACCCATCTAATTAAATAACCAAATGGGTCTTTATTTGGTGGGTAATGGGTGGATTCATGGATATGGATAAAAATTGCCACCCCTATGCAAGACCAATGGGGAAAGATAGAGTATGAGCCCCATCCCTGAAAGGCAAAAGCCAAAATCCACGATGCTTAACATCAGCCCCATCACAATTATACAATTTTATCATTTGTAAAGGCATCGAAAAAGTTTTAAATGGAAGGAATCGTTGGAAACAAGCTAGTCATGTGAACCCCACCTTTATTTTCATTATTATGAAATGGCCTTTGACAAAATATTGCCTTTTTCACACCTTGCATATATGAGAATCAAGTCCTAGTTAAGTGGAGAAAATAATGCAATTAATTTTTTTGTACCTCTGCAACTTTTATCGTATTTTATAACAAAAAGTTATATACACACAACTTTAACAGTTAAGTGGAAGTATCTCTTGGGTAGCTCAATTTTAATTCACACAGCAAACCCAAAAAGGGACCCTAGCAAAGCCTCAGTTGCAAGTGCATGGGGAAGGGGATCAAGAAAATCTTGGTCCAATTTGAGTCTTTGAGGATGAAATACATGGGATCCAACTTAGAAGAGATAGGAAAATCTTGATTGTGCACCACACTTTTATCATTTGGAATCTGGCTTAAGACTAGAGTTAGCAATAATCCACACGTTAAACCCGTCAAACCCAAAGGATATATTACTCTGCGTGCAAAAGAATATCATATTTTGGGTGCATACAGTATATATCCATTCACACACATCTTTGTTTAGCTAGAATTTATAAGTTCATCTTTTAGTTTTTATGTATAACTTTTCAAAATCTCTTTTTTTTCTCAATTTTTAAAAGTTTTTCAATAAAAAATTATATAAATTATTTCCAAACGGACAAATTTATATGCTGCAACATGCATTGCGTACGTCATGAGATACATCGTTAGTAATATTCAAGAGCACAAGCAATGCACGTGCCTCGGGTAAGACCGTAAAAAGAAAAAGGTTGGCGTTGATTTGTCATTGGGCCTCCAATTTCGAGCCCAAACTGAGTGTTTATGTTCAGCCCAACCCATTAAAAGCTAAAATCTCATCCCTTACTAAACAGTAAACTGATCTGCACATTCCATAGAGAACTTTAATTATATTGTGCAGTGAAAATTTTTAATTTAATAAAAGCAAAATATTAGTTTTAAGGACGAACTTGATGTAGGGATATGAAAATCACCATTAGTTCCATAGCTCATTTATCTAGTAACATATCCTTCAATTTGCTAGCAAAATTGCAGTTTTCTTTTTTAAGAGAGTTTCAATTTATAGCGTTCGTTTCTAATGATAACTCTTTATTATCAAATTAAGACACCAATCGGTTTTTGGTGTAGGCGAAGATTGAATCCCAGATCTCTTATTCAACCATCAGAAATTTCAGCATATATATATATATATATATATATATTACATGTAAAATTAATGTATCTTTGTCATGTGGCTTATTCATTTTTAAGATAATTAATTTACTTAAGGTGAAACTCTATTAAAGTTTCAGATGGCTCATTGATTATTAACATAATTAATAAGTATTTTTTTAATAACGCAATTGTTTTTTGACCATTCCTCTCAGTCAAATCTATTCACAACCAATAAGAAATGTGATTAGTAATCTTAAACTCAAAGATCAAGGCCAGAAAAGGTCATAATCAAAAGAAAATTGACTTGAGAATGTTTTGTGAAAAAGCTTCCTCTTTGATTCACTACTTCTAGTGAATTTTAGTGTTTTCCCGTAAAATTTCTGTGTGTTTTGAAAAGGTACCATGTATGGCTATTTATATTGTGAAAATGGGGGTTTAGAACGGCTCCCAAACGATGTGGGATTCGTTTCAAACCTTAGCATTAATGTAGAAAACTTGTTTTTTTTTTTTTTTTTTTTTAATTTTTAAATTTTTCTGAAACCCTACATGGGCGTGCAGGATCAAGCCTACATGCGTATGCATCATGGCTGCGCGTGCACACCGAGGGCTTCCTTGGCTTTACTTTTCCAAAAATAGATTTATTTGCTTATTAAAAGTTACATTTTTTATTTTAACATCTCTCAAGTCAAATTAACATCTGATTGGGCCCTAAACCAACTTTGGGTCTTAGAATTTTAGCATCATTGGGGAATGAGGCCCTGAGTCGTAAGTGGTACAAAATGCGGTGTGTGTGTGTGTGTGTGTAAACAAGTTTTTCAGACTCGGACCGAATCGGAAGGTCGAACCATGAAAACTAGGAACCGGATTAAAATCTAGTTTTTTAAGCATAGAGAACCGGGCATATGTGGCAATTCTGTGAACCCCTAAAACTAGGGTTAGACTGCACGAACCGGTGGCAAGAACCGTGCGGTCCAACTCCTTAGCAATTTTTTTATTTTTTACTTTTTATTTTTTTTATAAAAACAACTTAACACAATTTTATTCTACTTAATTAAATTATTCATCTCTTACAAGGAATAAAAAAATTATAATTAAAATCCTTCAAAGATATTCAACTTTACTTCAAAAATTAATCATAAATTTTAATATTTTCATGGTTATTGTTTTATTTTATTAACTTTCTTATTTAATTATTAAATATATGTTTGAAAATCATTAAATTTCCCTCACATATATAGATATATTAGTCAATTTTGCTAGTTTTATAAATTTAATATCTATATTTAGGCTTTAATTAATTATGACGTCATCACGGTTCGACTTCGATTCAACCTCAAAAATCTTAAACCTCTCCCTTTTACGGTTCAATGAACAGTCCGGGTCTGAAAACCTTATATAATATATATATATATATATATATATTTATTTATATTTATATATATATATATATATATATATATGTTGATGCCCACTTTTGATAAAAAGGCCCAATGGGAGAAGAAGGCCAACAATATGAAGAAGATGGGGGAAAATAGTAAAGTAAAAACCAACAAGCCAGAATGGCAAGAATAGTAAATGGCCAGGAAGAAGCAAATGGGCCAAGGAAGCCTAAGGAATGAAAGTAGTAAACCCATGGAAGTAGTAAGAGGTGAAGAAGAAGTAAATGAGCCGGGGAAGCCTAAGAAATAAATTAGTAAATTCGTAGGGTTGGCATAAAGGCCAATAAGCCCGAAAGGTAATAAGAGGTAAGGATGTGGTAATCGGGCCGAAGAAACCCAAAGGATTTAGCAAAACCCATGGGAGTGAAAGAGGTAAGGAAGAAGAAAATGGGCCGAGGAAGCTCGAGGAATGAAATGGGTAGAAGAAGCCCAAGGGATGGAATGGGCTGGCTCAGCAGGAATGCTGGCCACTGAAGCCCAAAAGAAGAAAGAATGCAGAAAATGGACTAGTAAGAGCCTCAACCTGTAAGCCCAGAGGTAACAACAAAGCAAAAGAGAGGTAATATCATAGTAGGAGCAATGCAGCGACTTGGCAGGATCATCAACCAACCCACGGACATGGGAAAGAAGAGGACATGGGCTAGGTAGGAGGGAGAGGGCCCGTACCTAGGCAATGCCCAGTCCAAAGAGGAGATGGAATGCATAGAATGAAAGCCCAAAGGCCCATGTGTCTTTCACGCCACAGGAGTTAAACAGATACCAGAACATACAGCAAAACCAGACAAACCCAGAGGCAATGGCAAACACATGAAGGCCAGAAAAGTAATAGATTCAAACCGAAGTGGAGCATGCATACAGGGTTCAGGCACCACCTACTTGTACCCAGCCAATACAGGGAAGGTGGCCCACGGGTCAAAGATATGAAAGGGTGTGGTCTAGTAATGGGGAGAAAAGGGGAGCCTATTTTAGGGTTTTCGCTCAAATTCTTTTGGGGAAAAATGTCTTACTAGGATGACATCTCACCCAAAAAAAGTAAACATGAGCTGGAATCACTAGATGCATGACATAGAGGTAGGTAAGGGAGAAGTTTAACCCTTATCCGGATGAAAGTTGTTGACACCCTGTTTTGCAACCCGTATTTAACCTCACATGGAGGGTAAAATGGTAATTTCACATTGGAAATATGCATCTTGATTCTGGTCATTAGGTCCTTAATCTCATTTCACCAAAATGATCTTGATGTTGTAACGATCAAATCAACTGGTCATGAGCCCTAATCGGACCATTAGATTGAAAGTTATCATCAAATCAAGTTTTAATAACTGAGATACACTATTACAAATTGAGTCCGACTATATGTGATTATGAACAATTGATTTCAATTGGTTATAAATATAATAAATTTGAGATCGATGATGTGTCATAATTTGATTGGTTAGGACTACATTTTATGGTAGTGTCGCACACACCTAATCAACTAGATAGTTAAACATTAATTATTCAATGAGTAATTTGTGCAATTATCTTTTAATTAGAGTAAATTTGGAACCAATTAAGTCTGAAATGGGAGTGATTGGAGTTATTTAATGTTAATTGGGAGCTAATTTGGGACCTATTAATGTTAATTGTGCTGAAACCATTTTCTAACAAATGACCACTGCTCACCATTTCACCGATATCTCTCAGAATATTTTGAATCTGTGAATAATCTCCTTCCCTAGAAACTAGACATCCGGGGCTTCAATTTAAGTACAAGAATGAGACAATTCCGATCAGAATTGAGGTAGATATGATTTTTCAAAATTGGCTCTACAGGCTGTTATAGCAGCTACGGGAAAACCGAACTTTGCTTGCTCTTCACTCTCATCAATCTCCACATTTAATGCACCAGATATCTCCAAAAGCTAAAATGAGGTCTAGGTTCATGATTCTTTACCAACCCTCATTAAATGGCCTTCCATTCATATTTCCTCCACCACTACTATATAAATCTCCCCTCCTTCATTCCAAGACACAAAAAATCCCCCCCTTCTCTTTTCTTGAGTTCTAGTGAAGTTGAGTAGTCTTGTCATATTTTGGTCTTCCTAAGACTCAAGGTATTGAGTGAGACTCACTCTCCCTCTCCTAGCTCTTCTTTTCCTCCACCCTTAGGACCTCCATCAAGAATCCCCTCCTCCATTATATGGATCTTGCATGAAGGTATAATCTCATTCCCTAATTGTTTGTTTATATTGCCATGATAAGAATTTAAGATTAAAACATGATAATTCCCTTGAATATGTTTGAATGTTCTTATGTGTTCTTTACATGTTCTTAGTTGTTCATCACATGTTCATGCATATCACTAGATTTAATCTTAAATCCACATCAAAAATATGAAAAACATGTTTGTTTAGTAATTCTTTCAAATCCTTGAATCTAGGTTATCACTATCCACACACATTCACTAGAGTTTATTTTTCAATCCAAATGTCATGCTTAATAAATTGAATTAGGGTTTATCACATGCACACATATTAAATTCAACATACAAATTGATTGACATATTGGATGATGTGATATGAATGTTGGCTACCATAGTCTAGAAGACTGGTTTCACCGGGCAAGGTGGGTGCCTAACACATTCCCATCTTGTAACATAGCCTCCGAGCTTAGATCAAGGGTTAATAGATCAAATACTTATCCATGTAATTTTTGATCTTTAGATTGTAACTAGGAAACAAAGCCATGTACTTTATCTTAGATTGTATCTTTTTTTTGATAAACTTATCTTAGATTGTATCTAGAACCAAAGCCATGTAATTTTCCTATGATCAATGTAAATTCAATTTCAAATTAATAAAATGAGGAATTTTTCATTCATGGTTTTTTTATTTTTTCAATAATTAAATAAGTGGCAACTCCATTGTAAAACCCTTAATCTAAAGGGGGAAATATAACTAGTCGAACCTCCATTTTGAGAGGTAATAACACGACTCCACCCATTCACGTGGATTTGGCCCTACATCCCATAAAAACAAGCCGGGGGCGCGGTCTCTCACAAGAGTATTAAGAGAGGTAAGAGACAAAACCAAAACCATTTTTGTCTGGGAATGAGGCATGGTGTAGTCTATACAATGTAATAGTAGTGGTTGGGTAGCTAGCAAACCAGTGGACAGTCTTAGAAGGACACCCAAAATGAGCCAAAAAAGGTTAAGGGGTAAAATTGGTAAATTATGTCACGGCAGACAATATAAAAGGCCATAGGCGTGAACAATGAAGGAAGGGGGAAAGACGACAAGCAAAAAAGAGAGGTAGAAAGAAAGAAAAGGAAGCAGAGTAAACAAAGAAACAAAAAGAAAAAGGAATGATACAAAAATCCAAAAAAAGGGAAGAAACATGAGTGATAGAAGCAGTGGCATGCATCAATTGGCTACCCATTTCTCTCCCTCTCAATAGACCCACTCTCTGATAAGCTAAGAATTCAAGTTTAAGTCATTTAGGTCCTTTTTTCCAAAGTGTGTAATCTTTATGACAAAAGTTCCCTCTAAGGTTACCCACATTGGAGATCGATTCCCTTTTTGGGCTTGTGTTTGCTAAAGAGCTAAGTCCATTTCTTTGGCAGACAAATCCTTTCTTTCTTTTTTGATCAAACTAACTCGTTATCTTACTGCTAAAACTTTTTGCCATGGTCTTGTTATTCATAATCGTATTGCTCTATTCTCCCTTGCTATGTTATTCACATATTATTGTTATTAGTAGAAATGTTTTAGTTATCTTGCTGCATCGTGCTTCTGGCTGTAATACTTATAACAGTCTTTCCTAACGTGAGCATGCGGTACATGCAAGGTTCCTATCAAGATGCATTTGTATGGGGATGGTCCAACTTGCGCAGAAGCCGGTTTAAGGTGTGTTTCAATTAAGCCAGTCCCAACTCTCCTACCTCAGAATCACAGGCCATGGTACAGTAGGAGAAATCAAGCCCAAAACACAAAAAAAAAAAAAGGCCCACCACAATATATATATTAATAGGCAAAGCTTAGAAAAATTCCAATTAGATATTAATTGGATTATCAATTTTGCACCACGTGTCCCATTTAATTTTTAATTTTGTGCCAAATGAATTATTGATTGTAAAAATCTAAAAGTCCAAATCCAATTAGATTCTAAATTGGATTTCAATTGGAGTCCAATTTTCGGCCATGTGTCCATCTAAGCTTTTAATTTTTGTGGTAAGTAAATTATTGGGTGCAAAAACCATAAAGTCTAAAATAAATTAAATTCTAAAATCCATAAAGTTTAAAAACTATACATTTCTAAAATATAAAATGAGAAACCATTACAAATTTTAGAAATGTATGATTTAAAAAAGTGTAAATTAATACAATGTATAATTTGAACCGTATAATTGTAACTATTTTTAATTATACATGTGCATACATACGGGGTTATATACTAGTTTTAATAATGAAGAACTCATACTTGCATTGGCAAAACAGATTAAAATCAAAATTTGATTTTCCTTGGGTTCAAATGTTGTTTAGAGTCAACAAGTAAATGTTAATTTTAGTAAAGTACTAAATTGAAGGGTTGTAGTAAGAGTAATGGTAAGATAGATAGGGAATAATAGGGAAGTATGATGATAAGGTGGGAAATATTAGCAAAATTAATTGCTAAGCTTCCATGATTATTTATTGTATAGATAGCCTGGTATGACCCCTTCACTCTTGAAATTCCAGTTCCGTCCTTAGTTTTAAAGGGAAAAATAAAGTAACTTTTTAAGTCTAGCATGCGTGCTCAAATTTTGAGTCCTCCCTAGATAAGTCAAATCTATTTAGATTGTTAGATGGAGTCACTAGAAATCTTCCAAGATGTCTCTTCACTTCAATATCTTCCAAATTTGTATTGGAATGTACATGCTTTGGGCTTGAAAAGTAGTCTACAAGTTTGAAAATAATGGTTCCTTGTTTGTTAAGGATGACTATCTTATAGATTCATTCTATAATCTTATTGACAATCTTCATCCACGTTCTTAGTTATTTCCAATCAAACAGAAAGTGCACGTTCTTAGTTACTGGTTTGCATCTAGGTCCATCACTTACATCATTTTTTTTTCTTACGAATAACCACTACTCGTCGATCACTACATCAATAATTTATAAAAATAAATAAATTGTAACTATAGCATTTTCCTCTTTTTAAAAGCCATAAAAAAATTATATCTAAAATATAAAACAAAATATTTAAGCCCAAAAAATTTAGCCCAACAACAAAAACTACATATAGCACATTTAAAAGATATTAAACCTAGTCAACCAATTTTACATAAAATAAATTGTCTGGCCCTTTAATAAATTTCAAACTAAATAATTTTGTCCTTACTTTGAATGCATTAAAGACAACAAAAATTAAATTTAAAATAAAAATAAAAATAAAAAACTTCAATGGCCAAGCAAAAGCAGAGCCGAAGGCCAAAGCAGCCACAGTTAGAAGCAGAACCGCCTCCTTTTACTACTAGCTAGGTAAAGTACTTTGCCTAGTAATAAATATAAACTAGCTAATTAATGTTGATCACACAATTGAGGCCTCCATCAAGGATCATAAGTGTTGGCCGTTAAAAAATTTAACCACTTGATTGTAAACTACATCCTTGGCATTCCCTCCCATGATGAAATCTGCGTGAGCATAATCCTTGATGAACTGAACTGAGAGCTTGTCTACATCATGGGACTTTAAATCATCAAGTAAATGTTTAACATCTAAGACATCAGAGAGTGTATCTTGGCCACCATAGCTAAGGAACATAGGAAGGTCATGGGGAATGTTGGAGAGGTTATAAATTGGTGGCATGGCTTCCCCATAATGCATCAAATTATAGTCATGCCTCCCATAGTTGTATTTTGCCACAACACCATTTCTAACAGCTGCAAATTTTTAGTTCAAAATCTTCCTCAATTAGTTATTCATAAGTAAATATCAATGACTTTTCTGGCAGTTTGTAACAAAGACTACCTAAAAAGAAATATTCGTGGTGAAGTACTAAGAAATAACATTAGTAAAGTGACATGCAACTTCCAGTTCCACACTTCCACTGTATAAAATGACATCAAAAATAGTATATACAAACTCATTCTTCGTGTAATATTTCACCTTAAGCCTTTTGATCACATGAATTTTCATACCCCAAAATAGTAAAAAGCCATATACAGTCTCAATGAAAAGAAAAAAGTTTAAAATGCGCATCACAAGAATCAGCGTAAAAAGTTATAGTTCAGAAACAAACTTACTTTGAGAAAGGTGCACCATGTTCATGATTGATGTTGGCTGAGGTTCATTCATCAGGAAGAGATCAACGGTTGAGGAATTAAGGCAGCAATTTTTCCCTTGATTGAACACAAAGTTGGTACCATTGCATGAGTTAGTTCCTTCAAAAATATTTTCAGTGTATAAAATCCATTGTACTATTGAAGCTACCGATCAATGCAGAGACTAATACCAGTTAATGCGGTTACTAAGTCGGAGCAGTCAACCCCGGGATTATCACATAGAAACTTGAGAAAGGCACCCCCAGCTGCCCTATATAAAAGGATTTGCAGATCAAAACCATCAATTTAGAACATTGTAATTCTATAACATGAAGTAACTTCTATATCATCAGTAACTCTTGGGACTCTTACCCTTTGGGATTGAACTCTGCTAGACCAAATAGCCTGCCGATCTGTTGTCAAAATCAAGCATTTCTGTCATGTGCATGCTGTTTATTCTTGTTTAATAAATTAACATTATGTGGGGCATCATTGATGACCTTACCTCACCAACAAAGGATTTGGCAGCAATATTGCCAAGTGCAGTTTTCATGTGGCTCAAATAAGCAATAGGACTCAACAATGCTGCTGATTTCAGCTGGTTCACTAGTTTACCTTCCGAGAAGGATGCCAAAGCTGTTAAAGTTCCCTGTCAAAGATTGCCCAAGTGTCGAAATTTTAATAGAATACAGTGGACAGTTTTTTCTAGTTATATATTCCAAACTTTTGAACATCACACTACTAGTACTCTCTCATTTTCAACAGAAAGCTTGGACAAATTTATTAGTATATGGCTAAAGTCATTAATGCTAGACGTCCACATAATTAAGATAACAAAACGATTCATAGCATTGCAAAGGCTTTTTTGCAAATCTAAGAATAATGAATGTCTTAGATTCAAAGTGTAACATATGTAGCTTTGAAGGGGTGCATAATATGATGATGATGCTCACCAGGGAATGGCCCACGTAATTAATCTTCTGCCCTGTTTGGCCATACACATAGTCAAAAAGAGCTGGTAGCTCAAAGGAAACCAATTCATCCCATGACCAATTCCAGAAAGCCTGTCATATTTACAATATTGACAAACCATGAATAACAAACAATAAAGAAGATGAGGGGAATATCTTTTATAAAAGATATACTAAATTACCCATGTAACATTTAAAAAAAAAAATTACCCACTTACCAACTCAATTCTCAATCTTTTTTATTCTATTTTATATATATATATATATATATATATATATAATGTATCAACCCAATAAGTATATAGGATATATGATTTAACTAGGTGTGACCACAAGCTAGGCTTGTTTTCACTTATTTGTCCTGCTCAAAGGTGACCCTAAAATTCAACAAAATTCAAACCCAATTCTAGTTTTAACTGTTACAAAATTAAGTGATTTTTTTTGCCGAATATAAGCCAATTTTTTCAAGGAAAAAAAAAAGTTTACCTTCAAAAACCTACATATGTCCTAAGATTTGATTCTTTTAGACCTCCAAATAGGTACAATTAATGCCACACTCGTTAGTGTTCCTAGATCCTTTCCTTTTTTTATCGTGCTCTATGATGAACCTATATCCAAACCCAAAATCTAACAAAAGAAATTCAAACCAATTTCCTGAGTTCTAATCAATGTCTATTCAAGTAATTGCGTTTCTGTTTTGATACTGACATCCACGTGGGTATTGCTAATCAACTACCGCACTCAGACTTTCAGAGCCTTTTCTTTTTTTCTATTTTGTTTTCCTTTTCTTCTAATCAGCAGCAAGTGGGAAGCAGCCAGAACCTTTCATGGTCGAAAATCAAGGAAATTGAATCCTTATAAAACAGTGATCATTTAAATTAAATCATGTTATATATTCAGTTATTGGAAGATTTTATAATTTGAATTATTTGATCTTTGAAAAAAAAAATTCTTTCCTTTTCTTTTAATTAAAGATTTTTTTATTTTTAATTTTAATCAAAGTTGGATCCTTTATACAAGTAGGATATTAATTAGAATTTGGCTAATATATCTTTCTACTTAAAACTGGTACTATCACACTTTCCCTTGGCATCAAACTCATCTTAAATTTTTCACCATAATTGATGTGGCAAATTATTAATAATAAATGAAAGAAAAAAAATTAAATAGTGGATTCAAAAAATTAGTAATAATTTGTCAATTGTTATGAAACAATATTGTGAATTTTTTTTTTTATATGAAACATTTCTCTAAACAAAAACAAGAAACCACTTTATCTATCATCATATGCAGCATAAAATAGTTTTATGAAGTAATTAAATTGATGAGTAGTAAAGGGAAAGAGGAACAGAACTGGTTGGCTAGGGACCAAGGAGACATGTCGTCGGCTTAATCTGGTCCCTCTGGTGTTAGAAATCCACACATCAAACCCGTTATCAGCTAAAATTAATGGTAGATTTTGCTCTGGAGAATTCAGAAGCCATGTCAATCCATCCTGCACCAAAAAAATAAATAAATAAATAAAACCAATCAAACATGCACCACGTAACTACATCGTTGAAATTCACAAACAACAAAACAAAATTGCCTTCCCATCAAAAAACAAACAAACAAACAAAATTGCCCGCCCATATCTCAGTTTATGTGAGACTTTGCATGTTGTGGCTCAAGTAATAAGAACACACGTAATACTGTAATAGTTCACACAAGTTAAGATGCTACGTAGAGATATCTTCAACTCTGGTCTAGTCAGATGGAATGGAATTATGAGTGAAACGGTGCATGATTTTGCGGACTGTTAGATTTTAACAGGGCACCTTCAACATTTCTGCATAGATTAAGTCTAGTACTATAACTAATTTTACAACTTTGTCACAATTTTGCAATATGACGACTTGTGAGTAGTGAAATAATGAACTCATATGGACTCAATATTTTATTTCCACCTTTTACAACTCACCACATAAACAAATTATGACAAAAATTATGGAATTTGTTGCGGTAGTAAACACACTCTTCTACCTAACCTTCCTTTTGTCGTGGTGGCTATAAAACTTCAACTGGATTATTGGAACAATCAACTAGTATTAAAACAAAACAAAAAAACATAAACATAAACAAAAACAATAAAAAAAAAAAATAAAAAAAATAAAATAAAAACTAGTATTAAAAACAGACCCATATCGCCTTGGTAATGTAAACATGACTTTTGTTGTAAATACCTTTTAGCCGTCATGGAAATTTTGTAGCGCATAGACTAGCCAGACGCGCTATTTGTAACCATTTTCTTGTTTGGATGGAGGACGTCCCTCATGACATCCTTGACGTGTATAACTTTGATTTGATCTCAGTTAATTAACCTTCCTCCCCTCCCCTTTGGGGGGTTTTTCTCTCAAAAAAAAAAAAAAAAACCTTTTAGCCATACACACACACACCAAAAAAAAAAAAAAAAAGGGTGATTAAAATGGGATATGTTCACATTTGAAGAGATATAGACATATATTAGTGGTATGTTGGTTGACTTAAGAATTAGCACGATTAAGGGTTCAAACCTAATGGAAAATCTCTAGTTGGATTAATCGGTTAATCTAATCATCCAACTTAAAAGTTCAAATTTGTAATTACACAAAAGTTTTACTTTTTTTTTAATCTCTTATTCTACACTGAATTTATCATTATAAAAGAATTTTTTGGATTAATTTTATACATAGTTTAGATTTTATATTATAAATCTAAAACTATATTTAATTTTAAATGATGTGATACTATATTGATTTTGCACACCATTAATTACTTTTAAAAAACTTAACAAAATGGACTATCTGTTTCATATATAACGTTTTGTTGCAAGGGTAGAATAAATTATGTATCCAACAATATCTCTGGGCAAATTCGTTTTCACCTTTGTGCACAAACATTCATCTTTCTTGTGAGCAAATTTACCTTTACAATGTGGTGACCAATGACCAACCTCACATTTTAATGGTTACTTTGTAAGAGTCTAATATGACTTCACATATCATCAACGTACATGCGTAACCTAACTCATTTTTTCTTTAAGTAGATGCGTAAATCATGCATTCCCTTTTATAAGACACTTTTGTTCCAGGCTTTTCTTTTAGCTAACTTGGACCTCATCATATGCTTATAAAGGAAACCAAACATTCAAAGCGGAATCATTCCAAAGTTTTTACTTTGACAAATTAAAGCAGATAGACTAAATATAGAGTGCTCCATAATGTGCAAACTGACGCGGATTTGACCCTTTTTTGTGTCAAGACTCAAGACCATGGTGTCAGGTTTCACACCAAAAAAATGGCATAGTTTCCTGGGGAAGACTAGACTATTCCTCTTATTAGTCCTCACTCCTCAAAACAGAACTAGAAAAAACCCCCCACCTTATTAATTTTACATGCATGAAACACTGTCAAAAAATAACTAAATATGTGTATATATATATATATATATATATATATATCATTCACTTACGACAGTAACCCCATGTTGTATTAAGAGTTAAGACTGGTTGCTTCTTAGTCCCAGCAGTACCCCCAACACGACCTTCTGGGATCCTTTGCACACTGAGTATATACCCATCTTTGGTTGTCACCTGAAAATTAAATTTACATGCACACATTAAGTCACATCTATACTTATGTTTGATTAAAAGGTCTGGTTAATGTATGTCCTAAAGGTATACGTTAAGTCTTCTATTTTTAGAAATATTTTCTCAAAAATTGAAAAAAATTATCAATATTTTTTCAATTCTCTAGAAATTTTTTTTCAAAAATGATTGATTAAAAGCCAAACTATAATATATGTAATAGTTATGCATGAGAAATTTACTTCATGCTCCTCGCATTTGTAGCCATGTACAGTCACTGAAGATGCGCATAGACCATTCTCTGGTGAAGCTACAGCATCTTTGTTTAGGCCAAAGGAACCACGAATTGAGCCATGTGCTTGATGAGGCTGAACTGCCAAGACTAGGACATAGAAGCTCCAAGCAGCCAAACCCAACAAGCCAGGGACACCCATATTAATTGTTGGTTTTGTGTGATAAGTTTGAGAATGAAGCTTCCCTTTATATAAGAGTAAAAAAGAAAGAAAGATTATTACAAGTATGTGGGAAAACAAATTGGTTTTCTTTCTTTCTTTTTGGCTAACTGAAAAAATTATAAAATACTTGGCACTTTTCACGTTCTTTCCACTGAGAAAGGAATGGGTTGGCGTGGCCGTGTGGGTCCTAGAATATTTCTAACTAAGCAAATGGATATGGAGGAATCATGACTCTCAACAGTCTCTTATATAGCTACAAATTTCTGAAGCTAGAAACAGATTGAGGATATATAGGAGCTGTTTGTTAACGTTACGTGTGAGTGAAAAAGTGTGTAAAAATACGTGTAATATTATTTAAAAAAGGGAAAACATGTGTTTAAACACATGTACCAAACAGACTCATAGGAACTAGTCCTATCAAAGGCAAATTTGAGGGAAAGCAAATATAGACATAAAAGACAATATATCATATATATATATATATATATATGGTATTTTTATTGAGATTTACTTAAATTTGAGTTTCAAATCCATATCATATTAACTTTATATAAGATGTATGTGATGCATGTCTTGTTTATTTATGCCATGATTAATTTACAAGGGGTGCTTATTTTGGATTAGGATCATTTAGAGTTCAGATAATTATATTGTTGAATTCCTAAAATCTTATTCTCTTATCCATTTATTTATTTATTGATAAAATTATCCATTTACTTTAAAATAAATGCATTATATCTTGACACATTATTCTATACTATTTATAAGAAGATTCCTCTGTTTGGACTAGACTTTTATATGATTCTTAAATACCCCTAATCCGGTAAAAATATATCTCAAACTCCACTTAAAATGCTTACAAAATAAGAAACTTTCTTACTAATCCATGTCTTCAAAACAAACTTATTCAAAATTTTAAATAAATAAATAAAATTATAACACTAGACCTCCAAAAAAAAAAAAAAAACCTCACCAAAATAGTAATAATAGAAGCTTTTTAAAATGTTGATAACACGTTAAAACTTTATCCATTCATTTCACAACAAATGAATAGGATTTTCAAAACTCTTTGTAGAGTTACCCTAAAAACTCTAAATGATCTTAATCCATTTGGCGGGATAAACAAGTAATTTTTTTTTATTAATTTTGTATATTCCATTTTCCTTTCTATAAATAAAAAAAGTTTTGATAAGTAATTTAATTCATATTCCTTTTCAAGTTAGATAAATTAAGGTGGATTAGATCTGCTAATGAAATGTGGATATGATCTGGATCCCTGCAAGTAACCTCTAAGAAATTTTACCGACAAGACTATCTCTTTTTCTACAATGGATAGTATTCAAGAATAGCTTAATATTTGACTTTTTGACATAATCTTTCCATGTTCTTATGAAGAACCAAGACCAATTTTGGTTCCTAACTGAGTCCAACACTAAAAGTGACAATATGAAGATATGATTCATGTAAATGCATGATGCCTTAAGTTGCAAATTTGTTTTCTTATTTAAGTGGCTAGGTACTTTAATTTAGATGAAATATATAGCTACTCTTATCTTAGGTTATAAAGGGTAAAAGATTTCGTAGAGGAATTGTGAGCAGTAAGGGGATAGAGTAAACTTGGGGATTGATTTGGGAACTACTAATTAACCTTATAATTGAGGTGGATGCCCAGATATAGGCAGATAGATATCACTCGTAATGGAAGCAACTAATGATTTTCTTTCTTTTAGTGCTATGGTTTCAAATTGCAATTTGAACACTTGTAACCTTGTCCACTCTCGTAGAAAAAGAGTGCAGACCTTTTGGAAAAAAAAGGCCATGATTTGAATAGATTTGTGTTATTTGTATTGACCCAGCTCATTTTCTTGTAGATCAATTATTGAAAATAGTTGCCAGACGTATACCCCAAACAATTTTGTGAAAGTTAACTTAAATATGCATGATTTCAAGTAATATTTTCACCCAAAGTAAAAAGATCGGGTAAGATTGAAGTAGGTTGAAAATAGATCCAAATGTTGATAAAATATTAGTTCTTGGAAAATCTAATTTTAAACCCAATGTGTTCTAAAAGTTCTTATACCATTTTTAAAAAAATCTTATTTTAGGCCCCAAGCACTTTAATCTTTAAATAACGGAAATAGTGGATTTATTGCACAAGTTTGTTATAAATTCCCCGTATATAATAAGCGAATTCAAATCTTCTGTCTCACTTTTTTTACTTTCCTCCATACAATTATAGATTATAATATCAAATCACAATAGCAATAATAACACAGCAATAAACATGCAACACAAAATTTATAAACAAAGTGGAAAACTAATGAAGAATCTCTTCAAAGGAAAAACCAATCTAGAGATCTATTTAATCTCCTTAAAAAATTCAATATATAAAAAGAAACAGTTATAATAGTCTATACTCACATAACATTTGCAATCCTAAATTCTCTATGTAAAGTATACAAAAAATATGTTTGCCTTCCTAGTTACCACCAGAGTTGTAGAACCAGGGACGCAGCTATAGCAAGGCTTGGGGGGTCATGGTCCCCCTAAAATTTTAAAAAATTATTTTGTATAAGTATTAAAAACTTTAAATATTTAGCTACAAAAATAGAAGTTGGCTCCCCAGATGTTTGAGTTAGTTAAATGATGCTCTTAAAAACCCATAGAATTTGTCAATTAGTCTAGTAGTTATAGAGACAATGTAGTTTTTATTTTCTCTAATTCATTTTTTGTACATATTTAATATAAAACTAGACAGATTTTGTATACTTAATAGAGTTTAAAAGATAATAAATTCCCCTAAAAAATTATTTTGCAAATATAAATATGTGAAAGTTTTTAATTTTATATACAATATATGTAGAGATTTGGCTTGAATTTAGGGGCTTTTATGCACATACATGATCTATATGGGAGTAATTCCACTATAAGTGGATTTACTTGTTTTTTGCCTAGTTTAAATTGAACTAGGACTCCTTGTTTTGGATGACTTGTCATTTGGTGGAGTTCTACTTGAATTGGATCTCTTTTCACGTGGTGAAGGAAACTTGTTCTCATATTAGTCTTGGAATTCTACTTGACTTCGGAGTCCAATATGTGATTGATTTAATTTAGCTGACCTTGAGAGATAGCCATGTGATTTAGAGTTATATATACATGGAGTAGACTCTGTCTTTTGCTTGGATTAGTATGGTGCACGTGGAGACAAGGAAATTGCATTACAAATTCTATTGCTCGAAGGACTTGCATCTTTGCCGACTTGAATATCCAATATAAATAAAGTGTGTTGCGGCAAATTTAGAGTTTTGTGTGTGTGAGAAAAAGAGGCTTTCTTTTGTTTGGTTCTTCGATATTTGTGTGTTGCAATTTGGAATAGTGAGAGAGATTTGTTACTGCTTGGTTTTGGTTCTGCAGTTTGGTGATTTGCTCTTTCTTTGTGTGTTGCAACATTTGGATTTGATTTGTGGCTCTCTCTTTGGTTTGAGTGCAATTCGCATTTGGTATTTGGTATTCGTATTTGGCATTTGTGAACCTTAAGTTCTTTGGTTTTGTATTTGTGAGAGAGAGCTATTTGGGTGTATTTGGGATTTGAGATTTGGGTTTGTGAGAGTGCTTCTACACCAATTTGTATATATTATCTCAAATTTGTTATAGTAAAATTTGTTCGTCGTCGCTCATAGATAGGGCTGTCCACAGGTCGGTCCAGGTCCGGTTTGTGCCTAACCCGGAACTAACCCGACAGAATCGAGTTTTGGAAAAACTCACTCGTCGCCGACCGCCGGAGTAAACGGGTCGGGCGGATCAAACTTCAACGGGTGTGCGGATGAGTCAGTCAGAGTCAAAGATCTGAGAAAACAACAAAAGAAACGGCGAGGAAACTGCAAGAAAAGGTGAGAAAAACCCAGATCCGGTGAAAATCTCATCAGGATCTATGAGATTTCGCCAGATCCGGCGGTAATCTCACCATATTCGATGAGATTTCGCTAGATTCACTCAAAATTTCGTCAGATCTACGTGAAATAGCGCCTGAATTCGGGTTTTTAATTGCTGAAATTTGGGTTTTTCTCGCCAGAATCTGGAATTTTCTCGCCGTAACTGGATTTATCGCCGAAATCTAGGTTTTTCGTCAAATTATGGGTTTTTCGCTGGTCGGTTCGGGTTTTTCGGGTTTCTGGGGAGAGAAACCAAAACCCACCCGCCGGAGTCGGTTTTTGGTGGAGAAAATCTACCGCCGACCGCCAGAGTAGGTCGGGTCGGCTGGTTTTGGATCGGTTCCAATCGATTCTCTAGGTGGGTCGAGTCACCGGATATGTTTGGACAGCCCTACTCATAGATATAGGCTATTGCTGAACCACATAAATCTTGGTGTTTTGTGTCTATTTTCTTTTGGATTAATTTTCTTCATTCCAATTAATTGTTTGAGATCTTTCTCAAGCCTAAAATATTTTCACAATCAATCTTGATAAATTTGAGCTTCTAATATTTTACAACAATATATTTATAAATTATGACCTAATCTAGTACCAAAATATTAATGTTTATATTTATGTACATGCATTTACACATGTGTGTGAAGGTTTATCTTGACTCGAGACTAATATATTAGTAACAAAATTTGGCCCCCCAATTAAACAAAAAATCCTAGCTCCGCCCCTGTAGAACCTCTTAAATTTTTTAATAATGATCTTCTCTATGAACAAATTAACCTAGTTCGCATGAACAAGAACCTCTGGTACTCCAACAAACTTCTCAAAGATTTGTAGCAACACTGAACTCATTTAGTTTAAACTCTAGTTTCACAAACAGTTTAAAGCTCAAGTTGCATAGGAAAACACAATAGTTTTTCTTATTTTTGTTCTAGGCACAAGAAAAACGTTTCTCAATTTAGGCTTAACAGTTGAAGATGTGAAAGTTTTAGTTTGGTTTTAGTAGTCTTTCTTGCTTCTAAAAGTCATGCAACAATCATTAAAAAAAAAAAAAAAAAAATTGTGCCAAAAATGTTTTATATAGCGCACAAAGTAGTTTTAAAATCCAATATAACCTTTCTTCTAGTAGAATTTAAATTGCAAATCTTGACAATTTTTCTCAAGTGAAACTATTGAAAATAGCAAAATTGTGCCAAATTTGAACGACTTTGTCTCACACATTTTAAATCCAAATTGGGTTAAATTTGAATCTATTTCAAAGCCCCATACCATATATATGTATACCTTCTAATGAAATAAGCTTCATTCAAAAATTAATTGTGGTGCAAAAATATGGATAAAAGATCATCAAATTATGATCTTTGAGAAAATTGAAATTTTGTCGTCTTAATTTATGCCATTTGTAACCCAAACTCAACCCTAACACAATTTTATTGATAAATCCAATTTTGACACTATGATTTGCAAAAACATTTATAAAAATCCTAACAGATCTAAATAACAATTAAATGATTTCAACAACCGCATGTAACCTTGGTATTTAATGAAAATCATGAAGATTAATTGACATATATTAACATGAATCAATGATGGTGACCGTTCTGAAAATATTGTGTAAGGCCAATGGGGAAAGACAAAGTATGAGCCCCCATCCGTGAAAGGCGGAAGCCAAAATCCACGATGCTTAACATCAGCCCCATCACAATTATACAATTTTATCATTTGGAAAGGCATTGAAAAAGTTTTAAATGGAAGGAATCATTGGAAACAAGCTAGTCATGTGAACCCCACCTTTATTTTCATTATTATGAAATGGCCTTTGACAAAATATTGCCTTTTTCACACCTTGCATATATGAGAATCAAGTCCTAATTAAGTGGAGAAAATAACGCAATTAATTGTTTGTACCTCTGCAACTTTTATCGTATTTTATAACAAAAAGTTATATATATACGCACAACTTTAACAGTTAAGTGGAAGTATCTCTTGGGTAGCTCAATTTTAATTCACATAGCAAACCCAAAAAGGGACCCTAGTAAAGCCTTGGTTGCAGGTGCATGGGGAAGGGGATCAAGAAAATCTTGGTCCAATTTGAGTCTTTGATGATAAAATACATGGGATCCATCTTAGAAGAGATAGGAAAATCTTGATTGTGCACCACACTTTTATCATTTGGAATTTCACTTAAGGCTAGTGAGTACATACAAATATATAATATATACCCATTCACACACATCTCTGTTTAGTTAGAATTTATAAATTTATTTTTTATTTTTTAACTTTTATGTACAACTTTTTAAAATCTCATTTTTTTCTCACATTTTAAAATTTTTTCAATAAAAAAATTATATAAATTATTTCTAAACAAACAAAATTTATATGCAGCAACATGCATTGTGTACATCATGAGATACATCGTTAGGAATATTCAAGAACACAAACAATGCACGTGCCTCGGTAAGACCGTAAAAAGAAAAAGGTTGGGGTTGATTTGTCATTGGGCCTCCAATTTCGAGCCCACACTGAGTGTTTCTGTTCAGCCCAACCCATTAAAAGCTAAAATCTCATCCCTTACTATACAGTAAATTGATCTGCACATTCCATAGAGAACTTTAATTATATTGCGCAGTGAAAATTTTTAATTTTATAAATGCAAAATATTAGTTTTGAGGACAAACTTGATGTAGGGATATAAAATCACCATCAATTCCATAGCTCATTTATCTAGAAACATGTCTTTTAATTTATTGGCAAAATCATAGTTCTTTCTTTAAAAGAGTTTCAACTTAAAACGTCTGATCTTGATAATAACTCTTTATTATCAAACTAAAATATTAATTAGTTTTTGGTATAAATGGGAATTGAACCCCAGATCTCTTATTCAATCATTAGAGACTTTAACATATGTATATATTACATGTAAAATTAATGTATTTTTGTCATGTGGCTCATTAATTATTTAGATAATTAATTTACTTAAGGTGAAACTCTATTAAAGTTTCAGGTGGCTCATTAATTATTAACATAATTAATTAGTATTTTTTCAATTTACATATAATTTTTCATTAATTTATGCATAGTATACTAGTAAATATTATAATTATAATGTGCTAACTTTTAATCACAAAATTAAAAATTAATTGAAAATTTATTTGTGATGTTGTTTGTGTGACATCAACATTTAATAAGAGTCTTTTAGTAAATTAATATAACCTTTAACACTTTCCATTAAGAAATTTATATACCATTTGTTTGGTACACTAACCTTCTTTGAGTTTTTTCATTATTACACTCATACCCTTTCTAGTTTGAAACAAAACACTCATTTTTTTTTTTCTTTTTCTTTTTCTTTTTTGCCAAATAATCATGACATTAAATAAAAAAATAAAAAAAATAAAAGAAAAAGAAAAAGAAAAGAAGATAGCTCTAGCCATCTGAACCTTCAAGGAAAAAGACCCAAGAGGGAAGAGAGGAGATTGAAATTAGACCATCTCCCTAAATACAAAAGAGAAGCTCGAACAAGAAAAAGAGCTTAGAACTGACTTCAATTCATCATGGAATAAAGCCCATAACTAGAAAGGAAGAGAGTGAAATTCTTGCAAAGTCTCGATAACACTTTAGGGGTCTCTTTCTAATTTGCCATTTTTGAATGGGCAAATAAAATCTTACCATAATCATTTCTTCTCATTTCTCACATCTGCAATGAAAGTTGAACTAAGACACTCACCTTCAGTAAAATGCAACTATTCACAATTATACATTGACCTTCCATAAATTATTGAAAAAAGACTTTAAAAAATCTTGAATTTCGTATTTTATCCTTTACTTATATTGTTATCATATGTCCACTAATTAGAATTTTCAAAAATTTTATAGCTTTTTTTTTTTTTTGGGGGGAATTTTTAAGCACCTTCTAAGTGTAATAGAAAATATAAATTAATAAATTAATTAATTAAATTGGGGGGAGGGGTTTTAGATGAAGAGTAAGGATTTGCTGCAAACAAGGTTGCAGCACTCCTTCTCTCTCTTCAAGACCCCATAAATGTACTCCTTTCTCTCTCTTCTTCCTCCTTCTCAAATACCCAGCCCCAAAAACCAAATCAAAAAAAAAAATTTCTCTCTATATCTTCAAAAATAAGATGATTAATCCCAATGAATGGAGCAAAGGGTCACATTTCATAAGATGCTACCTAAAACCCAAAGCCTCCATGGCCGAAACACAGGTAATCGAAGCTCCATGGCTCCTCCACCACAAACCAGCATGGCCGAACCTTCAAGAGCTCACCCACCACCGGTGCTGGTCTTCTCCTCTTCCTCTGTTTTTATTTTTGGTCTATTTTTCTGTGTATGGCTGAAAAAGCTCTACATTTGTTTGGTTGGTTGTGGGTTTGAGGATTTGAAAAATGGAGGTTCTTGTTTTGGGCAGGGATTTTTTTTTTCAAAATTAATCTATTTGTGGGTTTTGGGTAGGCCGAAAAAAAAATGGGTTTTGATTTGGGTTTGTCGGCTGTGATTTGTATGTATGTGAATCTAAGCATGTGTGTACAATTATTTTTGAAGAGAGAGAGAGAGAGAGAGATTTGTATTTTGAAGAAGTTAACGGACGTTATTCATCAATATATATATATATATGTAAAACCGAAGCCTCTGACCTCTCCACAATTTTCCACATCAACATTTTTTTTTAATTTTTAAATCTGATTTATTTCTTTTAATTAAATATATATACTCTCCTTTCTCAAACCAAATACTCTACCCGATAAAATTCTGAAACCAAACGCAGAACGGCAAAACCTGAAGCAACAGCACAAGGTCAAAACGGCAGAACCTCTCCTTTTGACAAAACCAAACCCAGCACCTCTCCTTTCGAAATTACTCACCAAACGCAAAACATCTTCACTCTCTCAAACACAGATCCAAGCTATTTTGCAAAAAGCTTGCAAGGGCACGACCATGGGAGCCAACGATTTCAATCTCCGACCCAACCTCCATATCAGAGCATTCTCTCTTGGTATCTCTCAATTAATCTATGAATAAACTCTTTTCCTATTGTCTTTAATTAGGTTTTTCTGTCAATTTAAGGATTTCGTCTTTAATTATTAATCTATAATATTCTATATATTATTATTATTATTATTATTATTATTATCAATATATATATATATATATAAAACCGAAGCCTCTGACCTCTCCACAATTTTCCACATCAACATTTTTTTAAAAATTTTTAAATCTGATTTATTTCTTTTAATTAAATATATATACTCTCCTTTCTCAAACCAAATACTCTACCCGATAAAATTCTGAAACCAAACGCAGAACGGCAAAACCTAAAGCAACAGCACAAGGTCAAAACGGCAAAACCTCTCCTTTCTAAATTACTCACCAAATGCAGAACATCTTCACTCTCTCAAACACGGAACCAAGCTATTTTGCAAAAAGCTTGCAAGGGCACGACCATGGGAGCCAACGATTTCAATCTCCGACCCAACCTCCATATCAGAGCATTCTCTCTTGGTATCTTTCAATTAATCTATGAATAAACTCTTTTCCTATTGTCTTTAATTAGGTTTTTCTGTCAATTTAAGGATTTCGTCTTTAATTATTAATCTATAATATTCTATATTATTGTTATTATTATTATTATTATTATTATCAATATATATATATAAAACCGAAGCCTCTGACCTCTCCACAATTTTCCACATCAACATTTTTTTTAAAATTTTTAAATCTGATTTATTTCTTTTAATTAAATATATATACTCTCCTTTCTCAAACCAAATACTCTACCCGATAAAATTCTGAAACCAAACGCAGAACGGCAAAACTTGAAGCAACAGCACAAGGTCAAAACGGCAGAACCTCTCCTTTTGACAAAACCAAACCCAGCACCTCTCCTTTCGAAATTACTCACCAAACGCAGAACATCTTCACTCTCTCAAACACAGATCCAAGCTATTTTGCAAAAAGCTTGCAAGGGCACGACCATGGGAGCCAACGATTTCAATCTCCGACCCAACCTCCATATCAGAGCATTCTCTCTTGGTATCTCTCAATTAATCTATGAATAAACTCTTTTCCTATTGTCTTTAATTAGGTTTTTTTGTCAATTTAAGGATTTCGTCTTTAATTAGGTTTTTTTTTTTGTCAATTTAGGGATTTCAACTCCTATCCCCTTTTTCTCTCTATTCTTTTTTGTTGAAGTCAGGGAAACACTCATAGAACATTAAATTCTACAGGTTTTGTTGGAGATAGTATTGAAGAGCCTCCCAACCTTCAAAATCTAACAACAATCCTACAGGTTTTGCTTCAAGTTTTGCTTTATTTTGCTATCTAGGTTTTTTAGCACATCTAATTTAACTTAGCTTAATCATTTGATTGATTGAATAATTATTTGTGCACCTAAAACGTCAGCCTTCTTTGTCTCCACTCAGTCCCCTATTTTTTTTTTTTTTCAAACCGTCTACCTCTTCTGTACAAGTTCATGTCTTTTTTATTTTGGTCTGTCTCTGATTCTAAAATGTAGGAAGAAATTTTATGTTCTCAGTTGGGTTGTAGCTGTTGTTTTGTTTTATAGTAGAATTGTAGTGAAACTCCAGCAATTATTCTTTTTAAGTTATTCTAGCAGATGTTAAGCTTATTCTTTCACATAGTTGATGTTAAGCTCTTTTGGAATGTAAAAAATCAAAATTTGATGATTTCTAATGCATTCATTCATCTTATGCATTTAATTGTTGGAAAAGGAAACTGAGTAGCTAATTATTTCAAGAAACAACAAAGGATCCTTGAAGGTTTTTTGGGTATCCTCTCTTCTAAACACATAGCAAATATATGGTTAGAAACATGAGAGAGTTTGAATGTTAATGTTTTGATTAGAAATCAGTGTTTTTTTTTTTTTTTCATTTATTTTTGTAGATAAGTTTTGGTAATGAAATTTGTTTAGAAATCTGTAACTATAAACAAATTTAATTAGGACTCTATAACCATTATCTTATAAATAGTTTTTGTGATAATGTTTATTCTATTTTTTTAATATATATATTTTTTGTGTACCAAACCAATTCACGGCTGTTCAATTTATAATTCTTTGTACATTTGTGTTGTTCCTTCCCTGCAACAGATTTAAAACAGCAGATTTCAATGAATACCAAACAGCAACAGATTTAATTCTTTGTACATTCGTTTGCTGTTTTAAAGCAGGTTTCATTCTTAATTTTTGTTCTTCCATTCACTTTTATTTAGATTTAATATTCCTGATTAATTTCTACTTTTTTATTGCCTTTCTCTCCATTCGAATCAAGGTTAAAGGTATGGTATTCGTTTGCCTCTGTACTATTTCTGAATTTTTTTTTAGTATAGGGTTAACTATCGTAATTATCTATATATATATATATATATATATATATATAAAGATTTACATCAAAGTTAAAAACTTAAAAGAGGCAGCCTAATTCACTAGGGAAGCTACCTAAACAGTGTGTGCTAGGTTGGATAATTGATTGATTGGTGTTATTGTTGCTTTCATATGCCTCTTATATCTACGGCTGAATTCATAGATAGCTTACCTTCTTTTATATTTTTGTCTAATTTATTGGTCTCTGTGATGTTTCTAGCAAGATGGTTTTCCCTTTTTGGTGACTTTCATTGGCTTTACTTACACTAAGTGTTGTTTGTATTCATGTTAATCAAATAGTTCGATGAAAGCGATAGATATAAGTGCAATTTATGAAAGTTAGAATAACAGTTTCTTATCATTTTTCTTTATTAAATGAAGATAGAAGAAAATTTGTTATATATTTTTGAGTTTTCATAGATACATGTTGGAAATGAGTTTGTTTAATTTTATATTTCTGTCTAATTTATTGGTCTTTGTGATGTTTCCGGCAAAATGGTTTTCCTTTTTTGGTAATTTTTATTGGCTTTACTTACACTAAGTGATGTTTGTATGCCTGTTAATCAAATAGTTCGATGAAAGCGATAGACAATTTAAATAGAATTTCATAGTGGGTTTGTGTGTTTGTGTCTGAAATTGTAATTTTAAGATAGATATGTTTGATTTTGATTGCTTGAATTTATTTGTCCTAAAGTAAATGTATCACAACAATACTTTTTAGGTTATTGATATTGTTGGGATCCTTAGAATAATGGTTAGAACTCTAAGCCATATGGTTGTGGTTGTAAGGAAATGTTTGCTCTACTCTCTGCCCTCTATAACACTCTAATATGTAACATTGGTTACACATTTTTGGATTGAATATTAGCTTTAGGATGTTGATTATAATGACAGAATTTTGTATAACCTTATACACATTCTTATGTAGTGACCACATGACACTTTTTAAAGCTTTTGAAGGATAGACAGATGCAAACTGTAATGAAAAGAGTCCTGTCACTTTGCAAATGACAAAGGATATGAGAATGCAATTTGTAGATCTATTTAGCATTGACTTTGTAAACAAATCGATGAGTGCTAATGTAAGTTCTTTAAGATTTTCAAATTTTAAAACATTGATTTGCTAAAATCTTATAGTTAATAAAAACTTTCCCGTGCATCGCACGGGTTAGCGACTAGTTAAATTGGTAATTGAAGAAGTTAACGGCGTCGTTTTGCAGTTGGAGTCGCACACTTGGACAAAACCCTTCCGATTCCTCGAAAGCACAGAAGAGAGCTTAAAAAAAAGCTCAACGAAGCCAAGCCAACAATGGCGTACTCAAATGTAGTCTCGAGGTTATCGTCGCGATTACAACCTTTCGCTCTTAAACTCGGCAAAAGATCGCTCGCTCCCGAGCTCTCTCCGCTCAAATCGTGCTCTCAATCTCAATCACAAGCCTCTTCCTCTGCCTCCGCGGGACGCTTTTCCCGCATTTCTCGGTGAGATCTCCGACCTCTCATTTTCTTGCCTCCTGTTTGAAATCGTCACATGTGAACCTAATAATGACACACACAAAAGTTTTCATTTTGTTCCTTTAACTGAGAGTTACAGTTGTTTTTGTGATTAGGTTACCGTTGGAGTTGAGCAGCGTGGAAACGATGATACCGTTGCACAACGCGATAGCTTCGGCGAGGCTTGTATCGAGCTTGTCCACTGATTCTCAGAGCTGGAGTTTAGTTCCTCAAGGTGCGTGTCACTCTCATGTGTGCCTATTTATTTGATGCTTTCTTCATGCCCTTTTATGTATATCTTGCTTTTGAGAGGGCTTTTTGTTGAAAAAATTTGACTAGGAATTTAGTGCACACCACTTGTTTGTATGTATATATGTATGTCTGTATGAATGTGTGACTTTAGGAGGAGAAGTGTATTAATTGAACTTCCAAATGTGCGGACCCTCCTTTCCTTTATCCGGAGATAACCCACCAATCGTATTTGGTGGACTCAGAACCTAACCAATCATTGAATAGATCGGGTGCTCCTATTTGACCGAACAGGCATTCATCTACTTTGCTGTAATGCAACTTGTGACCGACAAAGAAAGAGACTGCTTCCCGCGATCCTTGGTCACAAATTGAAACAGGCACTTAGGTAATAGAAGATTACTTATAGGACTTGATTGAGTAAAGCCCTTAGTCAATATTCATCTCCTCAAACATTGGATCGAGGCATTTTCTCTATCAGTAGCGCTCTTATGGGCAAAGGAAACTTCTCCATATGGAGACGAGCAACCCGACTACTAATATTCACTAACATAGACTCAGACAGGGTGTGGAAAAGGGACTTTGGCTCCGCCGGAGATAAAGGATCCAAAGGGTTTCCCCGTGTCAAAGATCAGATTAGCAGAGAATTACAGTGACCACAGGAGTAATCCGCCTCTGAGAATATTGGTAATGACGTTTCCTTGCCCTTGTTCAATCCAAACAACCGCAACGATAACAGCCGAAGATGGGCCGATTCACATATCGGCTGTTCACACTGAAGCTGTAGTTTTTGTCCTTTCACTTATGCTTATATACTTCTACGAAAACTCCTCCGAAAATGTATTATATAATAAGGCAGATAGCCCCCTAACGCAGAGCGATACTAATAGCCCCTGGCCCCCTTTCCTCTTTGGTTGAGTGAGACAACCTTGATTCCAAGAATAGCTCAACGCCTTATAGCCTACCTCCATTCCCCCGTCAAGCAGGAAGCTTAGCAAACGACTGGATCTACTAAGTAGAACTCTGATTCAGGTCGAGAAATGTCATCAAAGTCATCCACAATTACTGCTTGATCAATGATGTTCGTCACAGAAGGAGTAGAAGTGGGCGCATACGCCGTCGTTACCCTTGTATCGATTTGGCACATGAGGCGGGGCGGGTTTGGCTAGGTAACATAATGGTAAGGGTTCTCCTGCACATCCCTTTGATTGTGGCCTTCCTTTTATGTGCTATCCCTTTGGTCGACATCTACCGTAAGAGCCAGTTGCAAGATCCACTCGCCTTGATCTACACAGGCTAAAAGGACAGAGAAGGTAAGAGACGAAGACTCCTTCCACTTATTAGTTAGCAACTTCCTAAAGCTAAAGAAAAAGGAATTATTATCGCTTTTTGCTTGTGCTAAGGAAAGTTTGCCTCTGCGAATGGAATGTTGGTTGCTACCCAAAGGGCTTTCTGGATGCCTCGTAGCTGCTCTCCCGTAACATGATTCATATGTAGTCTACTCTCATTGGCCCTATTTTGGATTAAGGATTTTGCAGAGGTATGGAATTTTTTTTTTTGGAAAAACTGAGTTGGTTGGTACTGCTATTCTGTATGTTAGGGTAGATGTTGATTGTCTCAACTGAAGTTGGACCTGTTGCGGTTATCTATAGTTGTGGATATGAATCATGTTATGCCAATGTGTGATAATAAGATAGATATTTCAAGATGTTTTATAGGGTTTTTGCAGTTATCTAGGGTGTCTTCTCTCCCCCCCCCCCCCCTTCTATGGGTGAAGGAAGGGATTGGAAATTCCTTGTTATTGGCGAGGTTCAAGTGAGTGTTGTGACTGAATTTTATAAGGGTTCATTTGATTAGGCATTTTGGGAGCTTAAAAGTGTGTTTTTAAAACTCAAAACTTCATTTCACAACAGCATTCGTCATAGATTTTTTACAAACACTCAATTAAACCCAAAACATCGTTTTGCAACAGCTTATCCAATCACACCCTAAGAGGGGGATGGACCTTCATTATGGTATTGCTTATGCGAGGGATGAGACCATTGAAGGGAAAGTTCAAGCTATTTGCTTAATTGAAGATAATTTAGGATTGTCGAATTGTAGAGTTGGGTTAGGGGCGGAGCAGATCCCTTGAGACCCAATGCAGCTAATTTATTTTTGTTTTTCTGGGACGAATTATAGGTTGGGGTGTATGGTAAGGTTATATTGAGAAATTTCAATGTACCAGAATAGGGTATCTTCAGAGGCACTATAAAAGTACTGTAAATTCTTTATTTTCTGATAGTGATTTTTTTTCTGCCACCCACTCTCATGGATGTAGGCACCCTACCTAAGCATGTAAAATTTGTGTTGATTTTCTCTCTATTTTTCGCTGATATTGCTAAGATCATAATTCTTCCACAGTAAGTAATCAGCAAAAACCTTGTATCAATTATTTGGGTTAGCCTCCAACCTGCAAAATCTTCATTTGTGATGTGAACGGCAACATAAGATCAATTGGCCAATTGAAGGAAGGAAAACATCACATTCACTGGGTGTTTGTCCCTGATAAACATAGATGATGTAGGCAACCAATATAATTGGCTAAGCTTAATGGAAACAGGAAATTACATAGTAGATGAGAGGGGGGGGGGGGGGTGGCGCCAATTATCTAATATTCAACCTACACATTTTTGCCCCCCCACCCAAAAAAAAAAAAACAAAGGATTCTTGCTTGTGAAACAATTATGTATGCTTAATATGATCTAGTTCTGATCACATGTATGTGTGTGTGTGTGTTGACAACAATATGCACAGTATTATGTTTCTTGTGATACTCATTTTTGAATTGGTAAAAGACTCACGCACCCAATGGATCTTCCATGACCTCATCCTCCAACCAATTATTATGGGACAAGGGCGTGAGAATTGATCTATAGCTCATTGGTATAATGGTATGTTTCTTATGATAATTTCAACTCATTAAACAATCCATTTTGTCCATATTGCAGGTATATCAATGCCTTTATGACAGAGTCTGGTGGCAGCAAGTTCATATTCTAGGCGGCATTTCTGCTTGAGGGCAATTTTATTTTGTTCTGACTTTTGAGGCCTCTATTGAACTTAGATTGCTTCATTCATCTTCATCCGTTTTTATACTGTTTTTGAATGTCCATTACCAGGAGAGCCTGGATGAGTTTTCGTTAACCATGATTAAATATACTTTGTTCTGTATGCCTAGCAAAGTAGTCTATAGCTTTTCTCTCTTGTTATTTAGATATATTTACAATTTCCATGTGGCATATTTTAGGTGACTTATCTTTTCCATTTGATAAGCTGATCTGACTCTAGCAAACTCATTAAATTAGTTATTGTTATCTTTAAAACTCTAAAAAAGAATTTATGTTTTTTTAGGCAATTGGGGTATCTCTTTTTATAGCGGCCAGCTATGTGTTTTGGGAGAATTTTCCATGTCACTGAGAGAGATAGGCTATGTTTGGATCTCACATCACTCATATCTCAATTCTTATACCTCAAAACTCATTCTCATATCTCATATCTATTTCCCTATTTTCTTTTAACTCACTCCACAGTGTGTTTGGCATCAGAATTCCCCTTGGTTTTCAGTTTGAAAAAAGCAATTTTAACTCATTTTTGTGCAGCCCATTAGTCAGAACAGCCACTACCCAAAACTCAGCTCTATCACCACTGCCACCAACAGCAAACCTTGAACCCACTACCATTGACACTACCAAGGCCACAACCAAAAGAAAAATCTCTAACTACCAAATGAAAACCACATCCACAAAAAGAAAAAGCACCAACCATCAATACCGCCACCAATGACCACACAAACCTACCTCCATAACAACCCAAGCCTTAAACCACATCCACAACCAAAAATCCAAACCCATCAACACACATGCATAGATTAGCAATCCAAAATTGCGACCCACACACACACACACACCAAAAAAAAAAAAAAAAAACACCCAAACCCACAAACACAGCAAATCCAAACTCAAGAATCCTTAGACTAGAGACCTAAAATCACGAAATTGAGGAGAGAGAGATGAACCAAAAGTGAGGAGAGATAAAATCGATCCAGCAAAGGGTAGGAGAGAGAGAAAACGATCTTGTTGAGAGAGAGAGAGAGAGAGATCAGTTTATATGATGATGAAGAGAGAGAAAAAAAAATCAATTTTGTGTGGTCATAAACTTGTGTCCATTGGTGTTGAGCCCTACTTGAGTAGAATTATTTACAAAAATGGCATTATAACTCAGTTTACATCACCCAAAAACTTCAAAAAATTGTTCTCATTTTCCACAACTCTAACTTAGGTTTTTGAGCAATGAATTATGGAAATTGAGAATGAAAATTGAACCAAAATAACCTCACTTAGTGTGGGGATCAAGAAATGTGAGTGATGAAAACTCAGCAAACCAAACATGGTAACCTTCTCTTCTTTTGGGGGGCCAAGAAAATTTATTAAATTTTCATGGTCCCAACTGATGAAAGTATTTCCGCCCTTTTCCCAACTGATGAAAGTATTTCTTCCCTTTTTACATGTTAAAAGTTTGAGCGTTCCAGCTTTAAACTCAATATGGGGCTTAGAAACTGAAAGTGAAAAACCATGTGCAATCAATCATATACTTGTACCATTGCAAGCCTTGAACTGCCCTAAAGCTTTTTTGGGCCCTTTAGGCAAACAAAGGGTTTATTAGTCTTGGAAGGTGGAGACCTTAATGTGTAAGGTCCACATTTTTAACAGACCAAGACTCATCAACCCTTGACGTTCTTGTACCAATTATTCACAATGGACCACCTTTCTAGTCTACCCCAGTTCAAAGATTAATAAGGTTTTCAAGTTTTCAACCATGCATGGCAAACAGGCCAAAAAAGTTGCTCATTTATGGCAAGTGTTGAAAGGCAGCTCCGAACGATTCAAAGATCATGCACCATCTCACCTTCACCTTGTATAATATTCGAATTTTATGATTATACCTACATTGTTATATTAATAATACACTCTCTTTTTTCTTTTTTAATAAAAAACATTTCAAAACAACACACTTATCATCTGCGAAAACACACTCACACACTTATCTACAACATGATGATTCCCTTCCAAGTTTTTTTTAAAGGAGAGAGGGGGAAGTAAAATGTTTAGTTATGATGGGTTCCATTGATGAGATGGCATTGACAAGTTTGGTTAAGGTCAATGCCCTGAGTTCAAATTCTAAGGTCACAAAATTAGTTATTCAGACAAACATCGGTCGATGACAGATTAGAAAAGCATGCAAGAAGAGTTGTGGATTTTTGCAAACAGAAAGAAGACAACTTATGGCACCAACTCATATAACCTCATACTACACAATAAAAAAATAAGTCACTATATGTTATGACCTAGGTTCTGGATAAATTATTTAAATTAAGTTTAATGATAGAATAGGCATCCTAGATAGGTTACTATTGTTATTTATTTGTATTCAAATTAATTCCTATGTACAAGCGAAAGAAAATATATTTAATTCCTATGTTTTAGGATAGGATTGGTTCCAATTTTTTGGATTTATTGATGAGATTATTTCATTTTTATCTATTTATGTACATCGAATGCATTAGTGAGAAAGAAGCTGAAAATTAACCAAAAAGTCTATTTTTCCCCTCAAGTTTAGGAGGCTAGTCATCTCAAATCAACTAAGTTATCTTTTATTCCTCATTAATGCATTCAACTTACATAAATAGCCAAGGATAAGATAACTTCGTCAATAAATCCTAAAACATAGGAATTAATCATATCCTAAAACATAAAAATTAATTTGAATACAAATAAATAACAATACTAATCTATTTAGGATGCCTTATTCTATTATTAAACTAAATTTAAATAATTTATTCAACATCTGAGCCATACACACTATGGGTCTATTTGAGATTTTCTTATTTTGCTGAAACTGAAATTTTTTTGCTGAAAATACTATAGATAAAAATAAAAGATAGTTGAAATAGTATAGTGGAACTCATGAATAATGCCAAAAAGTGCACTGAGGCCCAAAATAGTAGCAAAAATAAACTGAATAGTAAAATAAGCTGATTTTTTAATTTGGAGCCAAACGCACGCTATGGATCAACTTATTTTGCTAAAACTAAAAACTTTTTGCTAAAAGTACTGTAGATAAAAGTAAAAGTTAGCTGAAATAGTACAGTGGGACTCATAAATAATACTAAAAAGTGTAGTTAGACCCATAAATAATAGCAAAAGTGAACTGAATAGTAAATAGGTTGGCTTTTTAAGTTGGAGCGAAACGCACACTATATGTACATTATAAGGACACCCAATGTTCTTATTTTCTTTTATTTCTAACTTTCATGATATCTAAACGCTTATATGCATGTACTAAGTGGTTCTTTCTAGTTTGTCTTCTAACTTTTTATTCTTTCATATAAAAAATCTTAGCAATAAAAAAAAAAAAAAAACAAAAACAACAACAACAACAATAAAGCTTCTTTTATACATTTCCATGTCTACAGTCTCTTTATATATGTGTTACTAGTATCTACTATTTATATATATAATTAAAAGTGTAGTCCTTGTTAATTATCAGGGTACAGGAAAAAACAACATACATGCTCCCAAATCTCTTAAACACCGGAGGAGCGGGAGAGACAGAGAAAAAGAAGAAAAAAAAATGGAAATTTTTATTTTTATTTCTACTACAGTCTACATGTAATTAAAAGAATTATTTAACCCTAAAATTTTAAATTTGACTTCATTTATTTAAAATTGTTATAAAAAAAAAAATCATGTTTTTGGCATGTACTTATATAAAATATTATAGGAGTTTAGGGAATTATGATCAAAAAATTATTCAATACTCCCAAATACTTTAGGCCATTTGGGGTATTTCTCTTATGACTTTTGTAAGGGCAAAGACCCCAAATCGTATAATGGGCCTTGGGTCCCATCTGGGACGATTAGCAATGTCCGAGAAGAGGAAATTGATGCTAAAGGGATTTCCAACCTAGCTCTCGTAGATAAGGGGGCATTTGGAGGACGGTCCGAGGAGGGATGCCTCCTTGGACGTGATGAGTATGGCTCAAACTTGCACTCTGTCTACTAGAAGGACTCCCTAATAGACATTAACAGTAGAGATGCGTCTCACAGACCCGCAGGAAAGAAGAAAACATAAAATATCCGAGGAGAGGCTGCTACTACCGCATTAAATGCGTTGCATCTACTTTTCTGGCCACATTAATGTGGAGAGGACTTGTGAACAGTACTGCCTTGGTCACCACAACTCACAAAAGGCTGAAGGGGGTGTCCAATGGGACAAGCATTCAAATAAGGATCCAGGTGATCAACAAGTTTAAGACCACAATGGCTTCAAGAAGACTATATAAGATAGGGGGTCCCCATGAGGAAGGAGACGGAGAAAAAAAAAATAGAGAATACTGTAGCAGTACAAACGACCATAATATTCAAACAGTGATCAACATATATTCATCTTATCTCCTCGGACTGAAGATCTATGAATGTTAACGTGTTTTACTTGTGTTCAACTATTGTATAGCCCAATACTAACCGCTATCCAATTCGCTAAAACCTAGTTTTACATCTCACTCTCTACAAATTCATTATTTCTAGGCTCCTTGAACCAAGATCCCATACCTTTTGGACTTGAATCCCAAATTGTGACCCTACAACTTTATTTTAGGGTTTGAAAATAAACTTTTTAAATAAAGAATTTATAATTTTTTTTTTTTTTTTTTTTTTATAGGGAAGAATTTATGGTTTAGATAACCTATTGGTTCAAAAGTTGATAATTTCAGTTACACTCCATCTTATTAATAAAATATTCATGTAAATTGAAATGTATTGTGTATCTTTATTGCTAGTAAAATTGGCATTAATTTTTTATCAACAAAGATTACAACTACAGTTGGAGTTTGTTAAATAGTATAATTAGTATTATTTCGATATATTTTAAAAAATTTCCCCGACAAATCATCTTAATATATCAGAGTACAGCCTTGACGCAGGTCACAACACAAGGGTCAAAGGCCATTTGTCTTTCTTCTCTTATTTTTATTTTTTTTATTTATTTAAATGACAGCAGATACATAATTACATACAACCTGAAAAATGTAACCTCATTTTTGAGATTGCGACAGTAAAAATTCCTCGATGGAGTTAGAACATCTCCACTATTGTTTTTTTACATGCACTCAAATCCATGATTCACACGAGTTCTTTTAATAGATACCGCTTACACTATACAAAAATCTAAAGCGAAGTTAAGTAGCTTAGGATTTGTTATCACAAAGAAAACAAGAACCTGGGTCTCTTCCATAATATTTATACCAGAGGCATTGCACATCAAGGTTCATCATGTACAGCTATAGCAGGGCTTTTCTTCTTCTTCCTATCACTAAAGCTAGCGCTTGAAATTAAGCTTGGAAGACAACATTGCACGGACCTCATTGGTTTCTCCTTCTCGGTGAAGACGCCTCCATTAGGAGTCTTTTCACTACTGCAGACAGAGTTAGTTCCATATGGGGTACCATGTGCTGACTTTGGGGTGAGGTCAAGTACAGTCGGTTTAGCTTCCATGTTTCCGTTGGCCATGTTCTGATTGCCTGATGTATTTAGGTTGTCAACATCTTCATTTTCGTGTCTGCTGTTCTCTCGGAATAGTTCAGCTAGTTTCTTTTTCGGGGATGGTTCAGGTAAGGAACCAGGCATTCTGTCCTCGAAACGAGCTAGTTTCTTTATCGTATCTGTTGGAGATGGTTCAGGTAAGGAACCAGGCATTCTATCTTCAAAACGAGCTATGTTGATTCGAGGGGTTCCAATGGATAAGCTATGATGGACTGGAGTGTTGCCGCGGGATGGGGTAAAATCTGCAAGACAGACAATGAATACAACAAATTTTGATGGGGAAATTGAACAAACAAATATTTCTGCATGTCTAGCTTCTGCATTCTTCATTGCTCATCATACAGTTAAGTAAACAACCATATAAAATCCAAAAACCATTACTATATACAAAGGTACGGAACTTTCTTCCCATGACCCACACATGCAAGACAAAAATGGTTCAAAGCATTTTGTATTCTTACCACCATTGACACTATAAAAATCATCCTCACAATCTGACTCTAACCAGGGTTGAGAATCAAAAAAAATTTCCTCTTTGCTACCTGCAAAAGAAAAAACAACACAAAATTCAACTTGAAGCACAATATAGGCATAAAGAGTAACTTATAGATATAAATGAGACCAACCACTAAAGTGACACATGCCCCCCAAACATCATTTATGACCTATCACCAATATTGATATTTTCTCCTTTTTCTTGAACTAACTTGTAACGAGGGAGACTAGCAATGCTTTGCATTGCATTGCAGCTTTATTTTTTATTTTTTCAAAAATCCAAGTGGATGAAAACCTATATCCCACTTGCTACATTTCTACTATCGCTCCCATACCCAAAAGGGGACATGGAATCATGACCATTGCACAGCTCTGAAGTCTAAATTTTAAACTGCAATTCAGTTTTAGAAAACAGAAGGATGCTAGAAAGCTAAAGGTTTGATGAGATAGAAAAAGGGTTAACCAAAATACACAAGTGCAACAGAGAATGTTTATAAGGGCTATTCTCATTGGACATACTAGATCTAATGGAAAAGCCACTTCGCTAAAAAGTTGAGAGTAATATACAATGAAACAGTTCTCAAAGATCTTCAAAAATGCCATTAATATTCACTTTTTATGAAACCATACAAGTGACTAGAGACCAAACATGATTTTTACCTTCATACTGTTGGGATGGTAATCCTTTAATTTCTCCTGAAAATATTCCATTTAATTTCATGATATTAACTGTATCATCTTCTTTCTTAGCAATTTACTTAAATCTGACTTACCCTTCCATATCGTATACAGTGGTCCATCCATCACTCAGTCTTGCGTAAAAATTTAATCCTCAAGAGTCACTAACACCACAACCCAAGATGCATCTCATTAAAATGGGCCTAAACTAATGGCCTACAGATATACACAATTTTCAAAGAGGGGGTGGGGGGACCAGTTGTCTAATCAGACAACTATATTAGATAACTATAATGAAAGGAAAATAATAGTTGGAGACAATACATATTCTGTATCTACCAAAAGCTCTACATTGTAATGAATGCACAGGACAAGGGTTTTCTACAAACCCCGAGTTTACCTAGAAGGCATCTAGAATTTTAGAGCTCACACCTTGCCACAGTAAAACAAAGGCTTACTTTCTTCGCCACATCTAACAACATCATCCACACAACACTTCTGAGATGCAAAATCCATAATCCCTATGCCAGCAGGGCAACCACATAGTATTTTGTTTATCACTAGGAAGGAATTATTAATAAAAATAAAAAAAAGGTTTACTCAATTGTTTTACCACCCCAATTTTATGCAAAAAGACTATTCCCAGTTTATTCTCAAAAAAGCTTTCATCAATCTCATATTAGTCTTCCTTACAACACCACTCTAAGAATCGAATCTGATAGCTCTGAACAGCTTTTTTTTGCTTTGATTGTCCTTCATAACAATCGGAGCCTATTAGCCAAAAGAATAAAAGAAAACCTTTCTTCTCAAAGAAGTCCATAAACATTTATAGACTAATAGACAATAAATCCAAGGAGGAAGATCATATTCAGAAAGTGCAGTTAAACAAATGGATTTATTTATAACCAAAAGTGAAACTTACTGATTGATAAATGAATGGAATAAAACCGATTCAAATCATAAAAGACTAGCAAACAAAAAAGATATATGAAAATTGAAAAAATCCAATCTAGCTAATGAAATCAACAAGGAAGCGTGTCAAATACTGTGTGGCTAAGACTAACAAATGTAATAGTTGAATATAAAAAACAATTTAAAAAAAAAAAAAAAGATGATGATTTCTTCAAACATGTACAAAATGAAAAAAGTAATCCATAGAGACCCCACACCCCATTTCATTATAGATCAAACATCACTTAAAATATCAAAACAAAAAGAAACAGAGAAAATATTATACAACGTAATAAACCGTCAGATATAGTAAGAAAAATTTGAAAAACAAAAAACACCCATCTGATTTCTTGCACCATATAGTCAAATACAACTTTTTTTTCAATGAAAGCTATGCTTTTTACATAGAAGAAGAAGCATACCATAGACTCTGGGGGTTGAGAGAGAAGGCGACCACTGAGACTTAACAGAAACAACGTTGTTGAGGATGATCGGACGGTCACCATTGGTGGGAATTTCCTTGATGGGTGAGGGAAGAATGACGAGCTTGTCGTCTTTGGCGGAGCTAGAGTTTCCATAAATCGATACACACGAACCCATATCTCTCTCTCTCCCTCTCTCTATATCAGTCTGATCATCACGAACACAGAGAGACTCTTGAAAAAACAAAACAGCTTTTACAGAGTGGGTGAGAGTGAAGAAGAGAGAGGGTTTTTTGGCGTTATGTAAAACTCTATAATAAAATACTATAATAAAACTATAAAAGGCAGTGACTCTGAAATAGCTCTGAGAGAGAGAGAGAGACCTTTGAAAGTTGAAAAGGTAAGTTTATATTTATCAAAGAGGGAGACTATCTCGTATTGTGTTTTTGTAAAATGTGACTGGTGACTGGTAAAGAGTGTTATAGTGTATTTACAGAGGTGGGACCTACTCTGAAAATTGTTTCTGTTTGCATGTCACTCTTTGAGTCTTTCAATTACTTTTCTTTCTTTTTTTTTTTTTTTTTCAATAAATATATGTGATTTAATTTTTTTTCCACAATTACTTGCGTAATGTCAAATGTGTTAGGATTAGGTGGAAAAAATAAATCAGTTATTACATCATACGAAAGTGACATTATTTTTTAGTTAAAAACTAATCATCTTAGTGAAATTATAAATAAAATAATTGTGCTATCATGTATATAAAATAGAAAATAATTTTGTAAGTGACATTATCAAACATGAGAGGAGAGTCTCAGTGACACAATTTCGTGCCTCAATTTTTATCATAACATATTGTATGGTTAATTATAAGTGATGGAAAAAAATGGTTTTTTTTTTTTTTTTAGGAAAAAGAAATAATGATTCTAAGTAAAAGAGTTTGTCAATTACTTATAAGAAATCAGTTATTAATCATACGAAAGTGACATTAGTTAAAAACTTATCATCTTAGAGAAATTATATATAAAAAATTACAAATAAAAAATTTTGCTATCATATATATAAAATATAAAGTAAGTGACATTAGCAAACATAAGAGAATAGTCTAAGTGACACAATTTCGTGCCTCAATTTTTGTCCTAACATATTTTGTAGTTTATTATAAGTGGTGAAAAAAAAATAATGATTTTTTTTAGGGAAAAAAATAATGATTCTAAGTAAAAGAGTTTGTCAATTGCTTTAGTCAATCATCTCAATAAGTTGTGACAAAAATTATAATAAATAATATAGTTCTAAAAGAAATATTAAAAGAACTATTAACTGGGTAATGATTTGGCTGTATAACTATGTTTTCATATTATGAATTGCGTGGTTTGTAACCCTGTATTATTTATCTATTTAGGAGAGGGAAGTTTTCTATATGGCTTTAATTTATATATTAAAAAAAATGGATTTAATTTATTTGTTGGGAGGATTAAGGATTTGATGTGTGTATACTAGTGGTGAGTGTGTGGGTGTGGGTGGGTGTCGAGATGAAAGGTTTAGCTGTTTAGGTGACTTGACAATATTGAATCATTAAGTGCAATTTAATTTTCTTTCTTAAAAAGAGGAAAAGATTTTTCGGATAAGTAATATTAAAATGAAATCATACATTGATTTAGGCATGGTTATCTCTTAAACGTCCATCTTCATTTCAAAGTGATTGTGATTGGTAATATTACGCTACCACCGAAAATGGACTGCTTCACATACCTATTTTTTTTCCAAAAGAAACGTTGAAAGCAAGAAAATCTTGTGTATACTTAGGCACATGGATATTATTTAAGCCATTTTTGTTTCCTATAATAATTATAGATATTCTAAATATATATCTCTATAATTGACAAAAAAACCAAAAATATCTGGCACAACCTCACCAATTTTTGGTATTTTTTGGGGCAGTTGGCAAAGGATAGATTTCACCATAAAATAAAAGAACAAAAATGGGAAAAGGGTGCTGTAAATTAAAAAATAAATAGTATAACTATAAATAAATAAATAAAAGGGAAAAATATAATTCAAAAGAAAAGAAAAGAAAAGAAGGGCACCATAGAAATTGGAATTGTCAAGGAAAGACAGCTAACACGCTTGGAAGTTGGAACAGTGGTCACCATTCACCAGCCTTGGCCTAACACGTTTGGGACACGCCATGGTCATAACTCAAAAGGGCTGACCCCAGCTTCTGATATGGAAAAGTGCATAATCTAATTTTGTACTGATTACTGAGCTAATAATCATGTGGAAATTATGTGCATGTCTAATTAATTAATACTATAAGAAATGAATTCCCACCAATTCTGAAATGGTGGAATTAGTATTACCGCATTAACTTTGAATCCATTCCACAACTTTGAATCTCATGCTTTATCATACTTTTTAAAATGCCAGCATAAATGTCACAATTTTGTTTAGTTCCTTTCTTTTCTCTTGGATTAACAAAATGGGCCACAGATTTTGCATTTTGTATAGCCTTTAGGCTCAAGTTTGTGCAACAATTTTATAGAAGAGTGCAAGCCAAAATATGCTTAACTTTGGTATACTAGAGCTTGAGCTGCAAATGTCGGTAAAAAGAAGAAGGAAGAAAACAGAGACACATCATGCACAGAATCCACTTAGCTTGGTCTCAACCACCAGAATGATTGGCAGCAGGGAAGACACGAAATTGCTAGATAAAGTTATAAACAAAGCTCTAGTCATTTCAAGGTTTCAACTTTCAATTATGACCCACTAATCTCACTTTTCATTACAAATGACAAAATATGGGAAATGTGATTTAGATGGGGAAGTTGGAGTATAGTTGAAAATGATAGATATAACCAACAGTTTGACTAAATTTCTTCTGTGATGAACATGTTAGGTATTAGAACAATAGCAATATTTCCATAACTAGTTCAACATGGACCCTGCTAGAAAAAGTAGGATTTAAGCATGTGCGAAGATGGATCCTAAGAAATTAACTTGTATAAATTATAAAACACAATCTCAATGGTTGGTTAGCGGTTTTCATGCTTCATATGATCCAACGTGTGGTCTTGAGTTTTTTTTGGAGAAGACATGAGGTCTTAAGTTAAGTATTCTAATTATCACTTTGGAGTCACTCTAATGATTTTTCCTTATAACTAACTAGTATTTATGGGTAAGGCACAAAAGGATTACACATTTTAGGGGAAAAATTAGGTATGTATTCTAAGACTTTCGACACTTATGGTAGGGGGAAAATAAATGATATATATATATATATATATCATTACTATTAAAATACTAGTCAAGTTACTATTAAAATTGCTAATAATTGCTTATATGCAGAGGTAGCTCCACATAGAGTCTAAGGTGGTCAAAGGACCACCCTAGCCATGAAAAAAAAAAAATTATTATGTATAAATTTTAAAAATTTATGATTTTTTTTATCTTTAAAAAAACTTGGTGACCACTCTAAATTTTTTTAGGCCCAACATAATTAAACTTTGGACAAACTTTGACAGTAAACTTGGTTGTAGACTAAGGCTACAACTCTATTCAATTTTTTTTTATTGAATGTGATTTTTAACAAATTCACAATTTAATTACATTTTCTTCTAATATTCTCTATACTTACAAAATTTCAAAAAGGTCAATAGCTATATCATTAATCAAATATTTGAATTTTGAGTTGTTGTAATCTAAAATTATACATATAAAATAAGTTTTTGGATCAAATAGTAAATAATATCCGATTGGTATAAAATTTGACATGTATTTTAAGAATACAGAGAACATGTAATTTAATAGTTAGATTTTCAAAATATGTAGTAATGCTTGTTTGGTGAAAGTTGTAACCTTAAGTTATAACTAAGTTTGTAGCCAAATTTTGTATTTAAACTTTGGTCCTCTTAACAATATATTAGATCCTTACAAACAAAAAGTAAAAGTCCAAGAAAAAATTTGAAAAAGATGTAGCTTGCAATTTCTTTCTATGAATTTTCAAAATAAGAAATTTCATAGAAGGAAATTGTAAGACTGTTAAGAAGATCAACTAAAAGAGTAAACCTGAAGCAGTGATGAATAAAGGAAGACTGACTCGTGTAAGAAAGACTAGAGAGCAAAAGAAGAAAAGGAAATTAAACGACAATAGCATTAGTATATTACTGAGAAAGCTACTTGTAGCATTAAAAGGAGTAAGTTAAGCACGAGAGATGCACATGGGAGTATCTGTGGAGTTGTTAGTGGACAGATGGCTAAAGGTTATTGGAGGAGTATAATTTGGGAAGTTGTTATAGGTAGTTAGAGGAGGTTATTAGATTTCCCGCTCTTTTTATCTTCTAGTACATTAGTGATTTGTAGTATAAATGTAAAGGTATACATTGTAATTCATTTCAACCTTTTGTAATCACAATTCAGAGCAATAAAATCTCTCTCTCATTTAGAAAATTTTCTCTCTTCGTTGTTGAAGATTCTCATAGTTTCTTTGATATTTTGCTTGATTGTGATACTCTGTTTTTCATTTCTGATCTTTAACAAAGACTTTATGTGTTTGTGTGTATGTTTTTTTTTCCGTAAATATATGAAGTTCTCTTTTTATTAAATTTTGTATAATTTAAGTTTCTTAATGACCATCCTTAATAAAATTTCTACAACTGCCACCACCTAGGAAAATTATTGAATACTCTAGGAATATCATAAATGCGTACTCCCCCATCTCACATGAATTGTAGATCCCACTATAAATTTAACTAGTGGGACCCACAGTTATGTAAGAAAAAGGAGTACACATTCATAGTACTTCGGGAGTACTCAATAATTACCCCCATTACCTTCTTTCTTTCTTTCTTTTTTTTTTTTTTTTTTTTTTTTTTTGGAGGAACAATTACCCCACTACCTATATGGATAAATTTTACCTAATAAACACTGAATTTAAGATTCAAGATTCAACGTACATGCTCACACAAAACACACTCATCAAATCTAGGCCCAGGTTATCATATAATTAGTACCAATTTTTTTGGTTGAATGTGACTATGAAGAGAACATTGTGATCCCGATGTCATCATTATTAAACCCGAACCAACCTGACTAGTCAAACCAGTGAACTAGTGATCCATTACCTAAATCAATTTGAGTCTTTAATTATACAATTTAAGCATATGACTTGATCTGTTGATCAGACCTAGTGGGTTCTTTGTAACATGTTCGAACCAAACAAGTTCTTTAAAATCATTCAATGTTTTTCACAAACTCCAAAACACTTATCTACCTAAATTTAAAATGCTTTGTTTATAAAGAGTTTGACATTTTGGTCTTTTCCAAAAAAGAAAAAATATATGATATTTTATGTGATAGGGTAAATTGGAATTTGCCCCCATAAATTATAGGGACATTTACAATCTCCTATTTATACCATTTATATATATATATATATATATATATATATATATGAAGTTGAAGATGTTTTTGACTTTTTGTTGATTTTGTCTAACACTAGCACCTAAGTCTTTTAAAACCCACATTTTCCCGCATCATTATTCCAATATATGTTTGTTAATTAATTTTATATAAAATCTCCTATATTTACCCCATTAATTAAAATATAGACAAAATTTAGTTACAAAATTGGTTATAGACTCTACATCTAATTTTGTAAAAATTATGCAAACATAAAGGATATAAGAAAAAAAAAAATGTAATCCAATAATTGTTTTGTCAAAATTCACCCCCAATAAAAAGATATTGGGTATTTAATTTTGTAACTAAACTTTGTTCTTAAAATGCTTCACATCATATATTCTTTATATATTATAATAAATAATTTTATATAGTCAAAATAAATGCCTATTAAGAACTACGTTAATTAATAAATTCTATATTTATAATAAAATAAAATAGATAAAATATCATATATTGTTAAATTTTTAACACGAATTAATGACTAATTAAATTTAAGAATCAAGTTGTGGGGGTGAAAGGTCAGGGAGCCCATATCTATGTATATGTTGGGCCAAAGGCTCAATTCGAGGAAGAACTCCTCCTCGACTAGGCAAGGCCGAGGACAAAGGGAATGGTCTGCCATTAAGAGCGACACTCCGGACCATTCCATGGAAGAGGATAAGTATTGAGAAAGAACAGGATAAATGAAGGCATGGAAATATCTAAGAGAAAGTTATTACTATTGCATTAAATGCTCTCCAAATAACTGAACCATACTTTTCAGCCTTTACAACCACTCCTAAAGACTTTAGGGAGGGGCTGATGGGACAAGTATCAGCACTATCAATCTAAATCTACACGTGGACGGTGGAAATGAGAGGAAAATAGTATAAAATAGAGGAAAAGGGAAAAAAGAAGGCCTAGGAGAAATCGGGGTACCAGACTTGCAACAAAGTCTTAAGAACAATATTTAAGAATCAACCTCCTCAGGTAAAATCCGAGGACGTCCTTTCCTAGTAAAATTTTGTTATCTTTCTTTCTTTATCATCAAAACATATTGGCCGATCATCTAATTTGCAAAAGTCTAGGTTTCCAACTTATTCTCTACAAATTTATTGTATTGGGCTTTTTGGACCAAGACTTCATACATTTTGGACTTGGGTTTCAAATTGTGACCCTACACAAGTAATATCCACCGGTTCCTAAAAAAAAAGAAAAGAAGTAATGTCCACCATGATTGACAATTTGATTGTTAATAAGCAAGATGCCTATTGCCGATCGACTTGCAGTTAACAACAACATCCCATCAAAAAAAAAAAAAAAAAAAAAAAAAACAACAACAACAACAACAACAACAGCATTAACTTTAAGAGCCCGAAGCCCACATTTACATGAAGGTAAAGGGGTGGCCTTTATTAACACTGAATAGCATTCATTTCCTGAGAGATGGGTTTGGTATATGTCTAACTTCCCCTTTTCTTTTAATCTTTCATTTCTTTTATATGAATAATGACTTCATAGCTTGGTACATGTTTTGTAAGCTGAAATAGACACTATAATGTAATAAATATTTTTATGGTTTAACTATTATTTAGTTTGGTAATTTTTTTTATTATAGGAAATAATTATTCCTTAAGAATATCTATTTTTTAAAATGAGGAATAACTATTCATTTTTAAAAGAAAGATGCTACGTCTACAACATTTCTACAACATTTTTACAACAAATCACAGGTGGTTAGTGGTTATTAGTTCAAATTTCAAACTAACGCTAAGATTATTTTTTTGCTCTAACAATAACTAGTAACAACTTGCTACTTAGGATTTGTTGTAAAAATGTTGTAGACATATTATTTCTCTTTTTAAAATGGTTGTAAATTTGTAATAGCTATTTCTTAATAGGTATAATAATTTCTAAAATTAATATATTTCTAAGTAAACAAACTTTCCATATACACATAACAATTATAAAACTAAAAAATTATTAAAAAAATTACTTATATTTCTCTTAAATTTAAAAAATATTATATTTAAGGAAATATGATTGTGTATGAGTAAGCTATTTCCTAAAATAAATCTTAAAGTTTATTCTAATATTACAACTTACAATCAAACTTATGAATATATTTAGTTATTCCATTACAACACATTTTATTTCCAATAATAAAGATTACCATTTCTGTCATAATTTTCATTCAATGCACCAAATGTACCCTTAGTTTAACACTCCAAATATACTAAGATGTCGGATCAAGTCTCACAAAATTTTCTTACCCAAATTTATAGGTTTTATACTTTTATTACATTTTCATTGCATCATAAAGCCGGCATACGTAATTTTAATATTTTACTCTTACTTAATTTCATTGAGTCTAGACTTCAAATTCTCAGCAAAAACTTGCAACACCTAGCCATTTTAATTGCATACTATACTGATGGGTTCTAGTTAACTCAATTAGTAAATTCTTTTGAGATTTCTTGCCTACACCAAAACTAATTGGTATCTTAATTTGATGATAAATAGCAATCATCAAGAGCGATACAAAAAAATTATTAAAAAAAAAAATTCTTTCCATTCTCTTATTTCAAATTTTAAATAAAAATGAATTGAATAAATAGGAAGGAAGAACAATTATTTTTCACATTTTTTTTATTTTTCTCTCAAAACCTCAATTTTTAATTTTGCCATAAATTGGACAGGATCAAGTGGAAATGATTAATTAAAATTTGTTCCCCAATCCCCATAATGCCCCATTATACCCTCCATACGAGTCAAGGAGGGGTGGTATATTTAGAAATAGAAGAAGAAAAAGGCATGCACACTTCTTCATTAATTCTATGCAATACGAGGGCAAACATGGGAGAGTGGGTCATGTAATGTAAGGCTAAAAATTAAATACAAATAGATAATAAAATGATAAATTCTATTTTCCTCAATCTAGAATTTAAGGTTAGGTATTTTTGGACTACTCTACAAGCTGGGGGTAGAAAAATAGAAACTAAAAAATCGTAGTGCAATGCATTTGCACATAGATTCAATTTACAAATTGACTTCTATGCCTTAGGCACAGTGAAGTGATTGGTAGAAAAACAAAGGATGGTCTCCACGTCAAAAGTCCAGTGGGATATTCTGGATAATGCGTGTTGATTCTTTGAAAGAGATTTTTATGGGAATCATAAATCAACAGGGCTGTTCTTTTTCTTAGAGATAAATTGTTCATCTCATCATTCCACTTTCCACCTGAGAGAATGTAGTTAGTTTGGTTTGAAAACTACCTCTCCTACATTCCCAAGAATGACTGTTTGGTCTGTGAATTGGTGTCAAATTTGTAATTCAACGAGTATGTTTTAATGTTTTCAACAGGAAAATTAATTGAAAGTTCAAATCTTCTGTTCTTTATTATAACTATTAAATTTATTAAAAAAAATAAAGAGTTGTCAAAATAATAAATTATTATTTTTTCTTTTTCCATAAAATATTTCTATAAATATTTTCTAAACTAATTATCTGCATCCGTTAAATTTTCTCAAAGCAAGGTAAAAAGTACAAACTCAAAGAATTCACCAAATTCATGTTTTGTATAGAAAAAATCGTTTTTTCCACTAAATTTTGTAACTAAAAAAGGTTATTGAACGTGCTTTAATAACTTTTTGTAATTATTTTATAGTAAAATTTGTAGTATTTTAAGTTTTTTTTTTTTTTTTTTTTTTTGTTGGGGAGGGGTGGGGGGGAGGGGGGGGGAATGAGTTTTGCTTAAGGAAAAGATCAAATCTAATGAAATCCACATGCACTAACTAAAGCCAGGCTAAAAGAAGATAGATAGATAGATAGATATTGAAGGGTGGCTGCATTTAGAAACACATGGGACTGGTTCTAGCTTGGGGGGGTCCATTGACCATTGCCCATGAAAGTTAAAAAATGGTGAGGTGGTAGGATGTGAACTAAACCCACTCACTACACGTCTACAATGTGCTCAAGCAAAAGTCCAATGTTTAATGCATTACTGAATTCTCATTCAAAGAATAATTGTGTTGTCTTCTAGCTTTTACGTGGGGTAGCCCATAATAACATCTAATTCTCTCACTCCTGTCCTTTTCTGGTGGTTTCAGTCTCATAATAATCACAGATTAGCTATTACCCATTTTTTTGTAAGCACTTGGAAATTAGAACAATTAGTCAATAATGAATCTTTTTATTTTTTTTATAAAGCTAAGATCATTATTGATTGGCTTCTTTCAATAATGAATCTTAAGTTTATCAAAAACAAAAAGGAAAGCAATAATGAAGCTTTTAGAATAATAACATTTCCATCAGGGGATGAGCCTTCCACATGGCTTTGCTCCCCTCCCCTCTCATTAGTCCCAATTCAATAGTTTCATAATTTTGATGCGTCATTTTGAATAATGCAGTTTCCAATTCATCACTCCTTATTTGGATTTATGCCCATATCATTGATGGTCACAAAGTTATTTTTTCTTTTATTTCTTAAATTTGGCTCAAATTGTTGATTTTTGGTTCGCTAAATTTAGAAGTTACAATTTTGTATCTAAAGGGGGAAAATGGCTTTTAGCCTAAGTCTAAATTCACTATATGGTGTGATTTTAGCTAAATTTTGGTTCCCCTTTTTTGGTACTTAGGATCATGTATATTCTAGCTAAATTTTGCTTGGATACAAAAATAGGGGGAAAAGTACTTAATGCTAGGATCATGTTTATCTTTGTGATTTTTAGCACTTGCATTTATTTACAAATTGGTTGTACATCAAATGGATGTGAAGACAGTTTTTCACAATAGATATTTGGATTAGGAAGTATACATGGAACAATCACAAGAGTTTATACTTCTTGGAAATGAAATAAAGGTCTAAAAATTGATTAAGTCATCATCTGACTTGAAACAAGCACCAAAACAATGGCATAAGAATTTGATTATGTTATATTATCTAATTATTTCAAACATAATGGTGTGATTGTGTATTAAAATTTAAAAACTGAACATAAATATTATAACCTAGTGGAGAATTATTGTATATTCTGATACATATTGTAGGTTGCAATATTAGAAGTTGGATTGAACAAGAATCTAATTGTGAAAGTGAGGAAAACATTTCTACAATACATTGGCTAAGCAAGTGATAGGCTAGTTTCTTTATGATTCTCTGTTAGAAATTATAATGAGTTGGGTCAACCGAGAGTTGGGTTGATCAATATGACAAGTGAGTATTAAATAAGACTCTTTGTGGTTCTCTTTTGAGTTCATTACTGGGTTTCTTGTGAATTCCTAACTTAAAGTATCGGAGAAGCATAAACTAGCACTATATTAGTGTCCCTCCAATAATATAATTCTTCTTTGTAGGTCCTTGTTTTGATGATTGGTTCACTGATTTGTAGTGCACCATAAAAAATCATTGTTGTCTATGTGTGGAGGTATACAATCCTCTTCTACATAAATCATAAATGTTGACGATGCAACTATCAAGTACACAGGTCGAAGGAAGTACATGACACGCCATCTGACCTGCCTCCTAATGATGACCTTTAAAAGATGAGGTATAGGATCTTAGGATCTACTAGTTCATCCTGGAGGATGCCATTTTTATCTTGCCTCAAGAATAGTAAAAGTTTTAATATTCTATTCTCTTCTTTATTTACACTTCTTTCTGTGATTACTGATGTTATCAGATTATAATAATTAGTTGATCCCCATAATAAATTAAAACATGATTGGTAGTATAAAAATAAACAAATAATTTAGCATTGCATAATTGTAACAACGCCCAAATTGGCAAGTAACACGCCCCTTGTCCTCATTCACACTAGGTGCTGAATTTTGTTTGTCCTGCAAAAAGTTCAGAAATACATAGAAAATGTTCAATATATATATCCACACATTTATGTCCCAATTAATATACAACAAGTCAACAACAAAACCTCAGTAACAAAAAAAAGTCAACTACAAAAACTTAGTACCACAACTTTGGGTTGACTTTATTAAACACAATGTTAATCAAATTGTATACCTTAATCATTTTATTAAACAAACAATTAATAAATGAAATGAGAAGATCTAAGAGAAGTAGGTAGGAAGTCAGTATATAAAACATTGACAATTTGGCACTACCAATCAGATGACTGTTTAATTAATCCAAACAAGCATCATGTCAAACCAAGCTATAGACCATTACATATGGGCTACACACCAATGCTTGCATCTGCTAAAGAGTATGGACTAGAGGGTGAATCCCTATTGCTTTTACAACATCAAAACAAAGACAAACCAATTGTTTAACATACTTTATAGGCAAATGGTATATGGTCTTTGAAAAGTTGTAGATCCTTAACCAATTGACCCATTATTCATTAATTTGGGAACATGTGAATCTCAAACTCATATTATCGCATAATTACTAGAGAAAGAACATTAATCTAAATATATATCAACAAAGTTTAGTTCTAAACTAGTTTGGAGTTATTTCCTTCAATTCAATACATGGTGATTTATAAGACTATATAACGTGTTTTATTTTAAAAAAGTCATTTGATTAAAATTAGACATAGATGGTCTCCAAACGAATTCAAAGCTAAACTTTTTCTAATGTATATTATTTTAAGATTCTTAGACTTTGCCAAGAGTCTTGTAACTCAACTAGCACTCCTAATGTTTTTGACAAAAGCGTCTAGAGTTCAAATCTCCTCACCTAATTGTAACTATTGAATTTAAAAAAGAAAATAAAATAAGAAGAGATTCTTGGACAAAGATCGGATGTTTTGATCCAACTCCAATTCAAGACTTCTAAGTCCAAATGGAGCTGTAAACAAGTTGAGCCGAGTATTAAAAGTTTATGTTTCTTCATTTAATTTTATTTCAAACACGAGCCAACCTAGAGCTTATTACCAAACAAGATTACATGTTTAAATATGGTTCATTTTTTTCAAAACAAGCTAGAGTTTGTTTACAAGTTATATGATTAACTCTTTTTTTTTTTTCCTATATATAATAAAACCATGACTAAAATTTCTTATCATTTCACAAATCTATGAATTTTATTATGAATGAATTGTTTATATCATCAACAAACTACATATACAAATTTGATGTTATATGAACTTAGTTTCAGACTTATACAATCCAGTGACAAGTGTATATAAGTATACTTTTTGTCAAATACACACATAAAACTATAATATTATATTATAGCTAAATTGAGTCTTTATGATTGCAAATACATTTTTACATTTGACCTTAACTTTATTTCATTGACTTTAAACACAACCCAGCCCAAGTTAAGTTCCAGCGATTTACTTCACACCCAACGGAATGATCTAGAGGCTATATGTTTGTATTTTTCTGAATTGGTTCCTCGCCCGTTGCTTTCAGCGCTAAAAGTCCAAAGGAAGAGACACACAGAAAGAGACCCGGCGCTTGGCAATTACTCTAGCTTTTCGCCCGCGGTCACCACAAGTGAGCTGCTTCTTTTACTTCTTATTAATTATTATTATTATTATTATTGACAGTTGACACACACACTCTCTTTTTCGTTTTGTGTGTTATTTATATTTTCTAGATTCTGGAATAATTTAGGCTTACCTTTTTATTATTATTATTATATATTTATATGAACATGACTTGTGCAAGAGAGAAATTAATATAATATCAAGGATTTATTGTTGATTAGCATATGACATATAAGCCTTTACCAACAGTTTCAATACAACCCATTGGCCTAAGTTTGCTCTTTTGTTGGGCTGCTCATGATTTTGTTGGGTTTGTTCATGGTTAGGTGTGGTTTCTGAGAAAATGTAACCAATATATATATATATATATATAAATATATTTTATGACACATGAAAACTTCACTCATATTAGTTGCACTTCTAGACAATAATACCTACCGTTAATCAAATTCCTACTGATAACTAACCTCACCTGCGAGAACTAGTTATTGGGTAATCCAAGAGTTATTAACCCTTAATGGTCTAAGCAGTTTATTCTCATGTCAAGATGGCACGAAAATTTAACAAAAAATTAAAATGGGTTTTAGAGTTTTGTTGGGTTTGTTCGTCATTAAGTGGACAACTCCATCCTTAGCAAAATTCTCTGCAAATTGGGGTATACTTGGATGAATTTGACTGTGTTGTTGTTCTGTAGTGCAGTATTTGAACTAGTGTCTGAAGTTGAGTTTGTTTAGACTCTTCTTTTGTGTTCTGTTGGTTTGGAACTTTGGATTAGCTGGCTCCCAGCCCTGGAGCCAGTTTAGTCTTGGGTTGTAATCTTTGTCCTTAGTTCAATGAAATCCTGAATGATTGAGTATGCTAGGTTTAGAAGTTAGTTGTTAAAAAGCAACTTATCATTCAGGAAAGTGGTTGGAAACATTGTTATTTGTGTTATGTTGTTTATTTGGGATATTATGTATGCTTGTGGTGTTAGATTTTTATTTCACTCATATTATACAATAATGTCACAATCAAAATTTTACCTTTATCATTATAAAAATTTTAAAAATGATAATTTCATTGAACAATGAACATCAAGTTTTGTTTAACTTTTAGGGCAAACAAACCTATTTGGTTTAGAGGCTAACAATGAAGAAAACCGATTACCCGGTTTCCAATTCAACCAAAACAAAGTTCGAGGACAGTGATGAACACGAATTGTCCTCTTTTGAACATGTGAGAAACCCTAAGAACCTGCACATTTTTATTTAATTATTTTGTCAATAGTCCAATTTATTTTACTTCTTAACAATAAGTTCAATTACTTTTTTAAAATTTAGAAAAGTTTTCATTAATAATGCTTTGAATATTAAAAAATTTTGATTTTTCTTTTTTGAATAATAGGAGGATAGAGATGAACATGAATTGTCGTCTTTGGAAGATGTGAGTAACAGTAACCCACACAAAAAGTATTCAGATTTCTAATTTATATTGTTTTAAGTTCAATTATTGAAAATTTTTGTTTTTTAATATGTTCCTTTTAAACGATTTTTTAAAAAAAAATAGGAGAAGGAGGAGGAGGAGGAGGAGGGAATAGAGCGTGAACTGGTAGATGTGACATTTGAACAATTGCAAAAAGTGCGTTCAGATGGGTCGCATTGGGTCTGTAAAAAGCCGAATCAAGAAAAGGAATCCGGGCTGGCAAACAAGAATAGGTAATGATTTGCTTGTGGCTTGGTTAAAATTTTATTTTGCTATGTTGTTTTGGTCATTTTTTATGTAGTGTGTGGAATTAGTGGCTTATTGTTGGAATTGTGTAAAGGCCGATGAAGGCGAGTTGCAAGAAGCCGGTTGGAAGGCTTAGAGAGGTGGTACAAATTCCTAAGAGGGTAAGTTTGATTGAGTTAATGTTGTTTTTGTAAAATATTTTTGTTGGTTGTTTTATAGTGGCTATTGTTGAGGTAGTGTTCATTTTTCTGTATTTGTTTATTGGGTTGGAATTGTATGATTGAGATTTGTTTTGCTTTATAATTTATGGGTTTTGTAATTTGGATATTGTTCTATTAAGTGCTCTTGGGAAAAAAGAATGGAAAAGTATAAGATTTCAAAGTAAGTAGCTGGTGTCTATGCTTGAATTTGAGGCTTTATAGACTCACCTGTGAGATCTGATGAGCAAACAGGACCTCAATAGAAAGTTTCTTAAATGACAAATTGGCCATGGATTTTTAATTAATTAGAATCAAATGCTTTTAGGGATTCTAGTTTTTATCCTTTGTAAATTAAGTTTGTGTCAATGGTAAAGATTCAGCTAGCAGCAGCAGGGCATATAAGGTACGTCTACCATTGATCTATGTTTATCCCAAGATTGTATATACCTAAATAAAAAGTAGGCTGCCAATGGGTAGCATTGTTCCTGGATTTTTTATGCCTGGAGTCTAATGCTCATTTCTCAAGAGCTTTGGATTATGGTGTTCTTTCGTTTGGGGTCTTGTGGGTTATGCCAAGGGTTTTGCTGGAGCTTTTAGCTAGTTGGCAAGGCAGGTTTGGTAGAAGTGGTAGTGTGATTTGGAATGTGATCCCTCACTGTGTCATGTGGTGTCTTTGGTGGAGAGAAATGTTAGGGCCTTTGAAGGACGTGAAAAATCTAGTCCAAATCTCAAGCTTTCCTTCCTCAAATCTTTATTGAAGTGGATGAATGCTTCCTCTTTATTTTCTTTTGCTAATATGCTTGAGATGCTTGATAGAATGATAGTTGTTTGTTTTGTGCTTATTGTTGGTCTTCTTTTTCTAATATGGGTTGCCTCTTTTATCATTTATTTAATGAAGTATTTTGTTATAAAAAAAATGCTTACTTTTTAGCATGCCCGTAATGATACATATTTTACTAGTTTGTGTTTCTATAAAGGGTCCTACTCTGCTTATTGCTATGACGGGACTGGTAAAATTTGTAGTCTTGGAATATAAGATGTACATAACATCTCAGTTCCAAATAAACATCTTTTGGCAAATTAGTAGTTATGTTTAGTTATGTTTATATACGCTCTTTTACATTGATGTATTGCAGATGACATTGATATTTCATTATCTTTAAGTTGTACGTGACCCCCGTTTTGAATCTTTATGTGGTACTGGTACATTTGATGATAAGCAGTAGCCTCTGTGCGTGTGTTTGTCTTTTTGGTTTCTTTCTTTTTTCTTTTTTTTTGGTCAAGTAATCCATGATATTTCATCCTTCTTCTCCCCCCGATGGTGGGCAATTCAGTGACAAGGCTCTAATTAAATATTTTCTGATGTGAGGTTTTCAGTACTTGCTAATTTTTTATTGTAGATCATGCCAATGAGCTGTTATGCAAAGGACACCTTCTCCCCTTGTAAGAGCAAGGTGGAGTTCGTGTGTTCAAGACCCCTTGGTTATTTGTGTAGTTACCAATAAAGAAAATATTGTAGATCATTTGTGTGCTGGTTGTCTTCTTCCCAGCACTGGATTATTTTTTACTAAAATGGAAATCTACATTATCCAATTTTTTCTTTAACATTTCTTTGTAAGCACTTTTATTGTGTGGATAATATATATTGGATCTTACAGGTTTAGGAGCAAATAGAATTTTCTGTTTAAGAAATATCTTCCTGATGAAATAGAGGCAATCTTTTTTTATTTATGATGAATATGAAACTTTCTTTTAATTTATTCTGCTTCTTGTTAATTACTCTCTGAAACTTTATTTTCGGTGTAACAGGAAGAACAGAAGAAATTAGACAAATCCAAGGATCCATATGCCGTCAACAGATTTAAACACAGCATAGTTTGGATGGTAAGTGCCTAACCCTTTTGGAAAATATGTAACTCTTATTCTAGTTATTTATCTCACCATGGTTTTTGATAAGTAACTCACTCTATAGTGCTTGATCCCGTGATCATACCTCATTTTTATGGGTGGTGGAGTGCCCTTTGAACTAAAGATCATTGGACTGTCATTTATCTCGCCATGTTATATATTCCTTTAAATTTCCATTTGTCCCCTACAACTGTTAGTGCATTTACTAATATTTTCTTACTGTTCATCATGTGCTGAAGGAGAGGTAATCTTCCTGCTGAAAGAGAGGTAAGATTTTGAATTTATGAAGTATGTGAATTTTTATTTCAATTTCTTATCCTTGTGTGTAAATTTCTCTTTTTGGATATAACAGAAACTGCGGAAGCAATTAGCAAAATCAAATGATGCAGAAATCGTTGATAAATTAAAGAAAAAAATCTCTTGGATTGTAAGTGCTGGCCCATTCAGGAAAAAAAATGTTCCACTGATTATGGTTTTTCATTTCACAACCTTATAATTCCTCTATTTTTTTTTCTCTCTAAAAATATTGTACATTTAAATATTGATTTTCTTCCTGTGGCCCTATGGACCACCTATCTTTTCAGGATAAGCAGTTGAAGTCTAAGTCAGTTCAGCATACTAATGTAGCAATTCTGGCTGAGCATAAGAAGAAACAAGGAGAATCAGCAAAGAAAGGGAAATAACCATTTTATCTCTCAAAAAGCATAGTCATCCTTCTCCATCTCCATCTCCACCTCTCTTTCTCTCTATAAATATATATGTGCGTTTGTGTGTGTGTCTATGCTTCTCAAAAGGATATCTAACGCAATCAGGAGTGCAATGGGACAAGGATTCAATTTTATTGTACATTGAAGCCTTAGTTTATTACAAGGAAATAGGGGAAAAACCTCTTCTAGGGTTCTTACTCAAACAAACCCCAAGTTCTTAAGAGAACTTTTAAGTTTTAACCCAAAAACAACTCTTTTTTTGTTTTGTTTTTGTTTTAATTGATAATAAAAGTCAAGATGTTACAAGTGTAGGGAATTAACCCGAATTCCCAACCTGTGAGAAACAATAATAGAGAAAACATACGCCAAAGAAAACAATCACATGCACAAGACAATATTTACGTGGTTTGGCAATTTGCCTACATCCACGAAGTTACAGGGATTTCACTATTATTAGGGAAAAAAAAAATTACAAAGTGCGGCTATAGTGTTTTCGGTATCTCAAGAACGATAACTTACAAACCCTAATCACAAAATTGCGTTTTCTACATCCTGCGCACAGGATTCACCATGAGCTACAAAACGAGCCAAAAAATTTTCCCCCAAGCCTTCGCTCCATGGACTAAGCCTCAGAAATCTCCCATTAAAAACCACGCAACATTATTTGAGTCGGGTCGGGTCGTCAAACCGGATTAAATAAAACTAGGCTCCACAAAGCCCAACAACAAGAACCTCATAATCTTCCATCTATAAGAAGACAAAACCCTAAAGCTCTTTAAATTATTAATAATAATCCTTTTTTAGACTAATCCTATCAATTCATACTAAAAAACTAGGTTTGCTTTGTTCTTTTTTATTTATTATTTATTTATTTCTAGATTTTGTCCTGAACTAATGTCCCATGTGGAAGAGAAGCAAATTAATTGCAATCTTTTTAAAGTGATGATCTCTTAGTCTTAGCTTTGTTAAAACAGGACTGATAGACATCTGGAAATGCAGAATTAAATAAACCCTAAACACTTAACCTTAGATTACATGGAGCTCAGTCCTATGATCTAAGCCATTGGCGTATGTTGATAATTCAAGCTTGTGAATCAAAGTGCTCAGACTGGTTAATCTAAACTCTTCTCTTCTTTATTGCTGAGAAATAAATAGTTAGATGAAAAATGCATGTGATGTGAGCATGGGTTGAGTAGTGTTGGTGCTGATGATGGTATTTTAGTGGCAGTGTGGGGCATTGTGCTGGAGATCTGATGATGGTTGAGATGTTTATTGTTGAAACATTTTGTATTTGGTTTTGGAAGAGTGTTTGAGCATTTGCAGCAGTGTAGGTATAATGCTATAATACTATATTTTAGCTACACTAACACTAAAATGATGCTCTAGCAGTGGAGCTATATTCATTTTTTTTTAGCTCCACATGAATAGTGCACATCTATAGATAGATGTGCATTGTTCATGAGAGCTAAAAAAAAAAAACATTATTTTATTCTAGTTTTTTATTAAAAAAAAATGCCTCTCTCTCTCTCTCTCATTCACTCTCATTGTGCCTCTCTCTCTCTCTCTCTCATTCACTCTCATCTCATCTCTCTCAGTCTCACTCTCTCAACTCCGGTATCTCTCTTAACCTCACTCTCTCAACGTTGTGCTCCAGTCGCTGGGTTGTGGTTGTGCTCCGGCCTCGTGGATTGAAGTGGCTTCCCTCACCTCCACTCTGCTGCTAGGTCGTGGTTGTGCTCCGGTGTGGGTTAGTATCGGGGTTGAGATCGGTGTGCGGGTGCGATTTGTGATGGTTGGGTCCGATTTGTGATTTGTGGCTGTGGGTTCGATTTGGGTTGGTTTTTTATTTTTCCTGCTATGGACTGGTGGCCAGTGGTGGCGGTGGTGGTGGTTGTGGGTGTGGGTGATGGAAGATGTGGTTGTGGATTTGTGGGTTCAATTTTTTTTTTTTTTTTTTTTTTTTTTTTTTTTTTTTTTTTTTTTTTTTTTTCTGCTGTGGACTGGTGGCCAGTGGTGGTGGTGGTGGTTATGGGTGTGGCTGATGGTAGAGGTGGTTGTGGATGGTGCTGTGGATGTTTTTTTGGGTAGTGGGATATATTATTTTATTGTAGTGGTTATATTATTTTATTGTGTTGAAAGCTAAAATAAATCCAATGCTGCAGCATGTATGTAAGTAAAATAAATAAAGTGATTTTTTGTGTAGCTAAAAAGTTAAAAATTTAGATCTACTGCTGTAGATACTCTTAGTAGTGGCTTTGGGGTTGGTGATGGTAGTAAGCTATGCCAAATGAATAAGTTATGTTTTCCGAGGCACTAATTCATATAGTAGGTGGAGAGAAAATATGCAGTTGTGCTTAGTTACTTCCATGTTGAACTACTACATGAACGTATTTTTTTTTTTTTTTTCATGTTAACGCTTCTAAGATGATGTGCTAATGGTGCGCACTAAACGAACAGACAAGCCTACCAGTGGTCTATTTAATTTGACTTGGGTCTGTTTATTTGCAGGTGCGATCTGGAAGTAAAGGCTTATCGAAAAATATGAAGATCTCAAGGTACCTTTTTCACTTCTTGTTATGATATGAAAAATTTATTGTATGAACCACAACTGGTTTTAGTTTACTAATTATTATTATTATTTTTTTCTGGTCAGGCATCTGGCAAGCTTGACACCTTTGTTGAGAAAAGGAGAAAGAAGAATGTGGCAAAGGACCATAGATACATGCCATATCTTAGGTAGTAGGTTCAACCAAGGAAGTCAATACCGTACCGGTACCGGCCGTACCGGTATGTATACCAGTATCGAAATATCAACGTTTCGTACCGGTTTAAATACCGGCCATGTACCGACCATACCGGGCAATTTCGGGCAATATCGGCCGGTACTGAAATTTTTTTTTTTTTTTTTTTAAGTTTTGTAATTTTTGAATGTTTGTTAAGGCAGAATGATAACTTATTTGCATTAACTTATTAGTATTATTTGTTTTCTTAATATGCAATGGTAACTTTTAAGCTTTCTATTTTTTATATTGTGTGTGTGTGTGTTTTTTTTTTTTTTTTTCCTTTTAATTGATATTAAAGTCTAAAACCATGAATAATTAGTTCTGAATTGAGGAAATGTTTTATGATAAACTTTTATATTTATTATAATACACACACACACACACACACACACACACACACACACACATATATATATATATATTTATTTATTTATAAATATAAAAAATAGTGCTAAACCCGAAACAGTACACCAGTATTGGCCAGTATCCGAAATATATCGTACCGTTGGCCAGACTGGGATAGCCTCCGGTACGGTATTGACTCCCTTGGGTTCAACAACAGTGAGCAATGAACTTAATGGTCTCGCGAGCAGTGGCGGCTCCAGGAATTTTTCTCAGAATGTTCCTTAAGAAGTATAAGTTATACAATCTAATAAAAAGAGAAATTCATATATTGACAACAACAACTATAAAAAAACACGCAAATATATAAAGTTTACAATTGCCTTCTACGAGTTTTCATATTTTGAAATCGGTATATGATAATCTTATTATCAATGCTACAAACTACGTTTCTTTCAATGTATACAACCAAGCAATCATTCATCCACTGAATATAGAACAAATTATGGAGCAAAATTTAATTTTATTGGCATAAAAAAAACTAAGGGTGTTCCCAAATTTTTTTTGAAGGGTAGACAAATAATTTTTTTTAAATAATTATGTACAAAAAAAAAAAAAATTCAGGCCAGGGTGGTCCTGGGAGATGTATACATGTATATCCTTCCATCTTGGTTAAGGTGGTAAACATCTCCACTCTGTAGGGGGAGTTGGGCTTAGGTGTTTTAAGTGTTGTCACTGTAGTTTAGGTTTAGGTTCCTTTTGCTTCTTAATTTTTTTCTCATAAGTTGGATTGATGCAAGAAGTATAATCTATGTAAGTTACTAAGTTGTATTTAAAAAAAAAAAATGTTTTTCCAAAATTAATTTTTGAGTTTGAATTTGTTTTCTTTTTCAATTTTGGTCTTTAATGTTGTTGAGGATTTTATAGGATGTAATTTTGGTTCAATATAATCCCTTAAGTCCATTAAAAAGAGGCTCTAGGAATGGAATAATAAGATGGTTCTCCAAGCTTGGCAGTGATTCCAACTTCAAATACCCTTATGGTTTCGTTTGAGAGTTCATAAGGGAGTGAAATGAAATGATCATAAGGGAATGGAGAGAAGTGGAATGAAATGGAATAGAATGAGATGTATTTAAGCAAGGGAATGGAATTGAGTAACCTTATTTGGATGTTTTAAAATAAAGGAATGGAAATGAATGGAAAAGAATGAAAATGAATGGAATATAAGTAACCTTATTTGGAAGTAACATAAAGGGAAAATAATGAAATTATTTTATGACAATATTACTATTAGGCTCCTATTTTAAAATAAAGGGTTGAATATATAGGGGTATTTTGGGAGTTTTAGTAAAAAATTCATTAAATCCAATTTCATTCCTCCTAATTTCGGGAGGAATGAAAATTTAAGATTTTAAGGGAATAGAGACGAATGAGGGTTCTCTTTTACCTATTCCATTCTCTCCATTAAAACTCTCACACAAGGAAATGAAAAGTCCACTTTCTCCATTAAAACTCCTAAACAAGGGGAGAGAAGAATATTTTAAAATTATTCTTTTCATTCCTTTCCATTTCATTCCAATCCCTCCTTCCAAATGAGGGTTTAGGTAGATCTTAGGTGGTGAGATCTTTATTTAATGTGAATAAATGCCATAATGTGAAATCTTGATTTTTTGGTGTAACTTCCAATTTGGTTTTAAGGAAACCAGAAAGGAAGAATATTATTAATTTTTTTTTCGGAGATGTTAATGGATACTTTAAGGGCATTGATTTAAAAATTATTTTAAGAAATTTTTTATGTTAAAAAAAAAATTAATTATTTTGATAGTTATTTATATTTTTTATAAAAGTGGTATCAAAATTTTTTTTAAAATAATTTATTAATAATTGCTTAAAGACATCTGTTAATAAAACCTATTTTTTTTTAAATAAAGAATAATACTTGTTTGGTGGGTAGTTACGTAAGCAACCAAGGGCCATGGGCCGTAAGGTCGAAACCCCCCCCCACCACCCCCAAAAAAAAAAAAAAAAAAAAGAGAAAAAGAAAAACACCTGGAAAACGACACCGCTTTATATACAAGTCCGACCAAACCCTTTTGGACAAACACGCTAAAAAAACAATCAATTGCGTTCTTAAAACAGCGTTATGGTTTCGCAGGTACAAGGCAGCCTCTTTTGAATTTGGGAAAACGAAAGGAAAGTTAGTTTGAAATCAAAGTCACGCGTTCTCGAATATTCGTTTAACGACAAAGAACATCAGACAGAAGAAGTGAAAAACCTCCTCCGATCCCCTCACACTCCTCTGTTTCTCTCTCATCGCCGTACCAGGTTGCCGAATCCTGAAATGGGTGTAGCGGCGAAAATAGCACCGTCGATGCTATCATCGGACTTCGCCAATTTGGCTTCCGAGGCTAAGCGTATGCTCAGTCTAGGCGCCGATTGGCTCCACATGGACATCATGGTACTTTTACTACCATGTTTATCAATCAAACACGTATCACTATACTTTGAAATTTTGTTACTTTAACTGATTTCTAGTTTGCTTTTGCAGGATGGGTAGGTTTGGCTGCTTTTCTCATACCCTGTTATGCTTGCAATCGAATTCGCTTCATCCTACTTTTCAGTTTGGAATTGCGTTTCTTTTATTTTGATTATTTCTATTTTAAGGTACTGATTATGATGAGAGGATATAAATGTAAATAAGTTAGAAATAAGGATAAATGTATATTATATGATTCCCAATGTTCTGGACATTCATTTCAATTGTTGTTATAATCTCAACCAATAAAACTGGCTATATTCCAATGGATGGTTAGGATTTTTGTGTGTTACATAACCCCCCAAATGTATTAGATACCATAGAAGGACCTGAGGTGTTTGTTTTAGTTAGAGAGAGTTCAAATAGATTTTTTTTCTTCTTATAAATAGAAAAGAGTGTTCTTAAGTGCATGTGTCTTAAATATTGATACAATGATTCCGAAGTAGTCGATTTCCTTCGAAATGTTATTCTGTTTTCCAATGAGCTCAAGTTCAAATGGTGCCTCCACCCTTTGAAAGAGCAAAGTAGAGTTGTGTTCAAGACCCATCAAGTGTGTAAGTTGCCAATAATTTGTTAAAAAAATTTTAGTAATAAATTATTGGGTGTGCTTAAATAACTGTTTGTATGCAATAGTCTTTTTGTAAAATAAAAGGTATGGTTATCATTTATCAATGAAAAAGAAGTGTCGACTTTGGTGGCTGTAATTGTGAATTATGTGAATGCTATATTGTAAATTGTAGGGAGAATGGGGGTTCTCTACATGCTGAAATCAAGAGGGTATTGGATTTTGAGAAAGACAGAGATGTAACATGGGATAGGATTGTGGCTCAGGGCATTAAGAAGTTCCTTTAGCAAAATTATGAGTTTAGGTCATTTTTGTTTTAAATTTTCAATAAACAGTGCGAATTTTGGGTGGGCACTTGGCCTTTTTTAACAGCGAAGGAGCTGTCTGGCCTGATTGAAGGAAGATAGTTCCAAGTGGTTTCACTTCCTGTCAATATGCATTTCTTGGATTTCAGTATTGTTAGTGCTAACTTCGGATTAAGGCTTTGTTGTAGTTATTGTAGTGCTAACTTGCACGGTTAAATCAAATTGTGCTAACTGGAAGTTGTTACAAATGATGATTGCATACTTGCTGATAAGACACAGGAAATGATGTTTATTAATATTCTCTAGTCATTTCCTATTTGGAACTGGTGAATTGCTCAACATTATTATTATTTAAGTTTTTTTGCTCTTGCAGGCACTTCGTCCCAAATCTAACCATTGGTGCTCCAGTCATTGAAAGTTTGAGAAAACACACAACGTAAAACTTCTTTTAGCCTTCACTTTAAATCTTTTTAACATCAAATTTTCTTGGCCACTGGTTTACTAGTATAACTAGGTGAGGTGTGGATTTTCATTTCTTACAGTGCCTATCTTGATTGCCACCTCATGGTCACAAATCCTCTTGATTATGTTGATCCTATGGGAAAAGCTGGTGCTTCTGGTTTTACATTTCATGTTGAGGTCTCCAAAGGTGGGTTTTAACGTCTGCCATGTTGTTACCTTCCTTTCTCCCCCCCCCTCCCCGTGTCTTTTTCTATTTAGTTATTTTCTTTAAAGGAGTCTTATGGTACTTTTTGCAGAAAATTGGCAAGAACTAGTCCAGAAAATTAAGGCAAAGGGCATGAGGCCTGGGGTGGCATTAAAACCTGGGACGCCTATTGAAGAAGTTTATCCACTGGTATGCCTTCCTGTGATTTTCATGCTCTCAGATTGTGTAGCTGGATTTTATATTGTTTGGAATAATCTAAACACAACCACATCCGACCTTACCTTAACCAAATGATATAAGGTTTCCTAATATTTTGTCTATATTGAATATTAGTAACATATTTATTTAGAGGATTTCAAAATTGATAAGACGTTTAGAGTTTGTTTGGTAACTGTTTTTTCTCCTTATTTTCTGTTTTCAAAAACATTTTTCTATTTTTGAAACTAAAAAACTTGTTTGGCAACTCAAAATGGATAGAAAACAAAAAATGTTCTCAAAACCCAATTTGTGAAGGAAATTAAAAACATGCAAAAGGTTGTTTTCAATTTCTAATTTTCAAAAGTCAATGAAAATACGCATTTAATTTAATGAATCTGTCTCATTTAATGAGTTAGCATTAGAGTTCAAATCCTAGTAACAACATATTTTAGTATTTTCTATTTGTTTTCTTCAAAAAACTAATTTTTTAATTTCAACTAACTAAACATGTTTTTTATTTCAAAAATACAAGAAAATTGTTTTTTCTTTATATTGCCAAAAACAAGTTTTTGAAAATAGAAAACAAATATTGTTACCAAACATAACCTTAACTTTTTTTCCCTTAACCCACAGGTTGAAGGCGAATATCCTGTGGAAATGGTCCTTGTAATGACTGTAGAACCTGGATTTGGCGGACAAAAGTTCATGCCAGAGACTATGGAAAAGGTTCAGTTACATTTTTTTAGTTCCTCTTGTGACTAGCATCTCTTGTTCATTCCCATGACTCTCTCTCTGGTTTTCTTTATCCAGGTTCGGGTGCTAAGAAAGAAGTACCCATCACTTGATATAGAGGTGAGTCAATCTCTTACTTTTGATTTATAACTTCTTGCTAGCAAATCGTGAATTTTTCATCTTCTTGGATTTATTGGTAATTTCTTGTTTCAGTTTACTGTTTTGTGGTAATGTTATTGTCATGTTGCATATTTTGTTGTCCATGTTGGGCTGTTAAGTAGCAGCATATTCATAAAATAAGTGTAGTGGAAATGAGAATGTTAAGATGAATAAGTGGAAATACACGAAAAGATAAGATTTGAAATGAATAAATTCGCTTAAAGATAAGGGTAGCTTGTAGCCCCTGCTAATGAATAGATGAGGGAGAGTCACTTAAGATGGTTCGGTCGTGTTCAAAGGAGAGTGATTAATGCACCAGTAAGAAAGAGCGAGTTGATCCAAGTTGAGGGAATGAAAAAAGGTAGAGGAAGACCAAAAATCATATTAGTACAAGTAATAAAAAGGACATGACAATTAAGGAAGTAACAAAGAGTATGACTATAGATAGAGTAGAATGGAGGAATAGAATACATATGGCTGACCCTAAATAACTTGTTGAGGATCCATAGCTGACTGTTGTGTATTGTGTTGTCTATTTGTTCAGCATAGCAACTAAATCCTGTTCTACTGACGAATGTTGGGTAATGCTAGAAACTTCGAAATTTTATAATTTTGGGAGCATTTTTTTGAAACTTTTATAGACATTCTGGTAGTACTGGACACATTATTTTCCTGTGGATTACATTTTTAAACAGTTTCCTAGATGTTATGTTTGGTTCATTCTTAAAAATGGTTTTAGCCTTCTATATGTTTCTCTAGATTTCACTCTGTAGCTGTCTTGCATTACTTGTGGGTTCCTTAGTGAATTTTAAATCTTCCATCTCCTTTTTTTCACTTCTTTTTTTAATTGATTCCATCCCACCTCCTGTTTTCCATATATGTAAGTCACTTGGATTTAACCCCAAGGGGTTGGCTTAATGATTTTTCCTAAGGCCTCATGAGATCTATGTGGTTTTGGGTTCAAAACCTCTAGTCAACATTTTGAGGCTACCCAAGGGATTATTTGCTCAAATTACTTGTTTTGTGGGACAGGGAACTACACACATTTAGGGGAATGGTCAGGTACTTAGAGATCTCTGGACACCTTCATTACATTTTTTTTTTTTCAAAAACCCTTGGATTTTGGAAGATAAAAAATGGCTCTATCATAGGAAAAAGTATCTTATGAGATGGTCTCATGAAATCTCTCTCTTACAGTCACAGCATGTGTGGGTCCCACATACTCTAGAGAGTGGTCTCTTGAGACACCCTCTCCTATTATAGAAAAGCATTGGTCTCTGTGCATGTGGGAAGCGACAACTAATTGAAAAATATGCTTTATTTTGCAGGTTGATGGTGGTTTAGGGCCTTCGACCATTGATGTGGCAGCTTCAGCAGGGGCAAACTGCATTGTTGCAGGAAGTTCTGTATTTGGAGCTTCTGAGCCAGGCCAAGTAATATCCCTCCTGAGGAAGAGTGTACAGGGAGCCCAGCAAAACAATTGACATGGTACAAGCCAAATACATCATGATTGGATTGTATTAAACTTATTTACTGTGTGTACATTACCTATCTGTTTGATGAATTAAAATTGCAAGGCCTGTACTTTCTAAAGTGTAATAAGCGACACTTGCAAACATTTTGGAAATAAATTTATAGGACAATACCATTTATTTCATTTACAGCTTTTGTCTTCAGCCTTCAAGTACCATCACTCTAATAAATTGTTCTGGCACATGATGACTTTGTCACTGCTCAACTAAACGGGACTTCTGTAAAACAGATAATGAATCACTGGCTTTATGATTCCTTTGTACATCTTTAGCCTTGTTTTTTAGCTCCCATCTTATCCTGTTACCTATATGGATCCTACTCTAGCTAGCACCTGGCAGATATGGTTTACCTGTTTAGTTAAGATGATTTCACTTGCTGGATGCTATCAAATGTATTTGCCTTCATGGCAAGCCATTTTCCCTTTACATTAGTATCTGCCTATATCTTGAAGAAATAGATACTAATCATTATCAGACGCATTTTTCCTTAGCTGTATTGGATTCTGTCTCTAGTTCTTTGATGTGTTTAGTAGTATTGTCTTCCCGAATTGTAGTACCAGTTGGGTTTATGTTGCCTCTGTTTGCTCTAATCTCTGGGTTGTGCTTTGTCTTAAACGGTTAAACCTGTCGGGGTGTGCCATTTTGTTGTAACGCTATATCAATTTGGTTTGTTGGCTCAATTCAAAATTTCTGATTTACCCAAAAAATGAGTTGTTTTGGAGTGACAAAAATAAGCTTAACATGTATCCCAATTATTTTGCTGAACTTCTCTCCCTAACGTGGACCCGACGCATGATATTGTCACTAGGCAAGATATTGTCACTTGCTATATATTATTCTGATTAGAATCTGCCAGATTATTTCCTTGTCACAGAAGGAACAAATTGCTAGATTATAAATGTCACTGTCTCATACAAATGAGGGAAAATTTAATTATTCGAATTGACATGTTTGTTTCCCCTATTATAGATTAGCTTTTGTTTGAATGCAACAGAAGCTTTATACAGGCTTTAGAGCACCTGGATGATTGACCTCATATGCACCCTTAAACATGAGTTTGCATTGTACCTTGTTTGCTGCTTCTTTCTTGACAGATTCATTCTTTAACATTCTCAATTTGTCAATAATTGAATAATCTTGCAAATTTTCGAAACTGGTGCAAATGTATCTTGGTTTAAGACAACTCTTACCCAATTTGTCTAATGTCTACCACAACAGCACGTTTTTTTTTTTTCCTTTTCCTGAGGCATGACCTAGAACACTATGGTTTTAAAATCCCATTTTTTGAAGCGCAGAAACAGGATTATGTTCCACACCATGTCAATTTTTTCTTGAGCATATGCATAGGAATATGCGACCTACAAGATTGTGGCACATCACATGCATGGAAGTTTATAACTTCTTTAAATGGATGGATCTTGATCTGATGTTTCTTACCTGGATCTGTCCAAATCTTACTCTTTTTCCTTTCCTCTTTGAATATATGCTATTAGTTTAACACCAAATAATATATTCCTTTGCTTTGCTTCTGCCCCAAGTGTCGCATTGCCTTCGATGGATCACTGGATCTAGATGTTTTGAGAGGAATGAGGATTGGTCACGTGGTACACTATTTCTAGTTTTCCATGCTTTGGCTCCAATCATAAGAGATTTTTTGGAGCATCCTCGACATGAGAAAAATATATTCATGTCTTAGCAAAGGCATGCTCCAAACTCCAAAAATAGTGTTTGTAAAAGTTAGAAAAAAAATGTCTGGTAACTAACATAGGTGGTTAGCATGTGTTATCACGTGCATGTAATCCAAGATTCAAGACTTATTTTAAAGATAGATTCACAAGGGCAAAAATACCATTGATGCAAGATAGAGGAGGAATTAATGGTTACAACTTACAAGTGATGTGATAAGTCCCGTGGTAATGACATTATTTGAATTGTCTACTGTCTGTGGACTGTGGTACAAATCCTGCCTCACCCTTCCTATTATCTACTTATAAAAAAACAGAAATATTTTCCCTTTTGTCATTATTTTTATCCACTGAATTTTAATGGACTCATCTCATTCTTGGATTATTATCTTCCACTTTCGGTTCATTGGTACTGGATCCTAATGCTGGTTTCGTTTTCAGAAAAATGCTTTTACTTTCGGTCAAGGGATGCTACAAATTACAATCATTCTTTCTCCTCTTTGAGATTTCTTTTAGAGACTTGCATAAAGGAAAATATTTTAGTAATTTCCTTTAAGGGAGAGAATTTTTGGTACTTGTGCTATAGGGAAAGAAAAATCTAGTGAATCCTCCAATCTTTTGGCCAGAATGAACTACTGACTCCTAAAATGATGGTACCCACTTTCGTCAAACTTTCTGGTTTGCTTAAAAACTCAAAAGGCCACTGTTCTTCTGTTTTAATATTTATTTGATTAATTACTGTTTTTTTATATACTAAAAATCAACTTAGAACTTTACTTTTAGCACAAATCTCAAGGAATTTTTCTAATTGAAAGAGTCCCATGCCTTCTTTGTCACCTTTCTTATACATAATGTACTGGTTTCATGTATTAAACCCATAATTTTATAATTGTTGCAATCTAGTTATATTAGGTAGTAGTTGAAAGATATGATAGAAAGATAAAGGTAATCCCTTGGACGAATGACATGTGAATTGAAGTTGTGTTGTGTGGGTACAATTGACTGTAGCTGGTACTTTTAAAAGTTATTGGTGCTTGTCAACTTAGGATATTCATGGCCAGTGTGACCTATCAATCCCTAGCCTTTCTTTTATGCCCCAACTTTGCCATGCATTAGGTCTCTTCAACTGTGTATGGCCATTGTCCATATCTTTTCGCACTTATCTACATTTTCCAAAATCTACATCATATCTATCCATACTGCTTGACAAATCAGCAATTCTTGCTTTCTTCCTTTGCCTTTTGGGTTAAAAAAAGAAAAAGCATATAACCACGAACTTTTGTGCCACAATTTTGTTATAATCCTGATGTAGTAGACTGTAAGTGGTGAAGAAAAAAATAATGAATTCAAGTAAAAGTAATATAAAACCAATAACAATTTGTGATATAAGATAGTTGTGAAAAAAGAATGTGATAAAGAATATTGACGTAAAGTTATTATTTCTTGTACATGACATCTATAGGTGCATAAAATTGTATGTACGTGAAAGCACTATGCCCTCATATGATTGGACCTTAGAATACAACTGACATATGTTCTTTCATGCTCATATTGTCTGAGAGGAATCGATTGCCCCATGAATGCGAGAAATTATTCTTTACAGCACATCTCTCTCACATAAGCGTGAATTTTATGTGCGAAAACTTATACGTAAACTAAACCCAGTCTTTATATAAGTAGAAGGTATAATACCTTGGATATACTTAATAATTTCATGGTAAATAGAACAGAGTTGTCATGGATTATTTTTCTGACTTGTGCATAAGCTCTTTCATAAGATGAAGGGATTCTGGTCATGGAATCATGAGTTGCATGGACAACTAGGCCGAGTTATTTATAAGGAATGTGAGAATGATGTAAGCAGATCTGAAGCTCTTACTGCTATCTGCAATATCCTGAACGAGGGTACTTTCTTTGATCTTCTAAAGGTACAATGACGCACTAAATCTGAAAGTTGAAATTGTGGTGGTTAGAAGCATCATCGAGGTGGATTCTTACTTTCTCCATTTATTAAAAAAAAAAAAAAAAGTGCCCATTTTACTTGTTCCTATTATGCCTAAATCAGGCAAAATGTTTGTCATATGCCAAATGAATGGTATCTGTAAACAGATAAGGTTTATATACCAAATTACTGTGGTTTTACCATTCCATGCCCACATGAGAGCCATAAAATATAAACAAAATTTTGGAAATCTACTTGGAACTCTAGAATCTAGATTACCACAGTTTGCTTAGACTCCTAACCTCCAGCATGAAGTTAGTTCTTGCTAGACAAATACTTTAAATAAAAATGCATGTATGTGAACACAACTTTTGTGCCTCAACCTTAACATGTGTGATTGTGACTCATGGAAAAAAGGTGGAGAGTCTATATGAAAATGATAATTTACCAATTGCAGTCGCACTCTTACATATTATCCAGTTATGATAAATGGCGTGACCTTAAAACAATTGAATGCTCTTACATTAAAACCAGAGCAATATTTTATGATATGCACGTGATATCTGCATGTGTACCATTTGCATCTATGAGACATATGCCAATGAACTACAGTATGTCGGTACACCAAATTCAATATGTTGAGATAAGTCTAATCACGCTTTGGAATGGACTAGCTATAACACATGTTGATGCATGTAAGATAGGATTTGAGCCCAATGAGTCTTCTGACGTAAATTAAGAGTGGTGATAATGATTACTGGCAAAGAAACCTTGGGATAGATAGCCAACCCTTTGAGAATGAAATAAAGCCCAAGATAAAGGGGGTTAACCAAACAGCTGGAATTTGAGTAAAAATATAAGACAACTTTGTAAAACCCAAGAACCCTGTCCAGGAACAAATTTGAGAAATACTCTTATTTTTAACTCCATTTCTGTATGGATCCAAAATATTCATTTTCTTGGAATTAGAAAGCTCTTTATTTTTAATCGTCCTTTCTTTGAAGAAGTACATAGGCATGGCTCTAATCAGTAAGCTCCACTTGAGAGTTTTAGTCTTATTCATTTGGCTATTTGTCTCTGCACTTGGACAGAACCTGCTAAGTTGTGACATTACATCTCCAGATGCTTCTGGCTACCACTGCAATATTGGAAATGCCTCACAGGTTCAGTGTGAGACATTTGTAATTCTTCGCACCAATTCCTACTTCTCATCTCTTTCCAACCTGAGCTTTTACTTGGGCATCAGTCGTTTCGTGATTGCAGAAGCTAATAAATTTTCTGCAGAGACAGAATACCTTCCAAAAGATCAGTCTTTGTTGATTCCAATTGATTGTAAGTGCAAAGGTGGTTTCTTTCAGGCTGAAGTAACAAAAACAACCACAAAGGGAGAGAGCTTTTATGGTATTGCTGAATCTTTGGAGGGCTTGACAACCTGCAAAGCCATCCAAGAGAAGAACCCTGGAGTGTCACCATGGAGTCTTGGTGATAAAGTTCAGTTACTGATCCCATTGAGATGTGCCTGTCCTTCTTCATCTGAAGCAAGTCCAAAGACGAGGCTATTGCTGTCTTATCCGGTAATTGCAGGTGATACAATTTATAACTTGGCCATTAAGTTCAATACTACTCCAGAAGCTATTATATTTGCAAACAACAAATCTTTACAGACCTTTAGACCTCAAAGCCTAATACCTCTTACATCTCTTCTGATTCCAATCAATGGTGAGCCAGAGCCTGTTCTTGGTCCTCTTGCAAAACCTCGAGAACCCAATTTACATTTTCCAGCAACTAGCATCCCAGTAATTAGTCCCCACAAGAAAAAGTCCAAAATGAGGAAGATTGTTTTATATATTGCACTCAGTGGGGTTGTAGTTTGTGTGAGCATTGGTATTGCAGTAGCCTTTGTGGTGATCCAACAGAAAAAGAAGAAGAAACAGAGTTCCTGCAAGGGAGTAGTAGATGTGGAGTTGCAACAGCTTAGTCTCAGTGTAAGAACCACAAGTGATAAGAAAGTCTCATTTGAGGGGTCTCAGGATCCTCTAGATGGTAGGACCGTAGATGCTACATCACGTAAGATGCTAATCGAGACTTATACTGTTGAGGAACTGAGAAAAGCAACTGAAGACTTCAATTCAAGTAATCAGATTGAGGGATCTGTGTATCATGGTCGTCTCAATGGGAAGAACCTGGCAATAAAGCAAACGCAACCAGATACAATCTCAAAGATTGAGCTTGGACTCTTCCATGATGCAATTCACAATCACCCCAACATACTTAGGCTACTGGGGACATGTTGGAGTGAGGGTCCTGATTCTGATTCGTTTTTGGTCTTTGAGTATGCCAAAAATGGGTCCTTGAAAGATTGGCTTCACGGTGGTTTGGCAATGAAAAACCAATTCATTGCTTCTTGTTATTGTTTCTTGACATGGAGTCAGCGGCTGAGAATCTGTCTTGACATAGCCATGGCCTTACACTACATGCACCACGTAATGAACCCGAGCTATGTTCACAGAAATGTTAAGAGTCGGAACATTTTCTTAGACGAAGACTTCAATGCCAAAATTGGGAACTTTGGCATGGCAAGTTGCATTGAAGAAGATATTGGAGACCCTCAATTTTATTCAACCAATCCAGCCTCTTGGAGTCTAGGCTATTTGGCCCCTGAATATGTTCACCAAGGTGTAATTTCTCCAAGCATTGATATTTTTGCTTATGGGGTGGTTTTACTAGAGGTTTTATCAGGTCAAACGCCAATAACAAGGCCAGATGATAAGGGAGAAGGGAGTATATGGCTCTCAGAGAAAATCAAGTGCATATTGCAGTCAGAAGATGCAGATGAGCTAAGGGAATGGATGGACAATGCATTGGGAGAGAATTATTCATTTGAAGCAGCTGTGACATTGGCCAATCTTGCAAGAGCTTGTGTAGAAGAAGACCCTTCTTTGAGACCAAGTGCTGGAGAAGCTGTGGAAAAATTATCAAGATTGGTGGAAGAATTACCAGAAGGAGAGAATATGTTAATGTGTGAAAGCTCTTCCAAGCCTTTAGTAAAGGCATCAGCAAACCATATGTGAATAATCATCATCCAGTGAAGTTAGTCCAACCAATTTAAAACCAGTTACTCTACTCCTAGTGTTTTGTTTAAATGTTTTTACTTTTAAGGTTTGAGACCACTTGACAAGGTCAGTGGAATCCTGTATATATGTCATTAAGAAACTCAATTCGAAACAAAAAGTGCAGGTTTCTACCCTGTATTCTCTGTTTCGAAAATAATAAATTGCTGTTATTCTATAAATTTAATCTAATCTGCCACATGTTTGAAAAGCTACAAAGATCACTCAGGGGTGCGTTTTGTTTAACATAATTTGCTTGTGATGCTTCTTCGTAGCAAGCGCTGTGTTGACTATTTCAGTCAAAAAGGTTTAGGAAATCTTATTGTAAAGAAAAATTTTCAGGTGCTCTTCCTGGCACAGCTCACGTCCATTGGATTACCAAATAAGTTAGAATCCTCAGGAATTGTTTAAGTCAAACAGAGTTGATTAATCTGTGTACTTGTTTATCCAACTCTTTTTTTGACCGACTTGTTTATCCAACTCTTAAAAGTAAGGAGAACAGACAAAGAACAAAAGAGGAAAGATTAGGGGATTGAGGGTCATTGCACCACGTTGAAGGGTTGAGATTAAAAGCATTTTTGATCTCAGCCCTTGGATCCCCAAAAAAATAAAAATAAAATTAACCTTTTAACCTTTACCTTTTTACATCTTTACTTTTTTTTAACCTTCCTCCCTTAATGTGAGCGGTTTTGCTTAATTAGAACATCCATAATAATGGAGTTAAAAATTTAGTTATTTGGTACTATAAAAAATTATTTTATCTATTTTATTTACACACATACTACAGCAGTGGATCTATTTTAGTTTTTAACACAATAAAATAATATAAACATCACAATAAAATAATATATATCCACTACACACAACCATCACAGCCACACACACAACCGGGCAGGGAATAATTTTTTTTAGCTCTAAGCTACAGTGCACATCCATAGATAGACGTGCACTGTAGCAATGAAGCTCAAAAAAATAGGTTTAGCTCCACTGTTGTATGAGTTTTTTTTTTTTTTTTTTTTTTTTTTTTTTTTTTTGTGCGTGTGTGTGTGTGTGTGTGTTGGTGGAGTTAAAATAGCTTTTTAGCTCTACTACTACAAGTGCTCTTACACCGAATCTTAATTCAAGATTCAGAATAATATATATAACAAAATGATGTACAATCACATTGTACACTTTACCTTACTAGCTTATTTATTAAAGAACAAAACTCTATAAAGCTCTATCTTATTTGATTAAGGATATAGTTTGGATACAAATTTGGTTATAGTTAATGGCTACAACTATCACTAAACAAATTAACATGACTACATATTCTGAAAATCTAACTATTAGATTCGATATTTTTAATGTTTTTAATATGCATGTCAAATTTTATGTCAATTGGATTTTATTTACTATTTGAATCATAAATTTATTTTTTATGCATAATTTTAGCCAAAAAACTTGATATTTAAATATTTGATTGATGACATAACTATTAATCTCTAATCTTCTGAAAATTTTGCAAATATAGAAGATATAAGAAGCAAATGTAATCTAATTTGTAGATTTGTCAAAATCAAATTCAATAAAAAGATATTGAGTAGAGTTGTAGCCATTAACTACAACAAAGTCTGTAACCAAATTTTGTCATTTTATGAATGTTTCTCTTTATTAGAGATGTATTAGCCTAATAGTATAGATCCAATCCCAATCCTACTTTATGTACAAGCCAAGTAATATACTTGTCCTACAAGTCTATTAACCATAACTACTAACTAGTATTGTTATTAGTTTTGGTTTTAATCTACTATATATATCCATATTGAGTTAATTGTAACACATATCCCAACATTAGAGTGTTTGTAACACATAACCTAACAAACTCTATTAGTTGTAACATATAACCTAACATAATAGGTTAATTGTAACACATAACCTAACATAATAGTGTTTGTATTATGTTAATAGTGTTTGTAACACTAGAGTTTGTTAGGTTTTAACCTACTAGTGTTTGAAGGCAAGCCAATAGAGTTTGTACTGTATTAGGAGTATGTTTTTAAGTTTGATTTATTTAATTTAATTTATTGAAAAGAGTATTCCAACACTAACTACGAAACATTTATTTGAGGTAGGAGTCCTAAATTCTATCATGTCACCTGATTTGTCAAAAAACAGATCCAAAAGAGGTTCATTCCAACCGGGTAAATTCGTATTTCAAATTTTTGATAATTTTATTTATTTATTTAAAAAATAGAAATTTTGTATAACTTTGTTTGGGCAATTTTGGAAACTTATATCTTTCAATGATGTTTTCTTAAAAAATGTTGGGTTTTCTAAATAACACTAACAAGTTAGGACAGAATGAGTACATCATTAACAACGATAAGACTATTCCTTAAACTTCGATTGTAAACTCCCAACCATCAAGATTCATCACCTAACGTCCCCTTGACACCATTCATCCTTATCAGTAGTTAGTTCGAACCCCGCATTGCATGATTGTTGATCTATTAGATAAGTCAAACTATGTTGTCTCTGGTGGGTTGTCCTCGAACCATACGAAAGCAAAGCAGAGAAAGAGATTTAAAATTACAAACTTGCCATGCCTTAGTACTAAAACGAACTTAAAAATGACTCAATATAGTCTAATAATCAATGTTATCTGATACAAGTTGATATTCTCATTGATATGAAACATTAGAGAAATTATTCACTACTACATGATGACTCCCTCATAGGTGTGAATATTTTCTATCATAAGGTTCTCTATGGTTATTTGGTACTAGTATTGAAAATATTGACCATACTTATCACTACAAAATAGAATTTAGAATGTTAGTTAATATGCTAAAAGAATCGATCAAGATTGATTAGAAATTCCTAAATTTCAAGAGTATTATAGTTAATGCTCTGATTATTTTGAAGTAATATATTTTTTGAAAAATGCTTTCTCAATTTTTAAGTGTTTGTTTGCAAGTAAAATGTGGTTAAACTGTCAAATATTTTTCTTTAACCGTAAAATCCTTTATAGAAAGTTGTAAAACATTTTACCTTTAAAATTTTGGTAAAACATTTTACAAAAACACATAGTGGCTTCATTCGCCCCATTTGGTGGCTAGGTCATATATCAAGTGGGCTAGGCAACCGGTGTCGGTAGTTTGGTGGTTGGAGTTACCACTCGGGTGACCAATGCTAGGGTCTGATGGCCAAAGCTACCACTCCAGCAATTAGGTGGCCGAAGCCACCGCTTTGACAATCGATATTGGTAGTTTGGTCATCGGAGATATTGTTCTAGTGACCGGTGTTGGAGGTTTGATAACCAAAGCCGCAATTTCTGTAGCTAGAGACACAGTTCTAGCCACCAGTGCTGACGATCTAGTCACCGATGACATTGCTCCAGCAGTGATCAATGGAGCCACTGTTTGGGCTGCCAATTCTAATGGTTTGGTTACTGGACCTCTGACACAACGGCTCCAGCGACAACTGAGCCACTAGTTTTGGTAGTTTGCTTGAAAACTTTTACTTGTCATACCAAATATTTTATTGAAAGTGTTTTACATGTAAAATTTTTTACTTGTAAAATATTTTACTTCAAAATAAACAAAGTGCTAGTGGCATAACTTTTCTTTTTTTTTCATTAGGAAAACCAAGGTTCGAATCTCCCTTTCCTATTGTGTTAACTATCAAATTAAAAAAAAAAAATCAAATAAAATTTGCTAGGTTCTAAATATTTAGGATTAAATGTTTAGTTTTCAAATATTTGTATGTTGGCAAACCGGGAACAAAAACATGTCTAGATTAAGTGTTAAACATTGCTTAAGTTTGTTCAAGTCAGTTTCAAGAACTGTCAAGCTGTAGAAAGAAGAAGCAAGCTATTGTGAAGTTTGACCGATTGAAAATCATGTTCTGCAGAATTTTAAGTCAAGGCCAAGCCCACGAAAATGCTTAAGGTTTCAGTCCAACACTACTAGGTATAAAAGGAAAACCCTAATTACATTTTACAAGTCCTTAGAATTCTTGTGAGTTACTTTTGTGAGATTTGTGAGGTTTTTGTACCTTTTAACTCAACAAGCATTTGTCGGAACAAGAGATCTACAATTAAGAACTGGTGAAAACAAGTTGCTGCATAAAGATCTATTACTGATGGTGATCAGAAACTTTTGAGTAGGATCTCAAAGTCACAAACTTGGGAGTTTGTGTTCAGCAAATCCAAGATAGAAGAGTTCGTGGAGTCGGAGCTACACATGATCGTGTTAATAAGTTTTACAAAAGGTAGCTTTAGATTTAGCGTTTAAATCTATTGTAATCTTCCATTCTATCATAATTGATTTGTTTACCTTGAGAATAATTATGTTAAATCATCTCCAGGTTTTTACCTTGAAATTGTTGGTATCATTGATTTTCCTAGGTAATCATATTATTGTCTTCTTTAATTTTTTGTACTAAGTAATATATTTGCATGTGTTTAACCTAGATCTCATAATTAACCTAAGTAACTACTTAACTAATTCATTAGGTTAAACTAATTTGGGTTTAAGGGGTCTAAACATAAACAAACAAAATCAATAAACATGGAGAGATATTTATATTCTAGAAAATTCTAGAAGATACAAAATTAAAAATAACTACTAATTCTAATAATTAACAAGCGGCTGCATAATAATCAATGAACAAGGATTTTTTTTTAATAAAAAAAGAATCTGAATATAAAGATTTTTACTAGATATGAAAATGGAAGAGAAACTAGGCCCTAACCATTTATATCTTTGGCTAAACGAATTATGAAATCTTTGAAATAGATATAGGCCCTGCCTCATTACAAAAGAATTATTGTGGGTCAGCCCACAACGTAGCTATTAATCTAGATTATTATACAACGAAGTTAAAAGAAGAATCATGACATCATGACCCTAAATTCATCAAAATTGAGGACCCCATCACCATTGAGATCAAATTGAGAAATCATCACCTTACAGTCATCGATAGTTCTGGACTCACCCAGTCTACTAAGCATCTTCTTAAGGCTCTTGGGTGTAATACATCCACTACCATCCATTTCATACATCTTAAATGTTTCTTTCAAATCCTTCACTTTCTCTTCCTCTTCCCCTCCTTCAAGAAACCTCACGAAGTCCTCAAAACCCAACAACCCATCTCCATCTGAGTCCAGCAACTCCACCACCGCCTCCGCCTCCGCTAGCAAAAGCTCCCCACCTATTGCCTCAACACATTGCTGCAGCTCCGAGGGTGATATCTTTGAATCTCCATTGTCATCAAAGTGATTGAACACACGCTCATATTGTGTCAGTTTGTCCATACTGCTGTTATGGAAGTTTATGTTATAGCCTATTTTACTTTAAAAAAAAAATATGTACTCAAACCAAATTAGCTATAAAACTAAAAATACAAAACTAAACCAAGCAAATATACAAGGGTTTGGCTAGCACTTATATTTACCGCAAAAGAACTAAAAAAACTAACCCAAAAACGCTATAAGAAAATAGACAAGGGTGACGCTTATATATGCCCTTAATTAGCCAAGGGTAAGAACTAAGAACTTGGTATTGCTTTACGAAGAAATATTCGGAAAGTGAGCTTCTTTGAAAGTAGAAAAGTGAACTTTTTTCTCGTGAAAAATAAAAAATGAATCTGAACCTGTTTCTGGTACGGAATGCGTGATTTAAATAGATGCTACGATGCCGCGTGCCGTAGTTGACCAACTAACTTGTAAGACCGGGAATTTTCAACTGAACTTGCAAGGTGATTTCGTAATTACGACGATGTGAAGACCGTGGACCTGTAATTGTCTCACGTCATGGAGCACGACTGAGCTCTTTTCTTTGAGATTGTTCCAAAATTTTCAGTAAAGCTCTTGCCCAAATTCATAAAAGTGATACTACAAGAACTTTCTCTATCTTATCTAATGACAAATGTAACTATTAGAAAAATTAAGACAGAATGGCCCAAACCAGTTGTAAACTCATGTTTTTGTAGAACAAATAATTTAATCTCAAGTTGGTATTTTTATGTAGTACATAAATCCTAGCCGTCAGCATAGTACTCAAGCGCTTTTTAGTAAATAAATTCTACCTTGTGTTTAGCCGCGGTTGTAGTGTTTTCACACTCTGCATTGGATTCATTGTAAATTCAATTTTGACCACAAAAAAAGTATTTTATTTAAAATGATACTACGTTATCTGTATTAAAATTCAATAATTAAATAAAAGATATGCATTTGACATATCTTACACTTATTAAATTTTAATAATGTGACATAGTATAATTTGATATCAAATTATATACAATATCTGGCCCCAAAAAAAACTCACCGTCTCCATTTTCTTGGGCTGCTTCAACTCCACTGAGAACAACACTATTCTTTCTCCATCAGGCATCAAGACACAGCAGGGCGGGCCGCCTCCCATCGATCAGTCACCATGCATCCACCAAACCATGCCGGTTCAACAACCGTCCAATTCACGTGGTGCTCACAATAGCGACCCAGCCGACCCAGCCGAGTCAACTCACGTGGTGCTCTCAAGCTCTAGATTTGCGACATCCAATAAGTCGACCACCACCATCAAATCAAAAGTTGATGTACCGAATATCTGTATCCACGCTGTTTATGGGTTTGAGATCCAAAAAACTAATGACTCAAGTCTCAAGGGTTGTTAGTCATGTGATTACTAATGACTCATTGGGTTCAAAAGCTTAGACGAGGCAGTCACTCTTGGTCGGAGGCAATTCACAACCCAAACGGAGTCCGATGGAATTGCTTCCAAAAAAATAAAAAATAAAAAATAATAATAAAAGGAAGGCTCTGTAGACCTTCCAGTGCTCCTTCACCAAAATGCAAAGTGGGACACAAGTGGGCCAGCCCACTTGTTTTTTGTATGTTCAAATTTTGGACCTTCGTCTCAAAAAAGAAAAAAAAAAGAAGCCAATGTGGAATTTCAATATGTTGCTATATTAGCCCTATCCATGTCAAGTAATGACATAGGAACCTATGTCAGCCAGATGTTAGCTTTGTCATCAATGCCATATTAATGATACAAAACCTTCTAATGTCAATGGAGTAGCGTTGGTGTCATATTAAGCTATACATTTAAGACATTTTAAACTAAAGTTTTCACTATTAATTTACTAGTCACCTTAGAAATCAGATTAGTAGCCCTAGGGTTGTTTTTCCTATTTAAGATCTTTTTAACCTCCCAATACAATTTAGTTTTCTCATTAATAAAATTTTATAGGGTTTTTCTCCTATATTTTCAACCGGATTTAGGAATTCTTCATGTTGATTCAAGGGTTTATAACTTAAAGCAAACGTGTATTTTTTCTTGTGGCTTTTTGCCTGTATTAGATTCGAACTCTACTTATACCAAAAAAAAAAAAAAAAAAACTAATCACTGTCTTATCTTGCGATGATGAAAAACAATTATCATGGAACAAATTACATAATATCTAAAAAAATAATACAAAAATTCCAAACACAAAACCCTTTCTTCTTTAGTTTTGTTGGTTTTGATTTTTTTCCCCTTGTGGGTGGCTTTGAATCACCACAAACACAAGTATGATGGATTGGACTTGGACCCCATGCAGCCACGCCCAACAACTATGCATGGGGCATGATGATGAAGAGTCGCCCCAAAGTCCACAATTGAGAATGAGCTAGAAGGCATTGTGCGAAAGGAATCAAGTCATAAGAAGAAATACCGGCTTTGATGTTCTAGAAGGTAGATATCCAACAACCGTCAAAACTACCTCAACCATATGAACCAATATGAATTACGTACCAAAAAAGAAGTGGCATGGACGGAGTTTCGGACAAAAAAGCATCTTCCCCTAATTCGATTTTTCATTGACTTCTGAAATTTTGTGGTATATAAACAATATGGAGTGCTTTTTAACTAGAATTCCACGTTTTTGAAGCCACTTCAATACTGCACTTTGGCCATGTTTTTCAAGTCAAACCGGCAATCATGACGATATAAAATCATATATAAAATAAATTATTTTACAATATATTTACTAATTATTGTTGTTGTCAATTTTTATTGCGGTTCTCATCTGAATTTATAGTTAACATTAATTTTTCATTTATTAATATCTATTTAATACATTAATAGTTTGTAAAATAATTTATATATTTAACATTTTTATAAAAGATTTTTGCCAAGTTTTGTTAACAAATATTAATATAAAGGGTTGTTAGGTAAGTGAGAGTGCATTATAAAGGTTTCTTTTTATAAAAAAAGGAAAGTATTATAAAGGGTTGTTAGGTAACTGAGTGTATCCCCAATTCCCACATATGTTCCTTGACCAATGAGTCTCACATTTGTTGAGGAGAGGCAGATTAATTTATTTTTATTTTTTATTTTAGTAAAAATTTAGAACTTTATTGAATAAACTTCAAGATATTACATCAGCTGTCAAAACAGCAACAAAAGTTAAAGGTAAGTGCTCCAACCAAACAGAAACATCTTTATAGATGTCACTAGATGAGAAGCTAACATAAAAGCAACATTAATATTATTGGAAGCTCTACAAACAAAATCCAAAGTACAAGAACGAGCATGTTATAATTTTTCTAGAATGTCCTCTAACAAATTACAAATGACCAAATGTTAGTTGTTGGATTTCTCCCAATCCCATCCTTCAAAACTTTGACAGAACAAAACGCAGTACCAAACTTTGACAGAACCATGCTCATCTTCAATCACAGCACCAAACAAACGCAGTGAATATATCCTTGCATGGCAAATTAAAATTTTATTCATATTGATCAGAACTGGGCCATGCAACTTATTTGTGTTGAACTGGCCCAACTAGCATTATAATAGACTAGAAATAGTGGGCCATTATATTGGGTTAGAGATGAGATAAATGTTTTTTTTTTATAAAAAGCCCTTTAACTTATAAATAATTATATATACTAGTCAATAATCCATATAATGCATGGTAAATTTTTATAAAATACAATATTTTCTCTGTTTTATTTTTTAAAATATATTTAATTTGATAATTATGATAGTTATTAATATAATTATTTCATGATTGTATTTATATATAAATTATTAATTTGTGGCAAATATTCTATTAGAATTTATAGACATATAAAGTTTTATAGGAATTCCTTATAAAATTTTAAACTCAATTAATATATATCATCATGGAAAAATGTGGGCTTTCAAAAACTTACGAGTCAATATTAGAAAAAGTCAACAAAAAGTTAAAATTTTTTGTTTTATATATATGGTGATAATCTTGAAATAGTAAACTAGTATTAGTTGATACTGAAATATTTCGTTTCTTACTAAACCATAATGGCCTTGTATTGACAACTTTGCTCCAAGCATAAAATATTATCATCAATGGGATTTTTTGCAACGTTATTGGTGCCATCAACTCCTCGTTCGCACAAGGAGACTGGAATATAAAAGGCTACATCCACTTGGGCTTATCTAGCTTTCAAGTTTGGATTGCTTCCCAAAGTCCTTGGGTTGCAAATACAGCGGCCCGGGTCTTACAAAATGGGCTTCTACTGTCATCATCTATGGGCCTCTTGTCCTCCTATCTATACTAGCTCTTTTTTCTCTTTTACTGTGCAACGGTGCGATTAATACCTTTTAACGTATTCCTCTTTTTTTGAAAAGTCAGTTCAGAGTTCAGGACTCTTGAGGATTTTCTCTCTGAATTCCCTCTAGCTGAGGTACACTCACCGTTCTCTTTGTGAATCCACTTATGGGTCCTTCATTTCTCAGCTTAAATTTAACCACTTTACTTAGCTTCCTTTTACTTGTGCTGCTTTTGAATTTGAAATTTGTGGGTTATACTTGGTCCTCCAATTCAATTATGTATCTCAAACAGCTAAGCTTCTGGGTTTATATATTGCTACCAAACTTTGAACTTTAGTGTTGCCAAGCCTATTCTAAAATGAATTTAATGGAAGCCTTTTTTTTTTTTTTTTTTTTCCTTTTGGGTGTGTGGCTGGCTAGTGGTTAGATATTACATTAATATGAAGATGGGTTTTGATTTAGGTCTTCAGCACTAGGCTGAGGAGGCTTTATCTGCTTGGAAAGGGAGCAATCACCAATGGAAGAAGAATAATAGGGGATGTAGTTTGAAGTAGAGGTTTTTTTTGCTGTGTGTACAGTATGCACTATGCACTACCTTACCGTATGATTTTGCCGTCTGGATTCGAGTGGAGAAAATAATGTTGTGCCATATCAGGGTTGAAGCCTTTTTTTTTTTTTTTTTTTTTTTTGGTGTGGGGGGGGGGGGTGTTTTAATGCACAATTGGTAAGGTAGTTCAAACAATAATTTTCAGTATTTAAACACTGAAAATTGTAGGCCAATAAAAAAAAAATCATGTTTGGCAAGAGATTTCATTTGGAAGGGTTTGAGTTACGTTTCTCATTTTATAGTGTTTAAATACTTAATTTAGAGAACTCCTTTTACTAGTTTTCAATTTACAAATAACATTACTTAATAACACTTTTGTAAATATATAGAAAAGTATGAGATTCACTTGATAAGATTTAACATAACTACAACTCTCTTTCTTTCACGTTCACACCTCATCTTTTTTTTTTTCCCCCCTTTTTTTTTCTCTCTTTTCCCCCCTTCTCTAATAAATATTAATAAAATAATTGTACCTGTCAGAAAGTTACAACTTAAAAAAAAAAAAAAAAAGTACATACACATACCATATATACAATTATATTTTTTCACATTTTAAAATATGTTGTTTGAAATATGGTACCAAACATATTTTTTGTATTATGAATATTTTAAACACGTATTTTCACAACACTTTTTAAACAACAATTTTCACATCATTTTGAACAACAATACTTAAAAGTTACTACCAAATAGCCTATAGCATTTATTGTATTTGCAACTCAAAAGGAGAAAAAGGGAATTTGCATAAAAGAAACAAAGAAAGATTACCAAATAAGACTTGATAGTTAGATTGTATTAAATTTTTTGTTTCAGGGCTTGTTTGGTACAAGTAAAACACAATATGAACTTTATTTCCACATTGGACATCAGGGGACAAGTGCACCCAAAGAGGATCCGTACCCCTTTTAAGGATAGGAATTACCGTGTGACGTGGTACATTCAGTGTTAGGATAAGAATACAAGCCTCTTGGAGTTTGGGTGCAAAACCAAAATTTAAGGAGAAAATACACCATGTATTTATTATATGTTTCCTCTCTCTCACATTGAGGTGGACCTCACATATGTAGAGTCCACCTCCATATGAGAGGAGGGATACATGCACTAAATACATGATATACGGTATATCTCCTTAAGTGTAAGATGGATTAACTTTAATCGTACGTTTTTCAAATATATAATATAATAATTTCTAATAAAAAGATGCATAGCATATACTAATAAAAAGAAGTTAATAGAGTCAAAAAATTAATGTATTTTTCTAATTAGCTAAAATTGATGGTGCAATTGCACTATTTGTAAGTTCAAATTTGATATAAGTTATTTCCATTTCTTAAATTTTTATATAGTAAAAGTGATAACAATTATTTATGGACAACAATATGATAACAATCTTCTCATAGAAAGTTCAAATAAACATTTTGTATAATTGGGATAGCTATGATAAAATGAAATATATGGTTCTTTAAAAATAAATCCAAAAGGTAAAGACCAAAATCCCACAGGAATAGTAAATAATCCTTGTTCATGTAAACTATATATATATATATATATATATATATATCGTGTAATACAACACCATAAGAGCAATGTTTCTTTAATAAATCAATGTTCATATCATTTTCTTAAAGATTGTGGTGGGCCTTTTTTGAGATATTGGGCTGGGCTGACTCCTACTGTACTGGGCCTAAGTGTTCTAGATAAGAGAGTTGGAACCGGTCCAATTGTAACCCACCTTGGTCCAGCTTGTGCACAAACTATGCCCCGTTTGCCGAAACTTTGGTCACATGCCCATGACAGGCAGAGCTGCTATGGAAGAGTTATCGCAAACAGATGTAATAATAATAGAAGAAAGCATGTTTGCCATTAGATAGAATAAATAAAGGATCCTTAATTAAAATGAAGACCACAACGACAAGAAATGCCTCGTAAATGAAATGGTAGAAATAAGCAGAGAAGAAATGAGTTATCAAAGAAGGAAAAGATCAATCCATCACGCCAAGTTATGTTATAGGACCAAGACCAAGGAGGGAACCATTTCCTCAATGTGAGTAATCTCTTAGGAAGATCCTGTCATAGAAATTAATCACTTTGAGGGAACGGGCCTAAATGACTTGTGCCCAAAAGAGTCCTTTGCCTCTAACAAAGAGTAGGCATTTAGAGGGAGAGAGGGGATTAACCTATTGGTGCATGTCTACCATTCTATGCTCTCTATTTTTGTTCTTCTTTATTCTCTTTTCTTTTCTCAATGCTTACCTATCTAGTAATGTTGTGATTCTCTCCTAGAGGTTACTATTGTCGTCATGATAATCCCCCCTTACTATGCACGACAAGGGTTTTTTATAGGCGAAAATGCACTTTTGGTCCCTACATTTTGGGCCTTGTTACAATTTGGTCCCTAAATTGATTTAGGTCCTAGGTCAGTCCCTGATTTTTAAAAATCGTTTTTAAAATGGTCCTTACCGTCAACCTAGTTACGGAAAAAGCTGAGGTGGCAAACGGCGTGTCCTACTTGCTGACATGGCGTTGACGTAGATATTAAAATATTATTAAAAAAAAACTTATTTGGCATTTTTGAAATGCCACGTCAGATTTAAATTAATAAAAAATTAAAACAAAATCCAAGTCAGAAATTTTAAAATAAATAAACATTAATTTAATAAATACATTAAAACAAAATAAATTAATTGAATGTCTTTTTTTTTTTTTTTTTTTTTTTTTAATTCCTTTCAATATTTTTTCTAAAGTTCTTGTTCTTTGTGTTCTTCCCCATAATCAATCTCCAGAGCAAAGAACCAAACCCCAAACCCAGATCTCAACCAAACCCCAAATCCATATCTCCAGCACAACACAGCACACTCGCCACCCAAATCGACTCACCACCCTAACCGACTCCACTGCCTCCATTGAGAGAGCTATTTTTGGATTCTCCAGGAAACCCAAAAACTCAGTGGCTCCAAACCTAAAAGCTCGACTACTTCAAGAAACCCAGAAACTCAAAAACTCCAAAAAACCCAAAAACTCAATTTCTCCAGGATTCGGATTCTCTAGGAAAGCCAAAAACTCGGTTTAAATTAAATAAAAAAAAAAAAAACTTTTTCAGTTTAAATCTAGGTTTCGTTTGGATCTATGATTGACCGAAGCTCCAGCGGTGTTGGCGTTTTGTTTGGATCATCTTGCTTCAACGGAATCATCAATCGATTGGGTTGTGGTGGTGGCATGGCCATGGGTCTTCATAGCATATGTGTTGCGGGTTGTGGGTTAGGTGTGTTATGGGTTTTGTGGCTGAGGCTTCTGCTAGGTTGTGGCGCGTTGGTGGCCCGATGGTTGTGGCGTGATGGTGGGTCGTGGTAGCATGGAGGCTGTAAGCTATGGGTTTTGATGTAGATTGGCGGTTGTGGCAGAGGATTTGGGTGGAGGTGGTTTGCTTCGATGTGTTTGTGTGGGTAGGGATGAGTTTATTGTTTTCTCCGATGGGTTTGTGTGGGTAAGAATGGGTTTGTTATTTTGGATTTGTGGTGGGTGATTTGGATTTGTGGCAGATTCCTATGGATTTGTGGCTGTTACTTTTCCCAATTATCCCAAAAATTAGATTTAAGATTATAAAAAAAAAAATTAGATTTAATTTTTTTTATAGGAACTCAATTTTTTAAAATGAAAAAGCTTTTTTTTTCTTCTTAATTTAATTAAATTAATGTTTATTTATTTATTTATTTTAAAATTTTTGACCTGGATTTTGTTTTAATTTTTTTATTAATTTAAATCTGACGTGGCATTTCAAAAATGCCAAATAAGTTTTTTTAATAATATTTTAATATCTACGTCAGCGCCATGTCAGCAAGTAGGACACGCCGTTTGCCACATCAGCTTTTTTCGTAACTGGGTTGACGGTAAGGACCATTTTAAAAACGATTTTTAAAAATCAGGGACTTACCTAGGACCTAAATCAATTTAGGGACCAAATTGTAACAAGGCCCAAAATGTAGGGACCAAAAGTGCATTTTTGCCTTCTTTATATACTGCCTACTGTGATTGGTTTTTACCATTTTAGCCCTTAACTACCCTTGTCTGGTTTGGGAATCCCTGCCGACTACCACTGGCTTGTCAGTTGTCCAACCACCATCATTTACTTGTGCTGGTTGCTCCACTTCCCATTACCAGACAAATAAGATTATTTTGTTTGCTTGCTCACCATGGCATTCTTATCCATCACGATGTGGGTGTTCTCTCTTCCTATCCCTCATGGTATGCACCTAGTAGTTTCAACTCATCCTTACTTCTTTTGGGCAATATGTTATCCCAGCAGGACATTTTCCCCAAAAAAACCTGAGTAGGAACCCTAGAATAGGTTTTCCCTTCTCCCCACCGCCAGACCATACCCTTTCTTACCTCTGACTCATGACTCACCACTTCCTGTATTGGCTGGGAACAAATTGGTGATGTCTGGGCCTTGCACATGCCTCACTTCTGTGTACGTCCAAAACTTGTCCGCTGCTCATGCATTTGCCGTGGTCTGGAGGCTCATCTGTACATTCTGCTGCTCATCCTTGACTTCTTATGGCGTGAGCTATTTTCTGATTTCCCATTCTTTATGGCCTACTCCCTTTAAGGGCTGGGCTTCGCTTGATTGTGGGCTTTTCTTCCTTCAACCTACTCTTTTACTCCTTCCGTAGTCTTGCTACCATTCCTACCGTACCACTCTACCATTCCTGTTGTGATGTTATTTAACCCAAGTTTGCTGGGCCTCTTTGGGCCTGCTGCTTATTCTTCTCTCAGTGACTCAATATGGTCATTGGATTCATACTCAAGCTATTTTAGGCTTTTTTATTACATTGCTTGTGGGCTCCTTTGTTCCATTTATTTCTTCTTGGAAATCCTTGGCCCTTTTTCTAATTCTGCGTTCCCATGGGTTTTTACTAACTCTTTTGGGCTTCCTTAGCCCAATTACCTTATCCTTCATCCTTGGGGCTCATGGACTTTCCATCAACCCCTTACTTTCTTTACTTGCATTACTTCGGGCCTACTGTGGCTCATTCTCACTTTTCTACATCACATACTGCCCATGGGTTTGCTACTTCTCTCTCCAAGCTCTTTTAGGCCCGTTTGCATCCTCAAGGCCCATTTATTTTTTTTATAGGCCTATGATCCATTATTCCTGCCACTCGGACTTAATGGTTTTTCTATCCACTCATTAACTCTTCTCTGCCCATATTTTTGGCCTTCTTCCCTCTACTGGGCTTTCCAAAATGAGCATCAACATTTAGCCCCCTGAGCATATGAAGCGTTCCTGAGGTTTATATGCGAATAATAGACTTTCCTGTCCTTTCTGTCTTTCCTTCTTCTTTTTCTTCGCGGGCTTTTTCGAACAGTGGACCCTAACTCATATGTTTTTCTTTTCTTGCCATGAACATTGTTGTCTCTTCAAATTTCCCAGTTTAGCAGTTATTTTGAAACACAGCCCCCGCTTCATTAATTTCATTCTTTATCCGATGGCTGACCCATCGCATCCTTTCGTGTCAACTTTAATGACGTTGGTACTTAAGGGAGATTCTCTTCATATTCCAAACACAAACACTTTCTCCCTTTTCCTTTCTTCACTGTGTTCTTTCTCTCAAACACCATCATCCATTTACTCCAATCAACCGCTACACCATGACACTGGCGAAAGGCCACGGTTCTTCCCGTTGTAAGGGAAAAGAGGTTGTCTTCGATGATCTGGCTGTGTGAGATGTAGGCGAAGAGGCCGTCTATTTCGAATCGGACCATTCCGATGAGGAGGAGGCACGGCGTGATCCTAATAGTGAGTGCGCTCCTCTTATAGAGCCTTGGTATAATACCCATGCCTATTTCCCAAAAGTTCCTGGTGATTACACGCCGCTGCTGCCAGGCCGTGTGTGACTTGCCCTTTGCCGTCGCAACATGGACGTATCTTGGGCTCTGTTGGCTTCTTCAATTCCAGATCTTGCCATCCGCCAAGGTACTTCACTCCCTGAGTCTATTGTCTTCCAATTCGAATTGGGTACTGCTTTGGTTGGAAGGAGTGGGTGGACTAGGAGTTGTCCGACGTGGGTTTTATGGAGGCGCTACAGTGGGCAGGTGTATTGAAGGCCATTGTTTCATCCCGCTGCTTGTCTAACTATAAGGACCTCTTCAACCTCCACCTTTTGGTTCGTCGGTGGTGCACTGCCACTCATAGTTTTTTTTCTCTCCTGTGGTAAGATCGCCGTGACCTTCGAGGATGTGGCCAACCAGTTGCTTCTGCCCATTCTTGGGGATGTTGACCTTGGTGCCTTGGAGCTCTCTCTGGAGGAAGAAGTTGTGGAGGCCGAATTGAAGAAGCGGATGAGTGGTAACATGAAGTTGTCATATTGGGTTAGTTCCTCTTCTAAGATCTTCGTCGCTGCTCGCCGTGCGGCCTTCATCACGTTCTGGCTCTGTAAGTTTATCTCTATCTCTCATCCCCACTATGCTGTGAAGACTTTGTATTTTCAGTTAGCCATTAAGATATCTGCTGGGGTAAGTCTGCTGTTGGCACCCATGTTCTTGGGATATTTTTATGTTCAATTAGATATCTTGCTGAGTGATGAGGATCAGGCAGGTTCCTGCCACATAGTTACTACCTCTGTTCACAGTACCATCCTACAGCATTTGTTGTGTGAGCGCTATGCTAAGCATTTGGCAAAGTGTAGGCCTGTTCACTTTGCCAAGGAGAGATACCAGTCATGCCCGAGAGTTATCACTGATTTCTGTAGCAGATATGAGCTTGATTTTCCATTGGCTTTTTGTTAGGTTGGTTTGAAGCCGATTGGTCATCCTGCTGTTGAGTTTTTTGACAAAAGAGTTGGGTTTTCTTGGAGAGCATATAGGAACTTAGGCACGGGTTATACATGTGTTGATTCTGTGATGGGTCCATTTGTTGATACTGTTGGGACCACTACCCTGTTGACTGGTTTTGAGGAAAGGGGTATCACTTACTTAGCAGCCACCAATGTTGGGTGGTTGCCTTACCTGGCTGATGAGGGTGTTAGATTTGTGCACTATCCTGCTAACAGGGTAAGGAGGCAGTTCGGATTGGATCAGGATATTCCTGATGACCTTTCTTCCCTTATAGAGTCCCCTACTTTTGTTTGGCCATTCCTGCGGCACACTGCTTTTGAGTTTTGGAGCAAGCGTTTTACTACAGTCACTATCCCAGGTTCACAAAGAGAGGGTATTTGTACTGCTACCATGCACGGATACTGGCAGGCTGTGATGACCTCATTTAAGAAGGAGTTATTAGGCAGTTGTGGGTTTTCTCTTATTCCTTATAACGAACTTGGTGCAGTTATTTCTGCCAACCCTCGGTTGCTTCTGCCCTCTAAATTTGTGTTGGCATACGCTAGGAAGTAGAGTCGATCTGCTATATTCGAGTGGGTTGAGGAGGATAGAGGGTGGATCTAGCATGCCGGTGACTATCTCCCGAGTTGGGAGAAGAGAGTAAAGGTGACAAACATTTCTGTGCCTGGTAAGAAGAGTTCTGCCAAGTCTAAGTTTGCTAAGAAGGGTGATGATTCTTCTGAGGCTTGTTCAGACATTATACCTTTTGAGAGTGACCTTCCTCCCATGGGTAACATTGTTTTAGAGGGCTTTCCTCCCCTTTCTGCTTGCACTCGTTCTAGCAGGCGCCCTACTGCCAGTAAGTCCAAGCCTACTGCTCCGTGGCCCTCTACTGATGCTCCTTCTTCTAGTAGGACCCGAGGCAGTAAGAGAAAGACATCTCCCCCTCCTGCGTCCACCACTATTGAGAGGAGAGTATATTATCTCTAATTTTGCTTCATCTTATTTATATTTTTTTATAGGGCTTTTCTGTGACTAACCCCTTGTATTTGTTAACTCATCTCCTTATCCTTGTCTTCTGTTTTTCTTTTGTAATCTAAACACAAGGAGGATGCGTTTGCCACCCGTCCTATATTACTGGATGAGCCCGAGTCTGAGGTATATCTCCTCCTTCCTTTCTTTCTTTCTTTTCTTCTCTTTTGCACATATTTCCTTTGCCATATGCCATTGTTTGTCCTATCTTCCTTTCTACCCTCCTTTCTCTCTTTTTTTTCTTTTTTTTTTCATCATCAACCGTTATGCATTCCTCTCTTCCTCTTTTTTTTTTTTTTTTTTTTTTTTTTCCCCAGGCTGAGCTCGAGCCTATCTCCATATATCACCCCACAGCTGAGGAGATTTCTACCTCCATGGACACACTTGTGGAAAGTTTCTTTGATGGGGCTGATGTGGTGTTTAAGGCCATAGCTTCTGCCACTCCTACTATTGCACAGGGAGTTCCTGCTGAGACTCCTATCCCTTCTACTGAGCTGGTACCCATAAATGAGGGTACTCATACTAAGAGGGTTAGTGAGGCCGCTCCCATTCCTGCTGAGACGCTTACTCTCTAAGAGGGAGCCATTTCTCCTGTTGCTGCTCAGACCGAGATTGCTTCTCCTGCCACACCTCTTGTTATCTCTACCAGTGATCCCTTCGCGGCTTTATCTTAGGCTGTGAAGGATGGCTCTTCTTTGGTGGTTACCCCTTCTTCCATCCCTAGCTCTGCTACACGTGGGCCTGATGCAGACTTGTCCTTTGAGGGATCCGAGGATGTTCTTGAGGATCTTGATGATGAACCCACCATGAAGAAGAGGATTTTTGATTCTAATGAAGAGGAGAGTGTTGACCATAAAGCCGAGTTCATGGGTATGTATCTCTATTATCTTGTTAAGTTCCCCTTTTTTTCTATTGCCCTCCTCTTTCTTCTCCTCTTTATATATATATATATATATATATATACATCTGTATAACCTTCTGATGCGGTCTTCCCTTTACTTTGCATGTCTGTTCCTTTGATTGCAAAGACTTTTAAGGAACCAGAAGTTGCAGCAGACACAAAGATGCCCATAGCCACTTCTCCTGCCGCACCTGTAGCTCCCGTTTTTGCCATACTTTCAGCACCAATTTCTGCCGTACCTACAATATCAGTTTCTGCCGTACCTACAGTATCAATTTCTACCATTCCTACAATGCCAGTTTCTGCCGTACTTTCTGTAACTACTTTTGCCATTCCCACAGCCCCCATTCTCACAGGTCCTGGTAAGTTTCCTTTCCTTTATCTCCTTCTTCATTTCTTCGTTGTGAGTTCATTCTTCCTTGCTTCATGGTTTCTCATACCACACTCCATGCTTCTTACCAGATTCAATTCTCATTCCCCCTTCTCAATTTGAGGTGGACAGCAGTTCTACTCCAATTCCGGACCTTGTGGGTGGGTCTGCAGCCTTCTTTACATATTTTGATCAACCTGAGGTTAATGATCTTGATCCTGCGGACTTCTGGGGTTCCGAGCCTCCCTTTGTTGACTTCCATGGCTTCAGAGTTCTTGGGGATTGTGCTTCTCATTGGGAGGCAATCTATAGTAGCCGTGGTGACTTCATGCAGGGATTCCACCTCAGCCATTCTGCTAGGGAACACTTCTTGAAGTTGCTGGGGAGCGTGATGAAGGATATTGAGCATAACTTTGTTGACACAGTTTCCACCAAGAGGATCCTACAGTGGAGGGCTGCGATTTAGGAGCTTGTTAGCGTGGGCTTTGCTGTGGAGGTCATTTTAGACCATTTTTGTGAGATTGCTCAAGCCTTCTTCATGAAGAGGGTTCAACCTACTGTTGATGCCATTGATACATGCCTCGAGGCTCTGAGGAAGGAGGTGGCAAACTTGAAGGGTCGCCGTGAGCGCCTTTTTTCTAGTATTGGTGGATCAAGTCACTTTGGAGATCAGCCTCTCATTTTTGGGCTTCGTTGATGATGTAGTTTCCCTTTTATTTTTCTTCACTTACTCCCCTATCTGGTACACTTTATGTTTCCTATAGCACTTATTTGGCAAATTTGATATGATTGCCATAGTTTGGGTTTGTAATTATGATGCTACACTTTGCTACTACTTTTGGCTATTGCTATGACATAGTATACTTTTGTAATGCTTCATACTCTTTCATTACATACTATTAAAAGCATGTTACAATCATGCCTCATGACATAGTCACTTGAAGGAAAAACATAAAACTCATTAAACAAAAAGGGATAACTACACAACTTTTTCTTTTAAGCATAATAATGTTTCAGCCACTTCCCATTGATGCGATCCATCAGGTCTAGGCCAAACGGTAATACCCACTTGCATGCACCTCTCTTATCACAAGGAGTCCCTCCCACTTCGATGAAAACTTAGATGGGCCTGCTATACCTCGCTTGACGTGGTCCGCTGCTTTTAACACAGTTGTCCTTCTGCGAACACTCTCTCTAGAGTCATTCTGCCATAGGCTTCAGTCATCCTTTATCTATATCTGCGGCTATGCTCTTAGGCCTCCTCCCTTTTTTCATTAAGCCCCTCTAGGTCTTTACATCTTTTTGCTGTATAGGCCCCCTTTTCTTTTTCTTTTTCCCGCATCTGCATAACCCTTAAAGATGGAGTCATCACTTCTACCGGGCTCATTACCTCTGTCCCGTAAACCAAGGAAAAGGGTAAAAACCTTGTGGCAAACTTTGGTGAATTTCGATAAGCCCAAAGAGCATCTGGCAGGTGCATTACATGTCCTCCTGTATATTCTTGGCTCATTTTTGCTAATGATCTTTATGAGAGTTTTGTTTGTCGCCTCTGCTTGTCCATTTCCTTGCGGGTAATAGGGCGATGAACAATGGTGTTTGACTTGGTAGAATTCCAGCATCTTCCTCACATCACTGTCAACAAAAGGTGTGCCCTTGTCACTGATGATCCAATGGGGTACCCCAAACCTCACAATTATGTTTTTCTTTGATGAAGTTTGCTACTGCTCCCCTCGTGGCTTTACGAAGTGGCACTGATTCCATCCATTTGGTGAAGTACTCTGTAGCCACCAAGATCCATATGTATCTACGTGATGATGGGTTAATTGGTCTTACCAAATCAAGCCCCTAAGTGTGGAAGGGCCATGAGGTGACCATGTTGTGTAAGTTCTACGGATGAGTGTGAATCAGGTTGGCCTGTAGTTGGCAGCTGTGGCATTTTTTCACAAATTCTGCTGTATTTTTCTTCATGGTGGGCCAGTAGTAACCATTTGTAGCAAACATCTGTACAACTTTTTCATCCCTGGTGTTCTCCACACTCTCCTGCATGTACTTCTTTTATCATCTCTCTTGCTTCCTCGAGACCCAAACATCGTAATGGGTCCCCATCATACCCTTTCTTGAAAAGGACTCCATTATGCAAAAAGTAACGTGTTGCCAACCTCTTAAGCTTGTACCTTTCACTGTGCTTTTATGGCAAAATACCTTCTGTCAAATACTGAGTGAATGGACTTCTCCAGTCTTCGCTAACGAACACAGTGTAACTTTCCTCTCTATCTATCACAAGCCGGCAGGTCTTGTATTGGTTTTGGACTTGATCTATGTCTTTACCCATACTTGGCCAATAGAAGCCTGCCCTTTGAAGTCTGTGGTAAAGATTGACTTCTATGCATGAACCGCAAGTCTTATCATGCACTTCCTTTAACTTTTTTTGGGCCTCCTTCCACCCTACGCATCTAGACAATACCCCACTTGGCATCCTGCTGTACAATTCTCCTCTTATCAAGGCGTAGTCTTTTAGCACCTATAATTCTGCCGTATCTTCTCCCTTCATCAAAGCTTCCTTTATAAGAATCCTCCAATCTTCTTCACATTGTTCCTCTTGGAACCTTTCCTTCAACATCTCCATAATAGACTCCTTCCTCTTGTTGACTTCTATCCTGGTGCTATCTCATTCAAAAAATATCTATAAGCCTAATGAGGCCAATGCGTCCGTGTATTGATTCTCATTCCTTGGGGCATGCTCTATTTCAAAAGTTGCAAACTTTTCCTCCATCTTCTGGGCCATTGTTCTGTACGGGGCCAAGTTGGGTTCCTTCACAGAGAAGCTTCCCTTGGCCTGGCAGACCACCAGGTTCGAATCACCCATTACTTTTAAATGCTTGATCCCTATTTCAAGGGCCATGGCTAATCTAGTTAGATAGGCCTCATATTTTGCTGTGTTGTTTGAACAAGGGAATTCTAATTTGAATGAAAGCACCACAACCTTATCTTTTTTGTGATACAAAACTACCTCCACTCCTCCTGATTGGGTGGTAGAAGACCCATCAAACTTCATCACCCATTACTCTCTGACTTCTTCTACCGTAGCTACCTCTCCTGGGACCTCATCATCCAACGGGAATTCTTCTTCTCCTGGGAATTGTGCCAGTATGTCTGCTATAGCTTGGCTCTTTACTACCTTGGCTGTTCCCGCTTTCAAGTTGTATTGTGACAATTGTAACAGCCACTGGGATATTCTGCCAGAAAGAATTGGCTGCTGTAGCAAAGCATTGATTGTGTGAGACTTAGTCATCAGCCACACCTCGTAGGCCAAGAAATAATGGCGTAACCTTTGCGAGGCATGTACCATAGCCAAGCATGCCCTTTCTGCCCTTGGGTAATGAGTCTTTGTATCCTTTAAGGCACGACTGATGTAGTAAACTGGTTACTCAATGCCACCTCCATCTTCTTGGGCAATCAATGCACCTATGGCATATGAGTTGGTGTCCAAGTAGAGCAACAATGGCTTTTTGTGAATTGGGGCTTGCACAATAGGGAGGTTCCTCATCTGCTGTAGCCTTTTGAAGGCCGTTTATTGTGCTCCTCCCTACTCAAAACTTTTTCCTTTCTTGAGTAATCTAGTGAAAGCAGAAGTGATTGATGCCATTCCAAGGATGAATCTCCAGATGTATGAGACTTTGCCCAGGAACTTTTTAACTCCTTCATTGTGGCTGGCGGTTTCATGGTTGCTATAGCCGTAGCTTTGGCCAGGTCTACGTCTATTCCTCTAGTGTGAACGAGGAAACCCAAGAATTTCCCAGAGGACACTCCAAATGCACACTTAAGAGGGTTCATTCTCAGTTTGAAAGCCCTACATCCCTTAAATACCCCTCTCAAAAGTTAGGCATGCTCTTCTCGCTTCTTTGATTTCACCACTATGTCATCCACATAGTTCTCCAGTTCCGGATGCATCATGTCGTGAAATATAGCCATCATTGTCCGTTGATAAGTTGCACCTGCATTTTTCAACCTAAAAGGCATCACAGTGTAGTAGAAGTTGCCTATGGGTGTTCTGAAAGTAGTTTTCTCTGCATCCTTTGGCACCATCCTGATCTAATTATACCCACTAAATCTGTCCATAAATGAAAACATGGCACTCCCCGCTGTAGAATCTATCAATAAATCCATGTTTGGCAGTGGGAATTCGTCATTTGGGCAGACTCTGTTGAGATTTTTGAAATCTACACAACACCTTATCTGCCCGTTCTTCTTCTTTACCGACACTCTGTTGGATAACCAACACTGGTGTTGAATGGGCTTAATGAATCCTATGGCCAACAATTTTTGTACCTCTTTAACTATTTGCCCTTCTATCTCAGTGTGGAATATCTTGGCAGGTTGGGCCACTGGCTTGGCCTTGGGGTCCACATTCAATGTATGTACTACTAGCCCTAGATCCAACCCTGGCATTTCATTGTAATCTCATGCGAAGACATCTTTGAATTCTTTCAGCAACAGTATCAATTCTAATTTTTCCTTTTCCGACAGTCTTGAACTAATTGAGATGGGTCTTGGTTCCTATGAGTTAGACCCCAAGTTAATTTCCTCCAACTTTTCTTCTGCCACAACTTGTGCATCTTTTTCTGCCACGAATTCCTTGTCTTTTTCTTTGCCAATTCCTTCCTTTGAACCTTCTTGAGCCATGCAGCATACCATGCTTTTGTGTTGCCACTCTTGTTTGGGGCCCACTTGCATTTCACACGTGTGCCCCACGCACCTTCATAATTTGTATACAATCCTACCGTCAAGGCCTCAAACCTTGACACATTGTGGTGCGTCATCTGACTCTACGGTGGGTGCTTCCTTCCTTTTCTTCTTCTGTGATAGCAACTCCCTTAAATCGGGTTATGGATCACTTTGGATGTCTTCCCACCTAGGTATGAAGGTGCCTCGCAGCTTTGATACTAAGCTCTCCCCAGATGGTGCCCATTGCTCGTAGAACATAGTCTCTACTAGATGAGCTTCTGCCTACTTAAATGGCAAAGGATTTGCTGCTATGCGTATTATTCTGCCATTCAATCTCTCCTTCACACACTAGTGATAGGTGGACGGGACTAATCGGTACTTGTGTAACCATGGCCTCCCCAAAAGCACATGATATGAGACTTTCGTTTTTACCACGTGAAACCGAGCTAGGGAAGCTATGGGGCCCACCTTTAACCATCTCTGAATGTGGCCTGTGGTGTATTCGCCCCTTCCTCCAAACCCTGTTACTTCCATTGGGCACCCTTGAATCTTTCTTTCTGAAATTTCTGCCGCTTGTAAAGTGCTTAATGGGATGAGATTTACAGAAGCGCCTATATCTACCAAGGCTCTCTTGATGGGTATTTGGTTTATGGATACTGCTAAATAAAAGGGCCTCTTGTGGTCTGAGTACCCCACCTTCATATCCTCATAACTAAAAGTGATCTCACTTGATTCCTACAAGAGGGCTCTGTCCTCTGCGACTTCTGCTGTTAAACATTCTATTCCTGCCTTAGAGGCAATGCTTACCAGGACCTCTGTGGCTATCCTTCGCTTCTTCGCTGTAAGCCCTAGTTGGTCAAACAAATTCTTGAACTTGGAGCTTTTCTGTAAGGTGGTAATTGCTACAGCAGGCAGGGCTGGATTTTCTTCTTCGTCCTCCCCTGGATTTGCATAAATCACAACTGCTGCTACACCTTTCCCTTTGTGGTTTGGGAGTGGATTTCTTTGAACTTCCGGCTAGGACAGCTCCAAGGTCCCTTCCTTGATTCTGCAGTGTACCAATTTGCGGAGTGCCCAACATTCTGCGGTGGGATGTTGCACGTAGTTGTGCAGACAGCAGAAGCGTGGGTCCCCTCGCTCTTCTTCTATGGGCTCTCTGAAAACTTGGTTAGGCTTAAAGACTCCATCTGCTATCCACTTATCTAGGAGCACATCGAGCTCTTTTGGGGTACATGGTAGGGGTGGAAAGGTGTCATATTCCCTTCCGTCAGCTTTCCTCTTTCTTTCTCCGGTGGATACTGCTATGGCCTACGAAGCGCTTCTTTTGTCCGAGCTTAGCTTCACTAACTAAGCAGTCTTTCTAGCCTTCTGTAATAATTGTGCAAACTGGGAGATTTCCAAGTTTTCCAAGGCGACTCTGTACTCCCTGATCATATTTGTCATACACATTTCCACCAATGTCCTTTCTTCACAATGATCATAGCAGTCGAGTGCTATGTCTCTGAACCTTTTGATGTATTCCATTAAATCCTCACCATTTCTTTGCTTGGTTGCTTGCAAGGTTGCAAGCGTTACTGTTTCCTCTCCATGGAAGTATTTAGTGCAAAACACATCCACCATCAAATCCCAAGTTGGGATTGATCCTAGCTTTAAGCTGATGTACCAGGTGTATGCCCGATCACATAGTGATTTGGAAAATTCCCGAAGGCATAAGTCCTCGTTTGCCACATAAAGGCCAAGAGTATCAATAAACTTGCTCACGTGCTCAACGGCACTTCTTTTCCTGCCATCGTATTGTGCAAAGACTTGTGGTTTGTATCTCTCTGGGTATAGTTTGCTGAGTATCCTTAGTGGGTAAGGAGGTCTTCGTGCATAGAATCTCTCCTTGGGCGCCCTGGCCCTTTCCTGCTCTAGGAAAGCTGTTACTTCAACTATAGTGATGAAACGTTGTTCTGTATTCTGCGGGACACCTCTTGTTGGTGTCTCTTCTTTGTCTGCCACATGTTCCGGGTCATGCTGGCTTCCTTTCTTTCTTGTTTTGTCTGTCTTCAGCTGATGGATTTCTTCCCTCATCTGTTGTTGCGATTGCTGCAGTGACTGCAACACCTCAATGAAAACGTTGGCATTGTCCGTGGGGACTCTTGGCTGTAGTTGGGGTTTAGCCCCCACTCTGTTGATACCTTCCGTCTGGTTGGACTGCTGTTGATGAGGCGTTGTTGGCTTGGACTCTGCCTATGAGGGCACGACACTCATGTTTCGCGTCGTCCTGGATTTTGGGGGCATTTGTTTGCGAGGGCTTCTATCCCTATCTGTTTCCCAACTCTCTAGTGGAGTCACCAATTTAAATGTGGTGGGCCTTTTTTGAGATGTTGAGCTAGGCTGCCTCCTGCTGTACTAAGTCGAAGTGTTCTGGATAAGAGAGTTAGGACTGGTCCAATTGTAACCCACCTTGGTCTGGCTTGTGCACAAACTATGCCTCGTTTGCCGAAACTTTGGTCACATGCCCATGGCAGGCAGAGCTGCTATGGAAGAGTTATAACAAATAGATGTAATAATAATAAAAGAAAGCACGTTTGCCATTAAACAGAATAAATAAAGGATCCTTAATTAAAATGAAGACCACAACGACAAGAAACGCCTTGTAAATGAAATGGCAGAAATAAGCAAAGAAGAAATGAGTTATCAAAGAAGGAAAAGATCAATCCACCACGCCAAGTTATGTTACAAGATCAAGACCAAGGAGGGAACCATTTCCTCAATGTGAGTAATCTCTCAGGAAGACCTGCCGTAGAAATTAATCACTTTAAGGGAAACGGACTTGAATGGCTACTACCCAAAAGAGTCATTTGCCTCTGACAGAGAGTAGGCCTTTAGAGGGAGAGAGGGGATTAACCTATTGGTGCATGTCTGTCATTCTATGCTCTCTATTTTTTTTCTTCTTTTTCCTCTTTTCTTTTTTCAGTGCTTACCTATCTAGTAATGTTGTGATTCTCTCCTTGAGGTTAATATTGCCATCAGGATGATCCACCCTTAATGTGTATGGTAAGGGTTCTTTATATACTGCCTGCCGTGACTGGTTTTTACCATTTTAACCTTTAGCTACCCCTGTCTGGTCTAGGTATCCCTACCAACTACCACTAGCTTGTTAGTTGTCCAACTACCACCCCTTACCTGTACTAGTTGCTCACCGTGGCATTCTTATCCGCCACGATGTGGGTGTTCTCTCTTCCTATCCCTCATGGCATGCACCTAGTGGTTCCTACTCATCTTTACTTCTTTTGAGCAGTATGTCATCCCAGCAGGACATTTTCCCCAAAAGAACCTGAGCGGGAACCCCATAATAGATTTTCCCCTCGCCCCACCACCAGACCAGACCCTCTCTTACCTCTGACCCATGACTCACCACTTCTTGTATTGGCTGGGTATAGGTTGGTGATGTTTGGGCCTTTAGTGTGCTTCACTTCTGTGTATGTCCAAAACTTGTCCGCTGCTCATGTGTTTGCCGTGGTCTGGAGGCTCGTCTGCACATTCTACCGCTCATCCTTGACTTCTTATGGTATGAGCTATTTTCTGATTTCCCATTCTTTATGGCCTGCTCCCTTTAGGGGCTAGGCTTTGCTTGATTGTGGGCTTTTCTTCCTTCAACCAACTCTGTTACTCCTTCTGTAGTCTTGCTACCATTCCTGTCATACCACTCTGTCATTCCTACTGTGATGTTATTTAACCCAAGCTTGCTAGGCCTCTTTGGGCCTGCTGCTAATTCTTCTCTCAATGACTCTATATGGTCATTGGATTCATACTCATACTATTTTGGGATTTTTTATTACATTGCTTGTGGGCTCCTTTGTCCCATTTATTTCTTCTTAGGCATTATTGGCCCATTTGCTTTCCTTGGGCATCCTTGGCCCTTTTTCTAATTCTGCATTTCCATGGGCTTTTACTAACTCTTTTGGGTTTCCTTGGCCTAATTACCTTATCCTTCATCCTTGGGGCTCATGGGCTTTCCATCAACCTTTTACTTTCTTTACTTGCATTATTTCGGGCCTACTATGGCCCATTCTCAGTTTTCTACATCACATACTACCCATGGGTTTGCTACTTCTCTCTCTGGGCTCTTTTAGGCCCGTTTGCTTCCTCAAGGCCCATTTATTTATTTTATGGGCCTATGATCCATTATTCCTGCCACTCGGGCGTAATGATTTTTCTATCCACACACTAACTCTTCTCTGCCCATATTGTTGGGCTTCTTCCTTCTACTGGGCTTTCCAAAATGAGCATCAACAAATATCAAGGAGTTAATTTTGATGATTCATTCTATATTTTTTAGCAAAAAAAAAATAAAAGCGCACATAAGCGTGCTTTACTTTCCACTTTCACTTGCATCAAAGTTTTGATGATTAACTAATTATTTTAACAAAGTGGGAAGAGTTGATCTTTCTTCCAAAATTGATGATTTAGTAATGCCTTAATACTTTGTGGTGGAAATTGTGTGTGTGTTTATATATATAGTGATGCCCCAATTTGATTGATTGTGTGTGTTGTGTGGGTGTGTGATGAGTCTCACATCGGGTATATAATGGGTAGATTTGGACTTTATTAACAACTACAATGAGTCTTAATTGTGACTAATCATTTTGAGTTATAGCATAGATGTGCAAAATTCTTTACATTAAATGTTCCTTTGTTTTGGCAGTCTTACATTGAATCTTGAGATTAGTTGAACCCCACAAATTGGAATAGATTGCGTTAATTTAATTTGCAATTTACATTTCATATTACCAATTTTACCATCATACTGCTCTATTTTTGTCTAGCTTTCGTGATGATTATTACTTTTTTGTTCGTTCATAGATTAAAGAAATGGAGAAGATAATTAAGGAGATAGGGGAAGAATCACTTGGCCAGGTGTTTTTCCGAGATATTGCAACCAATTTAGGTGAACTTCCATTTCACTCATATCTTAACTATAGAGTACTTCAATGAAACTGTTTCTTCTTGAAGTGATAAGCACATAATGTGCTTCATTATAATAGGGTTTAACTAAGCCTCATATCATATATCTTGTTCTTGGCATGCTTTATCATTGCAGTCGCGCAGCTACTCGTGCTGGAAAATTTGCCATAACATGGGAGTAGGTTTTTCATTCTAACTTTTATAACTCTTATCTTGTTCTCATTGTGTTATAGGTGCAAAGTTGGTTCCAAAATAGACCAGTACAGTTGCAAGAAAAAGTTACTCCCTCATCTGGTGCCCTGAAATTATTTGATGATCTTTCAGATGCACCTATTTCAAGCAAAGCCCCTCAAAGCTCTTTAAATCCTAAGTCTTTTATATTTTTTCAGCATGGGTGCAAACTGCAAACAAGATAGTCATGATTAATATTCTGTTCAATACTTGTTCCATGGGTTTTAAATTCGCTGCTTCAAATTGTGATTGCATACAGATAAATTATTTATATAAAAAAAATTGTTTAATTTATCACAAATTTATATTTTGGTTTGTTTACTGCAATATCAACAAAAAATATCTCTCCCTTTTCAGTAAAAATTGATACTTTGTCGTCAAAATACATTGTTGGTCCAAGATCCCTAATTTTTTGCTTGTGAGAGATCTTAGTCCCTAAATTTTAAAGTGATCAATTTAAATCCCTAACAAACTTTTAGCGATTGCTTTAGTTTATAAGGAGTGATGTGTGTCAATTTTTAGTTTGGCTATATCATCTATGGGACTAAGTGATCATTTAAAACTTCAGGGACTGAATTGGTCTAAACTTTAGGGACCAGCGGTATTATTAAGCCATTATTTATGTTGACATATCACTAAATTCATTACTAAGAGAAGAAGACAAGAAAATCACAATACAAAATATTTCAATCTAATGAATCTCCTAATGTGGATTCATTTGATTAAAGCTCATCAAAATCCTTGATAGTATGATGGTCCAGGCTTGGCATATAAAGCTTGGTCTGGTTAGGGTTCAATTTTTCAATAGTGCTCATTCCTTAATCAATAGATTGTGAGTTAAGAAATTTGTGCTAATGCATGGTTGCACACAATTGCCTGTTGCTTCAACAACCTAAAGTGGATACCTTATCAGCACGTTGGCCTCAACGTAATAACTATTGCTCAGCTTATGGTGCTCAAAAGTTTACTATTGGCTTTGTTCTTAGATTTTGCTTTCTTTTCTTCTTTTTTTTTGAGTTAAATTAGCTTACTTGTGTACAGTTTTTGAAGTCTTACTTTTTCTAGGCATAAGGTGTAACGACCCCACCCCAACTGTGTAGATATTGTCCGCTTTGGAGCCCATACCCCTCACGGTTTTGTTCTTCCCCAGGTTGCGCTGGGGAAAAGGCCTCTACACATTGAAGGGAAGTCATTCCTTATAAACACATTCTCATGTGCTGCCCTAGGCGATGTGGGATTCCATGGAATGCAAGACCCCACTTATCGCCTAGGGAAGCACATGTGAATGTGTTTATAAGGAATGATCTCCCTTTAATGTGTAGAGGCCTTTTCCCCAGCGCAACCTGGGGAAGAACAAAACCATGAGGAGTATGGGCTCCAAAGCGGACAATATCTACACAGTTGGGGTGGGGTCGTTACAGATGGTATCAGAGCCATGCCCTAGTCGGAAGTGTAGGCCCCACACGCGAGGACGCGTGTGCCCGTAAGGGGGGTGGATTGTAGTGACCCAAAAAGGGGGGTCTTGCATTCTATGGAATCCCACATCGCCTAGGGAAGCACATGTGAATGTGTTTATAAGGAATGATCTCCCTTTAATGTGTAGAGGCCTTTTCCCCAGCGCAACCTGGGGAAGAACAAAACCATGAGGAGTATGGGCTCCAAAGCGGACAATATCTACACAGTTGGGGTGGGGTCGTTACATAAGGATACTTTTACCCACTTTCAACAAATCAGCAAATTAGTAAATGAGCCAAATTAATGGTGTTCAATTCCATTATGTCAAACTTTACCTTTTTTCTAGATAGCGTTTAGCAACAATTGGATTGCAATTTATAAAGAGGAACAGTAAAGTTGATAAGAGTCCTTATAAATAGCAAACAGGAATAGGCAAAATAAATAACATATCCCTCGAAGATACGCTACCATACAATAATACAAGAAGTTCACTTTTCCGTACTCTTATTTCCTATAGATGGTGTACCAAGTTTGTACGAAGGAGAGGATAAGTAGGATGATGGCTGCCGCTGTTGACAGAATAGCCCATGGAGTGTTGAAATAATTGCGCACAAGCATAGCACGCCATCTAGGCCACCTGCGATTGTAATATTCATTCACTTCCTTGCAAAGGCTCTGGTAATAGATTTCAATGACACCTATATTGTAGTATAGCTTGTTGAAGAATGGGACCGCATCCTCTGGATTCAACCAATTCTTAATGATCTTATTCTCACAGAGTATGTCCACGTCCTTGACAGTGTTAATGAGGTTGTCTAGGAGTATAGCATAGGAAGTGAATCTAGGTTTACAATTTGGGTAGCATTGTTCAAAGCTGATGATGTTCCGAAAGAAGGATTCTGTTGTCTCCTCAATTTTTAATTGAGGGATTTCTAGGACACCATTATCAAATTTTATGTCCAAGAAACTTTTGGACTCACCCTTTCTGATGATTTTCACTCCAGCCTCTACTAGGCTTGTAGCAGAGGGCAAGGGAGTCCACTCTGTTGGATCTTCACCCGCTTCAATTGATGAAACCAACAACTTTCTAATCAAGTCAAGGATATGCTTTATTTCTTGGATAGGAGGGTGAACAGAAGGAAGCTCTATCCCTAAATTCATATCAACAAAGACTTTGACCAGTTCAATTAGGACAGCGTTGGCGTTGTTGTCTGTAAGATCCACGATCAAGTTAAACAAACGCTCCAGTACTATCCAAGGTACTTGGTTTTCTAGCAATATCAAGTCATGGGCTAGAAATTGTCTCATACGTGCCATGGAGAAAATTGGGTCATTATCCCCTATAAGCTCCATAAAAACCTGCTTGCAAAATAATTCAATAATGATGCAACCATCAATCACCAACATTTTTACAAATTCATCTGGGTTGTAAACAATTGGCCCAGCATAACACTCACGAGCCTCTCTCTCCACATCTATGATTGAATTGATTAAATTTCTCAACATTTCCTCTGGAAAGGGTGATCGAGAAATGAAGCCTTGCAAATACATACTTTTAATTTTTTTCTGTTTCTTCGAACTTTGGATGGCCATGGTGGAAAGGCCCAATAGAAAATGCATCAGGCACATAAGCCTTTTTATTAAGCTCTAGGAGTATGGTTGGGGTTTTGAAGATGCAACATTTAGGTGACATGAATCGATCTTGGGACATCCGAGCTTTTATAGAAGACATCAAACCTTCTATATCAATTGCAGCATTATCTGCTTCGTTCTCAGCCATATTTTAGGTTCCGCTTCCTATTCCTTTTTTGCCTCCTTAAATTGCTTCTTCTAGAATGACCCAAAAATAAAATAAAATCTGTAATTTTAGGTTCAATTATTTTCAAATGGAATACTAAACAAAACTTTACTGATAAAAGTATGAAGTTGTTTGAGAATTAATAGGTACTCCCATCATGATAAATGATACTCTCTTTTTATATGGTAGATGTCATCATGAATTTAATTAATCTATTAATTATTATGCGAGAAGGAGCTAGTGCTAGTACTGAATAATTACTTGAAATTGTCAAAAAAAAAAAATGTGTCTAACACTGACACACAACGTTTTCTTAACTCTTGGAAGCCAATCGCATATGATCTGTCTTGCCTTTAAATATGAATGAGAGAATTACATTCTACTTACTAACTCCCTTGCTTTTGAAAGTGAAAATTGCTTTGAATTTATTCTAAAATAATGGCAGTAATACTTCAAATGCAAGGCAAAACTGGTTAAAATTAAATTATATACCAGATATGAGTGTAACTGTTGCAAGCTTCACCACTAGTCTTATGACTGCCTTTAGTGTCCTACAAAAAAGATTAGTTCATGTAGACCCATCACGAAATCTGAAGTTAAATTATGAGAAGATATTTCAGATAAGCTCTACATAATTATTAGAACCAGTGGCAGAGCCATTGAAAAGCTCTAATTTTTGCTCCATACTTATTGAAAAACCTTTTTCATTTACTTTGGACTTTTGGAGTTGATGGCAGGAAGTCCCCTCTTCATCCTCAAAAAATTACTAGCCACACAGTCGCAGACATTAGGGTGCAGCAGATCAGCATCTTGGTAGATAGTTAACACACTCAGCCACAGGGGAGTGAGTCTACTCTCACTACAAAACACGCGGGCTATAGCCAGGTTTTTTTTTAGCTGCGTTTGCAAAAACGCGACTATAGGCGGGCTATAGCCGCGTTTTAAGTAAACGCTGCTTAAGTAAACGCGACTATAGGCGGACTATAGGCGGGCTATAGCCGTGTTTAAAACGCGGCTATAGGATATGTCTATAGCCGTGTTTATAGGTGTTTATAGCCGCCTTTTTTGGTTAGGACCTATTGCCGTGTTTTAAACATGTGGCTATAGGACTAACCAAATCATTTTTTTTTTAAGTTGACCTATGGCTGCGTTTGGAAAATGCGGCTTTAGAATACCTATTGCCGTTTTTTTTTTAAACTTGGCTATAAATTTAGTCTGTAACCACATTTATAAACCATGGCTTTAGCTTTCCTATAGCCGCGTTTTTAAAATGTGGCTTCAGCTTTGCCTATGGCCGCGATTTAAAACACGACTTTAGGGTTGGTATAAATATAACCACAAAAATCTGATCAAACCTTTTGATCACCAAACGCGTCACTCTCTAATCGCAAATCCAATCTCAAGCTCTCACCCTCCAATCTGTCACTTTCACTCTCAATCTCTCTTAGTCACCACATTCTCCGCTCTACTTGAACTTGATCTTCTTCCCTTTTAAGCTTTCGATTCACTTTTCATCGACTCCTTCCTCCCGCTTTCGCTATTGCTTCGAGACTCCTCTGATTTCCTACTCGACAAGTAAACCTCTATCAGATTCGCTGACAGATCCGTATTGGCCGTCATGGGTTGAATCACGAACTCACGCTTCGTGGCCGAAATATGCGCTACGAGAGGCTCGGGAGTTCCGCCACCGAGCTCCTTTCCACTCAGCGGAGTTCCAATCCAAGCCACCGAGCTCCTTCCTCATCTTTCTTTGTGTCCATCACCATTACCATCATTAGCAGATCCAAGTCAAACTCATCCCCTTCTCTCTTTCTTTAATTGGTGAGCCTCTCTTTCTCACTGTAACTTTTATCTATTTATATGTATGTATGTATGTGGTATGCTTAGTAGTGATTAATTGATCTAAAGTTTTAATCTTTGTTTGAAAAATGTAATTTTGGTTTCTGGGTTTCTTTGTTTTGATCGTCCTTTAATCAATTTTTGCTTCTTTAAAAAAGAAAAAGTTCTAATGATTCTGTATTGAGATGGGTATTGTGAAAATCCCCTTCCAGAAGAGAACCTACCTCTTCCACTACTACCAACTGCAAGAAACAAGAACATGAGCCTAGCATAAAGTTTGATCATCCACAATGATATGCAGCCTCTTTAACAGCCAAATATTAGTTAATATCATTTCCCTTCTCCAATTTTTTTTTATTATTTTATTTTTATAATTCAATAGTTACAATAAGGGAGGGGGAATTCGAACCTTGGATATCATAAACACACCAAGAAATGCCAATTAATTAAGCTACAGGGCTCTTGACATTTTCCTTCTCCAAGTATATTAAGCTTTGAATTAACTATATCAAAATTTTCTTTATATTTGGATGAGAATCCATATGCTAATTCATTCCCAATTACCTTGTGTAGTAGTTCTCTTTATTTCAACAATAGCCTTACGCCCGCCGATAGTGATAGGTTAATCCTGAAATATCACACAACATTTTTTAATAGGCATAAAAACACAGACATAAGAGGCAAAGAGGGCATACAACCAAGGGTTATGAGAAAGAGTAAAAATGGTAGAAAAGGCAGTCATGGACCGCATGGCATGCCACACTTGAGTAGCTAACATTGCTTGAGAGAATAATAAACAAATCCACTGCAATAAACAAGAATTTTGAGTCCATGTTGTGAACACAATTTCCATAATTTGTCTTAACCATTGACAAGTGGCTCACCTATACACATGCATTTGGACCCACCCAACATATTTACACACAAAAAGTCTGCCTTAGGCCATTTTTGGGCTTATCCCACTGCTGACATTTTGGTATATGAATATGTGCATGAATAATCTAGGAATAGTATTGCCCAATTAGTGGCTAATTAACACTTTATCATTTGGTTGGATAAATTAATTGTTAGATGGCATGGGAAAATGTAGAGTACATCTTATTAGGCTGGGGTGGAGGGGTTCAGTTCTTCAATTGTAGGCCATGAGTGATCACATTATGGCATGCATAGGGCATATGTTGCTTGTCCCCTTAAAATACTACAAAACTTTGCAAAAAGGTGGTAGTCCGTACCAATTCATTGTCATTTCTTAAATGATACACAGCCTGCACTAAAATTCACACAGTTCCATTGATATAATTGGCATTACATTTGGACCAAATTCAATCAAATTAATCCATTTCATTGCAATACTATTACACACACACACACACACACAAAAAGAAGAAGAAGAAGAAGAAGAAGAAGAAGAAGAAAGAAAGAAAGAAAGAAAGATTGGAAAGAAAGATGCTATCATTATGATTGGCTTGTACTTGTACTAATCAAATGTGTGATTAAACTAGTTCTAGGGAACAAGAAAAGGGAAAGAATAAGAATTCGGTGTAAAACATATTAATGGAGGAAACCAAAGTTTCATTATAATTATCCACAAATTATCACTTAATATTTATAGTAATGCCTGTTGAAAAAGGGTATTGTCATTGTCATGTACATTACATGAAATGCATGTTATGTCCCAAATTCCATTTGTTATGTTTGGTTGTTGATTGCTGCTTGATATCGCTAACATAAATTTTCACTATTGTAATGAGACTATTGAATATGATGTAAGAAAAATCAAGTGGGGCAACAGTGGAGCGTGTAGATGTTTATGAGAAAGTATACAGTACCAAAGATGGGAATCCTGTTAATCCCCAAGTGGGAGAGAACATTGTAAGCCCTATTAGTAACCTATTTCTTTTGTATTTCGTGCTTGAATTGTTTATAGAAAGTAATATTTTATTTGGTTCTTGTGTGAAAATAGACTAGGATGAAATAAATTTTAACTCAAGAGGGCAGATCACTACGAGGAGTGCATGGTGAAGGAATCCTATGGTCGAAAGATGAGGCGTTTGCTCAAGTGATGGGTTCAAAGCGCTGTAGATGTGTACGTGGGGTGGGTTTTAGACTAACCCCATCAGGATGAAGTGGGTCCAACCTTTCACACTATACTTTGACTCCATCGTCGTCAAGCAAAATGACCCAGCATATTATTGAATTGGAGACTTCACTTGCATCTGTGATGGACCAACTTTCCCATTTAGAGGAGTGGCATCAAGAGAATCTTGCCCAAGCACTAGCCCAATCAGATGCAAGACATTAAGAGTAACTCGCTGAAGCACTAGCCCAATCAAATGCGAGGCATCAAGAGCAAATGACAGAAATGATGTTGCACATGAAAGAAATGTTTGCCCAATTTAGCCCACTTATGCATTCTTCACAGCCTTCTAAGGTACTAAAAATGTTGCATTTAATTTAACAAAACTTGTGTGTTTATTGCAATGCATTGTTATGTGATACTAATATGATGTGTTTAATATATTCAGGATAGTGCTGCTGATAAATGAGGACTCTTTGTGGATATTGATCAAATTATTTTGTATTATTTTTTGGTTAATCATGAAGGAATATTGTAGACATGAATATTGTTGTGTTAATTTTAATGTGTTTATATATATATATATATATATATATTTATATCATATATTATTTTGATATTATAGACAGGTTGATATGTAGACAGGTTGATCATGCCCTTTAAAGAATGACAATCTTTTTTGTGAACAAAACTTTTTAGTTGAATCTCTTTGACCCTATCCCAGCGCTTTCTGAGGCTATCCTAGCAGTTTTGAAAACGCTGGGATAGCCCCGTTTTTTTGTAGTGTACATTGATGCTTTAACAATGTAGAAGAGTTTAAGACGATTAAATAGTAAAGTCATGCATTATTCAAAAGGTAAGTTTGAAATATATAAATACCATTGGAGATTTTGGGAGAAGTTGACAGATGTACTCTTGAAAACATGAGTTGGCATATAGTATTCTTGATTGCCTGAAAATTATTAGGCACCAATTATCATAAAAATGGGTGAAAGGGCAGAAATTGAAATATTAGAATGCATGCTCTATAAGAAATGTATAATGTGAGAATTTTAGCACTCTTCATTTTCTATGTGTAATTGTATTTAGCATTATTTGGCAGCGGTGAAATTGGATTTTACGGATTCTGTGAGTGAGAATGGGAATCATATAGATGTTGTTGCAGCCGATTATGGTGAAAGTATGATGGACAAGGAGGAGATCTTTAGTGGTGAAAGTGAGGATGAAGAAGATGAGAAAGTGGAGATTCAACTAAGGAGGGGTGGTTTTCATCAATGTTCCAAAGGTAAGTTTAATTGATCTCACTAATTAACTTGGTGTGTACTCCATTTTATTTTTTTAAACTTCTGCTCACTCTTTTGGTTCTTAGTTTAATTGAATTATTGAAGGAGTTCATTTATTGTTTCTACTGATTTATTTAATTATTCAAATATTGGAGTTTACAAGACTTCTTCCTTGAGGTTGAACTTATTGATGGATAAATTATTGAACTTATTTAATTATTTCTCATTATTTCACTTTTTTTATGAGAATAATGCCATGGAATGAAACAATGACTGCAGGAAAAAATGGAAGAAGCTCTTGTTCGTATTCTAACTCCTTGCCGGTCAATTGACATACTGAGGGATGTGCATGCTGCCAAGGAACAAGGAAGGCCGTATGTTGTTGTTTTTGTTGGTGTGAACGGAGTTGGGAAATCTACCAATCTAGCCAAGGTAAGCCACATTTTTCCCTGATTTAAATGAAATTTGGAATCTTATTAATCTAGTAAAGGTTAGGCTTAACTCCTAGTTCTTTATACTTTATAGTAGAGGATGCACGTGTGTGTGGGTGTCATGTATTCATCATAAGTATATGTAGGTTCGGTGGACAATAGATTAAATTGTATGGATTTTGATTAGAAGGTTTCTTTCAAACATCACTTGACAATTTTAAAATTATTTGCAGGTTGAGTAACGTTGAGGAGTTAACTAGCTAGGGCTACCATTAATTGCTAAGCACAACAAAGTTATGGCAGCTGCCAAATCTGATGAAGCAAAGGACAGCAAGAATGAAGACCAATTAGACTTCAGGGTATGGCAATACTTGCTAACTGTTGTTTCTACAATTTGTTTTGTATCATATCATTCTTTGTAAGTAAAGAACTATTGAGTATAAGTTGTTCATATAAGAAAGGAAAAAATACTTTGTCTTGCTGGAATTAAATTTATTTTGTTTGTTGAGTGCTTTGTCTTACTCAATAATTATTACTTTTATTGAGTAGTTTCTTTTTTATGATTTCATAGAAAGGTTGATGATTTCATAGACATGTTGAATATAGCAGCATTTGTAAAACCTATAACAGCGTTTGTAAACAGGCATTTGCCATTTGCCCAGGAAAAAAACCTATAGCCGCATTTTAAAAACGCAGCTATAGCCAAATTATATATATATATATATATATAAAGCTATAATACTATTTGCCAACAACTTGGGAACATCTATATCTGATTTCATATTGTCGTCATGATGAATGATGAACGCCAGTTTGATTTGAAAAACATGTATTATAAAAAGGATTGCTAGGCAGCTGAGAGTGATAGGAGAGGCGCTTTATTTTGTAGATTGATTTGGTCAAATAATGTCTTTTGTTGAGTCAATACGGTCTTTTGTTGAGTCAGTACGGTGAGGTTGGGTGAGAAAGGAAAACACTTAATATTACGACTTAAATTTAAATTAGAATCATTAACAACTTATTACTAAAGTTTTGTTGTAAAAGTATTATAAATGTAAAATTTATTATTTAATACTATCACCTATAGAGAAATATTATGTCTATAATATTTTCACAATACTCTCACAAAAAAATTTTAAATGGCAAATTATTACTAACTGTTATTAGTGGACAAAAAAATAATTTCAATGATGGATTCAAAATTAGAATCAATAATAACTTATTACCTAAAATTTGTTACAAAAATGTTATGTACCTCACTCTTCTCTTGCTTAAAAGTAAAAGTCTCAAACTAAGAAAAAATGGAGGCTGCCAATTAAGTTTAAAAAAAAAAAAAAAAAAAAAAAAAAAAAAAAAAAAAAAAAAAAAATCTCAAAACCTATACGAAAAGGGCTAAGAGCCCTTTTTGGTTTAGTCCATTGGTGAGTTTTGCCAAAACTCACCGCTTTTGGCCTCTTTTTTTCATTTTTTATTTATTTAAATATTTATATGGATTGACATTGATTTGAGCTCACTTAATCTATATATATAAATATATATATATATATATATATATTTATATGGACTTGTGTGTGTTTTGGTTTAGGAATAGTTATTGACCCAACAAATTGTCACCATATTTTCATAATTGTTAAATTAGTTCTTTATAAGTCAAAATAAAATAACATAATAAAATATTTATTGTGAAAGTTTTGTGACATTTTGTTGTTGGCACAATATTTTCACAACTAATGAGGTGTCAATTCCTTGTACATCAAAATAAAATAATAAAATATTATACCAAAATCCACCACAACTAAAAATAAATGTATTATAAAAATGTTGGGACATTTTGTTTATGTCACAATATTTTCACAACCATTGAGAGTGTAAGTTCTTTATAAGTTAAAATAAATATAAAATAAAACAATAAAATATTAGACCGACTGCAAGTTTGCAACCACAAAAAAAAAAAAAAAAAAAAAAAAAGGTATTGTGAAATTGTTGTAACATTTTGCTGTGTTCCTAGACTTTTTTTTTGGTTTAGTCAATTTTGGTGAACTAAAATTCACTGTATCATGCATAGTTTTCTTGGACTGGCTTTTTTGCTTATTTGTGTTTTTATGCACCACTTTAAGTGTGTGTATGTGCGCGCACGTGTGTGTAGTGTTACACACAAAAAAAACTTGGGAGAAAATACCATTTCTCCCTTTTATACGTGGGTAGTTCACAATCTCCACCTAAACTCTCTAGTGCACCCAAAATGAATTCAAAATCAAGGACACGGGGGACAACAAACTTTTCTTTGTCTTCAAAGAGGTTTGTGATCTTGAGAGAGTCCTAGAACATGAACCTTGGACATACGACAAACACTTAGTTATCTTTAAACATGTGGAGGCAAACATCCCTATATTTGTCCTATCCTTCCAATTTTGATCCTTTTGGGTATAAATCCATGACCTTCCAATGGGCACTATATCGGCCAACCGGGAACACTCATGGGCACTACTAAAGCACTTATGTCTTCGTATGGATCTTCCTTGGTGTTGTGTAAGGCGCAAGAAAAAATAGGAGGTGTTGATAGACGAGAAAGACAAATGGTAGAATTCAGAGCAGCCTTGGATTTTTTGTGGTTTTAGGGACTTGGGGTTTGTAGGCTCCCCCTTTACATGGTGCAACAACCAATTTGACGGATTGGTTACATGGATTAGGCTTGATAGAGGCGTGGCCACCCCCTCATGGTCTCAAATGTTCCCATCAGTTTGAGTTCATCATATATTAGGATCCTTGTTCGACCATTGCTCATTATGGATTTGTTTCGATGATGAGAATATGCATTTCTATAAGAATGGGCTCCCTTTCCACTTTGAGGCTATGTGGATGAAAGATAAACGTTGTGAAGGAGTCATTAAGAACGCTTGGGAGGGGCAACACTCAGACAACACTAGTCCATTAGATTGATAACTGTCGAACAAAGCTAAAAACCTGGAGTAGGCTCTCTTTTGGCCACATTCGGAGACTGTTAAGCCAAAAAAAGAAGCTTTTAATCCAAGCAGAAGCTTTATCCATGGCTGGGCAAAACCATGAACAGGTTCGGATGCTCAAAGAAGATTACATGTCGCAGCAGAGATCAAGGGTAAGCTGGCTAAAAGATGGGGATTTAAATACTAGCTATTTTCATAGTAGAGCTACTCAACGCAAATAGAAGGAACTTCATATCTAAATTGAAATTAGAGGATGGGTCAGAAGCAGCGGATGAAAAATAGATTGGCGCAACAATGATGGACTACTTTAAAAATCTTTTCACTTCAGTGGCGCCATTCAATTTTGAGTCCATTCTTCAAGGTGTTGAGTTCTTTGGGATGAAAGAAGAATAGATCTTTGGGATTAACACCTCCTCAGGTTGGGCTGAAAAGCAGTTTTTCGTATAATACTCAAGTCTTAATCACAGGATAATGTTCTACAATACCAGTATCTCCTTTTAGTTTTTTAACCCCCCACTCTAGAGGAGTTTCCTTTTCTTATATAGTCAATCAAATTGCATCCTAACCCTCCACTTGTACAGCCATGGGCTTTCCTTTGGATGCTTGTTCCATCAGAGCTTTACTGGAAGTGGTAGAATGTGCTGTAAGCTATGAGGTTATTATTCAGGGGTCATTCCTTCATTAATGTGGTCAGCAAAGTTAGTGCAGTGCAATAAATGCGAAGGTAATGACTGCTTTATCTGGATATTTTTCTTCTTCTTTACTTGCACGTTTCTACCGTCTTCCTTGATATCTTGTCTTTTGGTGCAAGTAGCCTGCTTGATGCTTCCCAAGGTAGGCTTGCTCATAGGGCTCCCCAGGGAGTCAACCTCTTCGTCATTCCTCTTCGGATTCTCATCCATGCATTTGGTCAAAACTGAGGTGTGGGTGGGCCCTTCCACATCCTCAAACTGCGCCCACGGGCTCTATTCCGTACTCAGATCTTACCCTTCCCACACACACACATATAATATCCTTGCCCAATGAGTCTCACATTTGTTAGGGAGACTGGGAGAGGCCGCTTTATTTTATTTTATCTTATTTTTTAGTGAAATTTAGAAATTTTATCGAATTAACTTCAACTTTCAAAGATATTATTTGTTCAAAAAAAAACTTCAAAAATATTGTTACATTAGTTGCTGCTAAAGCAAAGTGTATACCACATAATACAATATTAGAAAGTACGGACACTTTATTTAGAGTGCTATATACGTGTCATATCTGTGTTGTACCAGTGTCATATCAATGTCGTGCTAGTCTTTTTATGTTATAATTTTTTTAGAAATTGCTCCTATCGCCATGTCATGCCCATACCAGTACACGTAGCCGTGTTTGTGACTGTAAGACTATATATATTGTTAGATATCATAATAAAAATTTTCATTGTAAAATTGATTGTTTCTATATCATTTGAAATTGGGAGCATCCTAATTCCATGACCCAATGTTTGTTTTTTAGTTAATGTGTTTTTGGAAGAATTTGCATTTTGATAATTATTTTCCTTGCCTTTGAAAGCACAAATTTATTATTATTATTATTATAACATGGAGAGAAGATTTAAACTCTAAACATTGCCGTTGTAAGTACTAAAAAAAGTAAAAAGTGTCAATTGAGTTATAAGGCTTTTTGCATAAAATACTTCAAATTAATGCAAGCAAACCAAGGCAAAAATACTTAAGCACTAAATTACATACCAGATAAGAACGAAACTACCTGCAGGCATCACCACTCTTATGAATTCCTTTTGTATCCTGCAAGAGAAGTTCATGTAGACCCATCACAAAAAATAAACTTAAATTATGAGAAGATATTGCAGAACACATGAGCTCTGCATAAGAAACCTATTGTTTAGTTTAAAAAATAATAATAATAAAAAAGGGAAACTCTTACTGAACATGGCAATTCTTTCTTGAGCAATTTCTTTCGAAGAAGTTCACTGCCCTACCCGTAACAAATGCCACTATTTAAAGGGTGCTAAAAGAATCAGAAACAACCAGCACCAAGCAATTGCCTTAACTCTTAAACTCTTACGTGACAAACAAATGTCTTTACTTTATACATTGTAACTTAGACATAGCTCTAGAGTGTGTATTTCATTAGAAGTTCAGAACACTACCTTTTCTATTGGATTAGCGCATTTCGAATGATTCTTTTTAAAGTGCCACCTAAATCTACAAAGCAAAGAATAAAGGCTCGTGGGGATTAATTAGCGGTTTTTTTTTTTTTTTTTTTTTTTTTTGAGAAAGAATTAGCGGTTTTGATATTTCAATACTAATATGATTTAATTTTTGCATTAAATAAATTAAAAAAAAACTTGAACATAATTTTTGTTGTTGTTGTTGTTATTGTCTTTCTTCTAAACAAATCTCTCTCTCTCTCTCTCTCTCTCTCTATATATATATATATATATATAGTCAAAACTCAGAGAAAATCTAATTAGATTTTAATTGAATTCTCAAATTTACGCCACTTGTCCCATTTAATTTTTAATTTTGTACCAAGTGAATTATTAAGTGTAAAGAAGAGTCCAAATACAATTATATTCTAAATTGGATTTCATTTAGAATCCAATTTTCCGCCACGTGTCCATCTAAAATTTTAATTTTTGTGGTAAGTAAATTATTGGGTATAAAAACCGAAGAGTCTAAAACTAATTAACTTCTAAATCATATATATATATATATATATATATATTTATATTTATATAATGAGAGCACATTATATATTTTAGAAATGTATAATTTAAAAAAAGTGTAAGTTAATACTGTGTATAATTTGAACATCTACTAAAAATATATATATAATTTGAACCGTATAATTGTAATTGTTTTTAATTGTACCCATGCATATACATGAGGCTACACATTAGTAAGAGAATAAAGAAATAGAACCATTCAAAAATAAATTTTGGTTAATACATAAATCCTTGGGTCTATAATATGATAATTAATTAAAATTTTCTTTAGTCTAACATTTGCCTATAAAAAAAATAAGAAAAAGATGCCATAATTTAAAGATCGCCCTAAGATGCACTTCTTGTATGTAAATATGAAATAAAGTTAACTTATCTATGAAAAAAAACTAAATATATAGAGTTTTAAGAAAAAAAATACTATGTGTAAGGTCAAGAAAAGTAGAGGAACTCTTGATACACTTAATGAAGATTACGACAATAATGGTAATCTTTATCATTGGGAATAAAATGAATTATAATGGAATAATTAAATTTATTTATAGGTTTGGTAGTAAGTTGTAATATTAGAATAAACTTAAGATCTATTTTTAGGAATATTTTACTTATACAATTATATGTCTTAAAAAGACTTTAAAAAAAAATTGTGATAGGGTTTTTTATTATTGTTATAATTAATTGTTATGTGCATTTGGAAAGTTTGTATATTTGGAAATATCATAATTTTAGAAAATATTACACTTATTAAGGAATAACTATTGAGTAATGCTATAGACGCAAACTATTTTACAATATTTTTACAAACTATTGATGTGGCTTTAACATTTTCCAAATAATTATTGTATGTAAAAATGTGATGTTAGTGATGGATCCAGATTAGAACTAGTAAGAATTTGCTACTACTTCTGTCGCATTTCAATAAAAAAAAAAATTGTTACATCAATAGTTTGTAAAAATATTGTAAAATAGTTTATGAATATAGCATTATTCGTAACTATTACAACACTTTTAAATAAAAAATAGTTATTTCTCATTTTAAAGAATAGATATTAATAAAGAATGATTATTATCTGTAATAAAAATAATCAAACTACAAAATAGCTAGACTATAGGAATTATATTATATTAGTCTACCAAACATGCTCTAAATAAATTACTAATAAAAAAAATATAAACACTTTTTTTTTTTAATTTTGAGATAAAAGATAGAATATATACACTTATTTTTTATTTATTTAAAGCTACTTAATTTGAGCAGAAGTATTCCTGAAGATAAAAAAAGGTTAGCATAAACAGTAAATCCAATTTTGGAAATATTCATATTTTAAAATTCTACCTTAATTTAACTGGTGATATCATCAGTATTTTCATGTTCTCATTCTTATTTTTCAAGTTCTAAGTTATGGTGGGTTAAAGAGTCCAAATACAATTTTATTAGGTCTAATGACTTACTTGAATAATTTCTTTAGAATAAGTTCACTCTATCTTACCCGTGACAAAGCCAATGTTTATATGGTGGTAAAAGAATAAAAAACATAAAGGAAGATCCCCATGAGGCTTTATTCTTCGCTACATAGATTTAAATGACACTTTCAAAAAAAAAAAAACAATCATTAGAGATGCGCTTATCAAATACAAAGGACACGTTAAAATAAAAACTCTAAAGCTACGTAAATAGGGTTCTCTCATGAGACTTTATTCGTTGCTTCGTAGACTCAAGGGACACTTTAAAATTCTCAGAAAAAAAAAAAAAAAAAAAAAAAAAAAAAATCCTTGCCCCATTTGTTTTGATGGACAATTTTATGTGAAGATAGTTTTTCTCATTTTTATATTTTTGATAGTATAAAAAAAAGGGTTAAAGGAAAATTACTTTTGGTCAATAGAAAACTCATGACTTATATTTTAGAGTTTGTTTTTTGAAAAAAAAAAAAAAAAATTGAGTACTTTTTTAAGGTTACTACCAAATATAAGAAAATTAGGTATTTTTTTTTAAAAAAAATGCTTCTTGAAAATTGGCTTATTTCCCAAGAAACATTAATATCTCGAAACAAATAGAATGTTAAAAAAAAAATGCTTAAGTAGAAAATGTTATCACCAATAGTATTGTAACTCAACTAGTATTTTAAGGTGTTTTCAACAGAGACATCTAGATTTAAAACCTCACATTCCTCGTTGTAATAAACAAATTTAACAAAAAATAGAAAATTTTAACTTGGCTACTAATTTTTTTAACCTATATTAATCATATATTCATATATATAATTTTTACATAAAACATCTCTATAATATAATTTAACATATGCTTTTTTTTATATGCAACGAAAAATTCTACATCAAATTAGTTATTATGTTAGTCAAATTCGTTTTTTTAAATCCAGTCAGTTTGTAATTTGTGAGCAATTTTTTTAAATCACGTTTATCAAATTTAATATTTTTAAACATTCTAAATCATTTTTTTTTTTTGTTAAATAAATTAGGGATAATATAATTATAGCATACTGTAAGGGCTAGGATGAGTTAAAGGAGAATGGGCCAAGGTTGGAATAAAAAAGTGCCCATCAAAGCAATCTTATAGAAGAATTGGGCCCAAATAATCAGAGGAATGTGTGAAACCAACGATGAAGCCGATGAAGGAAATAGGTTCAAAATCTTAAGAAGAGGATTGGGGACTGTTAGTGTAGCATCTCGACTCAACTTTATAATTAAACTATGTGTTTGAATGATTAATTATTATTTTAAGCCACTTTCTTTTTTATAATTAATAGAATAGTATTTAATAAATATATTATTTTATAATGCTTTTGGATAAGAATTGTAAAGATTATAAATACTTGAATGGCTAATTGTGTTATAAATATATACTTAGTATGTACAAAATTATATTAAGTAGTTTAAGTTATTAGATATATAGTTGGTGTTTTAATTAAGTATGATGCACGAGATGTTATAGTAGAATTCTACCCACACATGCAACTAATGGAAATCCAATGCATATAATGCCAAAGTACCATGCATGTTGACAAACCCAAAGACCAACACTTGGCTGGCCATGCAATAAACAAACTCCACCTCATTCTTCTTTGACTTTCTCAAAATATCTAGAACATCCAAGAAACCTCTCTATTCCCACAGGTCCACACAAATTAGAATTTCTCACCTCACTTTGCTCTCTTTTCTCTTACACTATGTTTGGTTGGGGTGAAAATAGAGAGGATGGAAAACAGAGGAAGGAAAATAGGGTGGAAAATAGTATTTTCCATTGTTTGACAAAAGAAGGAAAATGGAGAGGAAGGAAAACCCAGGAGAAAGTTTTCTCTCCTGGGCCCACAATTTTCATCCTCCCAAATCAGGAGGAAAAGGCTGGAGAGAAAAGTGCTCTCACAGCACTTTTACACAAATACCCCGTTCTGGAATCAAGTAAAAAAAAAAAAAAAAAAAAAAACAGAGAGAGAGTGCTGGAGAAAAAAAAAAAAGAGAATGAGAGTTGCGCCTGCTAGTGCTGGAACTTTCTTGAATGAGGAAGAAAAAGAAAATAAAAGAAGGGGGATAGAGATAAGGACAACGTGTGTGGAGAAGAAAAAAAAAAAAAGAAAAACGTATGGATGAAATGAAGGCTGAGAAAGGAGAAATAATATAATGAATAAAAAATCCTAATTGAGAATTGTTACCACAATATTTTCACAATAAATTTTAAGTAACAGATTGTTATTAGTTAATATTGGTGAGTAAAAAAATAATTTCAATGGTGAGTTAAAATTAGAACTAGTAACAACTTTCCACATAAATTTTGTTATGAAAGTATTACGAAAAATGTTGTGGACGTAACACTTCTCATTGAAAAATATAATTGTTGGTAAATTTTATATTATTTAATGAGTACAAATAAATCTATTTCTTACATATTATGTAACAAGGGTATAATAGTCAATTTATATAAACTACATTTTCTATCCTCCCACTTTTCTTTTCTACTAAATAAAAGAGTTTTCCACCCTCCCACTTTTCCATCTCTCCAACCAAATGCACACGAGGGAAAACTAAATATTTTCTATCCTCCCACTTTTCCATCCCCCCACTAATTTTCCATCCTCCCACTTTTCCACTCCTCCAACCAAACAGACCCTTAAAGAAAGAGTTAGAAGCTCTCTTGAGTCCCCTTTCTCATACGCACGCGTCCAACATCAAAAGAAAGAAAAGCTCTCAACTCTCCTCTCCCTCTCACACCTACAGGTTCAGCAGCAAGGAAAAAAGGTTTCTTTTAATTCTTCTCAAGCTTTTGTTCCCAATTTAAAGCTAGAGTGATTCTAACTCTATCACTCCAAGAACCGTGCCTAGGGTTAGGGGAAAATCTAATTCTTTTATCTATTGTCTATTTAAACTTAATTGATGGTTATATGATTTTGTATATGGGTTGGATTCTAGAGATTGTTAATTGCCCAAATATGAATTGAATCATTGTTATGCTTGATTGTGCTCCTAGATGATAGACTAAGGTAAAAACTGTTATGGGTAAGTGTTAAAATGAGTAAAATAACTAAATTAACTTTATGGAATTGTTAATGGAGGTGCTGAATGTGTAGTTGATTCAGTAATTGAAACTTGTTAAGAGTTAGTTCATGAACTTGCTAAGAGTTGCACTCATTGGTTAACCTGTTTGGTTAGCATAAATCATGTATCTTTCTAGGATATTTATGAGTAAAAGGTTTGTTGGAGATTATTATATAATATGTCTAGTATATGTGTATTAAATTTCATATGAAAATACCATCGTTTGATAATTTTTTATGAATTTACAAGAAAATGTTGCAAAGCTGTCACTGTGACAGATTCTGTGTTTACGCATATTAAATTATGTATTAAATCATATTCTGTGAATTAGGATGTTAGGAGTAGTTTTTATGAAATCTAAGACGTTTGTGGTTGTAATGGAAGTGGTCTCACAGTATTTGGATCAATATAAAAATAATGGTTTAATTTCTAAGTTGCATGAAATTCTGTCATGACAGATTTAAGTATGTTGTCTTATATGATTTTTAATAAATCATGGCTTTATGCTTTGAAATTGATATGGTATTTACTAGACATCCAGAGGAGTGGCACTGTAAAATTTCATGAAGATTGGATGTGTTTAGATAGCTCATTTGTATTTTATAAATGAGGTATATGCTGTTGAAATGAGCAGTAAACAGTAAATGATAACTCTGACTTTGAGGATTTAATTCTAAAATTAGAGTGAATGTTTTGAGCTATAATTTAATATGCTTATCATTTGGTATGTATGGATCATAGATAAATTTTGTATAACTTGGTTCAAGGTTTAGTACTCAAAGGAGGGGTTCTAAACCATTCTACTGCTTTTTCATGTTGCTGTCTTGTTCAACGTGCTTTATGTTACCATACGAGTATATATGGTTATATGACCATGTTTAAAAGATTTTATGTTTATATATGCATTATTGCCCTAATCTCAAAGCACCTTTTGAAATGAAGTTGGCTTTTCTAGAGATATAAGATTAATGTGTGAATGTTGGTTTCTCTATGATTTAGTACATCATGTTGTTTGATGAATGTATTTTGTGTTTGTAGGAACCTCGTTGAGGTGGGATTAGAATTTCCTTGATTCTAAGAGATAGGTTTTGAGATGAATGTGTAAGTTTATGATAAATAATAATTGATAGTAATAAGTTTTGATATTTGGTTTAGGTGTTACCAGCCCCAGGTCTGAGCTCCTTCGACTTTAGGCTCTCAGTTCTTCTGCTTTCAGGTAAGGGATAAGTTATATGAGTATTGGGTAAGTTATGAGATTATTTTAAAGTGTATTGTGCATTAAAAGGTTTTTTATTAAAAATATGGCATATAATCATGTTTCAGACAAGGATATGTTTGTGAGCGTTCGAAACCTTATGTATATGATTTGAGCATATTGATGCTATTACTAATTCCACGAACATGATGTTTAAAGAAAATAATGGAAATGCTATTATTGTGAAATGTAATGCAAACTATGAATTTCAGTATGTTGTATAAGTATGAAATGTTTTCGGATTATGTCCTTTGGTAATCTGAACTCAGCCAATAGGGGTTAAATTACTGGCTTTCCATAGAAAATGTTATCTAATTGGCCATTAAAAGTGGGACTGGTTCTGCTGTACTCGCTCTTGTTGGTTACGGCCAACTTGTGGAGGATGCCAACCTACCCCCATGGTTGAAGATATGTATTATGATGTGATCCCGGGAATACCTAGTGTAAGGACACGATTTTGTAACGAACCTAAACAGTATTGGGTTCGCACGTAAAAGGCCCAGACAATATGATCTTTAGAGCGTGGGTGTAAAGAACTAGGTTAACTGTGGTCTCTCCTTAGTAGATTCACTCTCAAGAACGTTAAAGGTTTAAAGTTAGTATAATGAACGTTTTTCTTTAGTGACTGGTGCAACTCTTTTTCTCCTCTCTTACTTTCTTCTTTTTTGTTTATGTCTGCTCTTCTCTTTTCTTTTTCTGTTCCGATCCACTTCCTTCATGCTCTTCTTTTAGTTTATATACTCCCCTTTGCACTCCATCCTTACCGCACACGTGTAGGTTGGGTCCGGAGGATTTCTTTCTGTCCCATCTGGCACCTCCTGGAACTTCTTATGGGCAGCTGTAAGGCTGCTTCCTTACTGTTCAGGTATCACCTCCACATTAATGCAGTCAGAGAGTTGGTTGAGAGGTCATTAATGCGGAGGCAGCTGTAGTCACAGATATTTGTTTGCCTTATCTCTTTCATCCTTAGTCGGTTACTCTTATCCTTTACGGTGACCTAATTCTAAGATCTGATCGCAGTGAGACCACGTCCCGATCGTCCTCAGACACGATCGTCCTCGGACGCATACTGCCGAGGAGTATGGTGTCCTTGGACAGGTACACGTCCTCGGATGGGCCACGAGCCCAACAATCCTGAATCAATTCTGAACCCTATGGGCCCATTAATCGAACGGTCCCCACACCTGGCATTGTGAGGAATGCTAGATGTCTAGCATAGTGGTGTTAGAAGTCTCTCAAATAAGTACAGATTTATCAGATATGGACTAACTAATATGTTATTTATGAACAGCTATATTATGTTATTAATCATGAAAGAATGATTTTGTTTAAATCCATTGTGAAAAGTTAAAAGCTCTCATGGAAAAAAAAAATTCTAATGAAAAGAAAAGTTGTTATTTAAAGATAAAAATTTCTGAAGTTCTGTTGTGTTTTAAAGATAAAGAATCTGATGAAAAAGTTTTAGTGTTCTATAAGGATAAAGCTTCTGATGAAAGTACAAGTTTATGTTAAGAAGTTATCAGATATCTGTTTTTTTAATGAAACGTTAAGTTTTATGACCATGAAAGTTATAAAATTTTATGAGAAGAAGTTTATAAAGAAAAGTTTTTTTATTCGGCAAGATGTTTTTAGTTTAAAACAAAGTTACCAATTATCTAATTTAAGTTAAAATGATTATTTTGTAACGAAATATATATATATATATGTATGTATGTATGTATGTATATGATTTTAAACAATCAATATTATATTTGGTGACTTTGTAAGAAATGAAAAAAATTCAATCCGAAAAGTTTTGGTAAAATTATTCTGATAAGAAAATGGAGAACAATTATTTTCCTAGGAAGAACGTATAAGTTATTATTATAAATAGTATAAAATACTATGCATGAAAAGATGTTCTCCTATCTGAATGTTTATAAAATGAAATGATTTGATTTACATGCATTCTTATTAAATTCTTATGTATCTTACCCTTACTGAGCTGTGTAGCTCACCCCTTTCACTCTTTCAGTCAACAAGTTTTTATTTTGAAGCAGAGGGAGTCTTAGTCAAGTTTTGGAAGGAGTTGGTTTTAGTCTTATATGTATAGATTCTAAATTAGCAATTTGATGTTTAGATTTGTAGTATGGTGTATTTTAGGATCTAATGAAAGTTGTGTACCTTAAAGTTTTAAGAGATGTATTATGTGAAAGAGTGGTAATTGAATGACTGGTGGATTATGTTATTCTTTGAGTACAGTGTAGATGCTCTGAATGTCAAGTGAAAAATTATATCATTTAAGTAAAGAAACAAGGATGAAAAGAAAGAGGTAAGCTTTTGTAAAAGTTAAGTTGGTTCTTGTTAATATCAAGTTTAAGCTTGATATTAGCATGTCGGTCTTGGTCACAAATCCGGGTATCGGGTTCGAGACGTGACAATTAGGCCATGCCTAGGATGATGACTAATAAAAGGAATAGTAATTAGTTCAAGCAAGGTTTGGAAGAAACTTCCTAATGAAGCCATCATCCCTTCTACATTAAATGCATTGTACCAACCAAGCACACCACATTAATGGCTGAACAACCCCTTTGAATAGTGTTCCAACAGCTTGATACATACTCATCACAACCTCAAAAAGAATTGAGGAAAATAATGAGACAAATATCTCGCTTAAAGGATCATCCACTCTACAAGTAGACAACTGAGATGGTGGCACTAGAACTATAAATAAGAAAAGATCCCACATGTTTTGGGATCAATTTTTTAAGGAGAGAGAGAGAGAGAGAGAGAGAGAGATCATTGTAATACTCAAGAAAGGCTTAACATGTATTTTTTGCTTGACAAAAACTCTCCTCGAATATTCCAAGGGAAGTGTAATTAATAGTGAGATATCCATTGTTTACAATTTGACTCAATCTCAAATTTCATTCTCTTTACAAGAGCCTCATTTCTCCTTAATTGTTAGTTCAAAGACCCATCTCTTACAAATTAAAAGCTAAGATTTTAAATAAAATTTGTTACCAACCACCTTTTGATCTTATTTTCTATTGTAATTTTTTTTTAATGTTTTTTTTTTTGTGTTTTTGGAGGAAAGAGACAAAAAAGTGGAGTAAAATTACATTTTTAGCCTTGTTTTTAATAAAGGTGGGCTATGAAACTCTAACTGAGCTAACCTTAAGTGAGTAAAGTGTTAAATTTTAAACCATAGGTAGGTAACTTAAATTTTGGCCAAATCACAAGTGGATAAGTTGTAATTTGCCCTTTCAATTATTAGTAGTCTAAAATTATGCATGAAAATTAAGTTTAAAGATTGAATAATATATAACATTTGATTGACACGAAATTTAATATGTGTATTAAGAACATAAAGAAAATGCAGTCTAACAGTTAGATTTTCGAAATATATAGTTATTTTAATTTTTTTAGTGGGAGTTGTAACCAAACTTGTTCTTATATATATGAAAAAAAAATGTGACTTTCAAAAACTAATTTGTTGATATTAGAAGTCAATAAACAAATGTTTTGATTTAAATATATAAAGATAATCTGAAACGTTAAATTAGTATTAGTATACTGAAATATTCCGCTTCCTTTATTAAACCGAAATGACCTTAGATTGGCAACTTTCCTCCAACTCCAAGCATAAAATATTATCATAAATGGGGGGATTTTTTTTTTTTTTTTTTCAATGTTATAGGTGCCATAAAATCCTCTTCCTCGCAGGCAGACTGGAACATCAATGCGAACATATCCACTTGGGCTTATCTAGCTTTCAAGCATTAGACTGGCACCCATAGTCCTTGGGTTGCAAACACAGCAGCCCAGGTTCTTGCAAAATGGGCTTCTTCTGTCATCCTCTTCCTTTGTCCTATACTTCTTTTAGCTCTTTTTGGTTTTCTGTTTTTCCGTGAAACGGTGCGCTTAGTACCTTTTAAAGTATTCCTCTTTTTTGAAAGGTCAGTGCAGAGTTCAGACTTCCGAGGCTCCCCTGAGAAGACACGTGTAAGTGACAAATCCCCCCACAAGCACAGAGTCACAGACAATGGCATTTCCTCAGTCTCTCTCTCTGTTTACTCCGTCACTTTCACAATCAGTCACTCTCAGCAATGGAGGGGTTTGGTCCAAAGGATTCTCTCTCTGAATTCACTCTAGCTGAGGTACACTCATCATCCTCTTTGTGAATCCACTCATGGATCCTTCATTTCTCAGCTTAAATTTAACTGCTTTAGTTAGCTTCCTTTTATTATCTGGTTCAGATGGTTGATTGCATGTACTTTTTCTCTAATGGGGTTCTTTCTAATTTGACATTTGTGGGTTTTACTTGGTTCTCCAATTCAATTAAGTATATTCTAAAATAAAGTAATAGAAGACTTTTTTTTTTTGGGGGTGGCTGGCTGACTAGCTAGTGGCTAGATATTACATAATATGATTATATGAAGATGGGTTTTGATTGAGGTCTTCAGTGGTAGGCTTGGGAGGCTTTACTAAGCTTGGATAGGGGGCAATCTCCATTGAAAGAAGAATCATAGGGGATGTAGTTAGAAGTAGAGTTTTCTGCTTTGTGTACAGTATGCACTACCTTACCGTATGATATTGCCATCTAGATTCGAGTGGCTGATAATGTTGTACCATATCAAGGTTGAAGTTGCTATTTTGTCTATGAGGGTGTTTGAGCATTTATTGTGTTTGCAACACCAAAGGAGAAAAAGGAAATTTGCATAAAAGAAACAGAGAAAGATTACCAAATAAGACTCAATAGTTAGAATGTACTAAATTTTTGTTACAGGGCTTGTATGGTACAAGTAAAACACAACATAAACTTTATTTCCACATCGGACATCAGTGGAAAAGTGCACCTCTAAAGAGGATTTGTACCTCTTTGAAGGATATGAGTTACCACGTGGTACATTCAGTGTTGGTAATACCATCAAGTGCACTCAAGAACACAAGCCTCTTGGAGTCTGGGCGCAAAGCAAAGTGTAAGACCGTGACTGATTAAAGTAAAGCGCACGTTTTCAGATATATTGTATAATAATTTCTAATAAAAAGATACAGAGCATATTATTAGAAAAAAAAAAGTTAATAGACTCAAAATAATAATGTCTTTTCCTTATTTAGCTAAAATGGATGGTGCAATTGCACAATTTGTAAGTTTAAATTTTATATAAGTTATTTCTATTTCTTAAATTTTTATATAGTAAAAGTGATAACAATTATTTATGGACAACAATATGATAGCAATCTACTCATAGAAAGTTTAAACAAGACATTTTGTATAATTCTCTTGTACCTTATAAAAATTCATAATTGGGATAGCTATTGTCAAATGAAGTATATGGTTCTTTGAAAATAAATCCAAAAGGCAAAGACCAAAAACCACAAGAATAGTAAGTTATCCTTGTTCATGTCTTTCGATATGTTGTTATAAACAAAAAGTTGTTTGTGTAATACAACACCTTAAAAACAATGTTTGATTAATAAATCAATTTCCATATCATTTCCTTCAAGATCAAGTAGCTACTTTTGATGATTCATTATATATTCTTTTTAGCAAAAAATAAAAAGCGCACATAAGCCTGCTATTTGCTTCTTCACAAAGTGCCAGAAAAGCGTGCATGAGGTCATTGAGGTGCACTTCATTAAATGAGCTTCACTTCGACTAAGTGAAGCCTTCGGACCTCGGGGTTGAGCTTTAAGCTCGCCTAAGCGCTATTTTAACAACATTGGGTACATTTATTTGTATTGATTAGTCTGACAATCCTGTCAGAGGGGACATTAATTGTTATATTTTGCTTTACTTTCCACTTTCACTTGCATCAAAGTTTTGATGATTAGCTAATTATTCTAACAAAGTGGGAAGAGTTGATCTTTCTTCCAAAATTGATGATTTAGTAATGCCTGAACATTTTATGGTGGAAATTATTATATAATTTTGAATAATACATGATTCTGTGTCAGAGCATTGTCTGAGATTTGCAGAAATGCTTTCTGGAAAATAAATGACAGATTGTGAAATCTTATATTCTAGTATAATTATGACATGTTCATTTTACTCGTCAATATATGATTGAACTGTACGACCTGCCTTCATATATTTATTATGTTTCTTCTGGTGGTGATGAGATGAGTTTTCCAACTGATACCTTTTAAAACAAAGAGGATCTGATGTGGGTATATTTTTGGTTGATCAAAGCTTGCTAAAGCTAAAGCATTGCAATTGGCAGTGTGTGCAAAATTCTTTTACATTTGGGCTAATAAGAATGTTCCTTTGTTTTTGCAGCCTTAGATCAAATCTTGAGATTAGTTGAACCCCACTAATTGGAATTAGATTATTTTCATTTAATTTGCAAATTACATTTCATATTACCAATTTACCATCATACTGCTCTCTTTTTGTCTAGCTTCTATGATGATTATTACTTTTTTGTTTGTTCATAGATTAAAGACATGGAGAAGATATTTAAGGAGATAGGGGAACAATCACTTGGTCAGGCGTTGTTCCAAGATATTGCAACCAGCTTTAGGTGAACTTCCATTTCACTCATATCTTAACTATAGCAAACTTCAATGAAATGGTTTCTTAAAGTGATAAGAAGATAATGTGCTTCCTTATAATAGGGTGTAATTAATCCTCGTATCGTATCTTTTTCTTGGCTTGCTTTATCATTGCAGTTGCTCAGCTAGTCGTGCTGGAAAATCTGCCATAAAATGGGAGCAGGTTTTTCATTCAAACACAACAATTTCTTTGTATTTGAAACTTTTATAACTCTACCTTGTTCTCATTGTGTTATAGGTGCAAAGTTGGTTCCAAAATAGACAAGAACAGTTGCAGGATAAAGTTACTCCCTCATCTGGTGCCCTGAAATTATTTGATGATCTTTCAGATGTACCTATTTCAAGCAAAGCCCCTGAAGGCTCTTTAAATCCTAAAGGTCTTTTTTTTTTTTCAGCATGGGTGCAAACTGTTGACAAGATACTCATGATTAATATTCTGTTCAATACTTGTTTGGGTTTTTAATTCAATGCTTCAAATAGTGATTGCATATAGATAAATAATTTTAAAAAGTTGTTTAATTTATCACAAATTTATATTTTGGTTTGTTTACAGCAATATCAATAAAAACAAAATCTCTCCCTGTTGAGTAAAATTTAATACTGTGGCAAAATACATTGTTGGTCCAAGATCTCTGAACTTTTTCTCATGAGAGATCTTAGTCCCTAACAAACTTAAAGTGATCAATTTTAGTCTCTAACAAATTTTAAGTGATTGCTTTAATCTCTAAGGAGTGATGATGTGTCAATTTTTAGTTTGACCATGTCATCCAATGGACTAAGTGATCATTTTAAACTTCAAGGACTAAATTGGTCTTGGGCTAAACTTTAGGGACCAACAATATTAGTTAAGACATTCTTTATGCTGACATATCATCAAATTCACTACGAAGAGAAGAAGACAAGAAAATCACAGCACAAAATATTTCAATCTAATGAATCTCCTAGTGTGGATTCATCTGCTTAAAGCTCAACAAAATCCTTGATAGTATGATGGTCCAGGCTTGGCATATAAAGGTAGGTTTGGTTAGGGTTCAATTTTTCAATAGTGCCCATTCCTTAATCAATAGATTGTAAATTAAGAAATTTGCACTAATGCATGGTTGCACACATTGCCTGTTGCTTCAACAACCCAGAGTGGGCACCTTATCAGCATGTTGGCCCCAACTTAAGAACTATTGCTCAGCTTATGAAATGGTGCTCAGAAGTTTACTGTGGACTCTGTTCTAAGCTTTAGCTTTCTTTTCTTTATTTGAGCTTTATTAGCTTACTTGCTTATGTACAGTTTTTAAAGTCTTATTTTTTCTAGGTATAAGGTTACTTTTACCCACTTTCAGAAAATTAGTAAATGAGCCAAATTAAGTGCACTTCAGATATTTTAAGTACAAATCTTGTAGCCCACTGACCATGTTGGTTCTGCGGTTGCATAAGTAATGTTGCATTTTTGCAAATTGATTTAATTAGTTCAATTTCCAATATATTTTATTTCTATCATACTCATATTAATTAACTACGTGAGTACTATATCTTTTTTCTTTTTGTCTTAATAAAAAACTATTTTCATTGTTATAGGTATGCTTCTTACTTCTCTCTGTCTTGTCTAGTATTTCATATTTATTATTTCTGCTACTGTTAATCACTCAATGACCATCTGAGATGGGTTATTTTTGGCAATACATAGGGCTACAGATTTTTGGCCACTTTAATTGTCGTATTAATGCCATATGTTATCCTCATTTCAGACCATGGAGGTATGCTATGCTTTAAAATGAATTCTCAACAAGCTATCTTATTTATAATGGTAAAATCGGAATATTACATGTAATTTAATGCAACTATAATTGCCATTGACCTCTAGCTCAATTAGCACCTCATTTCCTTGCAAGTATTAGGTGGAAGTTCAGGTTGTAGGTTCAAGACTCACTATGTGCATGTGTAACTTACCAATAAATAAATAAATTATAATGCAATTATAATTTTCTAGAGAAGCTTATGATAACAAGGTCAATGCAGGTAAAAAGATTTCAGATCTTTCAGGGTTGACATATGAAGCTAAATCAAAGAAAGATAATGCATGGTGAGAACATACCTTTTAATCGAGACATGCAATATATGCTTAATAGGTATTGGAAATATGTGCTATGCGTTATACATAGCGCATAAATTCTACAGCATCTATATGTCAACATAAATAGGATTTGTTATTATTATATTCCTTGTATTATACAAGAACTAATTTAGCACATAAATGAATGTCATTAACTAATTGCTTTAGTGTGCCTCATGCTTTGGAATAGGCTTCACTTTGGAGCACTTATGCGTTCCTTTAAATTTGTGTATCTTATTCATTTATCAGAATACAGCCCAAATTAGTAATATTTAAATATGTTGAAAAAGTTTACCAGCTTGGTTTAAAATTTTCAATTTCTTTGATTTCTTTTCCCAATAATTTGCACAACTTGAAATCATTAAATTTAGGCAGGTTGGTCATTGTATTTCTGTGGGGATTTTGTCAACTAAAAATTGAGGGCATTGAAGACCCTTGCTATTTATAAGACATGATAAACAGGATAATGTGCTAGGACCAATTTTCAGGTAATGCCAAGATATATCAATTATAGATCGGGCCTTGGTGTGATGGCAATTGCCTTTCACCTAAAGCACCATGTCGCTGGTTTGAGGATGGAAATCAGCTTCTCCAGGGAAAAATAAGGGTGAGGTTGCCTACAAATGACCTCTAACAGACCTTGTAGAAGTGGGAGCTTTGTAGTCTACATAAGACCAACCCAAAATATAGCAATTACATATAAAGGAAGCCATTAGTTCCATTTCTTATGTACTTTTGTGGTCTGTGAGTTGTTATACTTGTTTTTTAATGCCTATAATCATTCTTATTGAGTCATACTAAAACAGTGACCCCTGCTGTTCCAACTTTGCCTCTTAAAGACACCCTGAAAGTGCACATAACTATGTATAGTAGGTATGCAAAGATGGAATGATAAGCAGAATAGACTATTGCATTAATTACATTATAAATCTACATTCCTTTTTACAATCTGTTGCAATCTCAATAAAGTAAGTTCTATTTTTTATTTATTAAATATGTGTTTAAAACTTTAAATAGTTCAAACTTCAAGCCAATACTATTTTTTTTATCTTTTGACATTAATGATTTTGGGTTGATGTGTACACAGATATATTTGTAAAGGTCAAATATAGAACTTGATGCTGGAAAACTGGGTTTGCACATTGCTATTAATTCAGAACTTGGAAAAAAAAAATACAAAATATATTAGAAAAGTAAAAAGAAACTGTGAAAGTAAGATTACATTAAGAAAGAAATGGTTTTTGTAAAACATTACATTTGTGGACAAGTGAAGGTTTGTTAGGATTTAGAAAATCTTGTGAAGTGACGAAACTTTTGCTTATATCAATATTCTTTTCAATGACTGGTATGATTCTATTCGAGTTATAATATACCTTCTTTTATTTTCAATGCATGCTTTCTTATAATAATGTTATTACCTTTCTAAATTATTACCAGCATCACCCTGTACTTCCCTTAACCCCAAACTTTGAAGCATTAATTAATTCTTCCTACTTCATCACTTATCATACTTTGTTTATGATATTGTGTGGCCTACTGGCCTTAATAGGCCAAAAGATCTAAAGGTAGTTCTTGTCTACACTGGTAGTGTTTTTTTAGGATCGCTTGTTGAATTCTAATTAATTCAGAATAGAACATAAATTGTTGCTTTGATACAACAAAAGGTTTAAAAGCTTGATGAAAGTATAAGGATTCTTGTAGTGGTGGTTCTCAAAATACCAGTTTCCATGATGTTATAATGCAATCTCAAGATAATTTAAACTCACAAGTATCTTTACCGCCAGGGTGAAAATCAATTTCAAAATATATGATCTTGGTTGTGAATATTGTAATCTCCTTTGAATTGATTTGTGAACCATAGCTAATATTTTAATGGCTTTCCAGGTATGATGTTGCTTCATTCCTCAATTACAAGTTTCTTAGTACCGGCGAACTTGTAAGATTCATTATCGGATTTATATACTTTTGGGACAATAACAATTTTTTTTAACATAAGACCCTCTTGGTTATTAATATCTTTGGAAAGAAAAAAATAAAAATTACAACTCTTCCATGTCTACATGCTAAATGAAACTGGCCGCTTTGTAATGTTTGTCACATAAATGTGCGTCATGAACAGCAGCTGCTTGGATTATTTCAAGCAAGAGCTAGTTTTGAGCCCTTACTGGTATTTAACGTGATTTAAATTTAGGATAATATGAGCGAGGCTAATTTAGAGTTGAATTTATTCAATTTGGTTTAAGCATTGGTTCTTGGTTTTTTTTTTTTTTTTTTTTTTTTTTTTTTTTGGCATAACTAACTTCTCTCTTCATAAGGGAAGGGAAAGAATTGCGTATATAACTGTATAGCTTACTAGCTGATATCAATAATCTGCCACTTTCAGTGGTAAAGAACGATGAGTTACCTGTGGGAATTAGAAATCCAATTGTCAGGGTCACTAATATTTGGTACATTTCCTATAAAAAAAATAGAACCGTGTCAGTCCAAATCATAAAACATTAGGTTTTTTTTTTTCCTGATTAATTACTGTTCTCCTCATACATTCAATTTATCTGGATAAGGAAAACTATTAGCAAAAGAAACAATCAAGTTGGCAAAAAATAACAAAAAAACGAGCTTTATTTTGCAACACATTTATGGTATACATACTCAATGCAACAAGGTGCACTTATCATACCCTCACAAAATCAGTATCTATGTTAACCCCTTGCATCCAATTATATGGTAAATGTGATACAGTCCAGTGTCCAAATAAAAATCATAATGCATGATATTGGCAAATATATGTAAAGGTGCTATTATATATCACAGGTAGTTCGTGTACGATTTTCTGGCTTTGGTAATGAGGAGGATGAATGGGTGAATGTAAAAAGGGGAGTGCGTGAGCGGTCTATTCCTTTAGAACACTCTGAGTGTCATGAGGTGAAGCTTGGAGATCTTGTCCTGTGCTTCCAGGTAACGTTTTCCTTGGTTTTATTTATTTTTGGATATGATCCATAAGCTGTGTTACAATCATGCGTCCTCATACAAACATTATGCCTTTGAGATAGTGACTTCTTAGATATGAAAAAGTCTTGAATAATAAACTGTCATATTATCTTTCTTTTTTCTTTTTCTTTTTTTCTTTTTTTTTTTTTGAGAAGAAAACTGTCATATTATCAGTCTGTCTTAATTCAGGAAGATAATAATGGACTGGCCTGGTTAGATATTCGAAAACTTTCCTCAACATTATAGTTGTCTCCTTCTTTTTACCTCAACAGTCAACAATGATGCCAGATAGGGGTGTCAAATGAGTGGGTTTGGGGTGGGCATAATTGGATTGGGTATTTAAAACTCATTTATCCAATTAAAACCCATTTAACTAATTACTTCTAATCCAAACTCAACCCAATCCAATTATCATGGGTAAACCCCAACCCACCCAATTACCCAATAATCAAAATTACCAAAATGCCCTAAAGTGAAAAACTCAAATTTCTACGTTCAATCTTTTTCACCTGTTTCTCAAAAAAAAAAAAAAAAAAAAAAAAAAAAAAAAAAAAAAAAATCTTTTGCACCTAATTTTCTTGGCAAACAAACAGCAAAAAGAGATTGTGAATCTCATACCCAAACGAATCGTCCAGCCGGATCTTTCTCCACAACCTCACCAACCTCAGCTTTCGATTTTGAAACCACACCGAAATCCATAGCTAAAGTAAAGAATTAAGAGAAAGAAAGGGAGGGACAGAGAGAGAGAGAGATTGCTTTTAAGAGGAAAAAAAAAAGAAAAAGAAAACAAATCGCAAACCCTATCAAAGAAGTTGTTTGATTTTGACATTGATCGGAGAACGAAGAAGCTGTTGTTCGTTTAATGGCTCAGCCAACTTGCCGATCTTGGTCCAAACCCTGGCATCGGGAGCGACCTTCGACTGGAGGTCCAAAATTGGAACGTCGCCGTAATTGTCGGTGAGCGGATCCTCCATCGAAAGTGACTGAACGCCGGAGGCCACGGCGGCTTCCTGGCAGCGCTTTAGCTTCTCAAGCTTCGTGGCTTCTTTCTTGGCAGCTTTCTTGCTCTGAGGTTTGGAGGATTCATCTTCTTCTTCTTCTTCTTCTTCTTGTGGTTTTGGTAGCTGGGGTTCGAAGGACGACATGGATGTAGGAGCAGAGAGAGAAAGAGAGGGTTTTGGTTTGATTGGGTTTGAGAGAGAAGTGTTTGGAAGCCAAGAAAATCAAAGAAAATGAAAACGTCTGGATTTTTTTTTTTTTTTTTGGAAAGGGCTAGGTTGAATTTGGGTTAAATGGGGCTCAATGGGTTTTTAGTTAAAACCTAATAATTATTGGGTCTAATTGGGTTGATGCCCATTTAATCCAATTAATAATTGGGTGGGTTTGGGTTCAATTAGGGTGAACGGGTTTGGGTGGGTAAATGGGTTTGGGCTTATTTTGCCACCCCTAATGCCAGACAATATCAAATGGAGGATAAAGGGGAAAATTGAACATGGTGGAAAATGATAAACCAAAGATCAGCACTTAGGGGTTTGCATGGAATCAGCACCAACCAACTTAATTCAGCACCTAAGATGCTAGGAATTAGCACCCAGCAATTGAAAATTTTCCAATTCAAAATTCCATTCGTCAAAGTCCACCTTGGTGTCTTACATGTTAACTGGAGCCTTTTTAAAATAGGCTTCAAAGAGCACATCAATAAGAAAAGTAATTCAAACATAAAACATAATCCCACAAAAACATCAATCAAGACAAAATTACATCAATAACTTTTCAAAATTTGAAATTCAAATTAGCACTAATTTGGTGCATCTTGGTGTCTGCACCTGGCTTATTTACAGGAAAGGGAAGATCATGCAGTTTACCATGATGCCTATGTTGTGGGAATCCATAAGAGGCAACATGACATTAGGGGCTGCAGGTGCATCTTCACTGTCCGCTATGATCATGATAATACTGAGGTAATAAAGGACAAATTACATTGTTTAAATTTCTCTCCTCTCTCTCTCTCTCTCTCTCTCTCTCTCTCATTTGTGCATTCATGTGTGTGTGCGCGAAACTTCCAAATTTCTTTCTTTTTGTATCTGATCACTGCTCTTAAAAAATTTTGGTTGTGTGAAAACTATATTCATTATTGCTGCCTGATTTCATTTGCTGCATAACAGGAAAAAGTTGATCTTGGGAGGATATGTTGCAGGCCAAGACATTATTCACAGTCCGCTCTGGATATTGAAGTAGGGCCTGCACAACATTATTCACAGCCCACTTTTGACATCCAAGAAGGAGTCAAATTTCCTTTTTAGCTTACATTCACCCTCAGAAGTGATCTTTCTTTTCTTTTTCTTTTTCTTTTTTTGTGGCCAAATGGAAGTAATCTTTTTCACTTCTTGCGAAGTGTGACATTGGGATATGTTTGTACATAAGGTAAAACTTGTGGTACTCTGAAAATCTTGGAATGTTGTGTCTATGGATGTGATCCTGGAGAATTTTTTACTGTTTTTGTTAGAAAAAAAAATTTTGATTTTTATTTTTGCTTCGGAAAGGGACAACAGGCCACATATATGAACTAGATGACCACTGTAGCTTCTTTTTCTTTCTTTCTTTTCTTTTTTTTTTGGTTTTTGGGACACTGAATTGTTCAATTTTAGGGGGCCAAAAATGAAAATTTTGAACCAAATCTTTCATATAATTTATATTGGCATATTTTAGTAAGAAAAAATCTAAAGGCCAGGGGACCATAGCCCCCTTGGTCTGTATGTAGTTCTGTCACTGTCTATGGCAGTGGTCGGTACATGGTAGGGATTTTACAAAAATTTATGATCAGTAAGAGTTTTCAATAATTAACACCCCCCCGCCCCCCCCCCTCCAAAAAAAAAAAAAAAAAAAAAACTAATTGACCTTTTATATATATTAAAATATTTCATTTTGATGGCCAAACCGAAACTACCTCCATTACATTATTAAAAACTTTGGTAATAGGTTTGTATTTATTTATTTGACCAAAAAAAAAAATGGACAAGTTACATTTTAAACCATATACTTTAGAGTGGTTTTAAAATTACGCCCCACAATGTTGTTGATTTCAAATATTTTAAAATCGTACCAAATTAAACCTCCCAATCAAACTATAAAAAAAATCAAACCCTAAAAAGCCCAAATCTCAATGTGAAATTAGCATAATTATAAGATTTAATTTGTAATAGTCTTAAATATGGAATTTATTTTACAACCTTTGCACCAATATGGTTTTATTTGAAAACATTCCTATAATAAGGGGTTTGACATTTAGTTTACCCCAAAAAAAAAAAAAAAAAAAAAAAAGGGCCCGTACAAAGGGGAGTTTCAATAACACTAATACTACGTCACTAGGTAAACATCACTTGAAAAAGGTTACTAAATATCATATGTATAATTGTTTTGGGTTTTTTTTTTTTTTTTTTTTTTTTTTTAAGTTATATCTAGTGTAATTTTTATCAGTGTTACATCACCTAATAACTTTTTAATGGATGTTGTGGGAGAGTCAAGTAAGTCTTCTCGTGAACAGCGATCCGAAGAGAGTATTCCTAAAAGCCCCATTCATGGAACAAGAACGGCCCATAGCACAATTGTACAGTACAAGCTAAGACTACTTGGGCTAGCAAGGAGTTGTTGGACTTAATAGAAGCTGAAACCCTTTCATGAACAATTTATTCATATGGATTAGGGAGTTAAGCAGTAGTTATAGATTGACAGCTCAGCTCCACGAGTAAGCATTAGATAGGTAGCTGTTGTAACAACTTTTCCTGCCAATATAAGGGAGGTTGTTGATTCAATTTTTCCTTTGGCTTTTAGATCATGTATATATAGTAGTAGCGCATGCCTTGCACACAGCATCTATTTTCATATCCTCATGGAAGCTTAGCCTTGCCTTACACACAAGAAACCAAGCCAACACACAAGCAATCAGCAACTAAGCCACCCATGCCATGCACCACAAAATAAGGTCAACACTACCTGCTACTGCCCATCATAAAAAACCAACTCTACCTACCATGGCCATACTCTACCATGGCCTTAGGGCATCATATGAAGCAAGGTGTCTCCACATTGTGCCCTCTCACACTGTTCGTCGATCCAACTCCAATAGGGAGGCTGGGCATGTTCCCTTTAAAGAGCCCTTAGGAGCACTACTAATCTGGCATAAGAAACCATCAGTATGTTGAGGAGACATAAAACCATGTGACTGATCTAATGCTACCTAAGCACCATCTTTCCTCATGCCATCATCAGTAACAAGTAAAGCTCCTAACACTAGGTTAGGTAGGGCATCCTATCTTCCCTTTTCTGTATTGTAGAATTTATGGATTCACTCTCCATTTCTAACAAAATTTGTGTAAACTGCATGTAAAGTGAATGTGCTTTAGCTTCCCCACTTATTAAATGATGCCTCAGCAAAAGTGAGTGCTAGTTTTCACGTTCAAAAGGAGTTATAGAGGTTGAAACTGAATTCAATTAAAACAAATCAGAATATATTGAGACAATATTAAGTTATATCTAATGTAACTTAAACCTTTCAACTTCAAACCCCCTTTTGTCTCTCACTTCAGCCGACTTTTCTCTTTAATGCCAACCACTGCTTTGTCTACTCTCTTCATCTCCTTTCCCCTTTGCATGTCTGATAAGTGTCCTATTTTTTTTCTTTTCTCTAGCTTCCTTTGTCTTTTCCGCTACCATGTGTCTTCGTTTACAAGTTGCTAGTTGACATTCTGTTCTCGCTCTCCCTGTCTCACACTGAACTTCCCATACCTTCTTTTCCTTTTATCCTTCTGTCATCTATCTGAACCTTACTTCCTTTTCTCTGTTCGTCCTTTGCATGCAAAACCTTTTCACCTAATCCTTGTGGTTCTCATGGATGACCCTTTCAATTTTCAAGAATTCGGTTGGACGAAAAGTAGTGGATCAGATACCAACGCTGATTTGTTTGCAGATGAAGTGGAGTCTAACCTATACTTTAGTGTTGATGAAGAAATTCATTTTGCCCGACATGGCCCTGTAATAGAACCTGATCACGAAGAAGTCACAATTCAACGGGATTTTTAGGGCTTCTGTGCCATTGGATTCATTTTAAAATATAGGAAGTTTTCTGTGAACCATCTCCAACAAATTATCAATGCTGCATGGCGGATTAGAGGTAATGTGATGATCATCGGAAGGGATTCATACTTTTACATCTTACATTTTAAGCATGTTGATGATCTTAACCATATCTACTCGGAAGGACCATGGGCTGTGCATGGGGCTCTATTTGTTTTGGATTTGTTCTGGAGAAATGGAGGCCCAACTTGGTGATTGAGAGGCTTCAACTAAATTTTGTTTCAGTTTGGGTCCAATTGCATGGGCTTCCTCTAGAGTACCAATACCTGAACTTAGCTGAAAGGATGGGACATATTATGGGTATATTTGAGCGAGTAGATTGGGAGGATATCATACCTCATAATATTAGGTTTATGAGAATCAGAGTTCAGATCAACCCATGGATGCCTGTTATTTCAGGTTTTGTTCTTCGTCTAAATGATAGTTCAAAATTTTGGATACAGTGAAAGTATGAGAAGGTTCACAAGCTATGCAACTGATGTGGTTTGATTGGGCATACACGAAGTCAGTGCTCACAGAGCATGGAAGATATTGAAATGATGCCTTTTCGACAAAGACTTCACATTCAAAACCTTCACCAAGTAAAATTCAATTTTACACCCTTGAACCTCAATTTGGCAATTTCCTACGAGTGTTTTATAATAGAAGAAGGAGGTGGATTACACAAATTAGGTATGTCCACTGGCAATCCACCTATGCCTTATCCTTCTTCCTCTAATAGCTCTTCTCAAACACATGCAAATCACTCTTGTAGATACCCTGACCCTGAGACTTCGATTTTGCATAAAATTGTTCCCAATACAACAGCACAGAGCCACCACTCCCCACATTTAGCCGCCACAACCACTCAGACACAAAATAACCAAGTCCCAAAACAAACCACCTTGAACACTGCCATAAACTCTCTAAACCTAGGCAACCTTCCACCCCCTCACCCTCCCCCTAAGGAACCTAACAATGTACAAAACCCTCTCCCTGACCAGCCTTCTGGTGCCTCCTTTGCCTAGTGCCCCCCATGGTTCCCAACAAAATCATCCACTTTAAGATGGTCATGGATTGGGGAGGAGGGACCTTTTATCACAACTGGTTTACTATAGGACAACCAACATTTGGTTTCTGACATTGAAAGTGTGTCCAATATGGCTATTCTGTTTAACCTTGATAGCCTAAATAGAGATAGACTTAAGGTTCTGCTAGCTTCAGTTTGGAATAGGGGACACATTCCTGAATCTCCTGACTCTAGCCCTTGTTTGTAGAGTTAACAAAGATAGATTGCATTTTGAAAGGGGGGAAACAAGCAAGGGGCCTCAACTCTCTAACCTGTTATCAGGACCAAACCTGTAGTCCGCCCCCTATGGCCCATCAGGAGACACCAACTAGTACTAATAATAACTCAAATTCTCTTACTAGTCTTGGTCCATGCCCTTTGATGGATGCTGGTATACGCACTCTAAGCTCACCGGGCCCAATTGTAGTAGATCCAGGCCCAACCTCCCCTAGCTCTACATACTCTAAACCTTGCCCACAAGCTTGGCTTCGCCTTGAAGAATGTGAGAACACACAATTTGGTTTGAAGACTCCCAATTCATATCCAGGGAAGAGATTCCATAAGGAGATAGGGAGGTTAAGAAGAAACATCAAACAGAAACTATTGTGTGGGTTCTTCTTTGACTCAATCATTTCAGGGAAGCAAAAGGAAGACATATCCTCAGGTGATATTGTGGAACCAGAAACTATTGTTACTAATGGGATTATTGAAGATTCAATCACACCTACCATAGAAAATCAAGAAGGGTTTTGGGAAGCTGACCCCCATCAACTTCCCCAACAGCCATGAGAGTTATAAGTTGGAATTGTAGAGGTTTGGGCAAATCCTCTGCAGTTCTACAATGCTAGAAAATTGCCCTCAAGTTTAGGCTTGATGTACTCTTTCTTATGGAATCTCGACTAACAAAGGATAAAGCTGAAGGTATTTGTAGTAGGTGTGGTTTTTTTTATGGATGGGAGTACTCGAGAGATGGACTAAGTGGAGGTCTTTTGCTTGCCTGGATGCCAAATCAGAAACTTCAAGTCACTTATGCTTCAAAGCACCTAGTGCACACAAACAGGCTAGACAATAAAGGTACTCCTCTTTCCATTACCTTTGTTTATGGTCATCCTATATTAGCCAAAAGGGAGGAAGTTTGGTGGAAGCTTAAGGAATTGAAATTATTATCCCACCCCAATTGGCTCTGTATTGGGGATTTTAACCAAGTTCTCAATACTGAGGACAAATTTTCTTTCACTCAGAGGTCAATTCTAGGGGCAGAGTCTTTACAAAACCTTATTTCTGATTTAGCCCTATGTGATCTAGCAACATTTGGTCAAAGGTTCACTTGGATGAATAGGAGAGAGGAGGGTCATTTTGTTATGGAGAGAATTGATAGGGCCTTTGCAAGTGTAGATTGGATTAACTCCTACCCTAATTGCGCCCTTAGGAATCTACCAATAATTAAATCTGATCATGGCCTAATTGTCCTAAACTTTGATTTCCAACACTCTTTCCATAGGAGACCCTTTAGATTTGAGTATATGTGGACATCTCATCCTTTGTGCAAGGATGCAGTGAAACAAGCTTGGGATTATAGGTCTATTAGATATAGGGCTTGCCAATTGAGGAATAAACTATCAAATGTAAGGAAAACCTTCTTAATCTGGAATAAAGAAGTTTTTGGAAGAGTGGAACAGGATATCAATCATAAGAAAGAACAACTTAAAATGTTACAAAATTCCATTCACAACTTGGATGATGTTAAGAAGGAGAATGAGCTTAGGGAAGACCTGGAAACACTCATGAATAGGGAGGAAGTGATGTGGTCACAAAAAACCAGATGTAACTAGATTATTCTTGGTGATAGGAACACCAAATATTTTTAGACAATAGTGAAACAAAAAAAGGTAAGAAACCTAATTCTACAACTTAAAACAAAGGAAGGAGTTTCTGTGGAGGATCAGGGGACCATAGAGAATTTATTGGTTGATCACTTCAAAAAATCTTATGAAGGAACGATTACTACCTCCTCGGAGTACATGTTAGATGAAATCCAAGCCCTTCCCATACCCCAATTGTCTTCACAACAGAATCTAACTCTAAACTATCCTATCACAAACTGGGAGATAGAATCTACTATCTTTCAATTAGGATCCCACAAAGCCCCTGAACTTAATGGAATCCCTACTTTTTTTTATCAGGACTATTGGGAAACTATAAAGAATTACATTTCAACACTATTCATGCTTTCTTGCATTCAGAATCTTTACTCAAATCCCTTAACCATACCTTTATCACCCTAGTTCTAAAAACTCCTTTTCCAAAAAATGTTAATCAGTTTAGGCCTATTAGTCTGTGCAATGTGATTTACAAGATTATTGCTATGATCCTAGTCAATAGGCTTAAACTCTTAATGGATCATCTGATCACTCCTTATCAGAATGCTTTCATCAGAGGGAGAAACATTTTAGATAATATCCTGATTGCCCATGAAATTTTTGACCTTATGGGTAAGAAGAAAGGAAGGAAAAATTGTTTTGGTGCCTTAAAAATTGATATGAGCAAAGCATATGACAAGGTAAACTGGAAATTCTTGAAAGCTATCCTAGTAGATATGAATTTTAGTCCTAGATGAATTGGTTGGATAATGGAGTGTGTGTCAACTATTGAACATACTCTGTTAGTCAATGGCAGCATAACTTAGACCTTCACTCCCTCAAAAGGGCTTAGGCAAGGGGATCCTATATCCCCCTATCTGTTTCTTATATGTGCTAATGTGTTATCCATTGCTCTTTTAAAAGCTGAACAAAACAAGGATATTTAAGGGATTAAGGTGGGAAGAAATGGTTGTTCTTTTGCTCACCTACTCTTTGTTGATAAATCCCTCCTATTCTTTAAAAAAGACAACGAGTCTCTCCTCAATTTACAGAATACCCTCCAATGGTATTGTTCCCTATCAAGGCAGAGCATTAATCTTACCAAATCAGATCTTTTCTGTTCTCCCAACATGCCTAGTGAAGAACAAAGTACCCTGGCCAGACTACTTCAAGTAAACTTGGTCCAAACCCCTAGCAAATATTTAGGCCTTGATTTCAAGCTAAGAGGGAAATGGGTTGCTGACTTTAAGTTTTTGGAGGATAAACTGCTTTCAAAGCTCTAAGGTTGGAAAGCAAGGCGGCTCTCCCAAGCAGGATGGGGCATTCTTATCAAATCTGTCCTCCAATCTATCCCTATGTACACCTTCTCCTACTTCAAAGTTCCTAATACTACCTGCAGGAATCTAGACACTATTGTTAGGAATTTCTGGTGGGGACATGACCAAGAAGTTAAAAAAAATGCATATGGTTTCATTGGGACAAGTTGTGCGAAAATAGGAAGGAAGGTGGTATTGGTTTCAGGAAATTCAACCTCATGAACCAAGCAATGCTTGCAAAAGAATTTTGGAGGATTAGTCATAACCCTCAATCCCTAATGGCTAGAACCTTCAAAGCCAAGTACTTCCCAAGATACTCCATCCATGAATGTGTTCCTAAGCCTCACCACTCTTGGTTTTGGAGAAGCAAAGTTAAGCAGGATAATACAAAACTAAAAGAAGGAAGATGGTGGGTGGGGAATGGATGGGATATACCATTTCAACACCCTATTTGGTTTCAATGCCCTACCCAAAACCTCCTAAATCCTAATCTGGTTTATGGTACTGTTGCTGATCTCATTGATCACACCGCTGGAATATGGAAAGCTGACTTGGCTAGATCTGTTTACACTGGTCCTCAATGTTCTGATATCCTAAGAATTCCTTTATTGAAGACTGGGGCTGTAGTAGACAAAGTTCTTTGGAAACACTCCTCTTCCAGGGAGTTTGTAGTCAAAAATGCATATAAAATGCTCCTTAAGGATGAGGCTTTGAATTCCCCTGGTCACCTCAGACCTCCCCTAATTCCATGTGAGGTATGGAACCTCATCTGGAACGTGAAAGTCCCATACAAAGTCAACTTGTTTATATGGAGAATTTTGCAAGATAGCATTCCCACTTTCCTTACTTTGAAAAATAAAGGAATAGGCACAAATAGTACTTGCCCTTTGTGTAATGAAGATGATGAGTCCACATCTCATATATTCCTCCATTGCACCTTTGCTAGAGCTTGTTAGCATGGCTCTGCCCTAACAGTCCATACCTCTAATTTAAGTAGTTTTTAAGTATGCAAACCTGGATTAGCAACATCCTTTTAAACTTCAAATAGATGGATCAAGGAAAGATGGAGTACCTACAATCCATATTCTCTCTCCTTTGGACAATCTGGAATCACAAGAACATGGTGATACATGATGGCAAAACTCCTAACCCAATTGAAGTCATTCCAACTGCTTAAACTTTGTCTTACAGGTACAGGGATGCTTTTAACATGTATGTAAGCCATAATAATCAACGAAGGAAAAAGCAGCCAACTTGCCAGAACATTAGAGGAGCCTAGGACTTGATTATTAAAATAGTTGGAGCTAGGAAAAGGAGACCTAAGAGAGCTGCATATGCCTATGAAGCAAAAAATCTGCAAGGGATTGTCATGTTTTTAGGTAGTGTTAGTTGTGGAGCACCTACATCTATTGCAGCAACTAAGCTTTAGAGCATCCACAGCAGTGGAGCTAAAAATTTAGCTTTTTAACTCCACCAAAAGTTACTTTATCTATTTTACCTACATACATGCTACAGCAGTGGATCTATTTTAGCTTTTAACACAATAAAATAATATAAACATCACAATAAAATAATATATCCATTACAATAAAATAATATATCCACTACAATAAAATAATATATCTTATACAATAAACAACAATCACAACCACCTTCAACCGCCACCGCCACCGCCGTCGCCGCGACCACCGCCACCGCCGACGACTCTTTCTCCACCGCCGTCGCCGACACCGCCGCCGACACCGCCACCGACGACTCTTTTTCCACCGCCACTGACTCTTCCGCCGCCGCCGCATGATAGCAAATAATCGTCTAGTGTTAACAAGTGATTTTTTTAATCCCAAATTATACTCATACATTTTTTTTTTACTAAAACAATTTCTCAATTATCATGATAGCCTATTATCGTCTCAATTGTCCGAAAGCAACCTTGGAACAATGTGAACTATGAAATGAAGGAACTTTATAAGAAAACATATAAAATAGAATACATATTATAGCAAGAACAATGTAGTCCATAGATTTGCTCACAAACATAACTCAAACCAAATTACAATAAAACTTACACACTCGCACAAGTTCCTATGACTCATACTTCTCAACATACAAAAAAGAAAGTTCCTACGACTTGCCTTGCAATTGCCATAAATGTTCAATAAGGTCCGACTGGAGTTGAAAATAAATTTCTCGGTCTCTAATGCGTCCATGCCTCTCAATGTATGACAAAAATTCATCACTTTGTTCACGTAACATTTGTAGAGGAGGATTATCCACTCCATCATTTTGTTCATAATCCAAATCTACCACTTCATTATCATCCCGCTCATCTTCAACAATCGTATTATAGAGAATTATGCACGCTTTCATGATCTTTATGAGTGTTTCAAGATGAAAAAATCGTGCAGGTCCACGGACAATTGCGAAACGTGCTTGAAGCACTCCAAATGCACGTTCAACATCCTTCCTATACGCCTTTTGGGCTGCTGCAAATAATTTATACTTCTGTCCTTGTGGAGTTGGGATTGTTTTCACAAATGTTGCCCACTTTGGATATATACCATCAGCAAGGTAATATCCCATAGTGTAGTCATGACCATTAATTGAGTAATGTATTGTAGGAGCACATCCTTCAGCAAGTTCATTAAATACATGAGATCGCTTTAACACATTAATATCATTATTTGACCCAGGTAACCCAAAAAATGCATGCCATATCCAAAGATCATATGATGCTACTGCCTCCAAAATAATAGTAGGCTCACGAATATGACCACAATACTTTTCCATGCAGATGGACAATTTTTCCACGTAGATGGACAATTTTTCCATTTCCAATGCATGCAATCAATTGAAACTAACATACCTGGAAAACCTCGACGTTCGTCGTGAGCTAACAGTCTAGCAATGTCTTCATTGTTTGGCTTTCTCAAGTATTCTTCAGAGAAAACATCAATTACCGCAGTAACAAATTTTTTCAAACTTTCTAATGCAGTAGTTTCTCCAATCCGCACATATTCATCTATCAAATCACCCGATACTCCATACACAAGCATTCTAAGTGCAGCAGTTATCTTTTGTAATGAAGATAAACCAAGTTTGTTGGCACTATTTCTTTTTTGGACAAAGTAAGAGTTATGAGCTTCAACTTGAGATTGAATACGAAGAAAAAGAGAACGCCTCATCCGAAATCTCCTACGAAATAAAGCGGGTGAATATATTGGTGTGGGAGCAAAATAATCAAGAAAAAGCCTCTCATGGCCTACCAAATGATTATGTTGGATAAAATGACAACGACGTTTAGGTTGTGATGCTTCCATAACAAGTTCTTCGATTATCTCATCTTCATCTGAGTTATCAAGAAGGAACTTGCAAAACAAATAGTGATTCATGGATGCAACCTTCAAGACAATTGGAAATTAATTATTACTATAGATGCAAGATTAAAATCAAGTGACATAAACCACAACAAAATGAATATAACTAATTCACGCACAAGTCACAACACAAACACATACATCTAAAAAAAAACAACTTGAAAATACAATAAATGCTCATTATTCATAGATTTATTCTAAGACCTGTCATCTCAAAACCAAGCATATGATACTAGGAATGTTCAATGAATAGAAATAATTAGATGAAAGACACTCATAGTAGCTGTAACAGCAAGATATATAATAGCAAAATATATAATAGGCACTCATAGTGGCTGTAATACTCATAGTTGATCAAATAATAGTTTCATTGGATCAAAGAATTATATCAATGCCTATCACAAGATCAAATGGAACTTAACAAAAGATAAAAAAGATTGCACTTCAAAGTCTTTGTTAGATTGCACTTCAGGTCACAACACAAATACATACATATAGTTTAAGACAATTCATCAAGTGATATAAGCCACTACAAAATACATAAGTCACTACAAAATACATAAAAGTCTAAACTACATCCAAAATACAATTAAACCCATTAATTACATGATCTTCGTTTTGCCATGATTTCCTCTTGGAGTTGTTCATAAAAAGCTTTTTGTGTTCCAGTTAAGTCACTTGTATCTATCATCATGATTCTCTCTTCCTCTAACCTTTCTTCCCGCTCAAATTTTTTCTTCTCAATCATCATTCTTTCCTTCTCAATCTTAAGTTTTTCTTCCCTACTTTCCTTTTCAATCGCAAGTTTTTCCCTCTCAAAAGACATTTTTTCCTCTTCTAACCGAGTTACATCCTCAATCAATTTCAATTTTTTGTTCAAATATTCCCCTACATCTTTTCCAGTGGCTTTATTCTTTCAGATGGCCTTTTTGGCCTTCCTACCAATAGGTCTCTCAAAATTGGAAGTGTCACCAAGTCCGGACCCACAATCCCCTTCACTAATAGATATTGCCTCTGAAGTTGGAGGCATGGATGATCTCGATCTAGCATTGTTAGGATCGGCAAACTTTGGTTGGTCCTTTAACATGAGCCAACAATGGTCAAGAAGAAAGGGTTTCTTGTGCTTCTCTAAATACAAAGTCTTCGCATTGGTAATCTAAAAAAAAATTAAAACAAATATAACATGATTAATATCTTCAAATTATTGGTGAATGGACATGTTAACATTATTGTAATATAATTTATACCTTATCTTCTTCGGTTATACCACTTTGATGAAGTGCGTTAATTTGAGCCATACACCCAGCAAACTTATTTGTCTTTTCACTAATCGTACCCCAACGACTTAGCAAGGAGATAACAGTACGTGTGGTACCGGATGTATTGTACTGCATGAAATATTCCCAAACTTTTTGACGAAAGGTATTTTGTGTTTGTTCATTACTGTTTATGGCATCAACACTAGTATTGAGCCATGCTGCCACTAAGAGTTTATCTTCCTCTACAGTAAAGTTAGAGCCCCGTTTTCCTTTTGTAGAAGAGGCATTTTCAACTTGTGGTGGAGGTGGAGGTGGCAAATCAGAAACTGACACAGGAGTATTTTGAGACATTCCCAAAAATTGTGAGTCAATTTCTATATCCCCGTTCATGATACCCGTGATAAATGTTAGGTCTCTACGTAACTCTGTGTCCCTACGTGACTCCATAAAATTAGAAAAAATATATATAAACTTCCCTGCACACAGAAAATTTTCAAACTAACATTTATATCAACACAACAAATTACAAAGACATTTATAGACATTTACAGAGACAAATTACACAACAAACTTACATTTATATTACAGAGACATTTATATTACATTTATAGACAAATTACAAATTACAGAGACCACACAACAAATTACAATGACCCAATACATTCCTGTGGTTTTGTGCAACACAACAATTTACAGAGACCACCCAAACGTAACTCTATGGTTTTGTGCAACACAACAAATTATAGTGACAACAAAACATGTAAACTTCCCTGCACAAATTACAGAGACCACAGAAACCACACAACAAATTCCTGCAAACAGAAAATTCCCAATACATTCCTCCATTCAGATGTTATACCCAGCAAAAACAGCAAAAAAATAACACCATTTGCCCAAAACAACATAGCAATAACACCATTTTTCACCACAACATAACACCACAAAATAACACTAAACCCAGAAAAATTAAGCCATGAAAAAATTCACTACAAAAGAAAAGAGAGAGCACTGACCTGAAGTGGATTGGCTGGGACGGCGACGGCGTGGGCTGAGGCGTGGGCTGGGACGGCGACGACATGGGCTGGGCTGGGACGGCAACGGCGTGGAGAGCTTGATGAGTGAGATGAGAGCTTGATGAGTGAGAGAGATGAGAGCTTGCGACGGCGTGGGCTAGGCTGGGATGGCGACGGATGGCGTGGGCTGGGCTGGGACGACGACGGCGTGGAGAGCTTGATGAGTGAGAGAGATGAGAGCTTGCGACGACGTCGGCTAGGCTGGGATAGCGATGGCGTGGAGAGCTTGATGAGTGAGAGAGATGAGAGCTTGCAACGGCGTGGGCTGGGCTGGGATGGCAACGGATAGCGTGGGCTGGGCTGGGACGGCGACGGTGTGGAGAGCTTGATAAGTGAGAGAGATGAGTGAGGGAGATGAGTGCTTGATGAGTGAGAGAGATGAGAGCTCTGATGAGTGCACGGCGGAGATAGAATAAAAGAATGAAAAAAATAAAGTGAGTTTTATTATTTTAATCGGGAGTTGGATTAAAAATTTTTTTTTTTTTTTTAGATGAGTGCTACAGTGCACATCTATCTATAGATGTGCACTGTAGCAAATCAGCTAAATTTTATGGGTTTGGCTCCACTGCTGCAAGCCTTTTTTGCTATATTGGTGGAGCTAAAATAGCATTATAGCTTTTTTGCTCCACTGCTGCAAATGCTCTTAGTGGAGGCTACTGTTAAGGCCAAAAATCTTGGTTTCTGCAGAATTTTTTTTTTTTTTTTTGTACTGTAGTAACAGAATAGTCCAAGTCTATAACCAGAATTGTAATCCTAGTTGGAAGGAAAAAACAATGATCTATGATATCTTAAATCTGCAGCAACAGGATGTGTGTTGCAAAGCCTTTTTTTTTCCCAAGGCTATACTAGGCTCTGTCTGCAATTATGCCAAGAGTGTTACTAGAGTACCTAGTTCTTGTAGCTAGATGCATCTAGCCTTGATATAGGTCTTGTATCCTTCTTTCATTGGTATCAAAAAAAAAATGTAATTCATTACACATTTTCATTCTTTACTATGCATACAAAATTACATGTTAATCGAATGAAATTTTACTATTCGATCAATACACTTATGTTTTGTGAATAGCTTTAAAATACCCAAATTTTGAAATTTATATATTTAACTAGTGAGATAGTTATTGAATTTTGATTATCTTGAAATTTGCAAGCATATTAGATTTAAAGAGAAAATGTAATGCAATAGTAGATTTATCAAAATACACATATAATAAAAAATTTATTGAGTGGTGTAATTTGATAAAAATTACAATAAGTATAATTTGAACAGGACCTAAAAAAATTTTAGATAGGATATTTTGGTAAGCATTATTGAGTGATGTTTATCCAATGCCAAAATGTTAGTGTTATTGAATCCCCCTTTTTCTTTTTCTTTTTGGGGGTAAGCTGAATTTTAAACTCTTAATTATAGGAATTTTTTCAAATATACCCTATAGCTGCAAAGGTTCTTAATTGAATTCCATGTTTTAAGACTATTACGAATTAAACCTTTTTGTTTCGCTAGTTTCCAACCTAGTTTGGACTTTTTTAGGGTTTGATTTTTTTTTAGTTTGGTTGGGAGGTTTAAATTGGTACGATTTTGAAAGCCCATAAATCAATTTGAAACTAATGAAACTATAGGGTCTAATTTTTAAAGCGCTCTAAAGTATATGGTTTAAAATGTATTTTGTCCTTTTTTTTCAAATAAATAAATACAAACCTAGTATCAAAGTGGTTAACAATGTAGTGGAGGTAGTTTCAGTTTGGCTATGGCTTTATCTCATTAATTTTTGATTATTTTCAATTACATTCTAATCTTAAAAAATAAACCAATGGATTTTTGACATGAAATTAATCCAATTATGGACCAATCAAAACTAATCACTCACAATCACATTGTTTGTGCCTTTACGTGTTAGAATGCATATTAATCATTAAATATTGATGTGGCTTGATCTTTTAATAGAATGTTCTTATGTCGTTTTGATCATAGTGAACTCAATTTTATTTTAGAATGAAATTCATGTTCATTGGATGGTTCAAACAACATTTTTACTCTTGTATTCTTCAATTGCAAAACAAGGTGTCTATACAAGCGAAGCCCCTCACGGAATGGTACAAAGGTAATTTGGGAAATTTTTATTGGGTAGGGTTATTATATATAAATAATGTTGTAAACTTGTTTTCTTAGGTAATGGATTATTAGCAACTCTCTCTCTCATGGATGTAGGCAAACTATTGAACCACATAAATTCTCTAAGTTGATTTCTCACTTCTCTTTTCTTTTATCTTTACATTAAAAAGTTATTTCACCAGAAGGAATACGACCCAACAGATGAAAGAAAATTGATTAATAAGATAAACCTTAATGGTGTTCAGTTCTATTATGTCAAACTTTGCCTTTTTTTGGACAGTTTTTTTTTTTTTTTTTTGAGAAGATTCCGGATGGTTCTTTGTATGTATTGGATTGCAATTTGCAAATACGAATAGTGATAGTGATAAGACAAAGAATCCTTAGAAATACTAGCAAATAGGATTAAGTATAATAAGTAAAAGCTAGTGTTTATTATACAACCTTATTACATACACCCTTGAAATGCACTTATATCGTGACTTGAAGTCACGATTTCCAACTGTGTACTGGTATCCTGTACATGATATGGGTTATTCACTAGTATACAATAATACAAGAAGTTCATTTATTCATTATCCACTGTGTTTCTTAATAGATGCTGTACCAAGTTTGTGTAAAAGAGAGGATGAGAAGGATGGCAGCGACCGCAGTCGAAAGAATAGCCCAAGGAGTGTCAAAATAATTGCGCACAAGCATAGTACGCCATCTAGGCCACCTGCGCTTGCAATAATTATTCAAATCCTGACGAACCTTCTGGTAATAGATTTCCTTGAGAAAAGCATTGTAGTAAAGCTTGTTGAAGAATGGAACAGCATCCTCTGGATTCAACCAGTTATCGATGATCTTATTCTCACAGAGTATGTCCACGTCCTTGGCAGTGTTGATGAGGTTGTCTATGAGCACAGCATAGGAAGTGAACCTTGGTTCACAATTTGGGAAGCATTGTTCAAAGCAGATGAGATTTCGAAAGAAGGTTTCTGTTATCTCATGAATATACAAACCAGGGATTTCCAGGACTCTATTATTAAACTTTATGTCTACGATGCTTTTGGACTCACGCCTCTTAATTTTGACTCCAGCCTCTACAAGGCTCGTCGCAGAGGGCATGAGGAGAGTCCAATCTAAGTGGCCTCTTTCCTCCTCAGTTGGTGAAACCAACCATTTTCGAAACACATCGAGGATATGCTTGATGTCTTGGATAGGAGGGTAACCAGAACGCGGCTTTGAAACGAAAAAGTCACCAAAAAAATCTTGGGCAAGTTCAATTAGAGGCATCTTGTGTCTAGGATCCACGGTGAAGTTGAACAAACGCTCCAAAACCATCCATGGTACTTGGTTTTCTAGCAATATCAAGTCATGAAATAGAAATTGACGCATACATGACATGGTGAAAATCGGGTCATCCTCTTCTCTAAGCTCTGTATAAAAATCCTTACGGAACAGTTCAACAATGAAGCAACCATCAATTAACAAAATTTTAACAAATTCATCTGGGGTGTAATCAATTGGTTTACCATAATACTCACGAGCTTCTCTCTCCACATCCTTGACCGAATTGGTTAAATTTCTCAACATTTCTTCTGGAAAGGGTGATCGAGAAATAAGGCTTTGCAAATACTTTGTTTTAATTTTTTCCGTTTCTTTGAACTCTGGACGGCCACGGTGGAAAGGCCCAATAGAAAACACATCTGGACATAAGCCTTTTCATTAAGCCTGAGTAGGAGTATGCATGGGTCGGGTTGGGTCGGGTTGAGGGGATTTTTTGACCCAACCCACCATGGTGGGTCAAAAAAAAATTCAACCCAACCCAACCCATCACATAAGTCTAACCCAACCCAACCCAACCCAACCCACATGGGTCGGGTTGAGCCCATGGGTTTGACAAAGTTTTTTAATTATTATTATTAAATTAAGTAGAAAAAAATATAAATATTAATATATTAAAAAAAACCTAAACATTAGTGTCAATGTAACTCTTTAAAGACAAACAATACTAATGACTAAACAACAATACTAATTTATTAGGATTTGTGTGAACTAATTAGCTTTTATATAAGATAGGAAGAACTGGTTATTTAAAAAAATTTATTAATTATATAATATTATATATATATATATTAAATTAGTATTAGTAGAAGGAATTGAGGAAATGCTACTCTACAACTGGGTTTTTTTTTAAATTATTAAATATATATAAGTGCCCTACAATTGATTTAAAAAAAATTATTAAATATAAAATATATATTAAATATGGGTGGGTCAGGTCGGGTTTGGCGAGTTTGTAATTTTATGACCCAAACCCAATCCAACCCGCTATAAAAAAAAATTTTGTAACCCAACCCAACCCACCAAGCCTTAAAAACCGACCCAACCCCGTGGGTTGGGTTGGGTTTGGTGGGTTTTCTGCACACCCCTAAGCCTGAGGAGTATGGTTGGGGTTTTGAAGATGCAACACTTACGTGACATGAATAGATCTTGGGACTTCCTAGCTTTTATCAAAGATTCCAAACCTTCAATATAAATTGCTGCATTATCTGAAGTCTTCACAGCCATATTTCGGTTCTGTTTCCTGTTCCGTTTTTGCCTCCTTAAACTGCTTCTTCAGGAATGACCAAAAAAAAGGGAAGCAAAAAACAACACAGCAGTGTAGTTTTAGGCCCAATTCCTTTCAAGTAGAAGTTGACAGATAAATGTATGAAACTGTTACTGTTTGAGAATACCCAAGCACAATAACAAGATTCTTCTTCTTCTCACATAAATGGTGGATCTCATCACAATTTTAATTAATAGATCTTGTTTTATGTGAGACAAGAGCGGCACTACATACTCTTTAGGTGGGGTTCATTTGAACCCTCTTACTTGAAAAAAAATTATATTACTAGTTTATTTATTTGTATATAAAATATTTTTTACTAGTTTATTTAAAATATTTTTATAAAAACAATGAAAATAGATAATGACAATTATATAAAATTAAAAATGTTATACAAACTTAACAAAATAAAATAGTTAGACAACTGATAATAAACTATCCTTTAACTATTTCAAAACATAAAAACTTGTAGAAAAAATTGTAAAACTTCATATATTTGCATTTATTCTTTTTTTTTTTTTTGGTCGATAACTCAATATATTCAAATTCTCTTTTTATTAAATTTGAGTTTCTTAATAACCTCCTAAAAAAATTGCTGGAGCTGCCATTAATGTGAGAGGACTAAGGAGGGAATACTAATTCTAAATAAGGGATAATTGCAGTTAACCCACCTATGGTTTGACCGGTTTTAACTAAGCCTACCCATGGTTTAAAAAGTGTCATTTAACCCACCTGAGATATCCTCCGTTAGACATCCATAACCCACCTCACCATTTTCCATTAGAAAAACAGGGGTAAAAATGTCTTTTCAATAATATTTTATGTCTCCCTCCTCCATCTACTCTTTTGAATCCAAAGCTAAAAAAAAAAAAAAAAAAAAAAAAAAAAAAAAAAAAAAAAAAAAAAACCATTTATACTAAAAATCTCAAGATCAAAATTTCGCAAATTCATCCATTAATATGAAGAATCCCTTAGCACAAGTTAGTTTTGAAATTTTGTGCTTCTGGGTTTCCATTTTTGAATTTAAATGTACTAAAAAGGGCAAAGATAAAGAAACTTCTACAAATGATGATGCTGAAACTATGAAAATCTTTTGCAAATGTATGAACAAAGGGCAGCAAACAAATGTTTTGGGTGGGTATTGGGTAGTCACGGTATTGGTGTGGGTTTGTGTGTCTTTAGTTGTGATTGTTTAGGGAGGAAAAAAAAACAAATTAGGGAAAAAATACACCAAAGAGATGTTTTGAAGCTTTCAACCTATCAAAACATAACCCAAAACTAAAGCAACCCCACCTTACATTTTTTTATGTGTTGTTTGTCTACCAAGAGGCTTTCTTAATACCAGCAAGAGCTCCTTTGCAAAGCACTACAACCCGCAAACCCAATCTCCACCACTAACCCCCATCCACACCACTAGCCAAGCACTACAACCCATAAACCCAAATAAAAAACCACATTTCATCAAATACACCCCAAAAATCCAAATCCAAACACAAAGAAACAACCACCCTTTCCAAAAACCAACCATCAGAGAACCCAAAAGTTCCAATTCATCACCATGAACAAATCGAAACAAAATAAAAGAACACACAACCACAGAACCACTTGGAGAACAACTGCAATGAATAGGGACCTAGTGAACTTGAACTCTGTCAAGCAATCGAAGTAAAGAGAGAAAGGGATAATGGGTTTGGGGATTTTTAGGGATTTTGAGGTAGAGAGAGGGAGAGAGCTCGTTCTTCTTTTTGGGGGTTTTATTTGGGTTCTAATTTTGGCTTAAATAGTAAAGGAGATTTTCTAACAGAAATGACAAAGGTGGGTAACGGGTATTTAACAGAAGCACCTCAGGTAAGTTAAGTGATAAGTTTTAAACCACAAGTGAGCTTTGTTAAAATGAATCAAACCACAAGTGGGCTAAGTGCAATTTCCCAACTAATAATTACTCAAAATTGTTTAACAAAAAAAAGAGGTGTGTGTAACACTGACACATAGAATGTTTTCTGAACTCTTGGAGCCAGCGGCATAGGTTCTGTTTTGCCCTTAATTTTGAAAGTGAAAATTGCTTTGAAATTTTGAAAAAATAATGGCAATAGTACTTATAATTTTCAAAATTCAAATACAAGGCAAAATTGGTTAGCATTAAATTATATACCAGATAAGAGTGCAACTATATTGCAGGCTTCACCACTCTTTATGCTGCCTTTATTGTCCTACAAACAAGAGAAGTTGATGTAGACCCATCATGAAAACTAAGTTCAAATAATGAGAAGGTATTTCAGATAAGTTCTACATAATTAGAGCCCATACTTTGGTCAACCAAAAATGGGGGAAACAGAATAGAAAAAGAAAATAAGAGGGTAACTCTTACTGAGCAAGGCGATTCTTTCTTGAGCAATTTCTTTAGAGAAGTTCACTCGACTTACCCGTGGCAAATGCCAGTGTTTATATAGTGCAAAAAGCACCAAAAATAAAAAGGTTAATTCCTACGATACTCTATTCCTTGATTCGTAGATTTAAATTATACTTAAAAAAAATAAAAAGATTCATTAGAAGTGCGTTTTCAACTAGAAATGGTAATGCTAGAATAATAACTCTCCAACTTAAAGTATAAGGATCGGTTCAGATTAAACAGTATAATTCTTTCGCTGTGTTGCAACACTCAATAATTTTTTTTTTTTTAGAAACAACAGTCAATAACTTGAGAAAGATATTTTGATAGATTTATTTATTGGGAAAGGGATTACATTATCTCCTCAAGGCTCAAACCTTCAGGTTTTTCTTATTATAATATATATATGGAAAAAAAAAAATTTTGAATTTGTGAATTTGGATGTAAGGACATTCAATTAAGGCCAAACTTTGGCTATAAACTTGGTTATAACAAATGGCTATAACTTCCACTAAAAAAATTAACATGAGTATATATTTAGAAATTCTAACGGTTGGATTTCAAGCTCTTTATATTTTTAACACACATGTCAAATTTTGTGCTAATCAGATGTTATTTACTATTTGATCAATAATTTTCATTTTTTATGCATAATTTTAGATTATAAAAAATTAAAATTTAAACATTTTATTGATGAAATAACTATTGATCATTGATCTTTTGGAATTCTGCAAGCATGAATGATATAAGAAGAAAATATAATCCCATAATGAATTTATCAAAACTCACATTTAATAAAAAAAGATATTGGTTGGAGTTGTAGCTATTAGCTACAAATTAAGTTCGTAACTAAATTTTGTCATTTAATTAATATGAAATGTGACATAGACTTGAAGTATAAATCCTACTATGGGATTATAAGTACCAATTGATTCTATACTATTACCACAAAATTAAATGTAACTTGGACATGACTTATATTGAAAAAAATATATATATATATATGGGAAGACAAATTACAACTTACCTACTTATGGTTTAACTGAAATTTAAGTTGTCTATCTGTGATTTGAAATTTGAAATTTTACCCACCTAAGGTTAACTTTTGTTAAAAAATGGACTAAATATGTAATTTTGCTTCACTTTTATATCTCTCCCCTCCAAAAACACAAAAAACATAAAAATACAAGATCAAATAATATCATAAAGAATACAATGAAACACTTGCATCATGGGTTTTCAAATCACAAGTAAGCAACCTAAATTTTGGTCAAACCTCAAGTGTGTGAAGTGTCAAATTTTAAACAACAAGTAAGCAACTTAAATTTCGATTAAACCATAAGTGGATAAGTTATAATTTGCCCCAAAAAAAAGACATTCTATAATTCTCTTTACACAGACACTCTTAAGTATGATTTTAGTTTTTAAAAATCTCTATCTAGTATTCCATTTTATATCTAAAGAACCATTTGATAGATTTGCTTTAACTTTTTTTTGAGAAGGAGATTTGCTTTAACTTAACGCAAAGAAAATAAAAATTCCATTCTTTCAACTTTTTTTTTTTTTGATTGATTGAACCATTCTTTCAACTTGACATGTACTAATGCTAAGTATCCATACCATGGACCAAAGTTGTGTAAAGTGAATATGCTTCTAAGTATGTTTGCCCGCTTATTAAATATGCCTCAGTGCTGGTGCCAGTTTTCATGTTTAAAAGGAGTTTTGGAGGTTGACATTGAATTCAATTATAACAGATCAAAATTTATTGAGACAGACTTAAGTTATACTTATATCTAATGAAACTCTTTACAAATATATCATTCAAAAAAAATTTATTAGATTAATATTTTAAAAATCTCATCATTAAAATACACATTTTTATTATTTATTGTGCACACAAGATTTCATGTTAATTAAATGAAATTTTACTATTCAATCAATAAACTCATGTTTAGTGAATAACTCTAAAATACACAAAATTTTAAATTTAATCATTTAATTAACAATATAGCTATTTATTTCTAATTATCTTGAAATTTTGAAAGCATAGAGGTTAGAGGATATAAAGAGAAAATGTAATACAATAGTGAATTTGTCAAAATACAATCCAATAAAAAAATTGTTGAGTGGTGTAACATTATAGACAAGATATTTGGTAACCATTTTCAAGTGATGTTTATTAAGTGACACAATATTAGTGTTATTGAATTCCCCCTTTGTTAATTTTTTTTTTTTTTTTTTTTTTTGGTAAACTAAAATTTAAACCCTTTAAAATAGGAATACAAAGCCTATAGTTAAAAAGGTTCTAAATTAAATTCCATATTTGAAGACTATAAATTAAATTTTATAGTTTCAAGCCGAGAGCTTTGGACTTTTTTAGGGTTTGATTAGGGAGGTTTAAATTGGAAGGATTTTAAAAATTCAAAATTCGGTTTGAAACAAACAAAACTATAGGGTCTAATTTTAAAATCACTCTAAAGTATACAATTTAAAATGTAATTTGTCCTTTTCTTTATCAAATAAATTAATTAATAAAAACTTAGTAACAAAGGTGTTTTTTTAATTTAGAAGAAATAGAAGTGAACTTATTATTAAGTTAAACTAGCTATGTTAGCCTGAAGTACCAAAAAAAAAAAAAAAAAAGTTGTGATGGAACATCCTCTATCCAAACTAAAAAGTTTGAGACATTAACAGCATACTGAGCCAAACCATGGGCAACTTTGTTACCTTCTCTCCTAGTATGAGAATAACATAACTGAGGTGTTAATAACTTAGTGAAGGTGGTTTCGATTTGTCTATGAGATATATTTAGAGGTCTTAATAATAAAGGTTTTTCTTTTTTTCTTTTTTTTAAGAGAGTTTCAACCTATGGCGTCCGCTCCTAATGATAGCTATTTATCATCAGACTAAAACACCAATCAGTTTTTGATGTAGGCGGAGATTGAACCCTAAATCTCTTATTCAATCATTAGAAACTTTACCAATTAAGCTCAACTGGAACCCACTAATAAAAGTTTTTCTTATCATGTGATTACCATGATATATAATATGCCAATCAAAGTTATTTCTATCGATTTTCAAAAACTCTCACCAATCATTAATTCTAGGAAAATCACCACCAACCACTACCATAAACCTTAATAAAAAACCATCCCACTCCAAACCCCTCCCTATCTTACTTTAAAAATATCTAAACATAGTTCTTTGCACCATCCCCTCCCCTTCCCTCTACTCCCTTCTTCTCCCACTCCATTCAAACAATTTGTTAATTATTAAAAACTAAATTCGCATGGGAAAATACCAAAAGATTTATAGTTCAACCAACATTTTTATTTTTTTAATAAAGACATTTAAAATTCAAATATTTTTACCCCAAAATACCATTAAATTATAAAAGATTTGAACTAGTACAAATCACAAAATATATACTAAACTTTGAGCCTAAAACATCTAAAGGCCCAATGGGCTACTTCTTAGAAACTTATTAAGCACTCAAATTCAAAAGCCCAATAGTACTAAAAGAGATTGCATAAACGACATATTTGAATTTTCACTCAGCCCAGGCCCACCCACGTTTCTCTCACAAAGTACGACAGTGGTATAAACGTAGTTTCGCGGCAACCCAAATGGCAATTTCCAAATCCCTCATTTCTCCACACACACACACACACACATTCTCTCTAAAACCTCACATTCATTTCCAAAGCAGCCCCTCTTTCATCAGACTCTGCTATATTTTCTTCTCTCTCTAAAAAAAAAAAAAAAAAACTAAAACCCTTGCACTTTCCACGCTGCTGCCATGTCCGTACTCAGCCAGCTGCGCTCCATCGCGCCGCGGCGCATCGGGCTCCTCTCGACCCGAGCCTACGGATCGGCGGCTCAGCTCCAGTACGACTACAGCGAAGAGGAGGACTCCGAGGACGAGGGAGCGCCACGTCAACTTGGGATGGCTGAGTCCGAAGGTTGGGGGTGGGTCCCAGAGAGAGGGGTGCAGTGGGTCCTCATGGGAGACCGTGGAATCAAGCGACACGTGTACGGCGAGAGGCTCTCGAAGCTTCTCGAAGTTCCTCACATTTCCATGGGCACCTTGGTCCGCCAAGAGCTCCACCCTCGCTCTTCTCTCTACAAACAGGTCAGCTCAGGTTTTTCCAAGTTTTTTGGAAATGGGTGTTTAAGGTTGTGTTTGGATGGGAGCTGAATAATGTGTTTTTTTGTATTTACTATAAAATGTGGGGTTTGGCTTTTCTTTTTGTTTTTTGGGAAATTTAGGGGATATTTGTGACTTCATTTTAAACAAATGTTTTCTATTTTTAAACAACCAGCATGTATTTCAAAAAAACTGAAAATTGTTATTTAAAGACACGTACCAAACGGGGTCTTAATGTTGTTTGAGTTTAATTTGAGGTTACCATTGGTGATGGTTACTTTATAAAACTTTGTTTTTTGTTTTTTTTGCCAAGTCGAATGGGCATGTTAATGGGATTTAAGTTTAACCAGTTTGTTTTTAGCTGAGAATTTAATTTTTGTTCCGATTAGTGATGAAAATACATGAAAGATTCAAACTTCAAAACGCGTGCTTGAGCCTTTGTTTGTATTTGAGTTTTGAATTTATGTGATTCATGTAAGTTTTGGGTGCGTCAAGATGAGAAATTTAGTGTGATTGAAATTGATTGGGCATGACATGGTAGTAATTTTGTTCTGTGTATTTTCGCAATTTCAGATTGCAAATGCAGTGAATGAAGGGAAGCTTGTTCCGGAGGAGATAATTTTTGCCCTGTTGTCGAAAAGGCTCGAAGAAGGTTACTGCAGAGGTGAAACGGGGTTCATTTTGGATGGGATTCCTCGAACAAGGATGCAAGCTGTAAGTTTAGTTTACATTGATTTGGGTTACTTGTGAACTGTTTGCATTCTAGTTATTACTTATTACACTTTTTACTCTCAAACTATTGATTTCTTACGTGATTTTTTTTAATGCTGCAATTTATTTCTTTTTCAGGAGATTCTTGACCAAATCGCTGATATCGATTTAGTGGTGAATTTCAAATGCACAGAAGACAGCTTGTTGAAAAAAAATCTACGAGCTGGAAACTTTTCTCATCATCGTGATCATCTAAGCATGAGCAATTATCCTGGGTGTAATCTAAATCTGCAGTCACAGGACAAACAACTAGATTCCTCTTCTGCTGATTCAGGAGCTACCTGGAAGGAAAAGTTCCATCTATATTCAGAGGAGGTATCACCTTCTTCTTCTTCTTTTCTTCTTTTTTTTTTTTTTTTGGAATCATAATTTTTGCCATTAAGGTATATAGTCAACCCCACAAAATTTTGGGACTGGTTATTGTATATACCAATATGGTATAGTTTGATGATTTTAACTTGATTCTGTTTATAATTCTCCATCTCATGCCTAGAAAGAAAGTGAAAGATGGTCACGGTCACTGATTGGATAATTATTTTTTGTGCCATTCAGAGCAAGCCATTGGAAGATTACTATAGGAAGCAGAAGAAACTTCTTGATTTTCATGTGGCAGCTGCACCTGGAGAAACCTGGCAAGGGCTGTTGGCTGCATTACAGATCCAGCATATCAATGCTGTTAGTTCTTCACCAAAGTTGACCGCTTGATTTGTTTTCATCGGGTCTTTGGCTGCCCTCCTATCCATTTTGTTATATTAGTATATATGAATGTGAGAGAACCACAGAGAGTATTGAAGCACTTTCGGATGCAAATATTCCGATTCAGTTTTGAATTTTTGACGTTTTGAGTCTTGTTTTAGCTACCTAGTGTATGCATCCGATTCAGTTTTGAATTTTTGACGTTTTGAGTCTTTTTTTACCTACCTAGTGTTCATGCAATGTTTGTAAGTGTGATGTAGTTCCGGTGAGAGATGAAAAGCAGAGAAGAATATTGGCATGTATGACCGTTATTATATACTTATTAAAAATATTCTTTTTTCGTTATCTGCTTTGTTAAACTTTGCTTATTGTTATCTTAAATTCTGACTGTAATATATCATTCTTTCTTTTTAATCCATGGTATGAGTTTAATTTCGTGGTTTTTCCTTGTCTTTCGCTTCTTTACATCTGAACTGATGATAAATATTTTGCAGTTTGTTGGCTTAAAGATAGAGAATGCTTACAATTTACAAAGACTAAAAATGTGTTAGTGCATCTGTGTCTAAGCCAAAATTCTTAACGGCTATGTATTGTATACTAGGGCAATTTATATGCCAAATTGACCTTCTCAGCTGACTTAAAATTAGTAAGATACTTAAAAGGTTTAGTAAAAGTAGAAACAAAAAATGAAGGGGGAATCAGACTTAATAGTCAAGAGATATTAAAGAGCAACCAATTTTGATATCTAATTCATAAAGATGGAGAGATTGAAGAGGAGTATTGTGCGATCATAGAATACCTCTTAAGTTAAAGGAAAAAATTCGTAAGACTGTTATACACCATCTATGTTATATGGTATTGAATGTTGGGCTCTTAAAAAGTAACATATTCATAAATTGAGTATAGCTGAAATAAGAACATACATGGAAAGATATGATTCAAGGTGAGGAAATTTGCTTAAAGATGAGGGTAGCTCCTATCTATGAAAAGAAAAGGAAGAGTCTTTAAGATGGTTTGGTCGTATTCAATAGAGAGCAACTAATGCACAAATAAAAAAGAGTGAGTTGATTCAAGTTGAGGGAATGAAAAAAATGTAAAGAAAGACCTAAATGATATTAGTAGAAGTAATAAAAAGTAGTATGACTTTAGATATGGTAGAATTATGTACGTTAAATGTATAGATTTGTGTACATTCTTTTCAAAAATTTGTACACTAAATGTTCACGATTTTCAAAGAATGTTCACAGTTTTTCAAAAAATATACACATTACGAACATTTAATGTACACATTTTTCAAAGATTGTACACAATTCTGTACATTTAACGTACACAATTTTTCAAAGAATGCAACTAACTCTATACAATTAACATACACAATTTTCAAATAATTTAGAAATTTGTGTATTATACGTATACAATTTTTGAAGAATTTTTTAAAGAAGGTACACAATTTTGCATATTCAACTAAACATTTTTCAAACAATTTTAAAGAATGTATCCAATTTTGTATATTTAACTTACACAAAATTTCAAAGAATGTATTGAATTTTGTACATTTAATGTTGGGGATATTACATAAAGTAATAATGAAAGAACAAGGTTAACATAAAAGACAAACAAAAAATAGATAACTTGGAGGCACTATAACATTTTCCTTAGACAATATTTGCCCTCCACACTATTGTTGCTAAAGGGTTATCGCAAATTTGTCCCTAAAATTAACCAAGATATTGGATTTTACAGATAAAAATTATGGAGAATGACCACAGGATTTCTTGTGTTTCTCTTTAACTTATTTTTCAAGTGAACATAAGTCTCTATATATACTCATAGGGTTATTTACATCAAATATGGAGAGTTAAAATATTTCATAAAACCGTTCACAAGGCTTGAAACCTCTTCAAACTCTCTAAACAGTCACCATAAAGTTCTGCCAAAAAATCCTGATTTTCGATTTTTGATCAATCAAAAAATTCCTTTCAATCGATCGATTTCTATTTTCGATCGATCGAACAGGAATCGAGCAACAATCGAGACATCCAGAAACTCCAAGATTTTTTCTTTACCATTTCGATCAACCAAGCCAAAGTTTCTACTGATCGAAAATGCTTAACTTCAAATTTTCACTTAGAAAATTCTAGAACTTGAATTTTCACTTTATAAAACAATATTCTCTAACCTCAAACATCATTGTTACAACCTATCCATGTATATACCTATATTTACAACATTTAACATACACATTTTCAAAAAATGTTCACAAAAATGTACGAAATTATGTATATTCAATGTGCCCGATTTTTCAAAAAATATAACAAATTCTCTTAGGTTGTTGCCGGATCAAACTGCAGCCCTGGTGCATGGTCATTCCAACTAGCTGGTGAAACTATGCTCTAAGCATTTATGATTTGTAGATACCATTTTAGAAAACTCACTTGTATTCAATTATATTCATACAAAATGATAAAGTTCATTTATAATATCTTTCTTTATATTTGATGTCTAACAATTAATTTAGAACTTGTGTGACAAGTCCTTATTAACCTTTTTTTTTTTCAAATGATTGTTATTTCAATTATTTGTTGCCTATAAGAAGTATTGCTTGATTTTTCAACTTATTTTCTTGTTTTCCTAGAATTTCTCCATGACTTTTGATGGAAAGCATGTGATATAATCTTTAATTATTAATTATAATGTATTAATCAGTTGGCTTTCCTAGTTCCTACCCTTGAAATCTTCAATAACAGGTTACAATAAAAAGATAAGAGTATTGCAAACGTATATATTCATTTTATAAACTGATAAGGACCATGAAATGTAATTAAACTATGGTAGGATTAGTTATTTTAGGTAAATACACTAGGGATCAAGGTCACGCCGAGGGGTGTAGGAATTTAACAACCTAATTGTAATAGAATCTGATATTTTTGCCAAAGTAGTTGCAGTAGCGACAATCTTGGTTTGTAAATGAAATCAGCCTTTTCTTTGAAGTTTGAACAAACCCTTTTTAAGTAATGATTTTGCAATGGTCATTATCAGAAAATAGACAGCATTTATCATTATAATAAATTCTTTATTAAAAAAGAAAGAAAGAAATCGCATCAAAGTATCGAATGAGGCATGCTCACTCTGTTTATTAAAAAAAAGGACAAAATGGGCTTCTGCCCTTTTCAGGCAAACTAATTAGCCTTTTGCCCTTCTTCCCAAACTAATAGGGAAATGCCCCTCTTTTAAAACTCGATTTTTTCAAAATCAAGTTAAGCCTTATAGCGACGTTTTCAAAGACCTATAGTGACGTTTTTAATGACCTATAGTGGCGTTTTGTAACTTGATATCCATGAAATTGAGTTATAGGCAATTTTATTGCCTATAACTCGATTTCATAAACGTCACTATAGATTCTTAAAACGTCACTATAGGTCCTTAAAAACGTCACTATAGGGCTCTATAATTTTTTTTTTTTTAACTCGATTTTGAGAAAGTCAAGTTTCAAAAGAGGGGCGTTTCCCTGTTTAGTTTGGGAAGAAGGGCAAAACGCTAATTAATTTTCCTGAAAAGGGCAAAAGCCCATTTTGTCCTTAAAAAAAACATATTACTCAGTATAATAGTCTCACATGCTAAGACGATCAATGAAATAATAACCAAACAAATGATCATACACAAAATAATAATATATGTATACTTACAAAACGAAATTAAATGTATGTCATCTATCGCCAATAAATATTTAAAGACAGTCATTGAGTCTTGTTAAAAAAAAAAAAAAATGGATGGTAGTTGGGATTGCAAAGTCGCCATTTATTCATGCACCCTAAAGGTCGTGTTTGATTGGGATGAAAAGTAGAGAGAAAATGATAGAAATGACTGTTTGATTGATGAGGGAAATTGGGAGTCAATTTCTCTTTCTTTTTTTTCTTTTTTTTTCAAGAACCTTTGCCAATAACCAATGGTGGCTTTAGGAATTTTTTTCCAAGATGGGTATTAAGAAACTTAAATTATAAAAATCTAATATTAAAAAAAAAAATAAAAATAAAAAAAAAAAAAAAAAAACTTCATATATTGACAAAAAATAATACGCAAATACATGAAGTCTTACAATTTCCTTATACGAATTTTCTTATTTTGAAATCATTGCATAATTGTCTCATTATCAATGCAACAAGCTACATTTCTTTCAAAATTTTAGTTAAATAAAAATTTTCTTGCACTTTTTTCTTTTTGTTTATAAAGTTCTAATATATTGTTAAGGGAACTAAAGTTTAAGGACAAAGTTTGGCTATATACATTAATTATAACCTAAGGTTACAACTCTCACTAAATAAATTAACATGGTTACATACTTAGAAAATCTAACTATTGAATTACATGTTCTTTATATTCTTAAAAAACACCTGTCAAATTTCATTTCAATTGGATGTTATTTATTATTCGATCCATAAACTTATTTTTTATGAATAATTTTAGATTATAAAAACTTGAAATTTAAATATTTGATTGATAACAAAGTTATTGATCTTTGATATTCTTGAAATTTTGCAAGTATGAAGAATATTAAAAAAAATACAATCCAATAGTGAATTTGTCAAAATTCACATCCAATGAAAAAATATTGAGTGAAGTTGTAACCTTAGTTTACAATACTACAATCAAGTTTGTTGTCAAATTTTGTCCAAAATTTAATTATATGGCCTAAATAAATTTAGGGTGGTTACATATTTTTTTTAAGGATAAAAAAAAAAAAAAATTAAATTTTATATAAGTGTAAAATACTATTTTGGTCCATAAATTTTACCAAAAGTTTGTTTTTCATCCCTGAATTTTAAGAAGTTCATTTTTTGTCCCTAAACTATTGAAAAGTTCATATTTCTTTCCTAAACTATTAAAACTATTTTATTTATGTCTTTAAACTTTACTAAAAGTTTGTTTTTCATCTCTAAACTATTGAAAAAGTTCTTTTCATCCTTATTTTTGTCTCTATACTATTCAAAAAACTCTTTACAAAGTTTAGGGATGAAAAAAAAACTTTTTAAAGTTTAGAGACGAAAAACAAACTTTTAATAAAATTTAGAGACCAAAATAGTATTTTGCTCTTTATATAATTTTTTTTTTCCAAGTTAGAGTGGTCTTGTGACCACCCTAAACACAATGTGGAGCCGCCACTGCCAATAACCAAATTGGTGTGATGCACCTCCCTAAGTATTTAATATCAGTACCTAGGGGTTGAGGAGGAGGGGAGGGGTTCTTGCAATAGCTTAGAAGATTTCTAACCATTTTACGGAAGTTTGAAAATATTAGAAGAAGAAGAAGGAAAAACTTTTTTTATTAAAAAAAGAGTTTGTCGGATATGACAAATTAAATATTGACTTCTAAATTTCTCATTTTAAACCATTGACTTATTAGTCATGACTCTTGACAATCTAATCCTCCATCATCTATTGAAACCACTAATTGAACAATCTATCTCGCAAAGGAAAATTTTTCACTAGCGCCTATTACACCCAAATTTTGTTGTGGATAGTTTGATTTTTCTTTACATTAGGTAGAGTGGAACAGTAGAGAGAGGAGATATCAAGAAAGAGAGAGAAAGAGAGAATAGTAGCGTTTTTTTTTTTTAATTATTTTATGACAGATCATAGTAGAGTTGGCAAAACAGTGTTGCTTGGGTGTAATGGGTGCCTAAGAAAAATTTCCTTCCATCATAATATGAGTAATCCTTTTAGTGGTTTTTAATAGAAATGGATGGATGGGGTTAGATTGTCATAACTTATGAAGATGGGGATTTAAAATGAAAAAACTAAAAAGTAGGGGTTTAAAGGGACTAGGTTTTTTTTTTTTTTTTTTTTTTTTTTTTTTTTAAATAGCTTTTTCCTTTATTAAAGATAGGATTATGTTAGAAAATTACAAATTTTACTTCTTGAAGCTTACAAACTAACGTATCTCCAATCATAAAAAAGTAATTCAAATATTCATTTATTATCATGTTGTTATCCACCCCTTGTATTTATTAGTCATTATCATAACAATTTGTAAATATTTTGGAAACCTTACCAAAGACTCTATTAGGCATATTTGAACTAATAAATGTGATATTTTTGTTATATATAATCATTTTTTTAATAATTATTTAAAATTAAAACAATTGAGGAGGGAGATTTGAAGCATTCTCCTCACAAGTGAGACAATGTAATTTCGCTGAGCTACCAATCTCTTGACATAACTAAATTAAATTTTATATTGTAATAATTTGAATTATTTATAATAAACCCAAAAACTCTGGTGAATATGAACTTATGAAGTATTTGGGGGTTTTGGGTTTTAGCTAGCAATAATGCGCATTGTATAGAAGCCAACTTGATGCAAGGCCAATAATCTTGCGTTACCAAAATGTCTCCTCCATCAAATCAAAATGTAAATTCAGCAATAGTTCCCATCGGGGAAATAACTTCTTCTAATGCACTAGAGTAGAATAAGTATGCATTTGGATTGCGTCCACATCCTTGTGTTTTTTTTTTTTTTTAGGAGAAGCGTGTTTCTAAGTAATCAATGGGTCCCGTGCACTGTTTACAGGACCCATAAACCTTTTTTTTAACAAAATTTTCATTAAAAATGGGTCCCACGATACTATTTACATATTTAAAAATTATTTTGCTACAGTGTTTTCAATTTTCAACAAAATAAACGGTATCCAAACAGACCCTAGGGGAAATCTTCTTCAATCCTTCTCCATGACTTGGTCCTGTAGACAATGACATCAATTGAGTCCTACTCAAATATGGACTGGTTTTGAGCCTTCTTTTTCCTTCTTCATAACTCCAATACTGGAACAATTCTGTCACTCCTCGTAGTTAACACAGCCATTTTGGGGCTCCTTTTTACTTTAAAAGTGAAGGCCCTTGTACAAAAGCCATTTTCATAGTATAAGAAAGAAATCAGCAACACAATGATGTATCTAAATCCCAAAGCCAATCTCTCATGAGATTTCATTACTGACATCAATAGCCATTGGAACCAATATTTTCTGAAATTCTCTCTCACCCCAATTTATTATATCATATATGCTACTGCAATTGACACCCCCCCCCCCCCCAACAATCCTTTTTTTTACAGACATTGACACCTAAGACAGTGAAACCAAAACCGGAGTACAAACATACAACTCCAAAGAGATAACTTCTACATATATACCTGTAACACATATATTGAGTTAATCGCTATTCATCCATACATCACGAAGGAGTTCATATCTCACAGTTTGATGGCCCTTTTCCTTTGATATCCAGCTGGGTTTTGATAGAACTTGTGAAGAACGGGAACCATCAATGAACATGGAAGCAAAGGGTGAATTCAATTCATCAAGCTCATCATCACTGGTGTTCGATTTCCTAAGCACCGAGGAGCCACTTCTTCTCAGGTGCGGTTGGCTTCCAACCTCTCCAATAATCTTTGCAACAGAAGCTGCCAAAGGTGGTGAATAGACTATAGGAGCTGCAATGCATGGGAAGTTCATCAGCGACTTCTCCCCTTCCTCCAGATGATCCTATATAAAACAAAACAAGAGCAAGAACACAGGAAAATCAGGCTAATCCTTATTCAATAGAAATGCAAGAACACAGAATAAAACCCTGGCAGAGAATTTTGGTCCGGAGTCTGCCAAACCTCCTAATTCCCAAGGTAAAACTAGTAAGAATGCATTAAAAATTATCATTATCATGCACAGATGGAGCTATTCTTCTGAAGTACTTCTGGATGGATAGCTGAATGGACAGGGGCGGGGGGGAACAAATTCAATTGACTGACCTCAGAGTCCAACGCTTCACACACAGCATCTGGAATTGGGTCTGGGCAAAACTCATCTGGAACAAAATTGTCGAGAACTCTCTTGATCAATGGCGCACCAAATGTAGGGCACACCTTCAAAAGTGGAAATAAAGCACCATAAATAACAGCTACAAATATTAACCATCCAGACCAGAGACTAAAAAGTGTGGTTTAAGTTCCAGCATTATACCTCTTTCCTAATGGATTCATTCAAAAGCATGTCCTTTGGAAGCATCATGAGATCGCTCAATGCATTAAGGATATGGAAAGGCTTGAAGTATGTTTCTTCTTTTTCATCATTGTCATCATGGTTATTTACATCTTCAAGTGAGTCATCATCGTCCAAACCAAATAAGTCACTCAGATATCTAGACCAGTTTCCAATCTGTTATGCACAGAACACAAACGTTGAAAACAGTAAATTAGGATGTCCAATTTATATTTGCTCAAAACGTTGCATTAGAAACTCCCTGATCCAGTGAGCTTTGGGGTACATTCTAAGGAATTAAGCACTATTGAGGAATGTCACAGGTCAATTATAAAATTGGAATCCAAATTTGATGGATCTCAAACTGCAAACATCTGATTTGGTATGATGTGATCAATATTTAAAAGTATGCAATGCATGGGGAAATGCAGTGTCTAAAAGGCCCTTTGTTCCCCCAAAATGCTGGCATTCAAGGGCAGCCAGATGTAGCACATTTACAGGATATATTTATTAACATATTAGGGCATACTTAAAGAGAAGAAGCATGAAGGAGAGATTCTACAATTCCAGGAAACAGTACTCAGTTGACACACTTAATTGAGAGGATCGAGAATATCTACAATTATGAGTAATGATCTGCTTTTAGTTAGCCTCAGAAAGTACAATTTGCATGGTTTACCGCATTTTTCAGTTGTGCACCAGCCCCAAAGCTTGATTTCCCAGCTGGAATAGGAAGAACCTTCAAATCACTGATGGGGTCAGATACAGGATCTGTTGGGATCTCATCTGCAGATTCACGAAGAATAGCATTGAGCATAGCTACATCTAATCTTGCCACGCATTGCTCCATTATCTACACCCACAAAAAGATGCATTTTAATGTCAGATTTTTAAAGAGAAAAATGGGGAGAGGGAGGGGGGGGGGGGTTGATAAATTTTCATTTTATGAAGAAACATATTGAGAAATTAGTAGGGATAGATCCATGTATTAACAATTAATTTGAATTTTCAAATTTACTAAAAGATGTTAATTTTTTGACCAACCTTTGTCATTAATGTACAGCAATATACCAACATGTGCTTGAAAGAGAGTGGAATGCATCTAAAAGTAGTACATACATTGTACTTTCACAACTTAGCATAGAAGAGATTTAAAAATTGAAGTTGTTTACATGTATTAGGAAACTATATACGGATATTTTACGATCTGATCAACTGACTTAATTTACAATATAAACAAGACAAATTTAAAACGGAGCAGATGATAGTTACCATTGCTACTTTGGTGGTCACTTTTTGTTCACTAATTTTTTATAATTCATTTGGTGCATTGGGATTAATAGCATCGACATATATTGAAAATAAATCACATTTTAAGGAATAATACTTGGACTAAAGTTCACATGCGAGAAAACATGTTGTCTGGTTGTGCCTAAAGCATCATTTAATTAAAATATATGTCACTTATTAAGGATCACAAAAATATTAAAGTTGAGCAAAAAATGTGATGAATGAAACTCGATCTTAAAGCTTTTGTTAGTCTATTATGATCAGGTCAATTTGATACCATACAGGAGTAACTTTTATGCTAAACAAATTAGTGGATCTGAATGTTTGCCCTGATATTTTCCTTTAAAAAAAAAAAAGTCTATTGTAAAAATTTACCAATCTAGACATCAGAGGCAAGCAGCCGCACTCATGCCCTCCAGCTCGGACAGGACAAAGTCTTTCACAGGCATCCCCGAAAGCCTGCTTCCAAAGGTCTAACGAAATGTCCCCTTGCTCTTGATCACCTGAACTAGACTTTCCAAAGTTTTTACTTGAGCTGGAACCCATACCTTTATGAATTGCTGTTGCAGCAGCAGACTGCATATGTGGAGTCAGAGTCTGGAAATAAAACAGTAAACTAAATCAGGTGAGATACAGAGGAAAGTTGATGCCTTATTTAAAACATAGCGTTTGCTATCATATGGTCATAGGAGAATTTAAAAATTGAATATAAAAGGGAGAAAAGGATTTGAGAAGTTACCTGCCACCAGATAGACTCAACAATTCGGGAGAAGATCCAACCCTCTATTTTTTCTAGTGCAGATGTAAATGTATGTGGGTCCTCCCATTTGCCAAAACTCCCATACAGAGTTTTTCCATTTTCTTCTCTTCCAGGAGAAGATGCTTTCCATTTTAGCATGGATGATACCTTGTTATTTCCCTTTACCCCACCATTCCTTTCAATATAAGCTCCAGCAGAGAGTGGTAGCTTTAGGTCCCCAGTGGCTTGGCTTATAATTGTTCTCAACACAACAGAATTGGACAACCAAAATGTCAACCTGTAGTCAAAAAATAGGAAAAACAAATGAGTTTTTATGAAAACCATATAAAACTTAAACTCATAATAGATAGAATAGAAGGCTTAAATACACTGTTGGTCCATAAAGTTTAGCCCATGAGCAATTTTAGTCCCTAAAGTTTAAGTGATCACTTTAAGTCCCTTAGATGACGTGGCCAAACAAAAAACTAATACAACATCACTCCATAGGAACTAAAAGCGATCACTTTAAGTATTTTAGGAACTAAAAACAATCACTTAAAGTTTGTTAGGAAATCTATACTTTAGGGACTAAAATCACTCATGAGCTAAAGTTTAGGGACCAATAGTATATTTTGGCCAAAATAAATCTTATGCAGAAGATGATGCACAAGTTGCGTCACTCAAGAAAATATCATATTCTTCTGATTTGTCATCTTTTGGTTATTGGCATATTTTTATTGTGTCTATGTAGAATGATTTAAATCAGCTTCAATTTTTTGTCTGGGTAAGACCATAGATAGCAAGTTCACACCCCCAAGGTGTACGATATTTCAAGATGCTGACAATGAGCAAATTCTCTTCATAAGTAGGTGGTTCTAATATCCACAATCAACTAATCATTAAAGAAAACCAGAAAATAATGTGGTTTAGATTTACCTCGGAACATCATTTCCACATGCTTTTGCTACCAAAACTAGTCCTGAAACAGAACTTCTGGCTGCAGATGCCCTCTTTGATAGAGAATTTTCCCTACTAGCATGAAGATACAGCCTTGAAAGGCGCCGAGCTGGAGCGTGGACCTTACTCATGGAACTTCCATGCTCAGCAACTACTGAATAAAGAGCAGCCTCAATAGAAGCCACTTCCCTTAATTCTCCCTCAAGCTTCTTTATTCTGTGATCCAATTGCTGGATTTTGCTGTCTAAAAGGGTACTTCTGGTATCCTTTGGATAAACTTTAGATTCTTTTTTATCATTGCTTCTGAGGTTTCGTGCAATGTGCAGTGCATCTCCAGGTACACTTACTTCCTTTACTTCGGTTTGCTGATTACTACTTACTGATCCATTGGTCCTCGCTATTTCTGTTGTTGACCTAACAGACTTGACATTCTTTAATCTGTCACTTTTAAGGACGTTGCTCTGCATTCCAAGATTTCCCCTGCTTAAAGAAAATGTATCGCCTTCTAAAGAGACTTGCACTCTGGCAGCATATTTGATATGTAATGGTTTATCTTCTGTAGAATGCCTCTTCTCATCCAAGTTGTTTATTTCATCTCCATTTTCATGTGGTTCCTTTTCATCCTCTGTAGCACTATCGTAGGTATCATCGCCGGTTTCAGCCTCCTCTTTGTGATCCCTGCCAATTTCCTGACCTTTCCCATCATTTTTCCCATTAACTTGAGAACCACCAAACCTAGTGGAGTCTAGCTTCTCAACTACCCGGGAATTATTGTCTGGAGATGATACCTTGATAGAAAAATTGTTAGATATACATTTCTTGATGCTCTTTTGACCATTGCTTAAAACTGCACTCATGCTATTAGCAACCTTTTCATGAACTTCCTGAGTCAAATGCCCATGGTCATTGCTTCTAATGCTGGCATCAGAATCTTCCTCCATATTTTCATACGCCAAAGATGAGGAGGAAGACTGAGCACCCTGAGAAGCAACATTTTGTTGTATTGGCATTGAACTAGAGTTAAGTGAGTTCAATATAGGAGCAGGAACATTTACTGGGCTTCCCAGATCAGAGGATAAGTCTATTGATGATGTGCAAGATGAACTCCTTTTTAGATTTTCATGTGATCCTACATGCGGCATCATATTTGATTTTTCAAGCTTCAGTTTTGAAGCCAGGGCATGTTCCTTGTTACCCCCTCCATTGCTATGTGTCACCATGTCTGGTCCATTCTGTAATACAATTCCAATTATTATATGACAAATTACAAAGCGTAAGTAATTTATAACAAAAAAGAGAATATAAATATATAGTACAAAACCCTTAACCAATAGCATGTTGATTAATTTATAGGCACATGCATGTACTCATGTTAGGCCCACCAATATAACCAGAGAAGCAAAGGCAAATTGAATTTAGACAATATGAAAATTTTTTGCTATAGCATTTTGTCTAAACTTTATGTCCATTATTCATCTAACAATTCATGCACAATTAATCAAACAATTTACAAATCAAGTGCTCTCTCTCTCCCTCCTTCCCTTCCTCACATGTTTAAAGATCCTATTTATTTTATATATATATATATTTATGTATGTATGTATGTATGTATGTATGTATTTATGTATATATGTATGCATGTATGTATGTATGTGTATGTATATATATTTATACATAATATCTGCATATAAAGCCAAAGAATATGAACCTCTTTTGTAATCACAATGTAGATACAGGCACATTAGTTCATTCATAGTAGAATCAAAATTGGCAAGTAGCAAGGAAAAGACTATGGAAGAAAAAAATAAACAAGGGTACCTCTTCATTTTGAGGATGTAAGCCCCCATTAGAGCCTAGAGCAGAAGAAACCGTCTGAGATGAGTGAGACGAAATATCATCATCAGTGAAAGATGCACTCTCAGCTTCCTCAGCATACTCTTCATTCATCAAGCCAGAAACAGATTCACCACCATTATTATCCAGCAACGTCCCACTCGATTGGTTGTCCCTCGACAAGGAACTAGTACGTTTCTTATCAACAGGTTGAATTTTGATAAACAAAAGCGGTTGATCCGTGTTCCTATAGTTCCTCTTGCAGTTCATTGGAGCACTAACGCTTAAGGTCTCTTTCACAAGACCATACTCTGCCAAATCTATTATGGCAGTCGCCAACAACTGGCCCTTCACGGTCTTATCCCTCCTGGGCTCATACAAGTTAAACTCCAAGCAATTCTTCTGAAATGTATCACCATCCCCACCTTTGACCGACATGTCCCTAAACAAAGTCACGGGCAGCCTAAAAGACTCATTGAATTCAATCTTTCCCTCACCAACAACCAACCCAAGTGATGGTACAACAGGGTTGGTAGAACCAGAATTCCGATCACCATTTTCCCATTGAATCAGGACGGAACGGAGTGATTTAAGCGACTGTGATGGGGGCCAAGGCTTAATCTCCTGAACATGGATCATATAATTGATTTGAACCGAGGTGCCACCCCGGTTCTTTGCTCTCAAGCCTAGAACCATGTTTTCAGAAAAAAGTTGAATAATTCCTAGTTATAGTTCCCACTTCAATCTGATCAGATATGTATAGTCACAAGCACCAAATGTCCCACACTTCAACCAAAAAAAAAAAAAAACCGAAAAGTTTGTTACACAGTAGAGAAAATTACAATTACAAACAATGAATTATCAAATAAAGAGTAAAAGATGAACTAAAGCAAGCTCTTTTCAAAGTTGTTCTTCCAATTGTTCAAGTATGAAAAAAAAAATAATCATAAATAAGTGCTTTAAAATTAAATTATTAAAAAAAAAAATTAGAATAATCTCTTCTAAACTTTGAGAAAAAAACAAAAATCAGCAAAAAATGAGCTAAAAGATTAGCGATTGATAAGCACAAAGCTTAGCTATAACAGCAGCATTGGAATTTGAACAACATGGAAATGTAGCAGTAAATAGTAATAATCAGCTGCTGAGTAATTTTCACAAATTGCTTTACAAGCATCAGATCCAGATTAATATAAACAAAATTTAACAAAAAATAATTATTCTTTGAGCATAAAATAGCTCAGACTAAGCAGACTAACTACAATGCAAGCATAAAAAAAATTAATTTAAAAAAAATTAAAAAATGTAGATGAAATAAAAAGACAATTTAGAAAAGTTACCAGTGAAGTTAGTAGCTAAAGATTCGGAGCAATGTTAGAGACAGCGAAAACGGTTCGTTTTGAATCCGATGGTTTACCATTTTTGAAAGAGAGAGAGATATTTAGCTGTGAGAGAGAAAGAGAGAGACAGTGAAGAGGCTCAAGAGCTGTGACTTGTGAGTGAATGGTACCGACTACCCAGAATGTGTCTGATTAAAAAACAAAAAAAATTATTATTATTTTTTTCAAAAAAGTGGAACTGAACAAAAGAGAATTTTCAATGAATTAATTATTTTTTAAGGGAAAGAAAAAATCAAAAAGCAAGTTCTAATACTATGTAAAATGTCACAATAATGGAGTAATTGTTTATTATTTTCATGTGAATATATTATTTTTTCTCCACTCTTCACAATTTGTCATATAAACAAATAGGAAGCACAAACACAAATACAAGTATAGATAGGGATAAGAGTAAGACACGATGATATAAGCAATTTTTGAAAAATTATAACATAAAATAATCGTTATAATAATTGGTATAATACAGGTACGACACTGATACGATACCCTAAATAAAATATTAGATAATTGTAACACAAGTTTTGGTATTTGATGTGGTTTTAAAATTTTTATATATTTAAATAATTGAATTTCAATTAGTTCATCAGTTATAAAAAAAAAAAAAAAAAAAAAAAAAAAAAAAAAAAAAAAAAAAAAAGGTTGAGAGTTGAAATCCGTCACACTAAAATTTTTTATTTTTTTTAAATATTCAGATACTAGGGAAACGGCGTCGTGTTTATTGGATTTTATTAATTTAAAGTTTGGTCGATGTCGTTACTTATGACGTTTATTTTTTTTTTTTTTTTATGAACACTTATGACGTTGCTGAGATAGGGACGCCTTGGCGGAAATGATTTTTCATTGAATTTAATAGGTTTTGAGAATAAATAACGTTAAAAGTATGCTTAACAGTTAAACACAGCTATTTGGTGAAATGAAAGAGAGGACATTTCACACGCGCGGGTTATAGAGTTTGATGAACAGTGTCCGAGAGAGGTGTCAGTTGGAGTCGCTCCTTTGGCTTTTGCCCAAGGAACATTTTGGAAGGTAGTGGTTTGCCGATTTACTGAGATATCGAATCAACAACTGAGTTGGTGCACGCTACCAAACTTGGAAGCGTCTCTTCCAACACACATTTTGGACATAAGCAAAAAGAAAGTGTGGAAATGTAGAATTGATTTTCATTTCTTTCTTTCTTTTTTGGGATTTGGACAAGTAATTAAATAAAATACAATTAGGTAGAAAATGGAGGGTTACTAGAAGAATGTCCTTTCTTAACTGTGAAAACCTTTTTTCCCAATAACATGCAGAATATATCACATTCAAATCAACTACTGCATTATTTTTATGATTTTTTTTTCTTTTTTTGTAAAATAGATTGCGAGTTGAATTTTTCTATTTAGACGAATTGATAAGAATCATAAAAAAATTTATTAAAAATTATAAAAGCTTAACCTAATCCATAATTTTTTTTATATAATTTGAAAATTGAGTTTAAATCCTAGATTTTTTTTTTTTTTTATGGAAACACTAAAAATACCAATTGAATTGCAAAGCGCTCTCAACAAAAACTTAAATATTTGTATTTATCACAATGTCACACTTATTATTTTTGAATAAAACATATGAAAGCTTACCTAAACAATAAAAGAAACTTAATTATTCAAAAAAAAAAAAAAAAATCAGAGTCACTTTTTTTTAATCTACATTAGTTTAATAAGATTTCTCAATTCTTACTAGTGCATGTAATGTAAATGCATATGAGTTACTAGTTTCTTTCATTCTTTCTAAATCATTTAGGGTATGTTTGGTACAGTGTAATAGCTATTGTAATGGAAAATTATTCATATGTAATAACAATTCGGTCATTTTGTTGCATCTTTATTATATGGATTAGTTATTACAAATGAATGACTACTCTTTAAATTGGAGAATAACTAATCTTTTTTAAAATGAATGTAATAACTATTCCTTAATGCATACAGTATAATAAGTCTTAAAATTGTTTTCAAAAAAAAAAAAAGTCTTAAAATTAATATATATACAAAAATATAAATTTTCCTTATAATTATCTTTTACAAGCTTCCTATATGTAATAATCAAACTTATAGATAATAATAGTTATTCCATTATAATATCTTCTATTTCTAATAATAAAGATTACTATTCCTAATATATTATTAATTCAGTATACCAAACATGTCCTTGATTACGGTGGTTGAAGTGTATGGGTTTATCTTAGGTATCATAACCATCATACACTAAATAAAAAATAAAAAATAAAAAAAAACTTTAAAGCTAACAAGGAAGGCTTAAAGCATGGACTTTTGACAACCTTTCTTATAAGAGTATTCGCATAAGCTCATTCAAAAATTTCTATCTATTTCAATATAAAAACTTACTTTCTCTATTTTATATATTCACTCTTCAAAATACTCCACATCATATTATCTATTTTACACTACATTTAATTAAAATATCAAATGCTCTTAGTGGTTTTAATTGTTTCTATTTTTTTAAGAAAAAAAAAAACCACTATCCACTCACTTTCTTCATCCTTGAAATACATTAAAAATATAAATAAATAAATTCAAAATGAAAAGTGTCTGTATAAATTTATATAGATGTAAATGGATTTAACACTAACATAGACTAATCTGAGAGGTTTTAGAGGTTTTTTTTTTTTTTTTTTGAAGAGATGATGGAGATTGTTAATTGGGCAAAATGTGAATTTTCTTCTATTTGACAAAAAGGGATGTGAATGCCGTCAAGGAGCATAGTGTAATCGCTCAAACTCTTGTGAATAACTATTGCCCTTTGAGGGCGCGTGGGGATTAAACTGAAGGGGTTATTGCGCGTCGCTTTCTTGCTTGGTTGGCACTCACCGACATAATGCCCGGGGAGGGTGTAACCGACACACCATCCCAAGCAAGAATTATGGTTGCTTTTTCTACTCTTTTGGGCCTTTCCCGATTCCTAATCCACAATTTCATTCCCATTCAATTTAAGGACTATAAACTGGGCTGAGTTAGCCCATGACTCACCCATGTAAACTATATATATTATGAGATTCAGGCGTGAAAGACTTTGATACTTATATTAATTTTATTATAAAAGATTTACAAATTAACTTGACAATGTAATTAGTGTCAAATCAATAACATACTAGATAAATTTTTATAATTATCATTTTTATTGTGAATTAAAAGTTAACATATCAATTTGTGAGACTTATATAATATCAGTATGTTTGTTAAGTATTAGTGTGGAGACAAAACATAAATGAGAAAAATGATGGCCAGTTTCTTGTTGTATATAGAGAAAAAAATATAAGCTAGATTTAATCATGCCATTTTCTAGAAATTAATGACTTGTGTAATTCATTTTTAATTTAATTTTTTTACTTTTAATTCAATTAAGGCTAGTCGAAATTTTGTGATCAAAGTCTTGGTATTGAATGTTTTATGATCATTACTCAATAGGCATCCTCAGCCAATATTACCTAGTATAAGCATGAATGATAGCCTTTGTTGATTTAACATTAATTAATTTCCAAGCAATGCAAGAGTTAACTGAACTTGGGCACATCAAATCAACAATTCTCACCTATTCGTCATCAGGGGCTTTGTGCTTAATTATGAAACTTACCTGATGTATCAAATACGAGCTTAAATTTTACGCATATAATGTAACTTACAAGAGGAGGGGGTAGGTTGAAATGTCCACTTCTAGATGATCAATGCTGGCCCTTCATTTTCTTCATAATTCTATTTTTATTGGAGATAAATGATATACTTGGAGCAATTTTGGGTAAATTTTACAAAATATAGCTTGAAAAAAGTTTTTATGCAATCTAGACTGGATTACTGATATTGTTAGTTGATCATTTATGAGAAGAACAAGATTCGAATTCCTCTCTTCCGTTGTTGTAAACTATTAACTGTCATTAGTCAAAAGTCTTATAACTCAACTAATACTTTCTCATGTTTTTAAGAGAGATGTTCATGTTCAAATAAGATCATCTCTAATTATCGAATTAAAAAAAAAAATTCAAATTAACGAAAACAAAAAATATAGAAATTACTTGTGTAATATATCATGAGGATTGGTTTTACAGGTAAGATTGGACAGTCCTCCTTCCTTTGTTTTCAAATATTTAACTTGCAACGTGTTCAACCACATCTAATCTCTCTTTTAAGTTTTATTATTCTTTACTTTGAGTTAAAGCATAGTAACAAACAACCATGTAACCCAGTTTAGCACTTTGATTTTCCTTCCTAAAACTTCATAATTGGGTTAATCCGATTATCACTTATCAGGAGTAAATAACAAAGAAGATTTTGATCAGTCACCTAATAACTGTCACAGGATACAATCTACAAATGCGGCTAATCAATTTCCTTCTAAAATGGTTGTGTTACTTTACCCACAAATCCCAATCAATTATCAATGTTCTTCCCAATGAACGACCGACATTCCACATATACTATCTCAAAACAAACCATTAAAGCAATTTGCTCTTTATTAAATAAATATTCTTGTTGTCGTTTGAGGTGGGTTGAATTAATAGGAACCAAGCTTTTGTGTTTGTGTGTGGGCCGACTTTTGTGATTAGCATCAGATTGAAAGCTGTCTTGTCTTGTGTGGCAATTCGTGGCCATCTCCAAAAACATTAAGCACAGTGTACCCTTTATATTTTATATATATATATATACTTTTTTTTAAATAAAAAAATTGAAACTATACTATATTATATAAGATTTTGCTAATGTGTGCATCAAGGACACATATTAATTTACATTTTTTAAAAAAAAATCGAGAATGAAAAAGTATTTACAATTTTTTCAATTTTCAAAAAAATATTTCCAAAAATTAAATAGGTTAATGTGTGATGTTGGGCACATATTAGCCTGACCCTATTATATATACTTAGCTTAACGCACCACAGATAGATAACGCAAGCAGCAGCCAAAAAGAATATAAAGCCGCGAGAGAAAAGATTATTGCCGGAGTAGGCAGTAGCACAAAAAACTGTATGTTCCTTTATTACTCACTTGTGTGTTTTTTTCTCCCAAAAAAAAAAAAAAAAAAACTCTCTCTTTTTTATACTTTCGTCATTGCTGCATAAAAGACATAATTTAATGTAAAAATGAATATAATTAGTAGACTTTAACCATTTAATAAATAAATGTTTGAATTTTTCATAGTTTGTAACACAAAAATTTGTAATATCTTTAAGATTATTCTAATATTTTGGGTTTTTTTTTTTTTTATACAAGATAAAATTTTATTCTAACCTAATCCAAGTGTATATGTGTATGAAACTCTCTCCTGAAGATTTGAACCCCGACCCTTACCCCCCACACCCCACAAGCATTTATACTTGTGGAGTGACCATCGTACCAAAGATGTGCGGTGTTGGGTTTTTTTTTTTTAAGATTTTGTTAATAAATACCCTAAGGCACTAGGTAAGATGCATTTAATGCTTTATTCTATAATGTTTCTATACATTTAAAAAATAAATAAAGTTAAACTGTACATATATATCCAAAAAAAAAAAAACGCATACAACCCCAATAAATTTGTGCTTGTAAGCCAATGAATCATTAACATGTGTATTTTATTTTTTGAAAAGTGTGCTTTACAACTTATAATTAAACATTTATTAGTCTTTACTTGATGTGATATTAAAGTTTTTTGGTTTATTTTATTTTTTCTAACATTACTATAATCTAAAATTATAAAATATATCACATCATATTAATGTCACTACCTTCTTAAACAATGTAATGTTGTATTCTTGTATTAAGGTCATATTAATGTAAGATTACAATAATATAATATTACGGTGTAATGTAATAATACGGCAAACCAAACGCCCCCTTAAATTGGTGAAGGTATCTTATGCGTTAGGCATATAGACATATCTCTCAATGATAAGTGGATCCTACACATATGAGACATATCTCTCAATGACAAGTGGATTCTACATTATAATGAAAAAGATGTCTCATACACTCGACCCATACAAAAATTTCTCCTTAGCTTGAGGTCTTTCCAAGAATAATCCTAAATTGATTCTACTTAAATAAATAAATAAATAAAAGAATAATCCTGAAGGGAGGACAGTATGTGCATGAGTTACAGTTAGCTTAATTATTAAAATTTTAACCATCAAATAAGAATTTTAGAAGTAAAGTCAATCCTCCTTAGGTAAAATTATAAAATACACTCTTTACTTTGACCAAAATTCAATTCAAATATCTAACTTCATTTTCCTTCAATTAAATCCTTTAAGTTTTAAGTTTTTATTCAATTCTTTTCTTTTTTTTTGGCTGGGTAATTGTTTATTCGGGGGATTGAACCCCCGAGCTTGAGGTTACTTAAAGAACCGGGTACCACTTGGGCAACTAGGCCCGGTAAGTTTTTATTCAATTAAAACCTTCGTGTTATACTTCATTAAATGTTACAGTCAAGCGTCCCAATTTTGTTTTTGGTTTTGGGTTTCAAATTTTTTGAATTAAAAAAGGTTCAGTTAATTATCAAAAAATAGTTTTCATTAAAAAAACACACACACACATAGAGAAGGAGAAGCAAATCATATAGTGGTGATGTTTGTAGGGTCACTGTCAAGAGAAGAGAAGCATCGAAGTTTTGGAATCAAGAGAGAAGCAAATCATACAAGTTGCAAGCAGTCGAAGTTTTAATTTTTTCGGCGATAATGGCTCACCGATTCACCGGTGGTAGGGTCGGCACCGCTACACATAGTGATGGTGGTGATGTTTGTAGACCTAGTGCACCATTTCAGAAGATGGGTTATTAAAAAAAAAAAATGGTATAAAGAACAATCACCCAACAAGACATGCATCACATGCCAACAAACGAGGCAATGCTCAGATGAGAACGTAAGGCAATTAACAAGAATTGTCAAAGGAAATATATTACTAGCATATTAGTTTTATTTTGAGTATGAAATATATATTAGCATATACTAGAATAAGAACAAATTTGACAAATCTATATTGTAAGGACACGATTTTGTAACGAACCTAAACAGTATTAGGTTCGCACATAAAAGGCCCAGACAATATGATTTGTAGAGCGTGGGTGTAAAGAACTAGGTTAACTGTGGTCTTTCTTCAAAAGATTCACTCTCAAGAACGTTAAAGGTTTAAAGTTGGTACAATGAATGTTTTCTTTAGCCACCAGTGCCACTCTTTTTCTCTACTCTTACTTTCTTCTTTTTGGTTTATGTTTGTTCTTTGTTTTCTTTTTCTGTTCCGATCTCTTTCTTCATGCTCATCTTTTAGTTTATATACTCCCATTTGCGCTCCATCCTTACCGCACACGTGTAGGTTGGGTCCGGAAGATTTATTTCTGTCCCATCTGGCACCTCCTGGAACTTCCTATGGGCAGCTGTAAGGCTGCTTCCTTACTGTTCAGGTATCACTTCCACATTAATGCGGCTAGAGAGTTGGTTGAGAGGTCATTAATGCAGAGGCAGCTGTAGTTACAGATATTTATTTGCCTTATCTCTTTCATCCTTAGTCGGTTACTCTTATCCTTTATGGCGACCTAATTCTGAGATCTGATCGTAATAAAACCACGTCCCGATCGTCCTCGGACGCATACTGCCGAGGAGTATGGTGTCCTCGGACGGATACACATCCTCGGCTGGGCCACGGGCCCAACAATCCTGAATCAATTCTGAACCCCATGGGCCTATTAATAGAACGGTCCCCACATATATATATATATATATGGGTTGGATTCAAGTTACACCTGATGTAACTCTAGATTAGACTATACTAGAATTTCTATCGTGTATTAAAAAAAAAATTTAAAAAAAAAAAAAAACAAACAAACAAACAATGACTTTTTTTTTATGAGTCATGTTAATGGGTTCCTTTGGGGTAATTGTTAATAAACTATATTAGGTAAATTTTAACAAAATTTTTATGGAAAATATAAAAAGCTATCTCAAAAATTAATTGTTTATCACTTTCTTATAAAATGTTTCTAAAAATTGTTCCTAAACCAATGTTTCCTTAACATTTCCTTTTCTTTTTTTTCTTTTTTTTAATAATGAGATAAGTCTTTTAGGGTCTGTTTGAATACAACTTATTGCTGAAAACTGAAAACACTGTAACAAAATAAATTTTAAATGTGTAAATGGTGCTATGAGACCTAATTTTAAAGAAAAATTTGCAGATATCTATACTTGCGGATTCCATAAACAGTGCAAGAGACTCACAGAATACACAGCCGCAGCATAAACACAAACACAAACACAAACATGTTGCTATCCAAACTAACACTTGATAAAGGGTCAATTTTAAAAAAATTTGGGGGCCTTGGGCTTAGGCCTAAATTGCCTAGGACTTGGGCCACCCCTTGTTGTACCCAACACAATTTAATTATACCTTTGCATAATTTGATAATTTAGTGTGTATTTGACAGAAATTAAAATGTCAACTTAGTTTTGCTATTATTTATGGGCCTCATTTTTTGGTACTATTCGTGAATCTCACTTTACTATTTCAGTTTTCAACGAACTTTTATCTTTATCTACTACAGTATTTTCAGTAAAAAGTTTTCAGTTTTAACAAAATTAACGGATTCCAAACAGACCCTAGGGTAATTGATTAAAATAAACTTGGGGTCAATCTTTCAACCCAACACCTATATAAACACAAAATAAAAATGAAGGTTTTAAAATAATCCAACCTCCTATGGGATAAAAATAATAATAATAAATTTCAAAATAATTTTGGTTGTAGTCCGACATCGTTCAATCTTCTTCTTTTTTTTGGGGGGGGGGGGGGGGGGGGGGGTGGGGTGTTGTTGAGGTCTGAATATACCATTCAAAAAAGGCACTGTGCACAAAGGCCTACCACTATTGTCTTAAACAGAAAATGTAACTAAACAACTTTTATTCTACCAAAATTCAGCAGTATAAAAGGAAAAGCAAACAAAAATGAAAATTTACAACTTTTTACATTTCACATTGCTGTGAGGGAAGGCAGCCCAAATGCAGGCATACCTTGTGTGGCTACAAATTTCAGGAGGCTTCTTTAGAATGAATCTCAGGTGTTGCGGTATCCATAAACTTACAACTATGTTGTAGAATCTGATCTCTGATCAGAATCAGCAGTGGCTTGGATTTGAGCTGCATATTGTAAGTTCCAAAGGACATCTTCAAAAGAGGGACGAGATAACAATTCAGTAGCTATACATTTGTTTGTGATGGATACCACTATTGATAACGACTCTTGCGAGCAAGTGGTCAACACTATTGGATCCACAATTCGTCTTCGACCATCTTGACTGCCAAAGGATGCCTGTGGTTCATGACTCCAGGTCTTAGAAACATACCATCTCAAACAAAATCAATAAAGATGGTATCTAAAACAAATATTGAGGAAAAGAAAAGGAAAATATTCAGAATGTTTAGGCAATTCATTTTGATCTTATGACACTTTAAAAACATGACCAGTTTCGATCCTCATGTTTTCTAGACCAAAATTTATAGCAGCTCAACTAAGCTTTGTCAACAAAGAATTTGAGATCTCATTTCATTATCAATGAAGACAAAATTGATATTGAGATCAATATATATAACCTAAATATAAATTTATATGGAAAAATAAAGTACTCATCTAGAAAATTATAGATTTTATGTTTATTTATTTTTCAGACTGAAAAAAATGTATAAATCAAAAGATTTGGAAATTTTATATAGTTGTTTCAAAATTATCATTCATCTGAATTTGTGGAATTCACCTCCACTAAAGCTTTGGCATACCATTTCATTTAGGAGAAATACTTCTCCTTTTCCAGTCACTATAGGCCCAACAAGTGATTCGAGCAATATGAATCCAAAGTTGTAAACATCATCCTCTGCGTTTGTTCGATGGCTGCAAAAAAGGAAGTAATAGAGTCAACTATTTAAAGGAAGTGCATTAAAGAGGATATTAGTGGGCACTAGGTAGCTGCAGTAACAGTATGACAGTGGTGGTCATTGCATAAGTGAAGCAATAATTGTAGCAACAGTGGCAGTATTACTGCTGCTGAGGCGGACAGCATGTTAATTATGGCAGTGTTCATGGTGGTAGCAGCTTTGACAATAGTAGAGGTGAGAAGACCAAATAACAGCAAGGGGGATGATAAGGAAACTAATGGTACAGAAGAAAAGGTGTTTCTGATAGTGGCATGCACAGTAAATGGCACCAATGATGCTGATGTTGCATGTGGCAGAGTAATACCAGTATGAAGGTAGTGCTGAGATCAAGATGGAAGTACTGCTGTATATACCAAGAATTGGATACTCAACCTCAGTGTCATTTAAGCAGTGAAAAGGGGGCTCATCATTAATGATTCATTTTCTTTTTGGATCCAAAATAATACATATATAATGCATATCCCAAGATTGGATCCTCATGCTTTTTAATTGAAGAAAATCTTCATCAGAAATACACTATCAGTTATAATGCAATTATTATTTTTTAAATCCAACATAACAATATTTAAGATGCGACTCCAGTAGATAAAATCAAGCATCAAATTGAAAGGTATTCTATTTTAATAAATCAGGCAATAGGTTGTATCATACCATGATTTCAGGTCTTCTCCCTTCGCCTACAGAACAAACAGAATGTGTTAGAAAAGACTGCTTGGTGAACCAAGATAACATTGCACACTCAACCTAAAAAAGCCAGGCATTATACCTCAAACTTTTCGATTTCCTCTGTGATGATTGACATCCCATAGTCACTTAGCTTTGCAATCCCATGCTCATCAAGCAATATGTTGTTTGTTTTTAATCGGTTATTCAAGCAACCAGGAATTACACCAGTATGTAGAAAATGCACAGCCTTGGCAACTCCAATTAAAATTGCCAGTCTATCTGACCATTTAAAAACCTTTTCTGGACAACTTTCTGCAAATTATATATGTAGCTAGATTACATGCTGACAGCCTCCAATATGTAAAGCTATGATACGTAAAATATATAGAAAAGCACCAACCCCCCCACCCCAGTACAGACAAGGAGGGGCCCATCTTAATTCAAGAAAAAGAGTATGGTATACACACTAAACCATCAAAGACAGATGCGCAGGTGCACACATATTTTCATATATGAAGCTAGATTAAAGTTTATTGTGGTGCTATACTAACCTGACAGATGAGTGCGATAATTCCCATTAGGTACATATTCATATACAAGAAAAACTTTGCTGCTACTGGAATCATCTTGTCCACTACCATCAATGCCATGACCCAAGAAGCCTACCAAATGTGGATGGTGAAGCTTTGAAAGCAGATCAAGCTTAGCTTTAAGGTTTGGAATCGAACATTTCTTCACCAAAGACAGAGAGCGTATGGCTACATAGGTCCCATTCTCCAATTGACCTTTATAAATCTAAAAATTTATAAATAAATAAAACAGAAGTTAAAAGAGCTAGCTGGCAATGGACATATATAATGTGATCCACCAATTGAATGCCACATATACATTTTTCTCATTGATTTCACAACAATTTCAAGATTTTTTTTTTTTGAGAAACCCAATTTCAAGATTTTGATAATAATAATAACCAAAATACTAGGTAGAAGTTAGAAGAGCTTAGGTGCTTTGACAAATTTCTAGCTCCCCCTTCATCTTACAAATAAAATTCCTACTTTGTATAATATGCCCCTAAAAAATTCCTACTTTGTATAATATGCCCCTAAAAAATATGTATGTGATGCTCAAAATTAGTAGGTTAATCCAAATGAATCCCCCTTTTTTGAAGAGTCCATGAAACATCTATATTTTCATTGCATATTCAACTTTTGACAGTTACCTTCCCCATAGAGCCTTCACCAAGAAACCTTGATGAATCAAAGTTGTTTGTGGCTTCCTTCAACTCCTCAAAAGAAAACAATCGACAGACGGGTGCTTGTGTCCCTAGCTTTGCTGCTTGAGAAATGAACCCTAAAAAAAATAGAGGCAAGGTTATCACTTTAGGCTCTCATATGCACCACAGACTATGGTTTACACATTTATGATTTAGTCTCTATTCATATATTCTAAACTACAAAATTGACAGAGTGAGTTGGACAAGCATGTCTTGGATTTTGAACAAATGATAAGAAAATAAACTGATCAATGTGGAACTTACTGGCATTTGCAAGGAGCTCAGAGGAAATCCCAGTTGGTGTATTATCTTGCACGTTCTTTGACAATACATGCTGCTCCTGTGTCCTTGAACGGCATCTTTTACACAAGAGTAGAACTCCCAACCCCAAAAGCACCATAACAAGAACAGCTCCACTAATGACAGCAACTACTACTGCTATATCTCTTCCTCTGGATTGTTTACTGTTTATAAGACAATGCGATCCTTCATGCTGATCTTTGGAATCACAGGACAAACAATTTCCATCAATTTTAACATATCTCTTATCTGATGTACTGTTCAAGCAAGAAGGAAGTTGGCCTATCAACTTGTTACTAGATAAATCAACATACCCAAGTTTGTCACCACAACTTAACTCATCTGGAAGTGACCCGCTGAGCATATTAGACCCTAAATTCAAATAACTGATGTTTGGTAAAGAGAACAAGGCAGAGGGAGGAGTTCCACTCAGATGGTTGAAAGATAGATCAAGGTGTTGAAGTTTATGCAACTCACCAAATTGCTCAGGAATCTCTCCTGAGAGCGAGTTATTGCTCAGTAGCACTGTAACCAACTCTTTGGGCATGACTGGTAGTTCAGAATCCAAATGATTTTCTCTTATATCCAATAAATGTAGATTGGTTAAAGTACTCAAATCAGGTAATTTGCCAGAAAGCTCATTGTGGGACAGGACAAGATCAGTGAGTGTCTTGATTTTGCTTATAGAAAAAGGAATCTGACCCTTGAATCCATTACTCTGCAAACTCAAAATGGTGAGGTTTGAAAATGAGCCCAACCAATCAGGGACAGTGTCATTGAAATGATTGGAATCCAGTGTCAAAGTATGAAGCTTAACTAGTCTAGATATCTTAGGTGGAATTGAACCATACATAAAATTTGAGCTCAAATCCAAAAGTTCAAGCGAATATAGCCTATGAATCTTATCAGGAAGTGGTCCCCAAATCCCCAAACACACTAAGCTAAGAACTTTTAAACTGGTTAACCTCGTCAATGTAGTAACAAAGGAATCAATAGAGAAGCTTTCAGATAGTGTCATATTGGGAATTGCAAATCCATGGAACTCACTGACCTTGACAAGCTTATCCCCCATAATTTTGAGCTCAGTGATAATACTGTCCTGGCATGTGATACTCACATGTGCTGATTTAGGCAAGTTGCAGAGGTCTCCATAGGAATTTTCCCAAGTTTGCAATGAGGAAGGGTACTCCAAAAGCTTCCTTATCTGCAATAAAACTTGGGTCTGGGAGGGATGTAACTCATAAGAGCTTGGAATGAAGAAAACCCATAAAAGAACCACTAGAAGCAGCAAATTCAAATTTCCCATTCCACGAGTGTTCGAAGCTGTAGACACTGAAATCAGAGTTTTTAAGGCAAACAGAATCAGACCCACCAAAGATTGTTAAGCAGAATCATGAAAAAGAGAGCTCCATTAGAGAATTCACCTGAAAAAGAACGTACTTTACAGTAACTTGGAAGGAAATTCAAGAAACTAAAACCCCAAATTTAGCCTCAGATGCTCTCCAACGACTCTTGGTTAACCAAATTCGAGAAAACCCATGAAGCAGAAGGAGCTGAAATCTAAGACGCTGACAGAAAAACAGAAAGAAAATATCTTCCTGGAAAAATCAAAAGGGCAAGTTTTTTGCTTCCACGGAAAATAGTAATGCTCAAACTAGTTGGTCAAAAACCCATGTAGCAGCAAAACAAGGAAGCATGGAGAACAAAGCAAAGTTCATGAAAGCATATCTCTTTTATATAAGTAATAAGTTCCAGATAGTTAACAGGAAAAACTTAAAAGAGAAACATTGGGAAGATGAATGCAATAAGAAAAGTGGTAGCAATAATGGGTTTTCTTGTTCACCGGTGAATGTTTGCGTCACTAAAAGAAAATATTGAGGCTATAAATGGAGAGGTAGTTGGAGAAAAGCCGTACAAGACAGTGTCAAGGACTCAAGGCATTTATTATTAGTGCTTCTCAGAGAGGTCTCTGTGTGTGTGAGTGACAATTAATGGGGTCGGTTTTTGCCTTCAAGTCTCAAGTGGAAGAGTGAGGACTGAGACAAGAATGGAAGGGAAGGCACTTTGTCTTTGTCTGTGTGTGTGTGTGTGTGTGTGTGAGAGTGTGAGTGGACAGTGTGTGTAACTAAAATACTGGCAATTTTTTTTTTGTTCTTGTTTCTTTTTGGCATTGTCTGTTTGTTTATCATTGACTTATTCTCGAGAATGACCCTAGGATTCTTCTCTATTTACAGGGGTGCCACACATGTTTTGACCTTTTTAGATTTTTTTTTTCCTCTCTGTTAGATTATTTGATTAATTTGATATGACTAAAATGTCCCTGCTTCTATTATCTTACCGTCAATATCATATGCCGTTATTTTTATAATTTATCTATTTATATTCTATACTATTAATAACATAATTTTCTGTTTGAATTTCATCATTTTACCTACTAAAATATCCTCATACACAGTAATGGAACTACTCAAGGGCTGAGGGGGGCCATCCTCCCAACCTTTGAAAAAAATATATACTCGTATGTATATTAACCAAAAAAAAATTTGGCTCTGAAATTTATATATTTGGCCCCCCTTCCCAAAAAATTTACAAATTGACCTAAAAAATCCAACAAATAGATAACAAGAAAAATCTATAATAATAAAAAAAATGCACATATTTGAATAACAAGAAAAAAAATTGGATAAATCATAAATCCAATCTAAGCAAAAACAATAATAACAAATTAATTACAAATTCTAGCAAAAAAATCACACAAAAAAACCCAATAGCCTTTACCCAATTTCTCCCTCTCACTTGAGAGCTCTATGCCCCTCTCAAATGACTCCATACTCATAGCTATAGAAATAACTCCTATGCTACATATTGATCACTCCATCCATACATCAGTTAGACCTTAAAAATATTAGGAGGTGTTAATTGACTTATAAAACTCTTGATTATAAAATCCTATTATTGATTTTTTTCAAAAGAAAAAATACAAATAATATTAATAAATTAATGCTAATAATGCAACGTTGTCAACCTCTAGTATTGATATTCCAATTTTTTTTTTTAAAATCTTTGAACAAAGGACTTCGGTCCCCCCCAAGTTTGAATCCTGGTTCCGTCCTTGCTCATACAAATTCTTAAACTCTCTAAAATACTTTTATCTTTTGGTTAAATAATTTTAAATTTAAAAACACAAACGGGTTAAAAGAGTAATTTATTATTTTTTTATAAGTTCTTAAATTTTAGGCTTTTCCTTTTCTTTTCTAATCTCACTTTTTATGAAATATCTTAAAATTTAGGACACTGTCTTTGTGGGGTCATAGAGCCCAGTGATATACATCCACTTTTTTGTATTGGGCCTGAGGCAACCTAGGAAACTGTGTCGAGGACAATTTTGTCCTCGGCTAGCCAAAGCCAAGATAGAAGAAAAGTGATTTACCAGCAAAGACAATCTTCCAAAGCACTCCAAAGAAAAAGGATAAGTACAGCAAGTAAGCACACTGGAGCATGACAATAAAGCAATTCCAAGAAAAGCAGCTGTCTCCACATTAAATGCTCCACAACTAACACTTTGGCCACATTAATGTGGAGAAAACTCCTGAACAGTGCTGTTTTGGCAACCGCAACACACAGAGAGCCAAAAATGGATGTCTGATGGGACAGATACTCAAGTAAGGGTTCAGATGATCAACAAGTGTGAGATCAGGATGGCTCAGAGGGGACTATATAATGGGAGAGATCCTCCATGAGAAGGGGATAGGAGATTTTACCAAAGAAAACACTGTAGTAGTCTGAAATAACTTTGTAACCATTGTCATTGTCACTTAAGAAATACTAAGTTGAAGCTCCTCGGACCAGTGCTGAGGATTGAATTGCTTGCTCAAGTCCATATTTGTTTTACTTATCCATTCTTTAAATCATTTTCAACTATTGTTACATTCATTAAAACTCAGTTATTTTACTCACTCTCTACAAATTTATTGTAATGGGCTTGTTGGGCTTGAATTCACTTATCCCTTGAAAACAGTGCTCAAACCCAGTCCCTACAGTCTCTATCTCACTTTATATATTTTTATAAGACAGATGAAAGTTGAAAAAAAAAAAAAAAAACAAGAGCCAAAATAAAGAATTGGGATAAAATCTCTATTTAAACATCATGACTCTAAAGCCAAGATAAAAAATAAAAAAGATATAGAAAAACTTGACTTCATGACTCTCCAAGAGCTACTACTTTTTTATTTAACAGGTTTGGGGGATTCAAAATTAGGTTCTCAAAAAATCTAGAGGTTTTGGGGAATAGAACTAGTTTTTTTTTTTTTTTTTTTTTTTTTTTTGAGGAAGAGAATAGAACTAGTTAGAAAGCTTGAAATTATCAAATTATGTGTGGGCTCAAATTACTCTTATACGATAAGAAATTATCAATTGTTTCAAAAAAAATTAAATAGTTAATAAATGATAAATTTAGTCATTTAACTATTATTTTAACAATAATGAAACATAACTTATTGTAAAATAAATATTAGTAGTATAATTAAAAATACATAATTTATAGTTTAAGAAAAAGAGAACAACATTCTTTTAGGTCAATAATGGTAAGAGTAATTTTACATCCATATGGTATGTGTTTTTTTTAATGAAACCGTATAGTATGTTTATGAATGTGACTGCAAGCTAGCGGCCTAGATAAATGAAGAAAGTCGATAAGCATACAAAGATGTCTGATGCTTTTCAGAAACAATAAAGACAAGCAGTAGCTTTCGCAATTAATGGAGCTTGAGTACAAAAATGTGGAAGTAGCATCGTTTTAGTTTCAACGTTGAATTTTGCAAAACTTTAAAGAGAGAATGAGGAATATGTAATGGGTCCAGATAGAGCATGCATTAATCATTCATTTTGAGGAAGTTTTTATAGGGAATTGAAAAAGTTATTAAAACAGTTAATGTATTTTCATTTTTCCATAAAAAGTTTTCAAAAATAGTTTACTAATGTATACCCTCAAGACACATATCAGTAAAACTCATATTTAATTTGCTATAGTAGGCGGTCTGACAATAGCATTCTCATCTTTTAGTTTTTATTAATTTATTTATGGATATGATAGTGTATTGTTAGACATAAGGTCAAGACACTAATTGATTTTTTTTTATAAGTGAGTTTGAATTCTATTTTTTTTATTCAATGACAAATTTTTTTACCAATTAAACTAATTGTTCTTCTCAAAAACAAATTAAACTAATTGTAACCCACTCATTGAATTACATATAAACTTGCAACTTTGATATAAAATATATTAGTCTCTTCATAACTACTATGAGTAAGAAACTCTCATTCTTAGATCTTGACTATTTTATGGATTAAATATTTATTGAATTCCTTTAAATTAGGCAGTAGGGTTCTTTTTTAAAATTAAAAATGGACAAAAAAGATCCTATCTTTGAGCTGATTTTAAAATTATTCATTTATTCAATATACTTTTATATCCTTGATAATTTGACTTTTTATTGAATCACAATTTTTTTTTAATATAATTTGATAGTTAGGAGAGAGGGGATTTGAACCATAAATTTTTCCATGTTAGACATCAAGAATACCTACCAACATAGTTATAAGGTTCTTGGCAAATCAATTCCAAGTATTTTAAGAAAATTGTTACCAAAAAAAAAAAAAAATCATTTTTTGACAACTTTTTATATTTCACATAAAATAATATAAAGACTTTTTAAAAATGATTGATTAACAAAAATTCTATAGTCACCTGTTAACTAGACTTATATAATAATAATTGGTGGGTTCCTCAACTAGTTGAATAAGATATTTGATATTCAATGTCTACATCAAAAATCGATGGTATCTCTATCAAAAAAAAAAAATCGTTGATATCTTAATTTAATGAAAAATAGAAAAAACACTAAAAGCAAATGTCATAAATTGAAACTCTATAAATATATAATAATAATACTAATAATTGTGGCTTTTCCATCTGACTAATAAAAGGAAAAAAACATGTTGAATTGGTAAATGGGAAGCATATATGTCATTGGGATTTGCTGGAATGAGGGCTTTAATAAAGTCCAAAATTCTAATTAATTGGGGGGGCCCGCTGCTCGTTACCGTTAGCCAGCCTGTGTTTGAATGTGAAACCAAGTTGTACGAAAGCACCTAGAGTCTAACTTAATTTAGAATCCCATGAAAGTCTGAAAAACTACTATAAAAATTAGAAAAAGATTAAAACCAAAGGATTAAAAAATAGAAGCATCCCATTCCCATGGTGAAATAAGAGAAAAGACATAACCACGCGCACCATTCACAAAGCCAGCAATATGCAGTATGCATCAGAGAATAGCCCTTAATTTGTTGCATGGGCCGCCTGATGCCTCCCAACCTTACTCCAAGTTCAAGTTGTGTATGCATTTTTGTGTGGTTGGTTTTGTACTTCACGCTAAGGCACATATATAATAATAGGAGTGGGGAAGATCATGACTCATGAGTCTGTTTCCCAGACAAAGAGGCAACGTTGGTTTTTTTTTTTTTTTTTTTTTTTTTGGTGGGGGGGGGGCTACCCTACTATAGCTGGGTGACCTTCGAATTTTCCTTTTCTTTCTGATTAGATTTGGCATATCTGACTTAGTCAATCCAATCTTTATAATGAAACATTGCCAAATAGCTTCCATGCACCTTTTGATTTTATATGATTTGCCAGGGTCCACAATGTTTCTAATGTGCCTAGTCTTTTTGGGTGATCGTTTTGTTTCATTAAAGCAAGATTAGGAAGGAAAAAAAAATAGTTTAGTTATCTTTCATTTCGTGAGTGCAGATTTTTTTTTTTCCCCTTTAATTTCTTTATATAATATTCTAACTCCACTCAACACTACTTACAAAGAAATGCTATATTCATAACATTTTTTTTTAGCAACAAACACATACAAATATTTGGTTTCGCTCGCACATACACACCTTATTATATTGGAATCACCCAATAAATTACTATAAGCATTTCTCTTATAATAAAAGGGTTTTATTAACATAAGTTATACGTTAGTAAATCATTTAAGTAAACTTTTTATGGGAAAATAAAATAGTGACTAACTTTTTTTGATAGTTTTTTCAATTTCTCATAAAAAGTTTATTAAAATCAGACCCTAAAATACTGATTGCATACACAAATTTTTTTTATAATATTTTTTCATTTATTGTTGTAAGGACACGATTTGTGGCGGACCGTAACAGTATCGGGTTCGCACGTGAAAAGGCCCTAACAATATCATTTGTAGAGCGTGGATTTGGAAGGCTAGGCCTTGATCGACAGGCGGTGGGTTTTTCGTGGTGTTCGTACAAGTTTAAGTTTTCCTTCACTCCTGGAGTCTTTCTCCTGGAGGTGGGCTGGGAGGCTCTGGTTTTTGGCCACTTTTCCCAACTTCCCTGTTGGTGCACCTTCCTTTTTATTATATAGTCCGTCTTGGTTGATCCTGACCCTCCACTTGTAGGTCAGGCAGGAGCTTATTTCTGTATCCATCCTATCAACCGTCCCGTCTAACTTTTTATTAGTTGCATGGATCGAAGTTTACACCGTCCAAACGTCTTTTCTCATTAATCAGCTCTGGGTATTGGCAGGTGCATTTACTGAAGAGGGGACGCATTTTCCTTGGTCCAATTTCACACCCTGCTTCCCTATGGGCCCCATTCCGTTCACATCCCCTTGAGGGGGCTGTTTGGGGATTGCCTACACCATGGTGTTGGTCTTCCCATTGAAGCTCTGGAATGCCGAGGACAGGGTAAGTTCTCAGCCGTTCCCCTTGCTACCTCGGCCACTGATCATTCGTCTTCGGCAAGATACCTCCTCGGCACGGGTCCTGGGCCCGGATAGAGTTTGGGCCGGATTACAGACCTCTCGGACCCACAATTGTAAATTGCAATGATTTACTGTGAGTAAACCAGTTTAAAATTTTTTAAAAATATATGGTAAAAAAAAAAAAAAATCGTGTATGTAACATTATTTCTCTTGTATGGCCTCTGTTAGTCTTAAAGGGCAAACCAATATAACCCCCAGTAACGGCTCCTCCTAGAAAATAGAATATAAATTCATAAATATTTGACATGATTTATATTCCTTTTTATTTGTTTGTTTATGAGCATAATTGCCATATTGATTAACACCTCTTTTGACAAATGATTAACATTAATCTGAATGGCTAATCATATGCTAGTCAAGTAACCGAGATATTTTCCTATCATGTGCACAGCACAAACAAGGACAGACATAATGATCAAAGTAAAGTAGTAAACTCTTATTTTCAGGCAAGATATTGCTGCTTTCACTGAAAATTCAACAACTAATACTTATATAAGAAAACATTAACTTTATAGGGAAAAGCAAAAATGAAAACTAATAAGGAGATGAAGAATATCTAAAAGTAATTAACCAAAAAAAAAAAAAAAAAGAATAGCTAAAAGTACAAAAGAAAAAGACAAAGGATGTTGTTTTGAGCAGCACGGACCACGGTTTGAGTGTCATTAATGAACAATCACTGTAGGCCAATATACTTGCATTTATCAAACCCAGGCATCAACTGGAGACCCATTTTACATCAACTTATATGACAAATTAGTCTGTAAAATCATCTAAATCCCAATTGTTACCAAATTAAACTGCTATGTTATTCTTCCTGAAGTTATGAACTTTAATGGGCGCCAAGTGAATTCACTGGAGGGATCCAGGTTATAGCCAATAGCTCATTGATCATTCCTTCAATTAAAGAATACATGCTCAAGTGAATTGGGCCAGTGGGTGCATCCCCTTCCACTATGTCTTATGCACTCCTGCTCAAGCCGAAGCAACTGCAATTTTGTGGGCTTTAAACTTGGCTAGGTCTAAAAATTAGTGCAATTTCATAATAGAAGGGAATGAACCATTTGACTGGTCTATTTCTATTGTCATTAGTAATGTTTTTTATTTAAATTTGCGTTTTGCTAGTTGTGAGTTTTGCTAAGTTAGAAGATCTCTTTAGCAACTTGTTCTACTGCTAAACTTTTATTTGTTTTTAAAGCTAGTTTCTCTTGTAATAATTGCAATCTGCCTCCTATGATTCTGGAAACTTGCAGGTGCGATTGTCGTACTACTTTTTACTTAACAATGAAATTGCAGTTTATTAGAAAAAAAAAAAAAAGATATATATATATATATATATTTTTTTGCTTGGTGCTAGGGTCATCAGTTAGAATGGTACCAATTTGTGATTAGCATTCATTTAAATGAAGAACCTATAAAGTTTAAAGTAATTTCAACACATTAATTTAATAAATGACATATAACGCAGTGGAATAACCATAAGTAAAATACATTCTATCTCAAAAATAGCATAAGCATGCCTAAGAAAACCCTCAATCCAAAGGCAAAGAAAGAGAAAAACTCTTTGAAGTTTTTATTGATAATAACAAACTTGATACTTGATGTTGTTACAACCTCCAACTTATAAGAAAAATATACACAAACCCTAAACACAAAATTATACTAGAAAAAGGAGAAATTTCCAAAATATAAAAACTTTTAAAAATTACGGAAATTGATGCACTATTAACCCTAGGAAACATCCTTCTCATTTTTGAAAATAGAAAATATCACAAAAAGAAATGTGAAACTTGTGTCCAATGCTATTTTGCACTGAACACGATATGATTTGGACAAATATCTAGTTTTAAATACATGTCAACATCACAGTTTGTCCAATACAAAAAAGAACTGGACACAAGCCATATCCCAAAAGAAAATATTACATAAATAACAAAATCACTTAAACATAGACCTAAACAAAGAAATTTGGAGGAAAATTGACATAGTCACAAACCGAGGTGATGTGTTTTACTTCCTAAATCATTTACCTTGCATACCAAATTTCATGCAACTTCGATTTACCTTGCATACCAAATTTCATGCAATTTCACCGCTAGTGCTTGGAAATTTCTACTTCTACCATTTTACTATTTGCTCATTTTACATTGGGACTTAGGGTCAGATTGGGAGTAGAGTAGAGGGTAGTCTCTTTGTTCAAGGAAGGGTATTCCTTCTATATTAGTTCCCTCCGCCTGAATGGAATTCAACCTTTCTTTTTTCTTAGGGCCATCAGATGCCGCAAACCTTAGTTTGCATAATCAAAAATTTGGGGGTGAGGGTTTCTTTGGACCATTAGATGCTGCAAGCTTTAATTCTATAAAATGATATATATAAATATTTATATATATATATATATATATATATGTTTCTCAATGTATTAGTTTACAAGTACAAGAGGACAAGGTTTCCAACGAAAACGACAGAGACAGCATATAATCTTTGCAGTTTAAGTTCCCTAGCAATCCCAGTTAACGGAGACAAGCTGAAATTAAGATATACAAGAATGAGATGCTTAACTAGTGGAGAAAGAAAACAGGGTAATGTGCCAAAAAAAAAAAAAAAAAAAACTTCATTACAGATCCGTCATAGAGCAAATAATCAATGTGTTTGAGAATACACCATAAATACATTTTTAGGCTATTACTCAGTGTTGGTTACCCATCAAACAATTTTTGCATGAAGTACTTGTTCTCTAGAATTAACTATATACATATTATACAGCAGCACAGTCCACCATTTATAAACAAACGATACATAAATAAGCCACACAATCATCTAAACACTATCCTGGAGCTGGGGGGAAAAGCTGATGCCTGAAAGAAAAAATAGTACAGAGGAAACTATATATACAATATAACGGGTAAATCATCAGCTCCTTCAAAAGCAATCAAGAAAGTCATACTCCTCAACTATGAAAAGCCTAACATGTATTGTAATTCTCCTCCTCTAACCATACACACTAATATTAGCTTTCTTCAAAATGTATCACCATCACTTCAGTCACCAAGTGACAAATCTCATTTCATGGCAAGCTAAACCACTCTGGTCTCCCCAGATTGTTCAGATCCAAAATAGAAAACACAAGGAGACTGTGGTTCCACTCCAACTTGCTTAACCACTATATTGTGAGCTCACACCAGTTGCCAGCATATTTACAAAGTTCAAGTCTTCTTCCCTCAGATTCAAGCCTCACAATCAATCACTGAATCCCTGAAATCCCATCTTACCCTGGTATGCCTCAATCACTGCAGGGACTTCTTCCATAAATGGAGTCAGAAACTTCTTCTCAAAGTCCTCCTTCCTGTGATTCAATTGCCAAACTAAATCTATATCTTTGCTAACCAGACCTTTAGACATCAAAACTTGCAGAACAGCACATCTGGGAATCATTCTCTTCTCCATACTTATCAGAAATAAATTTGGGCATCTAGCAACTTCCAATGACATCAGACCCCCCTTAGTCGTCAAGAAATCAAGCACATTCCGAATCTTCTTCTCTGAACAAATCATTAGCATTGGCTGTACTCTAAATGCCGTAAGAAAGTCATTTTCAGACCAACCAAAGCTCCTAAGAACCTCCTTTTTCTTTTCCCAATTCACTTTGCTTATTAGTGACATTGAACGGACACCCAAAATAAAGGAGCGCCTCATCGGGTCAAAACCCATTTCTTTAATTGCACATACAACCTCTTTGAACAAATCAATCCTCAACATAAGCGACTTAGGTTGCATCATCAAGAGCCCTGCAACATGTTTTTCTGGTACTCCATGAGCCCTCAGAGTGGACATATTTGGCACCAAAACCTTCTTAATGTTGCATCGAATCACAAGGGACGATTGCTTCAATGCATAGATAAGATTCTCATTGGTATGAATAATCCCCCTAAGAAAATTAATGGTGGGTATTATCTGTTTCTTCAAACTAGACAATAAAATGAATTTATTTGAACAGATAATCCTAGGTAAGTCAGGTCCTCTAAGACCCAAGGACGCAAAATAGTCCATCTTGGGTCTTATAGTTTTCTCTGGATGAGCTAAAATCAGAGGTGGGTGTTTAGAAATCAAGCTTGCAATGTCAGCTTTTGTAAACCCGTAAGTATTCAAAAGGTTTAGAAGTAAGTCTGGTTTATCAGTGTACTTAATATTGACAACCTTAGACGCTGAAGTAGCTTTTTCTAAGGACAACCCGCATGAGTTCATGAGGTAAGAGACTGTCAAAGATTGTTTCTCTGTGGAGTTTGAGACAGAACTGAGAAATGGCATTGTCTGGATATAACGAACATAACTGATTTTTGAATTAAAGACTCTATTTTGCATTAGTGTTTTGCATGTGAAATGAAACATCTTTCTAAGGAAAGACTGGTGGGTTTATAAATTGTAATAGAAAGAAACTACTTACCTGTGGTTTGAGAGGCTGAATTGGAGTTGAAGCTCTGAAAGAAAAACCCTAGAGAAGGAAAACGATTTGTTGGCTCACTGAGTCAATGTTGTGAGCGAGCAAAGATGGAGGAGTGATAACCACTGGCCCAGCTGGGTTGGATTTGGGACAATATCTGGTCCAACCCAATTAGTCAGGCCATCTCATGGAACTATGCACATTTGTTTGGATGAGTTTTTGGTCCACTTATTTTGTTTATTATTTTTAAAAAATAATAGTACATAGAAAAATATGAAACTTTTTAGGTCCGATTATTGGGTGCTCTTAGGGTATTTATTAATGGATCATTTTAAGAAAATTTTAATATTAATTTTAAGGAAAATATAAAAGCTATAAAAAAATCAATTGTTTTTTTTTTTTTTTTATAAAATATTTCTTAAATCAATACATTTAGGGCATCTATTAATTTTTCCCAACTTTTTTTTTTGTCTCATGTTTAGCAAAAAAAATATATATAATAAAAAAACTACCGAAAAGTACTGAATACCAAATAGACAATGAATACATCGCTTTAACAAGTACTGAAAAAATATAATGAGAATTTCAAACGTATCGTGAAAACAATTTGCTAAATCTACCTCGGTTGAGTGTTTAGGGTTTCATTTAGGGTTCCCTTTTTCATTTAAAACATACCATTAGCAAGGATACCAGTGGTTAGTAATAGTTCCGCCAGTAATTATTAATTGCTTAGAAAGAGAATAAATACATTTATCAGCTCATCATCTGTTTGCTTGTTCACACTTAGGCTAGGCACACACTAATTTGAAACATGGACTATGATGATATAGATTATGATGAAGGCTATAGCATGAAAGATATAGATGATAATTGGTCAAATAGTGATATGGATTATGAAACTGATTCTGACAGTGAAATTGATGATTATAATTATAATGGTAACACAAACAATTGGAGTAATTTAACAGGAGATAAAATCAACCGACAGACTAATTACAATGATAGTTTTTTGGATAAAATTAATAGAAAATTGGAATCCTTGGAAAATATTGACAGATTTGCTATATATACTAAAGTTGAAAAGAAAAATGATAGTTTTTTGGACCTCTATGAAAGAATGACAGCTTTAAATTCACATTTTGAAAAAGAAATAGAATTTGAACCCCATCAAAGATCATCTTTTACATAAACTATGACAGATAATTGGTATATAAATAGTAATTCAAAAGAAGTTATAGATAAGAATTTACAGATGTTAAAAGCAACTGATAGAAAAGTTGATCCAATTAAGGAAAGAGTAACACGTATAAAAGATAGAAGTATTATAGAAAGTGTCAGAAATATTATGAATATGACAGACAGTGGAAAAGATAGCTTAATAGATAATGATAATAATACTTTAACGAATTCAAAAATAACTGACAGAGCTATATTTATAACTTACAAAGACAAAGAAAATGACAGACTAAAAGAAACGGTGGAAAAGCAAAATAATAAAGAAATAATAAAAAAAGGAATGGTAGAAGAGATGAAAGAAATGTTTGAAAGACAGAATAGTGAAGATGTAGGGAAAGTGATAAAAGGACAAAGAGGCCTAATAGAGACAAATGATAGAAGAAGAACTGAAAGACATAAAGATGAAGGTGTTATACGTAGAAAGCTAGAAAAAGAAATAGGAAAAGATGATAGTCCTAGAAATAATGATGATAGCTTGAAAGAATTGTATGAAAGACAAAACAGTGAAATGGTACGTAAGATGTTAGATACAAAAGAGATAGAAAGAGATAGTGAAAAAGTAGTCAACAATGGTAGGAAAAATAATTATGGTAATTTAAAAGAAAAAGAAAATAGTGAAAGTGTAGTAAAAGTAAAAATGGAAGTAAAAGACAAAAAGAGTAATAGTTTTAAAGAAGAAATTGATGAGAGACTTAAAACAATTGACAGAACTGAAAACCACAGTTTAATAGAATTGGCTAAAAAGATAGAAATCTTAAATTTACCTTTAGAAACAGACAGATTAAGAGACATAACAGTTTTAAATACTACAGAGTTATCAAATAATGAGAAAACTGACAGAAATGTTAATAGTACTACTTGTCATAAATGCAAAAGATATGAACATACTAAAAAACAATGTGACAGACATAATAGAATTATTAAACAAATTAGTAAATTAGAATTTGAGAAAGATATTATAAATGAATTAATGGAAATATTTAATGTTAGTCAAAAAGAGATAGATCGAGTAAAGAAAGAGTTAAAATCAACCAATCCACTTAAAATTAAAAGAAAACAAAAAGACATAATAATAAAACTGATAGAAAATCTACCGAATCACCATAAAGACAAGAAAGAATATTTATTAAAATTGAAAGACTCTATAGAAATACCTATTGCTTGCATTAGGTGTAGGAAATATGGACACCATGTTACAGAATGCCGAAAGAAAGAGAAAGAAAAAGACAAGAAAGAAAAGGGTAAAATAAAACAAGAAATTAAAGAAGAAAATCCGACAGACATAAATGAACATAATATTGTAAAAGAATTTTCTAATTCCATGATAGACCCCTTTGATCCTCCTACAGATAAAGAAGTTATAGATATTAATGTTTCAAACAATAGTAATAAATTTGATAGACAGAATTTCTTAAGTTTAATTGACAGAGTAATTCTCCAAAAATGGCATACAGATATTACTAAACAGTTTTCTTTGACAGAAATTGCTTTGACAGATTCAGGTGCTGATATAGATTATATACAAGAAAGATTAATACCCTTAAAGTATTATGAAAAATCATCTGAAAGATTAATTCAGGCCAATGGAGAAAAACTAATAATTAATTATAAAATACCCATTATTCATATATGCCATGATAGAATATATTTTGAGACAGCCTTTGTTTTAATTAAAGACTTTCCTTCTAAAATTATTTTAAGAACTCCTTTTATGGCTTTAATTTATCCTTTTTTAATGACAGATAAAGGAATTAAAACTAATGTGTTAGGAAAAGATATATTCTTTAAATTCATTGTACCACCTGTCCTGAAAGAAATACACTCTCCCAAAGAGGTTACTATTTTAACAGATATCAACGAAAGAGGAATCTATAGAACTGAAAGAAGTTTGTCATCTTTAAAGACAGAAATGCTACTTGTTAATCAATTGATAGAAAATGACAAAAAGAATGATAAACAAGACAAAGAGACAGAGATACGTTCTTATTTTCCTATTGCTTTCTTACATAAAGTCCAATCTACAGAAGAACTCATAAAAGACGGAAATATGAATACAATCTTTTGTAATCAATGTGCATGGACTAATAGTATATGGATGGACAGATGGCAATTTGAGACTATTGCCCCCACACAAAATATAGATGGAACAATTATTACTTCTTTTAATAATAATGACAGACATACTGATAGACTGATAGAAGTACTAAATGACAAATGTACACTCTTTATAGCATTTTTAAATATTCATATAACAGATATTTTAATAAAAGAATCTTTGACAGACTCTTCTTTATTAAACATTAAAGAAAATATTAATTGTGGTAATCTCTTGAATAATGACAGATTTAATCTCCCTATAGACAAAATTAATCCCCTGATAGATTGTCCTATTAATAAAAGACTTTACAAAGAGATATATAATAGTACATGCATGGATAGAATCATACTAGATTTAAGAAACATTTTGAATCTCACTTACCTTGACAGATCCCATTGTATCTACTCTAATACTGTTGCTACTCAGCAAGAGCACAAAAGTGTACAAAGAAAAGTTTGTTTTATAAATGTTGTTTGTTTTATAAATATTTTTCTTATAAAATATTTCAAAAGAATTTCACAGAAAGACAGAGGGAAAAGAATTTCAAAAGAAGTTTTGACAGAAAATATTTGTTCCAAACATAATCCTTTTCCCAAAACCCAATTGCAGACTACCATGAGTAAAAGATTCTCTCAGACAGACAAGGGCAAGGCACCAGCGATGCAATCCAGAGGTTTCTGAAAGCCCTCAATCAAAATTTCGGATATGCATGAAGGTGTCTCGATAGAGACAATATCCCTTCAGGATACGTTGCTAGTAGAGGCAATGTATTCATGTGGTAATAAAAGTGTAATTTTGCAAAAAGTGCTCGACAGTAATCTTATGTTTCAAGATGGAGAATTTACAGACCTTCATTTTCATATTAAACTACTTCTTGATAATTTACAGGCAGCCTTCACCCTCAAACAGAAACCCTTATTCCAAATGACCCTTCAGGCTTTGGAATTACATCTTGTTAGCACCGGGGCATTTATTGAAGCACTCGGTTGTCAACTCCCTGGCAAGGAGGATGGAGATTCAAGCTCCACAAAGACAGAACTACAGTCTCTAAAAAGCTATCTTATGGGAACAAGCTTTTCAAAGCTCCACCCTAAGATTCAGCAAAAAATGAGACTTGCTATTAGAACCTTACCCCCTGAAATCCAACATAATATATTAACCCATAAAGTTATAACAAGTTCTTATGACAGATGGATGTATCTTTTTAAAGTATTAGTCTCTACAACATTTATCAGAACAGAAGACATGACAGGTGATATATGGTTATCTCATAAAGCTAAATGGTATGAAAGCTTTGGAAATTCAGACAGAGTTTATGAAAGAACAGGAGATATATTTAATCCCTACCCAGGATTACTTATCAACACAGAGACAGAAGATCCAGTAATCTGTGATCCCTTATGGTTATCTGAAATGCTAGAAGCAGGGTTTATTAGCAAATTAACCATTACTTCTACAAATCAGATCGGTTTATTTCCTAATGTCATTCGAGAAGCAACCGCACAGATTGGAGGACTTAATTATATGAAGATAGAAATCTGGAGTACTCTTCCAGTTTTGGACACTAGCTATTATATGGAAGCTCAGCCAGCACATATTTTAGTCCTTATCCATGATTGGTGTGGTATTCCTGAATATAACTGGTATACCGGAGATACTTATTTATCACTTGATGATCCAGGTGCCCTGGCTCAAGAATGGTCTAATTTCATGAGTAATAAGATTTATGAAGTACAGGAAGAATTAGACAGAGGTTTCCATTTATATGGCTACATCGACAGGATAGCTGTGTATGGCCCAAGACCTTCAGCAGGAAGGCTCATTGGGAAAAGAAGGATTGTTAAAGACCCCAGATTGATGACAGCCAAGGATCATGTTCCTGTTTTCCTTCATATTTCATACTGTACTCTATGTAATGATTATGTAGTACTCCATGAACATGAGCAGTATGAGGATAACTCTGATCCGCTAGATTATGATAACTACGCGGATACAGATTGATAGACAGATAGACAGGAGGCACAGACAGACAGAATACTCTTCTGACAGACAACGGCGACAGATTACTATTCACTAGCGACAAATCACTATTCACTGGAGACAGATCACTATTCACCGACATGCATGAATAGCTTCCAGACAGATCCATTACAGTCCAGACAAATGCAGACAGATCCAGAAAGATATTTTGACAGAATATTATTCACATGCAGATAGAATATTATTCACAATGTGTTATGAAGACAATTTGTTTAGACGCCTAATTTGTTATGTCAAATTATTGAATTAACAAAACCTTTGGTAACCATACTTACTACATTACAGAAAGCTTCCATAAACAAGAGTCATGATATACCTTAAAAAACCACATTTTGCCTAATATTATTCATTTTAGGAGATTTGTTTTTTTCTTATTATTAATCTTCTGAGGCACTAAAGACGTGTCCGTGCGCCAATTTTACTGTAGAATTGTGTGATATGTGTTGGAGATATTGTCCCCCACAAAAAAAAAGAGCAAAATTTTTTATTATAAGTTTAATTTTATAATTTCAACCATGAGGTTTTGGAGGAAATTATAAACTGTATTGTACATTTCAAAGACAGTATGAAAGACTGTCACAGTACAAAGAATTGAAATATCTTGTTAATAGTTTAACATAGTTTTAGGGTCGGATTGTGATTAGCTTATTTTATTGAAACTGAAAACTTTTTGTTGAAAATATTATAGCAAAATAAGCTAAAAGCTAGCTGTTTGTTTTTTTGTTGAAAGTACTATATAAAAAAAGCTAAAAGTGGTGAAAGTATTGTAGAAAAAAATTTGTGTAATTTTAACCCTATTTTAATGCTTGAATATGCAAAGTGACTTCCAAATATGAAAGACAAATATTTAACAACTTTTTTTTTTGTTTTTTGTCTTAACTATAAATTACTATCAAGTTTGTTATATCATAATTAAGATACATATTTCATGAAAGCCATCAATTAGAGTTACCAAAAAAGTACCATAATGTTAATGGTAATTATAATAACAAGTTTTTAGATTTGGACAAAAAAAATATCATAATATGAATGGTAATTATAACATTAGTAACAAAGGAAGTCCTACAATGGAAGAATCCCACATATTGATGTTGTGATATTGTTCTGAACCACTTTTATCTCAAATTCATCTAAAGAAGAGATCACATGTGCCATTTCATTGTAATAACTTCCCTCACTACTTTCACATGTGTCTCGTCTAGAAAGCTTTTGTCCAATATCATTGTCTTCATGTGCTCTAATAAAATTACGAAGAACCATTGTAGCAACAATAATGCGTTCTTGAATGCGCAAATCATAGTTGGGCATATCTCTCAAAATTCTCCATCTATTCCTCCAAACACTGACAAAACGAAGTGATGAATGGAAATAATTAAATTTCTCCTATGAATTTTGTGGTGTTCAACCTTGTTGAAAATCAGAGAGGTGGTACCTGTTCCCCTTAAATGGTGCAAGGAACCCTTTCTTCATAGGGTACCCTAAATCTACAAGATAGTATTTTCCTACAAATGAGAATGTTTATTACATTAACATTTTCAGTACATAACACATACTTTAATACATTAATTAAAATTCAATATTACAAACCAAGTTGAGGTTTTGGAAGTTGTCACTCTCATTATTGAGGCAACTTAAAAATATTATTGTGTCATGTACTGATCCTTCCCATCCAACACATGCAAAAGTGAATTTCATGTCAAAATCACAAGCACAAATGCAATTGATTGTTGGCTCCCCTTTCCTTTCTTTGTATGTATGTTGCTTATGAACTGGTAAGATCATGGGGACATGAACCCCATCAATCAAACTAATGCAATCCTAATCATTGCCATAAAAATACCATGTGAAATTTGCAATGTGTTTTCATCATAAAGATAAATTGAATAAAATTAAATCAAGATACTAAAATAACAAAATACCTTGAAATGTGGCCAATATCTATTAGAATTGAGAATATGTTGTGACATATTAAGAAATGCAGGATTAGCATGCTTGATAATATCTTGTGACATAACTTTGCCTAATGTAACTACCATTTTCATGTGTTGACTTATTGTCTCACCTCGACCGCTAAAATTTATCCTAAAACATTCTATTACACATGCCATGACCAAATACCACCAATATAATTGCCACAGTCTTTTCTAAGCGAACTCCTTTGCTATCCTCATATCCATATTGAGTACTCAATGTATTACACAATTTTCCAAAAACATGGTGTGATACTCTAAATACATTGCGACATTTCCGCTCATTCTCATGTAAAATATATTGTACCCATTCATACCCTGTTTATACATTTGTATGCATTGGTACTTTATTCATATATGTCTTCATGTAAACTATGACACTTGCATACCTAGCTAAATATGTTGCGTGTACAAGCTCATCACTTATTTCAAAACTCATTTCCCTGCATATATGTGGTAATATAAACCAAATTGTAAATATAAAAATTACTCAAGCAACAAAAGTTCATATTATTGTTAAAAGTCAGTAACACAGAACAGACTCAAAATATTTTCTACACTGTCAGTTCATATTTTCTACACCAAACTATGTTGTTTATTCAATACAAGTCAGTTCATATTTTCTACATATTATTATAAATGTTTTCTACACTGTTTATTCAAATCTGTCTCAAAACAGCATCTAGCTACCATCCTACTTGTTCTGCCATAGCATAAGCATATATGTTAATTAGAGACCCGAATAAATTTCAATACCACATGCATATATGTGATTCCAATTTTGAATTCCTATAATCATCAACAATCACCTAAAACACAAGAAAAATCCAAATATTTAACAATTGGGCTGTTCACATAAAACATAAAACATAAAACATAAGTAATACTAAAACATAAGTTCTTAACTCATTCCATAATTAAATAAAATATAAGTTCTTAACCCTACAACATGTTTTTAAGCAATACTAATAAAAGACAGACTGCACATACAGAAAATACACACACACACAGACTGCACCTCATAATTTTCTCCAAAGTATCAAAATCACAGACTACCCTTCATAATTTAATCCTCCATATTTCTCTAAATCCAACTACAATTCTCTATTTGCAAAAAGCCCCTTCCTAGCTATTATCTGTTGGAGAATCTTTCCTTCCTGTGATGACTAATGATTAAGCCTTTAGCTGCATGCTGCAAAATGAATCTTCAAATCCCCAGATTATCAATATCTGTCAATCCAAACTCAAATTCTTCAAGCTAGACAAGGCCATGAATGGATTTCATTTTAACCAGCAACCAAAACTCAAATCATTTGAACATAGCTGTGTTGCAGATGTACTTATTATATGATCTTTCATAAAGAGAGGGTACTCATACCCAACTAAATGCAATTGAGTCCTGCATTGCAGCAAAAGAATTTGATTGACCTATTGAGAAACATCTCTAACCGCCTCAAGTTCGAGCAAATCAACTAACCAAACAATAACAGAGCTTGATATATTTCTAGCATCTATCATGTTAGCACCCCATAACCACCCATCAAAGCCAATATCTGCCTTTGGCTTCTCAAATTAATGAGCCAAAATATATAGAAGCAAGAAACCATGTATAAAACTGAAGGCATCTAGAGGACACAAATTAGTGAAAAAAGAATGAACAAATTTTCATTGAATGTTTCATTTGCAGGTGTAACAACTAATAAATCAAAGAATAATGTTGGTCTTCTCTGTCAAGAATAAGCAAGAATCTATTTAAAACAAAAGATTCTAAAGGAAAATAAAGTCAATATTTGAGATTCATAATCTTTAACAAACTAATAAATCACAATATTCGAAATTCATAATTGTCAAAGTATACCCATCATAATCATCAAAGAATACCCAAAAAATTGATCTCTAATCTTTAAACATCAAAGTATACCCATCATAATCATCAAACAAACCCTAAAAATTCAGCCACACCCAACAAAAGGGAAAACACATTAATAAATATAAAAAATTTAAATACAACTCACTGACACATCGGCTGATCTCCCTCACAGTGGCAGCATCAATTTCTTTGTCTTTCTCGATCTCTCACAGCCTCTAATATCACCAGTAGGGGTTTGTCCAAATAAAGGAAGAAAAGAGTGGCAGACAGATGTGAAGCAGATATTTGGATTGTTGGTGGGTAGATGTAAAATTGAAGAGCATTGAAGATGAAGAAGTTGTGGCATTGATGAGGAGAGAGTCGGGCTGTGGAAATTGAAGAGCTGAGATCTTGCAAGATACACATTGCTGGGCTGAAGAGAAAGGGGAAAATTTAAAATATTACCATTGCTAAACGGTTCACATTGGGCAAATAAGCTGGCTTTTTTTTTACACGGTGAATGGGCCCTATGAACAGTGAAAAGGGACCCACTTGATGCTAAAAAATAAGTTAAACGCAGAATATGCTAGAGAAATCAGTAATGCCAAACGCACGCTTAATATGTGCTTTCTTTTTGGATAAGATGGCAAGCAGAAACTATATATAATAAAAGTATAAAGCTGTTGCAACTTAAAAATTACCCCTTTTTTGTGCATGCACGTCTATGTAGGACACATTTTTTTTATTGGTAAGTTCCACACACACCCAATGGCTGATGGGATTTGAATCCATGACCTCACTCTTTGTCTATCTCCTATAAAAGGAGAAGCCTAGAAGGAGCCAATTGAGCTAGAGCTCATCAATGTCTATGTACTACACAATTGTGTTTCACTCCCAAGAAAACAAATGAAAAACCAAGATATAAAGGCAGCACAAAAAGATCTCAAACTTTATTAGTATTTACTTGCTCCTTACATAATAAAAGGAAAAAATATTATCAGAAATGAGAGGCTACATGGACAGAGAGTGAGTTAAAAGAAATCCATCCAAGAAATGAGGCAACTAATTATCAATAGTACCAGTTAAACCAAAAATCATATGCTGAACACATGTAAGTTCCAAAATCAAGCATAAAGATCAATAGATTATGCATCATGTCCGTAAAGAACAAAAATTTTGGTTCTCCTCGTCAAAGTCAGTAATGGAAACACCATTGTAACTAGTAATTATGATATAATCTAAACACTACAGTGTATCTGTAAGCTCTTATATCAAATTAAGTAATTAACCAATTATTTTTCTGTCCTTTTTTTGGGGTGGTGGGTGGGAGTTTCCGCCAGGGGCGGGTGGGGAAGTGTTCTTTGGACCATCAGATGCTGCAAGCTTTAGTTTTAATAATTTATACATACATACATAGATGTTTGTAAATGTATTAGTTTATAAGTACAAGAGTAGAAACACAACAGGGCAAGGTTTCCCACGAAGATGACAGATAGAGCATATAATCTTTGCAGATTAAGTTCCTTGCAATCTCAGTTAACTGAGACAAGCTGAAATTAAGATATACGAGGAAGAAATGTTTAACCAATGGAGTGATTGTTCTCAAGAAAAAAACTATATACATATTATACCGTAGCATGGTCCACAATTCCTAAACAAATGATAAATAAAAAAGCCACACTATCATCTAAAGACTCTAAACACTATCCTGAAGCTTGATAAAAAAAATGCTAATGCATGAAAGAAAAATAGTACAAAGGAAACTATACCATATAACTGGTAAATCATCAGCTCATTCAAAAGCAATCAAGAAAGTTATAGTCCTCACCTATGAAAGGCCTAACATGTATTGTTGTTCTCTGCCACTAACCATACACCAACATTAACTTTCTTCAAAATCTATCACCATCATCACTGTCACCATGTGACAAGCCTTATTTCATGGCAAGCTAAACCAATCTGGTCTCACCATATTGTTGAAATCCAAAATAGAAAACACAAGGAGACTGTGGTTCCACTCCAACCTGCTTAACAACTATATTGTGAATTTGTGAGCCCACACCTGTTGCCAGCATGTTTACATAGTTCAGGGCTTCTTCCCTCAGATTCAAGCCTCACAATCAATCACTGAATCCCTGAAATCCCATCTTACCCCGGTATGCCTCAATCACTGCAGGGACTTCTTCCATAAATGGAGTCAGAAACTTCTTCTCAAAGTATTTCTTCCCATAATTCAAATTCCGAACTAAATCTATATCTTTGCTGATCAGACCTTTAGACATCAAAACTTGCAGAACTGCACATCTGGGACTCAGTCTCTTCTCCACACTCATCAGAAATAAATATGGGCATCTAGCAACATCCGATGGCATCAGACCTGCCTTAGTTGTCAAGAAAACCAGCATATTCCGAATTTTCTTCTCTGAACAAATCATTAGCCTTGGCTGTAATCTAAATGCAAAAAGAAAGTCATTTTCAGACCAACCAAAGCTCCTAAGAACCTCCTTTTTCTTTTCCCAAGTAACTTTGCTTATTACTGACATTGAACGGACAGCCAAAACAAACGAGCTTCTCATTGGGTCAAAGCCCATTTCTTTAATTGCACAAACAACCTCTTTGAACAAATCAGCCCTCAACTTAAGTGACCTAGGATGCATCATCAAGAGATTTGCAACATGTTTTTCTGGCACTCCATGAGCCCTCAGAGTGCATACATTTGGCTCCATAACATTCTTAATATTGGCTTGAAACGCATAATATTGCTTCAATGCAAAAATAAGGTTCTCATTGGTATGAACAACCCCCCTAAGAAAATTAACGGAGGGTATTATATGTTCCTTTAGACTACACAATAAAATGTATCTGTTTGAAGAGAGAATCATAGGTAGGTCAGTTCCTGTAATACCCAAGGACTCAAAATACTCAATCTTGGGTCTTATAGTTTTCTCTGGATGAGCTAAAATCAGAGGTGGGTGTTTAGAAATCAAGCTTGCAATGTGAGCTTTTTTAAAGCCATGAGTGCTCAAAAGCTTAAGAAGTAAGTCTGGCTGGGCTGTGCATTTAATGTTGACAACTTTAGAAGCTGAAATAGCTTGTTCTAAGGACAACCCACATGAGTTGATGAGGTAAGAGACTGTCAAAGGTTGTTTCTCTGTGGGGTTTGAAACAGAACTGAGAAATGGCATGGTATGGATACAACAAACATAACTGGTTTTTGAATTTACAATTCTATTTTGTATCAGCGTTTTGCATATGAAATGAAACATTTTTTTTTCTTTTCTGAGAAAAGATTTGCGGGTTTGTAAATTGTAGTAAAAGAAACTTACCTGTGGTTTGAGAGGCTGAATTGGTGTTGATTGAAGATCTGAGAGAAAAACCCTAGAGAGAGGAAAACTATTTGTTGGCTCACTCACTGACACTGAGTCATTGTTGCGATGCGAGCGAGCTATGGCAGAGAGGAGTGATGGTCAAGACAATTTGTAAGGGCAAATTTTGTTGCCTTCGTAAGTTTGATAATCAAATCCTTAAAAGCCCATACCTTTCCTCATATTATCCACTTTAGAAGTTTTTATTATTATTTTATTTTATTATTATCTTATATAATTTTTTAAGTTCTTGAGATCCTATTTTGACAATGTAAAATAATTTTATGATAAAATTGTGTGATATGTAGAGTAAATGATAATAATTTGATAGTTAAGTAAAGGGAAATTAAACCCTAACCGTATTTATTATTGAAAACATCAGAAAGTACAAGTTGAACTATAAGACTCTGGATAAAAAATAAGAAATTTCAACGTAATGATTCATATAAGTTTTTTTTGGAGGGGGGGTGTGTGGAAGTAAATACTAGTACATTCTAAAAGGCAATGTCATAGAACAACGAATTGAATTATCTTTTTAGTATGACATAATTTTGAAATTTAAATACAACTGAGTAGATACTTACTTCTATAGTTTCTCCAAAATAAAAAATAAAAACTCATATATGTTGATGCAATTAATCATATGGTGAGGCAATCCATTAAACACGTACAAACAAAGGGAAAAGTTGGAATGGTACTAATGTGATGCTAACCTTTTTTTTGAGAAGGTGTGATGCTAACCTAAATCACTATGTTGCTTTACTTAGGAAAGGATTATAAGGATCATAACCAATAACTGATTATGATTCTCGCTATACTTATGCTTGGTGGAAGTGGAACTTCCCTTATACAGAACGATTATTATTATTTTTTGACAAAGAAAAAAAGAAGAAGCTTTATTCGGGGTCTATTAATGCTGGGCGTTCCCTTGTTTTCTGCCATTTTCATCATTGCAATAATGCTGCTTGAATAGCAAGGATCATCATGAATACCGCAGATTCTTCTCTACTTTAGAGTGCTGATTGCAAAGTTTTGAAGTTTAGGGTGTACATTGCAAGTACCTAGGGTGGATAAATGCGATCAACCTCACTGGTTTTTATTGTTTTTTGACTTCAAAAACTTGGCCAAACACACTTTTTTTTTTATTTAATGGGGGCCACTGAGTTTTGAGTTAAAATTATGCTAAAACCAAACACCCTCTAATTAATTAAGTTTTCATTCTTTTTGTTGCTATTGGATTAAGCTAATTATTGACTCTCATTTGCCGAAATGTCGACCACAAACAAAGGATGGCCTGGCCCGGTTCCCAAAGTTAGATTATTCTCTATTATAACTTTATAAGCCTAATCAAAACTGAACTAGTGGATTCTCTTTCGGCTATCGGCCAGCTTAACCAATTTTTTTTTTTTTTTTTTAATTTTTTAGAACCATCAAATTGTTATCTTGGAAGAACTATTTATCCCACAAAATGGAAAAAAGGGGGGGAAATCTTGGGACTTATTAATAAACAAAAATGCCACAATAAGGTAACTCTATCATGCACAAAGAGATAATGTTCATTGCTTACCCTTCAAAAGAGGGGAATGGTATACATTCTGCAAGAGATAACCCATCCTTATATTCTTCAAAGAAGAAAGGTTAGAAAACATTTTAGGTACCAAGGATACACTTCCTATTTCTATAATGTTGGTCCTTCCTTGAGCAATTTGTCATCGGAAGAAGACTCCAAATAGGAGATCACAAGATCAGCTGCTTTGCACCCAGAGGCTATTGCTTTGCCAACAGCCAGTCCACCCTTATGGTTACCTAGTCCATACCAGAAGAAAAATTAAAATTATTGATGGCATTAGCTGAGCATAACATAATACGGTGGACAGAGCCGTTCTTGTTTGTCTCTGTCCATATATGTAGTACACAAATAAATATCAAGAATTCTAGATAAAAAAATAAATAAATAACCACTCGGAGGATTCCTTAGCAGCAGCATAACATTTCTCAGTCAAAATCATTATTTTTCATAATTTTATCATTTTCACAAATGTAGGACAAGAAACTTCATTACATTTACCCAAAATCTACAAGGTGAATGTTGCTATTGAAAATAGTATTTCTGTACCCAACACCATCTAATTCAGTTGGATTAGGCCACAAGGAGATGAGCTCGGTTCTACTTCAGGGCTGTATGTAATCCTATCATTTCATGGACAAACCTTAGGACAAGGAATTCAAGGAAAAGAGTAAGATGAATGGTAACAATATAGATCCTCCAGTTTTTGTTGCAATGTCATTAACTAGCATGCTAAGACAGCATAAATGGTGATATTCACAACTTATAGTGATATAATGGTAGGATGTGTTGTTATTTTCTTACACGAATGTCTTAAAAAGCCTAATAGAAACCTGATCATGTTTAACAACTCTTGAAGCTAAGGCATATTAAGATCTTACAAGTTTATTAAATTTGAAAAGTTGGCCATCGACTCCCTAGAAACTTCGGTTGGTTTGGCCCAATCCATGGGCGTCCACAGGGATTGCTAGTTTATTAAGATCTTACAAGTTTATTATCTAAATTTGATTGCAATTTCCCATAAAAGTGACCGCCCTTGAAGTTAGGCACTATTCCTAGAAAAATAATCGTTCTTTCTTTGTCAATAAATATTCAACGTTAAGTACATGTTGGATGATTCTGTTCACTCTCTCCTTCACAGAAGATTGCTATCTAGGGATCTATCTTACACCCTAGTTATTAAAGCGTGGAAATATACCAAGTGTTCTAATAGCAGTGTAGTCATTGATGTGTATTAAGGAGAATAAGACAAGCCGTATTTATCTACTTTCACATTCATATATAAGTTCAATTCCATAAGGTAATTATTTTTCATATACCTTTTTTTTGGATAAGTATTTTCATATACTTTTCATTGAATTCCTTCACTTATAATAAGTTGATTTTTGTATTGGTCTAAATTTGAACTTCTAGTTATTTAATAATAATAATATAACTTTAGGAAACAGCAGGATTGGCCAGCCCTTCATCCAGCTGGAGATTGGAAATGATTGCTTATCCAAATTACAAGTTATTACGTGCAAGCTTCAAGTTGATAAGTGATTACCTGCATAGAAGAATCCAGGAAGATTTTTCTCTATCGTTTCAATTGCTTCTAGAACTGAACCATAGTTACGACCATACAAGGGAAATGCTTTACTCCAGTAGAAATGACTGCCATTAAGTACACTTCACAATATAAGAAAAAATTTAAATAAAGAAATATGGTAATTTACCGGATTTAACATATTCATTTCCAAAATTTACCACCAGAAGAAAAAGGAAAAATGAAAAAGAAGAAATATTGGTTTTTATACTTCACAAATGTGGGCTCTCCCTCTGCTCCCAACAATTGCTTGATGTCAGAAGAAACAATCTTCTTCAACTCATCCCTAGCAATATAAGTAACAGGAGAAAAATGTCAGTTGATGGGAATATATAATTAGAACAGAAATAAGTAAAATGACTAGAACTTGATGTAAAAGATAGAACAGTAAAGGATATGATACATAATTTATTTGTTAAATCAAAAGCATGGAAGCTTCCCATACGTAGAAGCTTTAGCTAGATCACTGTTTCGACTTCCCCCAACAAAGGTTGTATAAAGATATAGGTCATTAGGTGCACGATCTGGAAACATCATTGAAGAAAAGAGTGTTCCTGTACAGCAAATTACATACAGTTGCAACATTAGAAGAATAATTTAGATTGTTCACGTATAGTGAGCCAGAGCCAAGCATTACCAAGGGTTTTTAGACCATTTTGTTGCTCCTTAGAAGGAACAAGAACTCCAAATCCCTCAAGTGGTCTCTTGACATTCTCCTTCTTAAAGGTTGTGATTAAGACAGATACTGGCATGTAAGTCACCTGCAATATGACCAGCAGAGACAGTGTAAGTCACCTCCAATATCATTAAGATTGAAAAGAACTTTTTGCAGGTACCAAAAGTATTTGTTGAAGACTATAACTTGTTTAGTTATACCATTTACAGGTATAAAGATTAATTGAACGTCAATTTAGAGGAATGTTATCTCTGTTTAGATACTCAACCTGAAAGGAAAGCACCTACTAGCTGATGCGTCATAATTCAAGTCAAACTTAAGGAATAAATACCTCAGGAAGAATGTCAAGCGGAAAGAGCGTTCCTCTTTTGGTGATCTTCATTTCTTTGACATTACTTAATGGAGCCTATAATAATTTAAGCTCCTTGTCAGTCAACAATGTTTCTTTCTTGGCAATATATATATGTGTGTGTATCTATACATATATATATATATATATATATATAATGCAGCAAGTGTGAGCAGGTGAAACTACATTCCAGAATACAGAAGCATCTTCCATGCAAGTCATGTGGCTAACGTGTAAGTATACATAATTTAGAAGCATTAAAGTGCTCTGTGGCACGGGTTCTTCCTTGAGAAACAACTTTCTTTAATCAAATTTTGTCATGGCAGTTGGCAGGAATCCAACAACTGCCATGTGGAATAGATATATTTTCTTTCTCATTTATTCTTGTTTTATTTCTTTCAAATCAATTCACATCAAGCTGCATAAGCTTCAGCAGCAGCAACATCAGACAAATAAATCATACATTTTTTTTGAGAATGTTAAAAATACATATTCCATGGTCTTGCAAATAAAGGAGAAAAAAATGTTTCTGAGAAAATATGTATACTGACCGTCATGATTACAGCATCAACAGATAAACCTTGTAAATGCTTGTCATGGTCAGAAGCATAAGAAACTGACCAATTTTCTAATGCAGACTTCCCATCACAGCTGTAAGATAGTGACAAAACCTTTGAGTTCAGTTTAACATCATCTTTGCCAAGCTCTTTACACAACATATCAGTTAGTGTCTGCAAAAGACCAAGATCAGAATACAAGAACCAAGTATTTATTCTAAAAACTAGCAATGTGCAAAATAAGATCACATTAAGCATTACATTCCTACATCTACAAGAAGCATGCTACACCTGAGTGATGTCAGGTACAACATGCAAAACTACATAAATTCTTAAGAGGTATCAGTACCTGCATTCCACCATGAAAGGAAAATGAACCACGCTGAGGTTTCTTTTTTTCTAAAGTACCCTTTGTTTCACCACTTTTTACCCTTTTGGCAGATATCTTAGATTGAAGCAGCCCAGCTATAATGGAGCCAAACCTGACAGAGTAGAAATAGGCCAATTATATACATTGATCATGAAACAAGCATCAATAAATAGAATATCAATATGTATATGTTATTACTAATTATAGATCACAATAGTTCATCCTGCCATTTCAATTACAGAAATAGTTGTACCAAATTAGGTCCAAAAGAATGGTTGCAAGAAGTCAGTGAGGAATGAAGCTATAGAAGTACAACGTTATTTGCAAATAAAGAAGACATCAAGTACCAAGAGAAATAGACCAAATTTTAAAGTGCTCATGTAACTTTTAAATAATAAAATATACTCTTTGTAGCCAAATGTATCACGAATTCTTTTCTAAACATTACAGGCTTTCAATGTTTCCAACGGATAGAAGAATTTCTATAAATAGCCAGTGAGGAATGAAGCTACAAGGACTTGACTATATATAGATCTATACTCACAGAGGATATCTAATTGCGGAACATAAAGAGACAAATCTCTTAAGGTCAACTGAATCATGAGCCATGACTCAAGTATAAATTCTCTTCTAACAATAGGATAGGCAAAGGCAGGGTTTGTACAGAATGACACAACTGACAAGGAATCCAGATTCAGACAAACAGTCAAGTCAAAAAAATATCTTTGGCAATAATCAATTGTAAAATGTAGAAATCGCATAAAGTACACAGTACCTTTGTTCTAGATTCCACAGATCTGGGAAAGAATGCCGGATCTATTTGAAACATTAAGAAAGTAATAAAAAGAGGTTATTGAACAAATGAAAATGAATAAGCATCAACAGTTGAAGTCATAACATAAAGAAGTCATGGCTCATAAAAGCAGCTCTCTAAAACTAAAAGTTTCTGATTGCCCAAAAAACAAAGAAGCTCAAGTGTTTCTTATCTCAGCCCTAACCAGATTAATGCAGGATAAATACACCACACTTATGCACAGGCATCTTCTTTAGTTAGTGACATAATTGATCAATTGAAAAAAAAAAAAAAAAAATCTTATGCTTGTGCTTCTTAGCAATGATAAATATGTAGGTGGTCCAAAGATCTTAGACATTACTCACAGAAAGAGATTCGGGATCTCCAGCACTTGTGCCCGCAACAAAAGGGTCAATGAGATAGTCAACAACCTTACAAGTGAAAAGCACTAATTAGAAATGCATTAAATATTTCCATCTACCAATTTCAGGAAGAATAAAAGATTTGTGCTACATAAACATCATTTCATGTATAGAAATGTATGTATTACGGATTAATGGTGTTACAATACAATGAATACCTCTTTCCCAAAATGACGCTCAAAGAACCCACCCACACTACAAGAGAACAAATAGCAAATAAGAAAACAAAGGGACTACTGTAAATAGTAACAAACAAAGAAGAGAAAAAGTAAGAGCAGAAAACTTAAAATTACATATTTTTAGGGTTATCACCTTTCCTGTGTATAGTCATCAGAAACTTTTGAGGAGTTAATTTTCTTCCACAAAAATGGCTCAAGAATGATTTGAAACTGCACACACAGAAATGCACATATCGCTATACTCAAAAGGAGAGAGAGAAAGAGTTGTACTATGCTCCTTGAACTTGAAGAATGCTCACAGAAAAGATGTGCAGTGTAAAAGAAAAAAAAAAATCTAATTGGGTTCCACTTTATGCAATTAAAAATTACCTTGGCAATTCAGATGCAATTTGTATACTTGTGTATTAATTCCCCAATTGTAAATAAGTTTAGAAATATATGCTTTGTCAGATACGATTCTTCTAGTTTTGAATTGGCTGTCCACTTGAAAGATTTTCAAGCAAAAAGATACAGATCAACTAAGCCAAGTTTTGTACTAAGCCTTCCAAAGTGAGTTTTGTACTTTTAAATTGTATAAAATGTGTCAAAGAGTTGTAGAGAGTAATAATACAAGGCAAACACTAGCAAAATAGAAATTATCAAGGTGTGCCCTCCTATTTCCAAATTCTTACAACAATTACAGGCCATGTACAATATTTAATATAAGTGACCTTAATATTTCCGTTTTTTTTAATTAAAAAAATTGTGGGTAAAAAAAACCTTAATATTTCTCCACAAGTATACTTTTGTGGGAAGTCTTATGCTCTAGCATGTCAAGTGTCAAGAGCTATATATATAGAATTTCATGAGTTTTTTTTTGGTTATTATTTTTTTTAAAGTTAATATAAGTGTCCAAGGGGGTGTAACCCAAGAACACAGAGTATACAAAAAAGCACACTGCATACCCTTGAAAAAATAAAATAAAGACAATTCCAGAAATTGAAGATAACAACCTAATGACCTTAAGTGTGCAATGAAACAGCACAGAACTTGTAGCTTCTTATTTGCGCACTTTGTGTAGGGCCATTATTATCATTTAACTGTAGTGAACTCTTGGTGCCCTTAGATCATGAATCTCACATCTCATGTGCATAGTTGCCGGTTGCCATATTCTACCCAAACTTGCCAGTTTCAAAATCTAAGGAATTCATTTGATTAGATGCATATGAATACACATATGATACATCAGGAAGCCTGGATCTTTGTTATGAATACATTATTTCTTGCAACAACCTTTGTCAACACACAAACAAAACATGTAATGATTATTGGCAATGGACCCAAAAACATTGCAAGTTAATATATATATATATATATATTTTTTTTTTAAATAATGGAAATTTTCTAAGGTTGAAGTTGTTTCTGGACATGTTTTGGAAACAAACCTTTGATTTGGCAGAAAGAAAGTTGCTCATGATCAGTGCAATGGGATTTGCGGGTATCTGACATTAAAAAAATGAAAGGTTGTCATCACAGTTAATGCAGCTGCATATAAACAACAGTAACAAAGTTTAAAAAAAAAAATGTGATACCATCAAAAGAAGCAAACTCAATTAGCAGAATGTAAAAGGCAGGACATACCAGTACTGGCATCCCATTTCTTACAATATACCGCTTGTTCTGTGAAATTGGCTGTAACATAAGACAACATTTTATTTAGTCATAAAAGTTCCATTACAAATGAAGAGAATAACTACCACAAACTTCAAAAAATTTATTTCCAAAGCAATGAGGTATCTCTTCAAAACTCCAAGAATGTGAGTTTAGCAGTCAAAAGTCTTAAACATAGTTAGTGATAGAAGACAAATCAAAGAAAAAGATTCCCACTATAGCATGACAATGCACAAGTTACAGGTTACTCCATTAAATGCTTGAAACAATGAATAAAACCCTTACAAATTGTTGCTTTTCTCTAAGTCCAAGGTCATCAAGCAAACTTCTGACCTCCGGTTCACTCTCAGTCTGCACAGCAACAAAACCTCCATTACTATTGGTTTCAAGTAAGAACTCATTGTCATCCTAATCTGCAAACAAAAAAATTTTACCATTGTATTTGCTCCCTCATCCCAAATTAGACCATCATGTGAAACACTTCTTAATTTTCCTCCAGCTCTTCCTTCAGCTTCAAATACCACGACGTTCAAACCATGTGATTTCAATTTGTATGCTGCAGCAAGCCCACTTGACCATCAAAAGATAAAGTAAAAGTCAACTTATGGAAAACAAAAGACAAATTATATTGCAAAATGTGTGAGTATCATAATATAATTTGTCAAATTGGATAATAAACTCATCACTGACGCATAAATAAGTTCTGGACTGATGGGCTTATTTCAAGAGAGTTTTTTTAAACAATTGGCAAGTTACTCATGCGATGCACCTGGTGAGTCTTGGACCCACAACCTTACATTCCATCCAATCATTGAGAGAGGACTGATGGGCTTACTTCAGCAGAGTTAAAATACTCCAGACATTCTTAAGGGACCATAATTATATTTTTTTGGATAATTCAATAATTACAATGGGGTGGTGGGGGGTAGTTTGAAGCCTAGATGTCTCCATTGGAAACATTAGAAGGTGCCAGTTGATTTTGCAATGTCAATAGTTAACGCTACAAGTTGTCTAGAATCAACCAAAAGAAAGAGGCAGACAGCTGAAGAAGCTCAATTGCCTTCAGAATTAAGTTATTGCCCGGTTCTAGTTCACTGAGGTAAGAGTGGGTATGGTTATCTTTTATCCTAATGGCTAAAAGAGGCCGCTTACCAGTCAGCTTGAGCATTGTGTGCAGGCAAAATTTACAACCATTTCACACAAATCAAATTAAACAAACTAAACATTTCCAATATATAATCAAACATTCATAGCTAATTCCATCCTAGCATTAGTCCTGCATTTTCATGATTTCACAATTAAACCCCACATTATACATTCACATAGTACACAATACTAATCAAAGAAGTTAATTACCACATAAATTAAAGACCCACTCAGCCTCTCTCTAAGAAAACAGAGTGAATAATTTACCAACAACATTAAAAATCCTTAACACATAAATATTAAATGAAGAGAGTACCTAACACCAGCACCAATAACAGCTACTCTTTTAGCAGAACCTGCAAAATTTCAAGAACCCATCATATCATTACATCATTAATCAAAGAAAAATCCTACCTTAAAACCAACCACACTTTGAACATCAAATTTCGTACAGCATCAGACAATTGAAAAGGGTACTTTTTCTCTTGTACTTTGTTACTGAGGAAGAGACTTACTGTTCTTCTTATTTTCTTTGGTAGCTGAGGCCATTTCTGTTGTTTGTGTGATTAGAAGACAAAGGCAATGTTGCTGCTGCTAAATTCAAAAGACATGAGAGAAGAGGAGATATTGATAGCGAGAGTACAGCAACTCTTTGCTTTTTTTTGCTTTGTAAATGGATGGTTTGACTTTGAGGATAGATTTTCCAACTTGGGCTGTTTTTAAGTAGGCCCATAAAAACAGGCCTGGAATAGTCCATATAAGCAATGGGTTTCCTTCTATCTTTATATTATTCTACAATTGGATTTCCTTCCAAATAAGCTTTGGGCCATTGGCCCACCCAGCATTGGATTTCCCTCCCATCTTTCATTCAAGAACTCATATGAGTTATGAAAAAACAACTACTTTCTTCATTGGATATCCTCACAATCTTTTCCCACAATTTTCAATTTTTTTACAAAAATACCACTAAACTCATTTTGCTGAAATTGAAAATGTTAAAGAGTTGTTTTCGTATTCTATTTTTATTCTCACATTTTTTTTTTTATATTGAAAATGAAAATGAGAACAAAAAAACAAATCTAACCATGCTTTTCATAAGTGAGTTCCACAAAAAATAGGAAAAGAAAACATAAATACACTATTTTTTCAAAGGAACCAAAATCTCAACTCATTTTAAGAAGTGGTTTTTTATATTTTCTCATAAACCCTATTCTAACACGCCCCCTTTTGCTTTTGGGCAGCTTCACCCCACCACGACAATGTAGTAACATTTTCCACAAATGCAACTTCTTATTACCACCACGTGGCCCATTTCCCAGCCGTTTGTTCCGACCTTTAGAACCCTTTGATTTCTTTGAATGTTGCACATGCTTCAATAGCCCTTCCATCAAACCATGAAAATGTCCAACCTGATGCTTCCGTGGCACACTACTCACCATTGATTTCTTCACCTTTTGAACCGCTCTAACATGCACATCCCTATGGTGTAACATTTTCTGACCATTCTCATCATCATCATGGTGATGATGGTGATGGTGATGATGATGATGATGAAATATAAGTCCTAATTTGTTCTTGAATTTCCTCAACCGTCCGATTGATTTTTTTGGGCTCCTCCTACAACCTGATTTGAATCTTCTAGTAGGACCCATATATGGACCGCTTTTAGTCTCTTCTGAGCTACTTTCACTTGTAATTACAACCCTTCTCAATGTGGGACCAATGTAGTCGTAGCTTTCATTACTAGCCCAGCTACTTTCACTTGTGGGACCAATGTTACGATGGGCCCGAGTTTGACTTGGCAATGAGTAACCATAGCTTTCAATACTGCTCCCACTACCTTGATTTTTCTCACTAGCCCAACTAGTTTCACTTGTGGGACCAATTTGATGGTGGGTCCAAGTCTGACTTGGCAATGAGTAACCAAAGCTTTCACTACTACTTACACTACTACCTTGTTTATTAATAGTAGAGAAGTAAGAATCTGAAGAAGAGCTCGGACCCTCTGAATCATCAAGCACTTGACGTGGCAAAATCTTGTTGTGTGGGCCCATATGGCTGATCTTGTGGGTCCCTTTTCTTTGATCTAGTCCAAGTAGAGTTGGCTTGATTACCATCTGATGTGGCAGTTTTTTCTCACTAGGACCAAGAGAAGAAGTGGACCCCATTGACTAAGGTGGCGTGGATGGTCTAGATCTAACAACCTTCTTAGTTGTCTCTATCTCAACTGTAGGATCTTTTTGTATTTTACTCTCTTTGGAAGGCTGACTCATAGGAAACCTCAACCCGTGAACATAATCACCGCTCTGACTCATTACATCGTCATTCCGACTCGCTGCACGACTCGGTGACCCAATTCTACTCCTCACACTTGGCCAGCCATGTGCTTTTGAAAATGATTCACTGTCCCCAACACCACCGATCGGACTCGCTAGCTGACTCAGAGAATAAATGGGCTTGCGTGCTGGGCTCAAACAACCATCATATTTCCTGCTGAGTTGACTCGCCTGCTGACTCGGCAATTCATTTTGACCCAGACCCAAAGCTACAGGCTCACCAAGATAGCCCAGCTCACTTTTTTTAACAAACCCATCTCTTGTTTGTGTCAAAGGAGTAACTGGCTTAGACATCACACCCAAACTTGCACTAGTCATGTTAGAATCCACAATCCCAGAACAAGGTTTTAAAGCTGAAATGTGAGATTCAACTTATTTGATTGTACTAGCAACATCCCTTGAAAAATCACTGGCCTGGTCCGGTTTTTTATTCCCAAGTCCTGGTTCAATAAGCCCAGTTGCCAAATAGCTTGATGAACTAGCAATGCTTGGACTATGTTGGAGGTCATGCATTCTTTTCTGTATTGGGTTCTCTTTCACTTGTGATATTTCTTTTGCTTGCACATTGGCCACATTAGAAGGGCCTAACTGGTTGTGTAGTTGATGTTGACGAGTACTGTTTAAGTTTGAACTTGTGGCTCTAGCGTTAGCTATGCTGTTTGTGTCCTCAACTGAGTTCTGCCTCTTCATACTGCTTTGCTCATAAATCCAACATTGTTGCTTTCTGCCCTCGGGTTTGTTTGAAGAAATGTTGGGTTTAGAGAGCATGGAAGTTGCTTTCTTTAGTGTTGGTTTCCTGGGTGGCAGCTCATCTTTCTGTGAAGTAATTGATTGGAATTTGGACCCTTTACTTGAGGCTTGAGTAATGATGGGAACAGATGTTGGAACAGGAGGGTTTAACTTTAGCATAGCCTTTGGTGTGTTAGAGACACCAGATTCTGCTGCTATAATCTGTGATACTAGCATGAGAAAATAAATTAGGCAATAATCCTTTGCCTATTAAGATAATAGGATCCAATATCATACTTTGTTTTCTTAAGTACAGTATGCTCTAGAAACAAAACCAAAAAGAACTTCATTCACAGTACTGAATGACAAAATGTACCTTTGAATGGGTCTCAAAAACTCTTTCTGTTGCATTGTCAAGCAAAGTTTTCAAAAAGAGTTGTGCTTTCTCATCCAACTGTTTAAGAAGAAGAAGATCATGTTAAGATTAAGTCATACCAAAAGAGCACTAAGTGTTTTTTATATTGCTATATACTATAAGACGTCCATTCCTTGGGAGTAAAAGTAGGGGAAAAAAAGATAGAAAATGCTAAAACTACTACCAATTTTCTTATATATATATATATATATAAAATAAAAAAATAAAAAAAAACCCTTACAAAATGAAGTGACGATGAATGTAATTTGTGTCAGCACAATAACATAATAATTTTTTTTTTGGTTAAATTTTTTTCTCATGTCTAAAAATTGACACATTGGTCTGTAGAGCTTATGTAGTAAATTTTGTAGTATTGAAAGCACCACTCAAAAAAAATATCAACAAGAAAGAAAAAACAACTATACTCAACAAATGATTTCTTCATTAAGGATAAGTCACAGACTGCAGAGAAGAAATCAAAAACAGTGAATGGCAAGAAGAGTTCCGAAGATATTACTCACCACCAAAAGATTCTTTATAACTTATTATGTTGTCTGATCTTTTATTTGATTTTTTGAATGGTTTGTTATAGAAACAGAACCCCTCACCTGTTGTACTAATAATAAAAGACATGAGATGTAAAACTAAACGATTATATCGGTGAATAATACACCAGGTGGTTGTTTTTCTAGAGTTTATCTTCTATCTCAGAAACTATATTCTTCGCACATTTTCAATTCTTCAAAGTATCTATAAAGACTATAATCAAATCATGCAATGAACAAAGAGGTACAATTCAAGATTCTTCAAAAGGATAGAGTATATTACCACCACAATGCCTGGGGCGAAAAATTAAAATTAAGAAACAAATAAAAGAAAAGGTTTATTAATTGCTTCTTGTTTATTTTTCCCATAGCCAAAATAATGAGTGTGGTACTGAAGTAATACAATTGAAAGTCAAGACTTCATGACATGGTAAGTCAAAGGAAAACAGATTGTTTCGAGATAAGAGAGCTTACATTTTCTGAACTTTTGCTTTGCAGGCCTTGACCAATATCTTGAAGGAGCCCATATAATTGTCTCAAGGCAAGGAGATCAGATTCTACTTTCTCAAGTTCCATCTTTTCTCATTGGAAAAACTGTAAAATTTATTGAAATCAAGTTTAGCCACAACCATAAAACTTCATTAAAGGAAGGAGGCACAGGTGTTTCCTAGTTTAGGAGTTGGAAGTTGGAAGTTGGAACCATATATAATTGATTGTTTGGTAAAACAATCCAATTCCAACCTTTATAGAGGAGAGGCAAAAAGAATCATAATAAAGTAAATTGAATATCACATGAAACAGTGGAAGTGTGTCATCTATATGGGACATAATTTCATCCCAAAGGTCCCAAACATGACCACTACACCAAAATCATCATTCTGCAGGTAATGTTAGCATACAAAAAAAGGACCATTTAAGAAAACAAGTTTTTGGTACAACATACACACGCATGAACCATGCCCCTGGTTGTATTTACAGATACAATGGAAATTAACCAAGATAATATAATTATAATAAACAAAAAAACAAAACAAATCCCACATAAAAATCTAGAACACACTTATTCAAAAAAAAAAACAGAACTTGAACAAAACACATATAAAATCTAGAAAAATGGAGTTAATTCAGACTCAAAAATTAAAATTCTCACATACATTGATACACCAAATTTTAACAATCCAAATCATCAACCCAGACGTTTAATACAAACCAACCCAAAAAAGACAGAAACCTAAATATCAAATCATTCACAATACATTAATTCAACTATGAAGAAGAATGAGTCAGTTTAATCAGAGAAAGAACTCACAAGCAACTGCTCTACATATGGAAGCTATGAAAGCAAATGGTTAATGATGAATCAGAAAAACAAAAGTGCCATTTTCTCCATTTCCTGAGTTGTTTTGGTCTGGTTTTGGGTAACACAAACAGTTCAGGGCTTTTGGAAACACTAACACTTGTTTTGTGAGGAAATTTTTGGCGGTTGGGAACGTTGAGAATAGGTGTCTGTTGATGAATGAGAGTGACTACACGTGTCCTATGAGTAATGAGTAATGATTGTGTTTTTTTGTTTGTAAATGGTTTAAGGATAGATTTCAATTGTTTATCAAAAAAAGGATAGATTTCAATTATCCAAAAAAAAAAGTATAGATTTTTCAACGTGGGCCATTATTAAGTAAGCCCAACAGGTCTGGAATTGTCCAAATTGGAATAGATAAACAATGGTTTCCATGCTTTTATTCTTCTAAAATTGCTAACCCACACTCACAAAAGTCTCACCACTTTCTTGTCTCTTTAATTTGAATGCTTGAATTGTAAAGATAATAGATTTATGCTGTTTCTTTTCAATATATTTATAGCATACCAATGCCTTATTTTAATGCTTTGCAAACACGGCCTATGTATTATTTGATATATTGATTGATTCAGACCCAGATGATGACTTCCAATATTTTAAGAAGAATTCAAAACTACCCTTTGTTGCTGTACCAAACTGCATTGTTTAGAAGAAAGAATGGTGCTTTATTATATTGCACTATGAAAACCACAGAAGCCCAAACAGCCACTCAAGAAAAAAAAAAAAAAAGCCTCCAATCAAAGTTTTACCTCGAACCCAGATTGATAAAATCTCAAAAGACTATAAAGCAATCATTGGTATAGAAACCCATGTCCAGCTCAACACTCTCACCAAAGCCTTTTGTGGTTGTCCTTCCAATTATGGGTCCCCACCAAATACTAGTGTTTGCCCCATTTGCATGGGTTTGCCTGGTGCTTTGCCAGTTTTGAACTCAAAGGTCATTGAATTAGCGGTGAAACTGGGTCTTGCACTGAATTAAAAGTTGTCTCTAAACTCAAAGTTTGATAGGAAACAGTACTTTTACCCGGGCCTTCCAAAAGGGTACCAAATATCTCAATTTGATGTTCCAATTGCAAGTGGCGGTTACATTGATTTGGATATTCCTGTGGAGTTTGGTGGTGGGCATAGGAGGTTTGGCATTACAAGGGTTCAGATGGAGGAAGATGCAGCCAAGCTGCTTCATTCAGAATATGGAAGTTATTCACAGGTAATTACTTCTTCCCCTTTGCCTACGTACCGTACCAATTTTTACTATATTTTAATCATGATAAATTATCTATTCTCTTGAAAAGTACTAAAAACTAATAGATTTAATTATTTTAAAAAGTACTTGTGGGGCCGGTTAATCAATAATTATTAAAACCGTGTTATGGGCTTATAGCCCATCCGAGGATGTTAAACCATCTGAGGAGGCCCATATGAGGTTATAAGGGGAGTCAAATGAAAAGAGGAGTAGATATCATATGAGATGGGTCCAGTATTCGTCCGTGGACAAAATCCTTCTCGACAATATGTGTCCAAGGACGACCTGAACGCCATATTGTTACAAACACACTTCAGATCTACATTACCACTAAAGGTGGGACATGAGACCAAGGGTAAGAAAGAAAAGATAAACAAATATCTTTAACAACTGCTACCTCCGCATTAATTGCCTCTCAACCAACTCTCTGGTCGCATTAATGTGAAGGTGATGCCTGAACAGTGATGAAGCAGTCTTACAGCTGCTGGTTGAAGGTTTCAGGAAGTGTTGGATGGGACAGGAAGAGTTTCTCCGAATTCAACCTACACGTGTATGGTGAATATGACACTAAGAGGGCAGTATATAACATGGAAGAATGCATTGAGAGAAGAGATCGGAACTTCTGAACAATTGATGCCTAGAAGAAAATCTCATGAAATAAAGAACTTAGCATGCTTCAATGATAAATTGATCGTGATATTTATGTTAATCCATCTAAAAACGTTAAGTTCAATCGTTTTTCTTTTAAAGTTAATCTAGTTCTTTGACATCCACGCTCTACAAATTTATTGTTTAGGCATTTAGCGTTCGAACCCAATACAAGTTTTGGATCGTTACAAATTGAGTCCTTACAGTACTAAAAAAAATAATAAATTTAATTATATGCTCATTATTCTAACCGTCCTCTTGTGTCACGTGAGCCCATACTCTCCTTTAATAAGTTGGGCTCATTACATAGATTTTTAATTTTTTAAATAAGACGTAAACTGGAAACACGGATAGAACTCCCTGCAATGATAGTATGATAAATTATTGCTTTTCCCAAATGTTTAAATAATTAGAAAATATTGAATTTAATTATTATATTATTATTATTATTATAACAAACTATATTCTCCTTTTATTTTTGAGAATATTTATTGTTGACTGTTTTCGTGTTTAATCAGGTTCCAAGTGTTAGTCATGTGATTTGTGGGTTAAGAAACTTAAGTTGATTCTATAAGCATGCTAATTTTGCAATTTATTGCCTTATTATCTAGCAGTATGTATGAGTTGGTATGCATTTCAAAAAGAAAATTTGTTTGTGACACGTATCTTATATAGAGATTTAGAAGAGCTGCAATTGGTTGTTATTATTATTCTTATTTTGATGATTTAATAATTGGGGCAGGGGAATTTGAACCCTAGATGTCTCCTTTGGAAACATTAGGAGGTGCCAACCAGTTGAGCTACAAGGCTCTTGGCAAAATTGGTGATTACTATGTATGTTATAGACTTGTTGATATGGTTGATTTTGTTGCAGGTTGATTTAAATAGAGCAGGGAGATTGTTTCAGAACCTGATATGAGAACTGGTGTTGAAGCTGCAGAATATGCAGCAGAAATACAGAGGTTAGCTCATTATTTGGGAGTGAGTAATGGCAATAGGCAAGAAGGTTCACTTCGTTGTGATGTGAATGTCTCAGTTCGACCAATTGGGCAATCACAGCTTGGGACAAAGGTAGTTTAATTCTTGCTTCTTACTGTTATAGGAGGAAAAAAGTCTTATTTGAGCTAGAGCTCAATGCATTTGATGTGCATAGTTATTGGCAGTGCGCTGGTGCCTTAACTGAGCCCGTCTTGTATTGCCAGGTTTAGATAAAAAATCTGAACTCTTTTCGTCAGTCAGCAGGGCTATTGATTTTGAAATTTCAAGGCAGGTGCTTCTTCATAGACCAAGGCCAGGGTGATCAAATTACACAGGAAACTCATCTCTGGGAAGAAGGCGCTCTGGTTGTTGTTACATCTTGCTTTTATTCTAGTGATGTAGTGGAAACAAGTACTAGATTTATGGTTCACTTGGTCATTTTGTGTCTACTTTATGTTCCATTAACCTGTGTTATACTTTTTAGAAAACAGTTACAATGAGGAAAAAGGAAGGGCTTTCTGATTATCGATATTTCCCAGAACCAGACCTTCCAGGAGTTATTCTCACTAAAGAATATGTCAATAGTATTCATGATTCATTGCCTGAACTTCCAGAAGTGAATCGTAGAAGGTATGAGAAGATGGGCCTAAGCATGCAGGATGTTCTTTTCCTAGCAAATGACATTAATGTGAGTCCTCTTCATTACTTTGAATGTTTTTACTATCTGAGGACTGCTCAATTGGCATTTACAAGCTTTTGCTTTACATATTCAGGATTTTGAAGGTAAAGGCCAACCAAATAAAATAGAAAAAAACCTCTATGATTAAAATCCATCTCTTATTACTTATCAAAAAAGAAAGAAGAAGAAAAGGAGAAGAGTAGGAAAGGAGGCACCCAATTCATATTCATTACATAAGATTTAAGGAATGGTTAATAAAAATAAGAAAATCTAAAATTTTGGTTACTCTAGAGAGATATTGGCACTGGCAGTGAGAAACAATAATGTATTGATTTTATTTTATTTATTTTTAATTGTTGCATAATTCATAATTTTTAGCTTCCAAGGAGTAGGTTTTGGAATTAGTCAGATGTAATGATTTCTATTCAATGGGGAACATGAATAAGTTTTCTATATTTCCAAAAGCTTTGAATTTTGTATGAGATTTTTTGTGATACAACCTTCTCCGAGGTATGATGCCAAGGTGTAATGCTTAGAAGTTTATTCTTTTTTCCTTTTTGTTCTTAGATTCTCAGCAACTTAAAATCTTGCGAATACAGTCTTTTTTCCCCTATTAAATCATATAATCTAATATTCTTTTTTCCTTTTTTCCTTTTTGTTCTTAGATTCTCAGCAACTTAAAATCTTGCGAATATAGTCTTTTTTCACCTATTAAATCCTAAAATCTACACTTCAAAACCCGGAACTACCCATCCATCAAATAACCCCAAATACCCCATAAAGAGATAAAACCTAATTCGCAGGTTATGTTCACAGTCCAGGAACAGCAATCCAGACCTTGGTTTTTCCCTTTTGTTTCATTCCCAAATCTTATTATTCATTTTCAGCAGAAACCCTGTTGTTCTTAATATCTTCCACCTTTTTTTCCCACCGAGCCCTCACCCTAATTCCTCAAAAACCAAGCTGTCCAAGAACTGCCACACCTGACCCAGGAATTTAAAATCTCATTTGGCTTCATTCCCTTTGTCCTAATTCATATATGATTCAGTAATTCCCAATGTAGAATTGTGCCTAAGGTCCTTAATCTACATGTATTTATTCAAAATGCGATGTAAGTAAAAAAGTGGAGAGAGAGAGTGCTAGCTCTTAATCCTGAAATAGAAACTCCAAAATTTGTTTAGTCATGTATTTGAGTCATATATCACAAGCTTCAAGCATTTGCCATGTGCCTCTTGAATGTCTCAGAATTTGAAAGGTGGACAAGGTCATTTAAGCCTCTAATGCTGTACCTTGAGGCATTTGCCTTAGTCTGTCTTGGAGGCAAGCCTGAAAGATATTTCTTTCATGCCTTTATGACCATGTATCTGTTGCTTTAATGTATTTGTTTTGGACATATGTCATGCTAGAATGATCTGAGATATGGCTCTTTTGCTGAATGAATATCTCAGGTTGCAAAATTTTTTGATACAACTATCACAAAGGGATCTGATGTGAAGCTGGCTGCCAATTGGATAATGAGTGATATTGCTGCCTACATGAAAAATGAAAAGTTGACCAAAAATGAGATTAAGTTAATCCCCCAGGAGCTAGCTGAGTTGATAGCTTCAATAAAAGGTGGTAATATTAGTGGAAAGATAGGGAAAGAGGTAAGAGTTTGTCTCTGTACTAATGATTACTACATACTACATTTCAAAATTCATTTGAAGTCTGATGTCCTAGTTGATCATCATATGTGCATCTGTCATTGATCACGTTTGTAAATATTTGTCCTAGTTTTTTTTTTTTTTTTTCTTTTTTTTATGTCTTGTCAATTCACTTTATTTGTAAATATCTAATCAGTATAAAAGATTTTCTTCTTCTACTCCCCCTTCCTCCCTTTTATAATGTTATTGGATCAAAAGAGTCTCTCTAATCTAACATATAAGTAGGTAAAATATCAAATAACACTAGCCCAGATTAGGCTTGTAATAGCATGTGGCTTGAGGGAATTGTAAGGATCACAAAGGAGCAAGATTTTAAGATTTTTTTTTATTGGTAAGCTCTACAAGCATTGAACCATGACCTCATCCTCCTACTTTTTTCTTACAAGGGGAGGAGGTGTCATTTGAGCTAGAGTTCCTTGTTGGCAATGTTTTAAGATATAGTAGCTGCAAAATATGGGGGATAAGTTTTAAAACTATAATATAGTGCATTGGGACCTTATGATAGTTTAGCAATGAGACAGCTTAATTGGTGTCTGGGGGATTGAGGTTTCTGCAGGTATAGATTTGTCTCGTGCTTTGTGGGGGCATGGTGCTGTGTTAGCCTGTCTAAGTGAATGGAAAAGGAAGCAAGACCTTATTATAGTTTTGCTGTAATCCTAGTCTTGTTTGGACACATTTTACCATTCTGTTTTCTTTATGAATAAGTATTAGTACTTATCAAAAATATATATATTCATACCATTTAATTTATAATTTACAGATATTGTTTGAACTACTAGCCAAAGGTGGAACTGTCAAGGGACTAATAAAAGAAAAGGATTTGGTTCAGGTAAGTTACTTATAGAAACTTGCATAGATATTTCTGCTGTTTTACTCCAAAAAAAAAAAAAAAAAGTATAGATACAATCCTTTTCAAATGATAAAAAACAAACTTTTATTTCCCATACCCTTGCCATGAAATGCTCACTCAAGATGTCTAAATTTGAAATACCTAGGATTGGCTGCTCAATTTCAAGGGTTACGTGGTCTTGGACTAATGTAAGAGTGAGTAAGCAGGAAGCAAGAACAACTAGTTTTAGTGGATGTCCTTGTATCTGAGGACTTCAATGAAACAAAACCTTTTGAAGTAGGATTTGTCTATGGTATTGCTCATATTATGATGCAACGAGCACCAAAATCTTTAAGATTTTATTTTTTTGAATTTGAAATTATTTTTGTTTTTGAATTTGGTTTTACTGTTGAGAATTTAATAAGCATTTCAATGTCTTGGAGATATGGTATGAGCAAGAGAAGCTGAATGGTTTTAAGCTTGTGTATAATTGATCTTTGAGTATGCTAGTTGACCTGATTTCAGCCTATTCAAGTTATGTTAATGTGATATGAGCTAAAACTTGAACTTCTTTACGGGTCTAACTGAGGTTGGTTAGTGGCCTTATTTGATCATCACTTTTATGTTAATTCAATATTAATTCTAGTAAACTCCTCTCCGTCCTCCCCACCCAAAAAAAAAAGCACCAAAAAAAGAAAAAGAGACTTACTTTTGAAGCTATTGTGTTCTATAGTATTGTTGATTGACTATGAATTGTCATCATTTCTTACTGACTCCTTGGCAAAAGACCTTGAGGAGTTGTTATTGCAACTTCATTGGATCATCAACTGATGTTAAAGCATACGATTGTCAAGCTTTGTCTTGTTAGGCAATCAACCTGATATATGAAAGTGAGTCGCATGTTGGTGAAAAAGCCCGAGCAAGTGGTTTCCCTAATTTGGGACTAGTTTCATTAAGTGATGTTCTATGAGAGAGATGGTTTACACTTCCGATCAAATGGTTGCAATTATTTGAATGATAATGACGATATAGTAACATGGTGTGGTAGAAATTGTGTAAAGAATCCCCTCGTTGTTTTGAAAATAACAGATAGCAGATCCTGTGGAGATTGAGAAAATGGTAGATAAAGTGCTTTCAGAGAACCCAAAGCAGCTGGAGCAATATCGTGGGGGCAAAACTAAGCTACAAAGTTATTTTGCTGGTCAGGTAAAAAATTTGGAGGTCTTAATATGAAACTTGTTATCTATTTTTTATCCTGGTTAATTTGTTAATATTTTTCCTATATACCAAGATTATTCTGCATTTTTGGGGATGTGCAGGTAATGAAATTGTCAAAAGGTGAAGCAAATCCTGGGCTTCTAAACAAGATACTTTTGGAGAAATTAAATGCCAAAAGCTGATGCTTTTGTTGGTGGGTATCTGTCTCCATATATATCCTATCACAAGAAAATGAAAAATGCATGCAACTTTGTTACTCATGGCATAACTCTTGCCAGCTTCCATCATTGAAACTGGTCTCTCCTTGGGTGGGTCTAGCCTACATAGTGCACTTACTTGAGGCAAACCGGTGTTGTCCCAGTGATGTGATTTTGCTGACGATGGCACCCCAATGAACTTTACTGATGAATTTTATATCCTCTTTACTGATGGTAGAAGCATATTTTAACTCTAACCAGCTTGTTCGAGCTTTACTTCTGAACTCATAATACTTCCCAGCAACTTGCAGTTTTTACCTGTTCTGCAAGAAACATGGAGCGGAATTGCATGGAAGAGACTGGGGGCATGCTTCTCACTTATACATTCTTTTGTCACTTGTTTGGCTTTCCATAGTAGGATAGATTCATAGTTGTAAGCTCATTTTGTGTTAGTATTTATATGTATCTTGTAGTAAGTCAAGCACACTGTTTTTAGACCAAAAACATTTCTTTCTCTTGATGATTATAATTTAGTGGAAAGGGTTACCATGTTATTGTTACTCTGTCCATTTGCAATCTTTCAACATATTTTCTTGATTGTTTCAGTTTTCATTTTGAATTATAATTGGTTGCCTGTTGCCAAGTAAATACTAATTGAGGTTTATTGATAATCTTGCCAGTTGCCAGGTTATGGTTCCGCTTGTTGTTCACTGAGATTTTTTCTTAGCTTGTCTGTCCAATTCATTTCTGGATTATCAATTGCTTAACAAGTTAATTCAGGAGAAAAAGTGATCTATAGTAATATAATAATAGTATTAATGAAAGAAGAGAAGAAGCTCTTTTGGTTTATCTTAGATAATGGTAGTCCTAAATAATGATTTCCTCATAATGCAATGGAGACTAATTATGATAACAGTATGGAACAATCTAATTCTAATTCAATTGCACGGATAAGAAATTCTAATTCAAAAAATTTAATTAAAAAAACAAATCCTACTAGTACAGTGTCAATGGGTTCCTAAATTACCCGGCATTTTACTGGTACTAAAGCCAGTGATATAAATCTTGAATTAATTATAGACTTTTTTCACTGTACTTTGTTGCTGAGTAACTATTTTAGTGTGTCCTTATATTCTTTGGGAGCTGAGGGTGGTGCTCTCTGTGGGAGGACAATGTTCCTGCAAAATTCAAAAGTCGTAGACAGAGGAAGTAAGGAACTAAGGATAGTACTACCCTAATAATACAACTAGGCTGTGTAAATGGTTAGAGGATGGATATTTCTATTTGGGCCATTGTTAAATAGGCCCAAAAATCCTGGAATTGTCCAAGTTGGAATAAGTAATGCTGTAATGGGTTTCAATCCTTAAAAATATATAGGGTAAAATATTATTTTAGTCCCTAAATTTTATCAAAAGTTTGTTTTTTTATCCCTAAATTTTAAGAAACTTATTTTTAGTCTCTAAATTATTGAAAAGTTCATCTTTTGTCCTTAAACAATTGAAAGTGTTTTATTTATATCTTTAAACTTTACTAAAAGTTTATTTTTATCTTTAAACTATTGAAAAAAATTTCTTTTTTCATCCCCATTTTTGTTTCTAGAAAAACTCTTTACAAAGTTTATGGATGAAAAAAGAACTATTTAAAATTTAGAGACCAAAATAGTATTTTATCCAAATAAATAACACAAGAGACAGATGTTTCTAAGATATAATGATTCAAATCTTCCTATCTTCAACTATTGAATTATAAAAAAATATTAATAATAATTATTTGTTGTCCTTACAAATTTGGGGGTGATTTCATTTTGGTACTCACAAATTCAATTGCTCCATTTTAGTCCTGATTTTTCTTTTTCTACACTGTCAATGTTGTCTTTATAAATTATTGTCATTTCATTATCGAAAAATGCTAATTTGTCTCACGGATTGTTTACATTTTACAAGTTATGTGCATGCTAAAACTCAGCCTTCAAGAAGATTAAGGGTACAATTAATTTGTAATATGGGTTAAAAACAATCTATAAGGGGAGATTTGAACAAGAACAAAAGTTTACTAAAAGGGCTATCTTTCTATATTTCTTAATAAAGATTACAAGTCTTTCTCTAGAACAAACGGTAAATTATGCCTATCCAGATAATCTCTTTCTTTCTCTCTTTTTCTCTCTCCAAAATCTATCCTCCTCACTTTCTGCCCTCCTCCTCCCTTAATATTTGTTCTGCCTCCTTCTCCGGCATGTGTTGTCCCTATATAGTTGGACTACTTTATGTCACATCAAGCTCTCATTTCTTTATTTTTCATGATGCAGGGAGACTCTTTTAGGGTTCTTTGTATTGTTCAGGCCAATCATTCAACAATAAATGCAACCGTGTTAGGCAAGTGAGCTTCATTAATGTGGAGGTGACTGTAAAACCACCAAGAAGTTTCAGAAAGCTACCTCAGACAATTTTGCATGTTCCAGAATTTCTTATTTACTCCTCAGATGATGTTTCATCTTGTCCTGCTCGGTAGAAACGTACCCTCAGATGTGATCTCAGATGAGACTATGGGTGACATGTCAGTTGAACTGAGAACTAAGCTGTGACTTCAACTTTATCATTGGGGCTTGCTCTTTGGGCTTGTGTTGGGCTTTGTTTTCATATAAAGCCCACGTAGACCGGGGCTATTCGGGCCTTAAATGAAACCGTCCCCCTACAAGTTACATTATTATAATAAAATATAACTAGTATAAGATGGTCATTTCAGCTACATAGGGAATTTATGTCATATAATATGTTGCCATTTCTTTTCTTTTCTTTTCTTTTTTCCTCTCTTTTCTTTACTTTACAATCTAAGGTTTTTTTTTTTTTTTAATTTTTTTTTTGGTAGCCAAGCAGAAAATAAAAACAAAAGCTTCATCAAATAACAATCATTCACTTCATTCTAAAATAATAATAATAATAATAACAATCATTCACTTTATGGTTTTTGTAAGTACTCTAAAAATAAAGGCCCAAGCCCACTTAGAACAGTGTTGCCCAGTCCCTCAAATTCGAGCCCAACAATAGAATTTCTTTAGAGAGTGGGCAAACAATTCAAGTGCAATTCTAATCTGAATTCAAATCAAAGACCAAAGAGTCTAGAATGACCAAAAGGATTAATTCAAGTATATGATAAGAAAAATAGCTCTCCTCGGGCAGATTTGAGGATTAGTCTCTTGTATATAAGGTCTAAGTTTTACACCCAATAATGCACTGTATACTTTCTCTTTTTTCTAGTTTCTTCACAAGAAAAAGGTCCCCCCCCCCCCCTTCTGGGAGACTCCTCTCCTTTTATACCCTTCTTCTTCATATCCTAATCCTCCATCTGTTTGCCTCCAAGCGTTTCTAAGGACATTTGTCCCATCAATACTCTGTTGAAGGTGGTGGAAAGGGTTGCTAGTTGTGAAGATATTGTTCAGGAGTCATTTCCTCATTAAATGCAGTTGTTAAGTTTGTTCCAGAACATTTAATGAGGAGGGGGAAGGTAAACTTCTCCAGGAAGCTTCCTCCCACCGTCACTGCCCCCCTCATGGTCCTTTCTCTTCCGCATCGGTTTCCATGAAGCGCTACTCTGTATCCCCTCCCATGCTCGGGTTAGTGAAGTCCTCGAGGTTGATACACTTCTACGAGCGGTTTTGTGTGAAACATTTCATGTTTTAGTCCTCTTCAGTCCTCGAACTCCACACAATTTTATTTAACACTTTCTTTGAAACTTATATATTTTACTACACCCCTAAACTATATTATAAGATTTAAAATATAGTTTTCCCAAAAATCCTTTCATTAACGCTACATAAATTACTTATCACCAAAAGTAAATGATTTTTTGGACTCTATAAAAATAAATAAGTTAAGAGTCTTGTAACTCAATTGGCTAACACCTCATGATAGTTTTAATGGAAACATCCTGAATTCAAATTCCTTCATCACCAACTATTGAATTATAAAAATAAAATAAAAATAATCATTTGTTGGCCTTACAAATATGGAAAGTGATTTCATTTTGGTACTCACGAATTCAATCACATCAATTTCATCATGATTTTTTTTTTACACTGACAAAGTTGTCTTTGTAGTTTACTGTAGTTTCATTGACGAAAAATGCTAATATCTCTTCTTCTTCTTTTTTTTTTTTTTTTTTTTTTTGAGAAGATGCTAATATCTCTAATTGATTAAATCACATTATTAGAATAAAAAATAACTAGTATAAAATGGTTATTTCAGTTACATATGGGCACAAAATTGACATGTCATATAATATGTTGCCGTTTCTCTTTGTTTTATATTTTTTTCCCCACTCTTTTCTTTTACTTTACAATCTAATTTCTTGGTAGCCAAATAGGAAACAAAAAAAAAAAAAAAATTAGTCAATCAAATAACAACCATTCACTTTATGGTTTTATTGGTTACTTTCTTTGAAACCATGTATATTAATTTATTCTGTCAAAGGCCTTGTAGCTAAATTGACACTTCTCTATATATAAAGTGCTCGGGAGTTTAGGGGAGGAAATGGTTCAAGTTACGGGGTTAACAGTATGTTGTAATTATTTTTCAAAAAAAAAAGTATATTAATCTATTACACCCTTAAATTATAATTTTACGAAATCTTTTCATTAACGCTACATAAATTACTTGTCACCAAAATTAAATGCCTTTTCAAACTCTTTAAAAATGGATGAATTTTAAAGCCTTTTATGGTACACGCGTTTTTAAAAGCGAAAACTCATATAATAGTTTGTTGTTGTGACAACAAAAGCATTGATGCTAGTTTGTTGCGTGCGTGAAAGGGCACTCTCATACAAAAGGCAATAAAATAACTATTTTTGTTGGTTGGTAAATAGAATAAAAGAACCTTTATATATCTATTTACATGTGACCTACCTTAACATTGAAATGAATCGTTAAATTATCTTCGACTTTTCAATGTGGGTCAAACTTTTAACTAGAGATATAATTAATTAATTGATTATAACTTAAAAGGATCATGAAAATGAGTAACACAACTAACTTTTTCCAAAGGCCTGACTTGGTCCACTCTAAAGTGAGATTATCAAAAATCAAAATACTACAATTTTTTTTTTTTTGAATCAAAATACTACATATTTAAATCTTTCTAATTGCAAAATATATCTATAACTTGTCAAAAACAACACCTTATATATTAGTATATGTTTCCTAAAAAAATTATTGGTTGATTAAACTTTTATTTTATTTATTAAAAAATGAAAAATAAATTATTAATTAGCCAAATGCACTAGTTTCAATTTAAAATTCAAGGGAGTGAGGAAAAACGTAATTCAATAAGAAAAAAAATACATGTCAAATAGGAGAGTTTTAGAGCTGAGAGCTGCTTCTAGAAATATTTAATACTTTAAAGTAAAAGGCCATTTCATTTCCATTGTACATGATTGAAACTTGAAAGACATGCATACGATTTGCCTTTTCATACATTAAGTTGCCCACAAGAGCTTGTTTTTGGGTATCATCATTTGAACAATAAAGAATTTAGGCTCCCTCAATCATTTCCTGATAAAACCGTGGGGCAAGAAATCTGTTGAATGACTTTGATCATTGTCTTTTTATTTTTTCACTTAAAGGGGAGGCAATGGCTTTAAAAAGTTTGGTTACCATTTTATGAAAAAAAAGGAAAAAAATTAAAGATGTCCCCCTCTCCACCCATATTGGATTTAAGCCCAAATAAGACAAAATCATCATATTTGCTTAAGTTTTAGAACTTTGAAACATAAGCAACTTGTTTATATTGGTGTTAGTTGGTGTCTTAAAGATCAATCTATCTATCTATCTATGTCCAAAACAACTTTCACTTTGCATGGCTAATTAGCTGAGCAACCGGTGAACCAAGTGGCCCCCAATCATATATTTGACTATTTGAATTGTGTGGCGCCCTTATGATATTAATCATAGTTTAATCTTGCTGATTAATTTAAGCCAGTGAGATCAGCAATGGTACAAAAAGCTTTTAGAAGGTCATATTGACAAAGAAAATTTATTAGATTTTGATTATAATAAGAATCAGAATCTATCAAGAAAAAAAGTGCATGGTGGCGCCAACTCCATTTAAATTATAATAATTGGTTTAAACCAATTATTATAATTTAAATGGAATTGGTAAGAATTGAATGTTTGAGAATGATTAGCTTAGGCACTTCCAACTTCCAATTGTTCTAAGGTTATTTATGAGGGAAGGAGCCAAGAGTGTTAGAAAAGGAAGATTTGTAATGATCATAAAGGCTTCCATTGCCCAACTTTGGAAAACAATTGGAACCAACATCAAGGACAATGGGTCAAGTCGTTGGGGCCAACTTTGCAGGATCTTGAATAGTTCTATATCACAGGTTCAAAATTTGATTTTTCTTTTCTGGTCCTAAACTAATAAAGGGGCCCTAATAAAGAGTCAGAACCTACCCTCCCTTCTGTTTCTAGTCATAACCTACCCTCGATGTTATATTTTCATCCATGCACATTTTAACCTTCGGAGTTATTGCATCATGTCAGTTTGTTCCACCAAATATAAAGTAATAAATAAAATGAATTTTCTTGCTCATAAAAATATGCATTAAATAATAATAATAATATTATTATTAATATTAATATTAATATTAATAATATATCTTGCACCGATGTGTACTCCTTAAAATAAAGAAAATGGGAAGATGGTATATTATCCTGTTTATTTACTTCAAATATTGCATGAAAACATTATTTATATTTATACCTTTATTTTTACAAGATTTAGTGTGAGATCACTGATCAAGTTGAGACACAGGCATTTGTCGTTCTCTTAATTATCAACTAATATAATAAACTTTTGGTCATTCTATCGCTAGGATATTCTAGCAATCTAGCCTGTCTATCCCTAGTGCTAGCTATCTTACTAATCGACATTTTAAGTACTATGATATATGGTATTATATAATTAGACATATGATACTATTATATTAGTATTTGTAAATTAAGAACCGAAGTTGAGAGAAAAACACAAAGAAGAATAAATTTATCTAGTGAACTAATGCATATTTCTCAATTAAGGGGAAGAAAAAGCATCTTTTATAGGCAGTATAAACTAGTAAGTTATACTTTTTTCTACCAAATAAAAAACTAGTATAAGTTATACAAAATAAATTAGCATAAAAATATGAGTTTAATATAGTGATAATTTAGTGGGTTCCAGTGAGCTCAACTGGTAAAGTCTCTGATGGTTGTATAAGAAATCTAGGGTTCAATCCCTGCCTACACCAAAAAAACTGATTGATGTCTTGGTCTGGTGATAAAAAAGCTATCATCAGGAACGGACGTCATAAGTTGAAACTCTCTAAAAAAATATAGTGATAATTTCCAAATAAGTGGATTTCTAATTTCTATTAGCTCAATTTAAAAAGTTTCTTATCTCGAAAAAGAGATTTGAGATCAAATTTCATCTAAACCAAAAATAAATTCGTTGGCATGTTGTCCAATAATTTAAAAATAAATAATATCTTAAAATAAATATCACATATATATATATATATATTTATATATATGTTTCAAATCCTTCGGTATATAATAAAACAAATCTCAAAATAAATTACAATCAAAGAGTAAAAATTTTATAGTGACATATGGCCTTTTCAATTAATGAATAAAATTGATCCTATATATCACTGTTTTTATTAATATATTTATGTACCTCGGTAAATTAGAATTAGAAAGCATCTACCTTTGAGTTAGAGGCTCACCTAACTTCTTCTAAAAACAAAAGGCCACCAACATAAAAAGGGGTCACTTTTAAGTTTAACTACACAAATTTAGTATCGATTGAAAGTCAAAATTCATGACGAGACTCATCTCCACCTTCTGATCAACTTAAAAACTCATTCATCCAAAAGAAAGGAAAAGTTAAAACGAAGTCATTTCTTCTTAAAGCTAAAAGCCTAAAATTGAAGTTGTTTGCATAATTTTCATTGACACGCACAAAACAACCACACCCAAATAAGACAAATCGATTTTTATTAGCAAGTAAAAGGAATAATAATTAAAAAAAAAAAAAAATCAGCATCCCATTTGAAGTACCCTAGCTAGCTAGGTATACACTATACAAATCACAAATGCCAACTCTTTAAGACACCCAATTTGTATAGTTTGATCTTCATCAATACATTGCTTCATGATTTAGCAAAAAGTGTCACTCCATATATATATATACAACGCCATGAATGAATGAATTAAGTAATAATTAAGAACCAGTCAGTACCTTCGGCGAAACTATGGAATTGCTACTGCCATATAGTATATACTAGTAGTAGTCAACTCAAGTTAGCTCTCTCTCTCTCTCTGGTTGACTAATACTGAGTATAGTGAGTTTATAGTAAACGAAGTTGCAATGGCATTAAAGAGGATCACATGAATGGGTTGTGCAATGCAAATGTTGATTCCCCTCGTGCACTGCGTTCATCATCAATTTAAATTATTAATTATGAACAAAAAGGCACGTACGAAAGACAGTGGAAACTCCTCCTTCGCATCACGTGCAGAGTCATACCTCCCCCTAAGTCACTAGTCAACCGACAACCCATGGCCATGAAAGACTGCGAGAGTGAGTAAGAGCTTCACGTTTTTTGGAAATTGATAATAAAGATTCTACTTCATTACTAGGATCAGACAATTTTTGCACTCACTCCATCAATGCACTCAAATCTTGATCCAATATATACTGCTGGAACTTTGGGAATGAAACACAACCCTGAAAAATTCAAATCCAAACAAAAAAAAAAACTGATATTGAAATTCATTTTTAGACATTTTTAGACTAATTTGGTCAAATAGTATAATTTTAGAAAAAAATTTAGAAAAAATATATCTAATCAAATTAATTTTTTGTATAACACTTTTTTGGAATTTGAGTTTATCATATCCGAGTTTTATGTGAAAGTCAACTTTATCAAAATTGAGTTCCAAGCATTATGGGGTTGCGTAGCAATATGATCTAACATAATACTTGAAACTCGAATTTCACTTAGAACTTGAGTTTGACAAAACTCAAACTTCAAAAAAGTATTACACAACTAAATAAGTTTGACCGGATGCATTTCTCATGCATTTTTTCTTAAAATTATGCTATTTGACTCCAAAGAAAAGCCCAATTTTTACTACTAGTATGATGTACTTACCCACTCCCAAATCTCCCAATCCACTTTATAGTATTATATATGCACTTATATGGGCACAAATATTTTAGGAAATTTTTTATGAAAAAATAAAAATGTGACTGACTTTTTTGATAGTTTTTTTAATTTTTCATAAAAATTTTTCTAAAATATATGATTAATATATGCTCTAAAGACACACATTAACCAAACCCTACTTATTTAAGCTCTATTAAACTTATTTGTGTTCAACTTCAACAATTAAGGAGCCGTTTGGTATGGGATTTTGAACAACAATTTTCAGTTTTTAAACAACATTACACATATTTCTACACATTTTTTCACCCACACATATTTCTAAAAAAATACAAACAACATTATTAGAATAACTTTACAAACATGCCCTACTAAGTATTTAAGTACAAGCATATCTAATGGCATGCAGTCTCACTGAAAAGTAACCAAAATAAAAACTATTCAGTATTTTTTTTGTGTCACCAGACTCACCACTGACATAGTCCATGGCAATACCAGGCATGCATGCCACGCGAGGACTTGGTTTTGCTCATTTATAAAAAGAGACGTGCGTTAAGTTATCATCTACATTTTTTATTATAATTTAACTCAACTGCCATGTTTTGTAACTGTCTTCAATTTCTAGGATATAGTAGTTGGATTCATTAGTAGAAGCATCTAAAAGGAAATATTATATCATATACTGAAAATTATTAAACTATATTATTGAGACATATAATTAAAAGAGTTGGAGATCTGATAAACACCATACATGTCTCCTCCCAGTATCGACAGGCACGTCAGTGTTGCTGTCTCCAATAAAACAATAAACATAACGTGTCTGCTGTGTTTCATGCCTTTCATACTTCTTGTTGACCTTATGTAAACTTAGGAAGTAGTCACACTTTATGCTGTGTTTCATGCCTTTCATACTTCATGTAAACTTGGGAAGTAGTTACACTTTATTTAGGGTGTTATGTTTCTGTCGTGTGCTGCCTATTTTATGTTATAATTTTAAAGAGATTGTTTGTGTTACTATGTCGTATGTGTTCATAGTCCATAACCATGTTCATGTCTGTGCTTCCTAAATGCTAAATTAACTCAATGTAAGTGTTATATATATATATGTATATGTATGTATATATATATATATATATGAATAGTATAAATTCTATTTATATCAAATTACATTAATTAAAAAAAAAAAGTTTCTAAACAGAGTTTACTGTAACAATACACAGTACTCTACAGTCTACACTAGCATTATCATCCACGTGCGTGAGTATGGACTATGGTCCCTTATTGGAAAATGCATTCCCCTCATCCCAAATTACTTAAGCTGCGTTTGGATTGCGCTGAAAATCAGCGCGTTTGCGTTTTTTCCTTCTTTTTTTTTTTTTTTTTTTCACACGTTTTTCAGACGTGCGGTTACAGTTTATGTACCGTTTAATGAACAGTAACCGTAAATTTTGACTTTTCAAATTCTTTTAGCCAATCAGAGTATATCGTGTATTGTTTATGGACCTACAAATTTCACTTTTTAACAACTTTTTCATTAAAAATTGGTCCTACGGTACTATTGACATATTTAAAAATTATTTTGCTACAATATTTTTCAGTTTTCAGTTTTCAACTGTATCCAAACGGACCCTTATTATCATTGTGGGACTTAATTTTATTTTTATACAATCCCACCGCTAGCCATTGCGGTTGTGAACTTTCGGCGATATCTTGGCTCGAATTCAATGCTACAATATTTTTTCTTTTGTGTATTAAATTCGTTGAAATAATGACATATATCACTGTGTCACAATTGAGAACTTGCAGCGAGGTACAGTTGGCTGGAATCCAGTGTGACAATGGGATACTAATGTACAAGTAGTACTGTGTGTGGAAGATCTTGTGAGATCCTAGATGGTGAGTAAATTAGGTGCATCCAGCTGAACCGGCCGGGATGTTCAATAATATATGTACGTACCGTTATCTCTGGCCTCAGCAGCATCCTCTCTGTCTCTGAGACACGAAACCAGAGCGGATCGATGTACGGTGTACCAAATATTTTTCCGCTGAATATATATATGGGTCCCAATCTGTAGGATGGATACATAAATTAATGGTGATTGGCCAGATATTCTTCCTCTTTTTCAAAAGGGTCCCTAGCATATAGAGTCATAAATAGGACACGAGTCATTACAGTACTACATTGGCATTTAATATGAGGAAATCCACTTCTACACGATTAGCTGATCAATTCACGACCATTTCACTTGTCGTAGAGCTAATTTGTGATTCGCACGTGAAAATTTTGTGCCAATACCGAATAGGACAAAATTTGGCTAATTATAGCTCTATTCAATATCTACATTTAAAAAAAAAATTATATTGTCAATTAAATATTTAAATTATAAATTTCTTAGTATAAAATTATGTATAAAAATTAAATTTATAAATCGGTAATAAATAATATTTTATTGGTATAAAATTTGATATATATATTAAGAATATAAAAAACATACAATTTAAATGATTATACTTTAAAAATATGTAATCATATTTAATTTTTTAAAGTAAGAATTATAATCGTTAGATACAAACTAGAATAAACTCTACAGTGATACAATTTTTTGTTTTATTACAACTATTTTAAAGAAGTTGTGTCAATATGTTATTGCTTATAATACACAACAAATTTCACAATTCTTGATGACATATTACTAATGGTAAGCAAAAAGTTGTGTTAGTGGTGAATGCCAAATAAAAATGAGTAAAAACTTGTTAATTTAATTATTGCAAAAAAACGATGTAAAAGTTTTGAGCATATAGCATTATTTTATGAGTCATATTAATGGGTACTCACTACTCATGAAATAATTGTTAATAAACTATTTTAAGAAAGTTTTGATATAACTTTTATGAAAAATATAAAGAGCCATCAAATTAATTAATTGTTTTTTTCTTTTGCCATAAAATTTTTCTAAAAATATCTCCTAAACCAATACTTTAGGACATCCGTTAATTTTTTTCTTAATTGCTTTATTGCTTTTAGTTCTGTATGAAAATGGATTAATGTAAAAATAGAGTCTTTAGGCTAAATATTGTGCAAATTGGAGTTTACTTGTAATATGAGTATTGCTCAAAGCTATTTAGGGAGATGAGAAAAGATGTAAATTTTAGCAATGATATTACCAAAATTGTGAGAAAAAGTAAGAAAGAGAAAAGAGAAATGATGTGATGAAAAGGGGAGACAAAAAGTGATTTCGACAATGGTATTGTTGAAATATTTGCCCAATTTTTGTGCTACCCAATTGAACTAACTGAAACAAGGAGAGAGAAAAAATTTTAATTGTGGCAATGTCATTGCCGAAATAGGAGGAGAAAGGAGAGAGAAAAAAAATTTAATCATGACAATCTCATTGCCGAAATAGAGGAGAGAGAGGAGGGAAAAAAAAGTTAAATTATGGTAATTAAAGTGCCAAAATAGGAGGAGAGGGGAGAGATAAATAAATAAAAATAAAGAAAAAAATTGAATTGTGGCAATTCAAAATTTTTTTTTCCTCCCCTTATTTCGATTAGGTTAGTTGGTAAAACTGGGCTAATATTTCAGTATTACCATTGTTGAAATCACTTTTTCTCTCTCATTCTTCCGTCACATCATTTCTCTTTCCTCTTTCTTGCCTTTTCTCACAATTTTGACAATACTATTATCAAAATTCACATCTCTTCTCATTCTCTTAAATAACTTTAAACTTTACTCATATCACAAATAAACTTCAATTTGCATAATATTTAACCAAAAGCCTCACTAAAAATAATATTAAACCAATTACAATTTACTTTCTCAATAGAAACAGGCTGTGAAAACTAAAAAGAACGTGGCTGTAGTAATACTGTCATATGGAGTAGAATAGTTTTATGCTTTAGACCGAGGACTCAGTCACACAGCGAAAGCATACGTTGACAGAGTGGAAATTTTGGTCAAAAAAGATTGACTGAAGTAAGCAGAAACTGTTGCTTCTCTAGTACTCGTATTGACTACGGAGTATCCAGGACTTGGTCGCTCGGACTAAGTCTCTTTTTTCTTTTATTTTTTGGATAAAATATTCGAAGGCTCGGAGTCTAACTTTTTCTTTACGCAGATTGTTTTTCTTCTTTTCCCTTTAAGGGTAAGTATATGAAGTAAAAGTGAAAAAGGAAACAGAACCCCCTTGACAGTATGAGAAACATTGATGACACTGTTTTACCATGGTGAGAAACATTGATTGAAATAATAATGTCTCATGTTCAATTATATAGGTAAAAGCATTATTGCAATTCTCGAAGAAATCTCACACTCTGGCCTCTGAAGATAATATGCTTATCACAATGCAGAATGTCTTCACAGTATGTTTGTTGTTTTCTAGCTATTTTCTTTCCTGATCAAACAAAGAAGATAATAATTTATCTGCAAAAATAAGACAACTTTGGAATTTTATATGGGAAGTACTCAAATGTGTCCTTTGAAATCAAGGGTAAATATTTGGCAAAAAAAAAAAGAAATCAAGGGTAAATGTCTATAAGAAGATTCGGTGTCGTTTGCAGTGGATTTATTTTGCATAGATAAGAAGAGATTACTTAGATAACATCATGGAAGGGGAATGAGTTCTTTGTAACATACAATTCAATAGTAATGTTCAATAGTGATATTTAGAGATAACAGAATGTATTTATATTAATACGGGTTCTTTGTAACATAGAATTCAATAGTAATAAAATGTAGTCATTTTGGGTTTTATATTGTGGACATAGGTCATTCGATCGAATTACGTTAATTATCATACTCTCTCAATATATCATTAATTTCTTCTTCCTATTTTAACATGGTATCTAAGTCACAATATTCGTGACTTAGATACCATGTTAATTAACCTAGACTCCTTAGATCTACATTCACGTCCTATCACCATTTGAGCATTACATACACCTTCACAAACCGTTTCAATCCTAATCATGTGCTTTCTTGTGGTTGCGTACTCTATTTCTTACCTTGAAGACATCATCCATATGTCTCATGCACTTCAAAGTTAGTGCCAGTTTTCATTTTGGCAGTACACTTGACCTATGATTTGACTTTTATAGTTCTCTACTCCATACAATACATGTTTTGGAGATGCAGCTACTTCCACTCCCGCATCATGCATTTCATAGACTTCTCTTGCTTGGACGGTGATATTTTTCATGTTTCTTTGTGGGGCTTGATTCTTTCAACAAGCATTGGAGACATTCTTTTCAAACTCAAGTTTTTGCTACCCCTCCACCTTAAGTTTGAGTGGGATAAGAGAATATATTAGCATATTACTATAAATGTTTAGCTCATAGAATATATTAAGATATTGTCATAAATGTATATTGCAAGGTTTTGCAAAATACCATAGGCTATCATGGTTTTAAGTTTACCATATTACACCTAGTATATTTTTTTCATTGGGTTCTTGGTAACATACAATTTAGAAAAGTAAACATGTAACTTTCAAGAGTCTTTTGCTATAGATGTAAGTCATTATGTTGAACCATGTTATCTTTCTCTCTCTGTATTTGTATTTTTACAAATTACATGCACCATCCTAGCCAATAAAGTTGTCTTCAAGGAATAATCCAACCAAGAAGCACAACTCCATCGACCCCATTGTAGCCATCAATGGCCACAAGACCACCATTGACCTCAACCTTATCCCACTAGTATCTATAAGAAGAACAACAAGAGCAAGTGATCAATAAGTCAACTCTATCGGGCTAATTAAAGCCAACAATTGATTTCTTATTCGACGATAAGATATTTTATCAATTAAATTATTTGAAATTCACACATATATGTAAAGATATCAATAGATCAAACTTCATAGCACAATTAATTGAATTAAACAGCGAATATAATAAATTATAGCACAATTGAATGCATTTTATGTTTAAATGATAATAATTTTATTTTTAACTTGAATTTTCTCTCTCTACATTTTAGATTAATTTCACCTTATTTTTTAGTGTAGTTTCACTTTATCCATGTATGATTTAAATTAAATTAAATTAAATTTGTCGATCTATAGTTGAAAAAATTCATACTTTTACCCCCTAATAGTTTTTTTTTTTCCTTATCAGCTTAAACTTTTGGTTTGTGAATTTAAACCATAGTATTTATTATTAATTTTATTTTTTCTATGATTATTTTTCAAGAAACGTGGTTTCTTCATTTTTATAATTCAATAGTCAAAAAATGCAGTGTTTAAATTCATTATATTTTAAAAAATATACTAATTGAGCTACACAATTCTTGACAAATAAACATGATTTAAATGTAAGATTTGTTAATGATCTTGCTGTAAGTAAAACATAACATTTTGGATAATAGTTGAACCAATCCAATCAAATGGATATAAAGTCTAATTATGGTTTCCAAAATTTGAAAATTCAAACTTTTTTTTTTTTTTTTTGGCTGAGAAAATTCAAACGTTTTAACACTTTTAAGTTTTAACAGCTTATTAACCAAAAAAAAAAAAAAAAAAAGTTTTAACAGCTTATATTTCAAATTATACGATATTTTATCCAAGACTGAAGCCGAGCCAAGATTTACAGCGCTTTTTTTATCTTGACCAATCGATACTGACCCAAGATTTTTAACCACCTTTTATTTATAGTATTTTATTTAACCGTAGTTAAATATTAGTAGTAAATCACAGTAAAACCATCCCAATAAATTCGCACCCCATTCTCTCTCGTATCTGGCGCTCACAACTTTCAAGTTTTCTTTTTTTTTCTCTCTCTCTCTCTCTTTCTCTCTCGAGCTTCGCATTACCATTTCTCTCTCACACACCCCGCATGCGAGTCTTTCACCTGAAGTTGCAGCCACAGTTTCGTACTACCTGAGCTCAGCCTCCGCCGCGTGTACCAAAACGCCATACAATGACTGTGTTCTCCGGGAAACAGGTGTTTCCGGTGGACTACGAGGCCGAAGTCTCGCAACGCCTTCTAGAAGCTTCGCTCTCCGGCGATCTGAAGTCGGCGTTGGAGCTCATCGCCGATCCGTATGTCGACGTTAACTTCGTCGGCGCCGTGTGCCTGAAGAGCAGGAAGGCCGAGGTGATACCGTGCGATGAATCGGCGAGTCAGGTCCGAGTCGAGTACAACGAGTTCAAGACTGACGTCACCGCCTTGTTCCTCGCCGTACACTCCGGCAACGTCTCCCTCGTGAAGAAGCTACTGGTAACTCTCTCAGACTCAGACTCACTCTCACTCAAGCTTGAGTTTTTTGTTTTTTTTGTTTTTTTTTTTTTAAACTGTTTCATTCGCATTGTTGATTCTCAGTAAGTGAAACTGTTTTCTGTGTGTTTGAAAAATATTGAAAGTGTTTTGTTTTAGTGATCAAATTTGAGATCCGTTTCTGTTTTTAATTTTGAAAATTTTCTCTTTTGTAAAGTGTTCTGTTTTGTTTTTGAAAATATTGACAGTGTTTCTATATGCATTTTGGTGATTCAGATTGAGATTTATGGTTTTTTTTATTCTCATTGCTGGTTTTCACTGATTCCAAAGTTTTTTACGCTTATTTTAGAACAGTCCAAGTGTTTTTAATTTTACGTGTGATTCAAAGTTTTCATTTTTACTGATTTGGAAGCATATCATGCGTGAAAATCTAGGGCTCCTATCGCTATATTTTGTGAGAGTATTTACTATTCGAAAGTGCTTTAATTTTTTTTTTTTTTTTGAAAAATTTGAGCATATTTGAATTTTTATATCTGCTCCTTAAGTACTGTGAAGATTTAGGTATAGTATTAAGATTCGTTTTAATTAAGCTTTAAATCTTAAAGCAATGCTTTGGGAAAGCTAAGGTTTGATATTTGAATCACCACACTAAGATTTTGGGAATTAAAGTTGTTTATGTCTGTCTCTACTCTTTTAGGATTCAGTCTTTAATGCTTTTCCCTTCATTAGGTCCCCAACATAAATGCCTCATTGTCTCTCATTAATGTAAATATGGGCTGGGTTCGAATCCAATTCTTGATTTTCTGGTTTTTCATTTTTATAATATGATGATAGTTACAATGGGTGCGGGGATTTGAACTCTGTTTTCGTTGTAAACACGTGCCAGTTGAGTTACAAAACTCTCGTGCCTTTGTTTTTATAATTTTCTCTTTATCTTTAGTTTGTGTGGGACTGTGGGGCCTGTCTCTCTGATTATTTACGTGAACTTCAAGACTCTGTTTGTGTGATCAATTTAGCTGCTCAGGTAATTAAATGTGTTGGTGAAGCTTTGTGATTAAGTGGTCAGTACTTTAATGTAGCGTTTTCTCTTGGTTGGGTCGAAAATACAGAAGCAAGAAAACAATTTTTCTCAACCATCAGAGCGGAGTCATGGACTTTTGTCAAAGCTGTTACACATATCATGCCAATATTCTAGAATGTTTTTCTGAATGGTCTGTATTTACTGAAGTTTGTTGATGATTTTGACCCTTAATTGTTTTGTATTTTTTAACTGTTGTAGATTATAGAAACCCGAACTGTTGGTATTCATGTTCTGTCAAGCATTGATTGGCAGTTGGGTTTTTATTAGATCTATTCATCTATAGTTTGTTTTTTGTTTTTACTTATGGGAAATGGAAAATGCTGTTTTTCTTTAATATGTATAAATGGAATAGTCTTCTTTTTTTTTCTTTTTCTTTTTTTTTAAAAAAATTTTGGAATAATGTGATAATTGGGGGAGGGGGGATTTGAACTTTGGATGTCTAAACATTGGAAGTGCCAATTGCAAGAGTTCAATTATTTTGACAGCATAGTGATCTTTTGCTTAGGTTGCTAAAATAGTATGCCAACTATCCTCCACAAAACTTTGTACAAATTACTGTTAAAACTTTTATTCATGCGTAAGCACAAAAAAATGTGATGATCTCATGATCCTTACTTCCTTGTCATGTGTTGCATTTTGTTACAAAACATACAGTAGGGCTGTTACTGTGAGTGTTGATATTTCTCTATTGCTTGTGCAATTATTTATTTAATATCGGCTGTTTTGGTTTTCTTTTAGTTTTATAAAGTAAATGTGTGTAATTTGAGGTATAGAGTAAATATTCAATGTTGTGGCCCAGTCATTCGTATTGTTTATTATTTTACTGAGCTACTGTATTTCATAATTAGAGTTAATCATAAAACAATAAAAAGGCATCAACTAGCCTATCATAAAAAGGTAGGTATGTATTTTCAGATCCAATTACACCCACCTTCCTTCCCTCCGTAACTGAAAAAAAAAAAAGAAAAAAGAAAGAAAGAAAAGAGTATCCAAGGAAGAGATGAAAGGAGAGATATTTAGATCTACCTTTTTGGTTTGATCAGTATTAATCAGTCCTTAGTGCCCACATTTAGTTGTTTCTGACCTTTGGCCAGAGCAGGATAAGTACATAAGGGTACACATATGATACATCCCCCTTTCTTATCAAAGGCTTTTTGTACTGCCTAATGAAAGCTCACCACTTCAGATTTGTTCCCCATTTTGTCTGCTTGTGGCATTACTTTCTGTAATAATGACGAGCCCAAAATGCTTAACATTCTTAGAGATTTTGAGAAAATAAAAATAGAAAAATGAGTGTATTGTCTTCTTGTGGAGTCTTGTCAATGGCTTTATAATGTACTAAGGATTGGCACTTCTAAATGACAGAGCATTGGAGCTGATGTGAATCAGAAACTCTTCAGGGGCTTTGCGACAACAGCAGCAGTGAGGGAGGGCTACCTTGAGATTCTTGATATCTTACTTAGAGCTGGGGCATCACAGCCAGCTTGTGAAGAGGCTGTGCTGGAGGCTAGCTGTCATGGTCATGCAAGGCTTGTGGAGCTGCTTATGGGCTCTGATCTGATCCGGCCCCATATTGCTGTGCGTGCTTTTGTCACAGCATGCTGCAGTGGGTTTGTGGATGTAGTAGACACTCTCATGAAGGTAAAACTTTGTATTCATATTGGACTGTTAATTGCCAACTTTTTAGATATTACTGTAGACCATTGTAGAAAAACAGAAATGAGCATTATATGGTGCTTTTTTCATGTCATTTTTTTAATATTTTTTTTAGATACAAGATAGAAATTCTACTCTAGCCTAATCTAAGTGTATATATGTGTGAAGCTCCATCCTAGAGACTTGAATTCCGACCCTTGTCCCGTACACCCCACAAGCACTTATACTTGCGGAGTGACCATCACACCAAAGGTGTTACTTTATATTAATTTTGCCTCTCACACACACATATATATTAGTTATTAAATATATATACTGTTACTGTCCCTCTACACAGTTCACCTGTGTATACTATGGGGCTTACTTGGCAGTTGTAACACACCAATGTGTTTTTAGCTTTCTTGGTAAGTTTGGCTTCTTGAAACTTAAATGTGTCACTGACAAACTCTTCAACCCTTGTCAAAAAGGTTGTACCTAGTATACAAAACTCTCACTTTTGCAGGGTTTGGGAGAGATGGTTGGTAGGCTAATAAAAATGAGAGCCTCTCACTACAAAGATGTCCTTTGCCTTTTCATGTTGCTTGGGGATACATTTCTCTCATTTTATTGCAATGTGTTACAAGAGTCCTTTCACGTGGTCAATTAATATTGTTATTGATTCTCTCCTCTATGTTTTATTGAAAGCTTGTTTGATTTATCTCGTTGACATGATTGTCCTTGCTTAATGGCAGTGTGGTGTGGATGCCAGTGCAGCTGACCGGGTCCTGCTTCAGTCATCTAAGCCTTCTGTTCACATGAATGTTGACTGTACTGCACTTGCTGCTGCTGTGGTTAGTAGGCAGGCCCCCATCGTCCGTTTGCTACTCCAGGTGAGTCTTTTAAGGGTCGCTATTAATTATTAGAACAATCAGTCACAGGATTTTGTGGGCTCTCTTCTTTTGCAGTTAATTGCTTACGCTTACTGTGCTTACACCTCATAAATGTACCAATCAAGTGAAATTGACCTTTAATATCAAACAAAATAGTAGTGTAAGCATTTGCATATGACCCTGAATGGGTTTTTTGGGTGGGAGGAGCTGGGGCCAAAAGATGACGAAAATTATCATGATTAGTCTCTTACTCGTTAAGTCTGTTTGGCTCATTAAATGGGTAGGTCCCTCTGTGATGTTGGTATAGTAGATATTACAGCTGTATGACAAGCCAGTGTGAATGTCTGTAATGCTTGGGGGGGGGGGGGGGGGGGGGAGGAGAATATGATGAAAATTTTCGTCATTTGTCTCAAATTCATAAATCTGTTAGAACCCTTAAAGGTGTAGGTCCCTCTGTGATGTTGATGAAGTAGCCATTACAGCTGGATCTGTACCTGCGAATGACAAGCCAATGCTTCACATTTCTAGAGCTGCATGAGAATTTGGCTATATTCATACTTTGTGATAGGATCTGTACTGCAGATTCTGTATTGGATAAAGATAGTGACAGACTCATTACTGTTTTTTCTTTTAATATTTGTTTTCTTCTCCTCATCACCTTGATCTGTCTCCTAAAATGTAAAAAACAGGCTGGAGCTAGGACGGACATCAAAGTGAAGTTGGGTGCATGGTCTTGGGACATGGCAACAGGGGAAGAATTTCGAGTAGGTGCAGGGTTGGCAGAGCCTTACGCCATCACCTGGTGTGCAGTGGAGTATTTTGAAGTGAGTGGTGAAATTCTGCGCATGCTCCTACAACAAAACTCTTCTGATTTTCCTCATTATGGAAGAACCCTCCTTCACCACGCTATCCTATGTGGCAATGAAGGAGCTGTTAAGGTGCTCTTAAGTTGTGGTTCCAATGTAGAATGCCTTGTTAAGACAACCAAGAAAATTGAGTTTCGCCCTATACACATGGCTGCTCGTCTTGGATTATCAACCATTCTTCAATGCCTAATTGACTCTGGTTGTGATCTAAACTCAAAAACAGATTGTGGTGACACGGCCTTGATGATCTGTGCAAAATATAAGCATCAAGAGTGTCTCAGAGTGTTGGCCAAGGCTGGTGCTGACTTTGGCTTGGTCAATGTTGTTGGTCAGTCTGCAAGTTTAATTGCTGGATCAAACCGGTGGTCCCTTGGTTTTCAACAAGCAGTATTAGATGTAATCAAAACTCGAAAGATACCAAGATCCAGAAGTATGTCTGTTTTCTGTCCACTAATATTTGCAGCCCAAACTGGTGATGTTCAGGCTTTGGAAATTCTGATCAGTTGGGGAGGATTTAATCTTGATTATCAGGACGAAAATGGTTTGTCAGCAGTCATGATTACTGCTCTGAAGGGTCATGTTGAAGCATTCAGATTGCTGGTCTATGCAGGGGCTGATGTAAAGCTGCACAACAAATCTGGCGAAACTGCAATCACCTTATCTGAGTTAAATCAGAATCACGACTTGTTTGAGAAGGTCATGCTAGAATTTGCTCTTGAAAAGGGTAATCGCAATGCAGGAGGGTTCTATGCTTTACATTATGCTGCTCGACGTGGTGACTTGGATGTGGTTAGATTGCTTACCAGCAGAGGCTATGATGTAAATGTCCCTGATGGGGATGGTTACACTCCACTCATGTTAGCTGCCAAAGAAGGCCATGGTTCAATGTGTGAGCTCTTGATCTCACATGGGGCCAATTGCGATATTAAGAATGCTAGAGGTGAAACTGCCCTCTCACTTGCAAGGAAAATCGTTGGCAGGGAAAATGATGCAGAGAGTGTGTTACTAGACGAGCTTGCGTGCAAGTTAGTATTGGGTGGTGCCCAAGTACAAAAGCATACTAAGGGAGGCAAAGGAAGTCCACATGAAAAGGAGATGAGAATGGTGGGGTCTTCAGGGGTGTTGCAATGGGGAAAGTCAAGCCAGAGAAATGTGATTTGTCGGGATGCAGAGGTCGGGCCTAGTCATGCCTTTAGGAAGAATAGGAAGAGTAAGGGTGATGCCGACGAACCTGGTATTTTTAGGGTGGTGACTACCAAGAACAAGGAGGTGCATTTTGTGTGCGAGGGTGGGTATGAAACAGCTGAACTTTGGGTGAGGGGTATAAAGCTTGTGACCAGAGTGGTTATTTTTGGTAAGCGGAAGGAAACATAGTTTGAAGTAGGCAGTATGTATAGATGTTTGGAGGAATACTTCATCTCGAAGTATGTTAAATCCTGTTTTTAAATTGTAAAGGTTTTGGTACCCAGTAGTTGTAAATTAGTTCACCTTTCTCAAGTGAAAATTTGTTACATTTTGAGCCAGCTCTTCATTGAGGACTTGAAATTTTTGACAAATCTCAAACCTAAGCCCAAGTATTAATTGAGTATGAGTCTAAATTTTGAGTAATTATTAGGTACTTTCAGAGTACGGTGACGTGATGCGCCCTCACACATTCATGATGGATTTTATTAGTGGAATCAAACATGAATGTGAGACGAGAGAATGCTGACTTTGGGAGCATCTAAAAGTATTCCCTAACTTATCATTGTACACCCTTGGTGCGATGGTCACTCTACAAGTATAAGTCTCTACAAGTATAAGTGTTTGTAGAAAGTGGGGGGTAAGGGTTGGAGTTCAAGTTTTCGGGAGAGAATTTTACACACATATTCACTTAAATTTGGCTAGATTAGAATTTTATCTTGTAAAAAAAAAAAAAAAAAGTATTCCCTTAACTTTCTCCAATTGCTCTAACTAGACTTGCTGAGGTTGTTTTCCTTATTTTTTTCAATCTTCTAATTGGTTGTGAAATATAGGTCATATTTTTTGCAACATAAAACATATTTCGGAAAATGCTTATCTCATTTTCTCATTTCAACTTCTAAATTAGTTCATTTTTCTCATATTTGGGATTGTTTGTTTTGGCGTAAAACATTTTATGGAAATTGTCATTTTCCTTATCTTCAAAACGTTCTCCTTTAAGCCACTAAAATGACCAAAAAAAATAAAAAAATTGCTCCTAAAACCATTGAAATGTTAAAAATACCTTTTAAATTTTCCAAAATGGCCACAATATGTCTCAAAATTTCTAGAATCACCTCCAATCTTTTAAAAGTCACACCAAAAAAAAAAAAAAAATTTAAGTGTCATAATGGTGTGTAATTTGTAATTTACATATATTATTATTCTTTGAAGACATTTTTTATGAAGTTGGTAAGAATAACCATTATACTTATTATTTATAAGCATAATGAACATAAACGTTTTGAACAAATAAATTTTGAAAAAACCAAAACAGTTAGTAAAAAAACATAACAAAATATACTTGTAATAATTACTTACCCATCTCTTTAGCTAAAAATACTTAACATTGAAATAAACGGAGCTATCCTTTAAAATGTACTTACCCAATAAGGGAAAAATTAACCCTAGAGACCGGGGGCATGCATGACTTCGATTACAATGGGATTATGATTTTTCTTAATCCACCCCAACTCTTCAAATTGAGAAAATTTCAATCCATACCAAGTCATAGTAACTCTAGAACAAATACATAGGGTGAGTTGTGTTAATCTTGGTTGACAAGTTGAGACTCTTTTGTTAGGCCAAATAATAAAAAAGGATTAGTATTCAACTTTGTAAACCTAATATTTAAAAAAATATATTATAATTTAACAATTAGACATCGTATTTCAATTTAATGAAAACTAAGTATCATAATACAATAATAAATCGAATTAACACATTTAAAAAATCCATATTTTTTTAAACTATTAATACCATGGGTTGGATTGGGTACTTAGATTAAAAATGTCGCTTACACGAACTGGGTACAATGCCAACTCAACCCTTCAATCAACAAGAAGAAAGAAGAAGAAGAAGAAAAAAAGTGTTAGATTTGTAACCTTACTGGTGACACATTTTGTAGTTTCCTTGATTTGATATGTCCATAAGGCTGGCCAAACCTTATTTCATTTGCCATCAAGCTTCAAATGGATTAAGATTCTCAAGAATTTTAAAGTAACTTCCCTGTAGAGTTCTTAAAATTATATCTATTTATTTTGAAATGAATTGATTGGATTTTATCACATCATCATATTGTCTCTTATCGATTTGATGTCTATTTAAATTGTTGACGAAGTGGTAATATTTAATCCATTCATTTCAAAATGAATGATAAGAAGAAATGGGCTTTAAGAAAATGATTTTCAATATATGACCTTCAAAATATTCAATATCATTCTCTTAAAAGCCCATTTCAAGTCGTGTTCTCCCCCCACTTCTACCTTTTGTTTTATAGGAGGTTGCCTCCCAAGTCCCAAGGGATTTGGAGAAATTTTTTTCTAACTCACTATATGACAATTCATTAAACTATTCATGTAAAGTTTGTCATATCACATATGACCTATTTATTGAGTTATATGACTTGTTTAGTAATACACATTGATAGCATTATGAATCTTCCTGGAGTGAGTTGAAGAAGATTTCTTCAAACTTGATTGGAGGAAAACTTTGTACGGCTAGTTAGAGGCTTTGTAATTTTGTTCCTTGACATTATCAACAACAACCAAAAACAAAAACAAAAAAACCACAGCTGCTCCAACAAATACTTAACAAGACTGGGACCGACGCAATTTGAATTGCAATTGAGATCATAAGTATGCGTTGGAACCAAATAGCAAATCATAACTTGAAATGGTTACTGTTCAAGAATTTTAAAGTAACTTCCCTGTAGATTTCTTAAAATTATATCTATTTATTTTGAAATGAATTGATTGGATTTTATCACATCATCATATTGTCTCTTATCGATTTGATGTCTATTTAAATTGTTGACGATGTGGTAATATTTAATCCATTCATTTCAAAATGAATGATAAGAAGAAATGGGCTCTAAGAAAATGATTTTCAATATATGACCTTCAAAATATTCAATATCATTCTCTTAAAAGCCCATTTCAAGTCGTGTTCTCCCCCCACTTCTACCTTTTGTTTTATAGGAGGTTGCCTCCCAAGTCCCAAGGGATTTGGAGAAATTTTTTTCTAACTCACTATATGACAATTCATTAAACTATTCATGTAAAGTTTGTCATATCACATATGACCTATTTATTGAGTTATATGACTTGTTTAGTAATACACATTGATAGCATTATGAATCTTCCTAGAGTGAGTTGAAGAAGATTTCTTCAAACTTGATTGGAGGAAAACTTTGTACTGCTAGTTAGAGGCTTTGTAATTTTGTTCCTTGACATTATCAACATCAACCAAAAAAAAAAACAAAAAAACCACAGCTGCTCCAACAAATACTTAACAAGACTGGGACCGACGCAATTTGAATTGCAATTGAGATCATAAGTATGCGTTGGAACCAAATAGCAAATCATAACTTGAAATGGTTACTGTTCAAGGCAAATGTTTGCAAGCATGAAGCATGAATTGAATCAGTGGACACATCCTTTATCACATCATTTTTTTCACAACTATTCTATGTGGCGAACTATGACCAGTTGCTTATCACTTTCACATACACTCACCACTTTTTTTCCATCACTTGTAGTCTCCCACATTAAAGTTGTGGCAAAGTTATGGCGCACAAAAGGTTATAGTCCTAGATTTTCGTGGTGGCTTATTTATGCAGCCAAATTTACTGCATGTTAACTCCAACTACCAGAACAAAAAATGCTATCAGCACTGCCTAATATGCCAAAGCTAGACAGTCAGCTGCCCCAGATGCGTTACAACATTTGAGGTTCATGTCCTTTTTAATTAATTGGCAATTCCTCCAGGCTCCAGAAAATTTTCCAAAGCTCTTAAAAATATAAATGAAAATATTTGTCACATCAAAAATGTTTCTACATGATTTTTTACTGAAACTGCCATCTAGCTGCAAATGCGATGAACGATTTCCACTGACCTCAAATATATTTAACTATAAAAGAAACATGGCATAAGCTCACTTTATCATGGAATCAAGCACCAAGTATTCTGATATCAAGGGGTAGTCACCAAGATGGAGATTTTTAAAAGCTGTGTACTCCTGCAAAATAAACTCAGAGTGCAGATGGGACACTGCATCTCAGCCTCCAGTAATCTCCTTCTCCTTTGCCTTACACATATCCTCTGCAGACTTGACAAATTTTTTGGTCAACTCATCAACCTGGGAAAAAGAAGGGTCAGATAACACCCAAAACATTGTAAAACTGATCCACTGTTTTAGTTGTAATTAGCTTAGAACTCACTTCCTTCTCCAATTTTTTTACATCATCCTTTGGGGCATGTGAATATAATTTCTTTGCCGTATCCATTGCCTGTAAAACCAACAAACAATCTGCTTAGGCACAATAAACATTAAAAACACTGGACCATTTCACAACAATGCATAGAATCAATCATTATCCCTATCTATAATGGCACTCCTAGTCTTGTTGCTGCACAATGCTACTAAAAGTGTTTTGCACTTCAATACTTGCCACAGTACATTTTATTATGAGCTCACCATGCTAGACACCTAAGAGGCTAGACATTGTCTACTGAAATTTTTTAGATCATCCACTAAAACCGAGGTGCCGGATAAATAAATGTGAACCATCTAGACCTCAATTGTAATAATTTTTCACAACCAGTGGAACAGCAAAATCACACTTGAGACAAATTGAGCTGTCAAGTATGATATAGTTCTAATATCAGAAAATAAAGAATAAGGTCAACCAATTCTTCACTCCCTCCACCAAACCAACCTCTGGCTAGCTAGTGCATGATGATTCTAGGATGAAAGACAGTAAGGGAGTGAAGAATTAATATTTTTGAAATGAGATGTGCTATTTAACAAGATATAAACCTGCCACCGAAGCACACAGTGATACAGACATGGTGCTCAGATGAACATAACAACCTCATTCCTCATTCTTTTTGATGTTTGAACAGCAGGGGGAGCAAGTATAAACATTGTTTAATAATACTCCTGAAATCTAAACATAAAGAAGAAAAAAAATTACTGCCATACCTTCTGGCGAGCCCTTCTTATACTTTGTCTGGCATCTTCACAAGACTTCGTAACCACCTTACACACAGCCTGGTAGATACAATATAGTGGTCATAATAGTGCAGAGATGAAAAAGTAAAAGAAAAAGAAACAAATAAATAAATGAAAGGAAGGGTAATAATTGGCTTACCTGTATATGCTCTTTTGTCAATCTGGTCATTGCAGAGCATAAAAAATGTAAATAAGTCAATCAATATTTGTGTAGATTGAACAAGCTTTATAATGGAAAATACTTACGCATCATTATTAAAAAAAAGATCTTAAAATATTGTATCAACCAAAACCACAATTGTCTTAAGCCAAATACTTTTAATAGCCATTATCAGCAAATGGGCTGCTTATTGGACAAGGAAAGAGGCAGTGTGAGATTAAATAGAATGACTACTTACGGTGGAATAACTGCAATCAATCGCTCACCATCCGCTTTGGGACTTAAGCCTAACGGAGAAGCAACAATGGCGCTCTCTAACTTTTTAATGGTCTGCATAAAACAGGTGCTACCACTTAAATGAGTCTTTCAAACTGGGACTGTTTAGATATGAGCACCAATCAGCATGTCAAAAATAAAAAATAAAAAATTGAGGCTCGTATTGTGTAAATCAGATTAAAGAAAATGAACTAAATTCAATAATTTAAACTTAATACAACTGATATAGAAAATTTTCATCCTGATCGCTAGATCCACAGATTTGAAGAATCAATGACTGTTAAATAGTATCAGACTCTAGACCATGTAATAGTATAGGAAACAAAAAATTATCTATGCTAATGAAGAAACACTAGAATTGAAACAAATAGCAAACTTGTTAAGTAAAGTTTTTGTTCATTACATTTGGATCATAAGGATTTACTGATAATGTCTTGGAATCCATGACCGAAACAACAGCTAAGTGGCTCAAGGGCATCTTTACACCATCAAGTTCAACAATAATGTGGTCAAGCATTCCTGTAGAGACATTCTCACTCATAACTGTGTCAATAAATCTAACAAACATACTAAGAAAATAAACAAAAACTAACAAATAGCGATGGCTTAATGTACCTGGAGATGCCCTTCCTGTTCTTAGTTTGTTCAACTCTCCTGATAATGCAGCAATTGCTGCCTCCATCATTGAGGTAGCATTTGCCTTAATAGTAGGCCCAATATCAGGCGAAACTTCAATAGTGCTCACAGCATCATCATCCTCTAAATGGTGAAAAAAAAAAACATTTTAATGGAATAGTGCTTATAACTCTGCAAAAGGCTAACATGCGATTTATATAAAGTTATACAATTTTTGTTATTCTTGCAAAAAGAATCCCTTCAGCCAAGCTCAGTAGTGCAATCAACAAAAAGCTTCACCTAAAATATTTCATAAATAGTAATAACCTTTGCATAACGCCGAATATTAATTTGTGACTTCTTGTTTCTTTATACCAGTTAGAAAAACTTCCCCAATATAGAGAAAAAAAAAAAAAGTATTCAAAAATTCACTTACAAAAACCACCTTAAACTATCACCTGATTTACAATGTGCCCCTTTAATGTTAGAACTCAGCAATCAACCCCCCTAACTTCATTGAAAATTAGGAATAGTTTATGTCACATGGAAGACAGTTTTCCATCAAATAAACCCGAACTTTACTCCCAAACACTCCAAATTTGTGTAAACCCTCTAAACACTCTACCGCGTTAAATACCTTCAATAAGATGGAAATTAATAAAATTGAGCTAAGTCAGAGAGTTGATTGCTCAGTTTAAAAGTCTAGAACCACATTATAAACCATGTAATAGTTTAAAACGTGGTTTATGTGTGTTTGCGTGCGCAATTTACCAAAAAATCATATTAAAAAAAAAAAAAGCACTAAAAACAAAGAAGATCATGCTTGATAAAAACACAGAAATGAAATCTCGTCAGAACTCCTTTGATTCTCAGCCAAAATGGAATAACCCAAACAGGAAAACCCACATTTCATTCAATCATTTGCTTTGCAAAGCACAAAACAAAAACATAAACTGCCATAAAAACTCAACAGAGAGAGAAAGAGAGCAAAAGGGTACTTGATTTGCGTCCTTTGGCGAAGCCTCTGCGAGAATGTGTGAGGAAATGAAGTGTGGTGGGAAGAGTGAGATCATGAATGTGGGTGTTGGAGTTGTTGTTGTTGTTGTTGTTGTTGTGGGCACTGTTAATGAGTTGATGAGAAAGGTCGCCGCCATAGAAGGCGGAGCTGCGTAGGAGAAGGAGGTTCCGATGAGAGAATGCGCGTCTCAGAATTATCGACATGCCTCTTCACTCTCTAAGCTTTCATGCTCTTCTTCTTCCTTTGTTTTAGGGTTTTAGAATTAGAATTTTTGATAAACCCCTTAACCCACTGTGCTGTGCTGACTGTGAAACGACGACGTAAGACTTTGGGAAAGACCCACAGATAGATGTTTCTAAGCCCAAGCGGATTCACACCACCGGTGACTTTAGGCCTATTTTGAAGTGGACTCTCTATCGGAATTGCCCACAATGTCAAGTGCCCAAACCTAAACCTCTTTTACTAAAGGCCCAATGATACTTTTTCACCATAAAACAATCATCCCTTAACTCTTTGAACTATTAAAGCGTATGATCGGCCCCCTTAAGTTTCGTCTGTTTTGGTGTTAAGTTAATTGGGTTTTGTCTATCAAAAAAAAAAAAAAAAAATTGGGTTTTGGACTTAGGCTGTGTTTGGTTCCGTGTAAAATATTTTCCGGGTGAAAATATTTTCGGGAAAGGAAAATGTTTTCTAGTGTTTGGTTGCATTTTAAAAATTATATTAGAAAACCATTTTCGGTGTTTGGTAATTGTAAGGACACAATTTGTAATGACCCCAAAATAATATTGGGCTCGTACGTAAAGAGGCCCAAACAATATCATTTATAGAGCGTGGGTTTGAAAGGCTAGGCCTTGGTCACTGGACAGTGGTTTTTCGTGGTGTTCATACATAATTAAATCGTGTTCGCTCTAAGAGTTTTTCTCCTGAAGGCGGGTTGGGAGACTCTGGTTTTTGGCCATTTTTCCCAGCCTCTCTCCCGGATTGCTTGTTCCTCCTTTTATATTAGCCTGTATTTCTTATCCTTCGTCCACGTGTAGGATCGACTTTTCCAAGACTGATACTTGTCCCATCAGCCCATACCCAAAGTGGTTGGGAGTGGTTGTAAAAGTTGAAGAGTATGGCTCTGTCAGGTGCAGAATACTTTATTGTAATTCTGGCAGCCTTTTACTTGTGCTGTTCCCGCACTGTGATCACTTTTCCTCTTATGGGCATTTATGGCATGCCGAGTAGGAGCTCGTCTTCGGCCATTTCCTTAAGCCGTCCATGACTCTTATGATGCATACTCGGCCCTGTATCTCCTCGGCGCAGGCCTTGGGCCTTAACATGAAATGGGCTGGGGTCACAAACTCTCTGGCCCCACAGTAACATTTTGAAAATGCTATTTTCCTACAAAATTTTCACATTTTCTTAACAATTTTCTCAACATCCAAACAAATTTTATTACAAAAAATTCAATATATACACTTTAAAGAAACAGAAATCTGCTCAAAACAATTCATTGAACTTCATACAAATTTGTTCAAACTGAGAGAGAGAGGAAGAGAGAGTGATCGAAAACTTCAGGGAAAGAGAGATGACGATGAGATCGAGACGACGAGATCATTGGTGCGATGAGATCGAGAACGAGATCAGTAACAACGGTGCCGATGAGCTACAAGAACGAGATCGGTAATGACGGCGTTGATGAGCAACGAGAACGACAGCGCTGATGATCTTGACAGCGCGATCTCGTCGGCGTGTCTGGGGTGGGGCGCGATCTAGCTCACTCTCTCTACTCTCTTCTTTCTCTCTCTCTCTTTGCGCGTTTGTGAGCTCAGAAATGATTTGAAGGTAAAACAGAACCTGCATTCATTTTCTGGGTCAAAGGCCTTAATTTTACGGTCAACTGAAAATATTTTCCGGAAAATTTATTTTCCATACGCAACCAAACACCTGCATTTACGGAAAAGTATTTCCGAAAGTGATTTGAAGCCAAAACAAACATAGCCTTAAATTCAATTAAAGTTAATAACAAAAAACAGTAGGAAAGTGTAATGTCTACTAACCATAAATGTTGAGGTCTAAAAAGGGTCATAATGAAATAAGCCCAAAACAGAAGAACAAGTCAAGCCCAAAAGGAAAAATCTCAGGCTAAACCCAAAGTAATAGGTACGGATGACCCATGGGGGATAAAAGGAAGGCCCAGAGGATCCTGAAACCCAAAAAAGGAAGAAGCATCTCAAAAAGAGACCACGGCAAAATATAAAGAAGCAAGGATCCTCAAATCCCTTCAAGCACAAATAAAAAGGAAGACTGGGACAGATCGGTAGAAAGAAGACAGGAGAAGAAAAAAACAAGAAACGCGAGCGACCTCTCATGGCACAGACAGCAAAAGGGCCTCGAGGAACCAGGACAGGGAAGAAGAATGGCAACGAATGACTTTCAAAAATGGCAGAACAGAATTCCGCCTAAATAGGAAAGAAAGGGAAAAGAGGAATACGCCAGAAATGGGGATGCTGAGAAGGGCATACCTCAGCACGTCCCAAAGAGGATGGCCAACCAGAAGCTTTCGAAGGAATCAGAACCAAGAGAAGGAAAGAATGAGAGAAAACGGCAAAGGGACTTACCGAGACAACAGGGACAGAACATGCTCTGTTTGCAAAAGAACAAAACAGGGGAACCCGGGACACCCAGAAAAACTCCATTATAAAAGGAGGGGACGGGTTGTGAAGAAGGCAGCGAGAAAAAAAGAAAGAAACACAAAAAAGAAGAAATTCTCTAGAAAGAACCATCAGAAAAATCTATGCAGAAAGAAAAATACTAAGGGAAGAACAAATACTGCTTCCCGATATCCTTTAAAGGCCACTATTGCACATACTCGGATTCAACGAGAATCAAACTTTGCAAGTTTTGAAGGCTGAAATAGTCATTCAAGACTGCAATTTTTGAGCTTGATTGGACCTTGTATCACGTTCTAGTGAGCTTTCTGTAATCAAACAGATAACTTATTAATGAAACACTGCTTCATAATTCCCAGGATCCCCACAGCACTTTTTTTTTTTTTTTTATCGTCTTGCTAATCCTGTTTTCTTTCCTTCTGAGCTTACATCGTTAATTTTGGCACTCTCCGATATCCTTGTTTGTCATTTTTCTTTGTATGTTGTCAGGGGTATTCTCTGCATTCACTTGATTCTTAAACAGCTCGTTAGCTGCGGTGAATCAAGGCCCGGTCCACCAAATCCTTCCTTTTCATTCAGGCCCGGGATCCTTGGGCTTGAGTATCCCGAAAAAGGCACTCTCACACCATATAAAAATAATGAAAAATCTACAGTAATATTTGATTTAGTCAATTTGGTAGGCAAAAACACATTGTTTCATGTGTTTTATTTGGGCTGACAATTAAGTTTAAAAGAAAGAGAGAACCCACAAGTCACAACACTTATCTCCTGTTATGGTTCCGCAAAAGTCCAAAACTCAACGTTTTTGTGGGAAAGAAAAACAAGTTGGACACTGTTGAGGTCTAAAAAAGGGTCATAGTGAAATAAGCCCAAAAAAGAAGAACAAGTCAAGCCCAAAAGGAAAAATTCAGGCTAAGCCCAAAGTAATAGATACAGAAGACCCATGAGGGAATAAAAGAAAGGCCCAGAGGATCCTGAAGCCCAGAAAAGAAAGAAGCATCCGAAAAAAAAAAAAAGAGAGACCACGGCAAAGTATAAAGAAGCAAGGATCCTCAGGAACCATCAATAAGCACGGATCCCTTCAGGCACAAAGAAAAAGAAAGACTGGGATAGATCGATAGAAAGAAGACAGAAGAAGAAAACAAGAAATAAAAGCAAAAAACACGAGCGACCTCTCATGGCACAGACAGAAAAGGCCTCGGGGAACCAGGACAGGGAAGAAGAATGATAACAAACGACTTTCAAAAATGGCAGAACAGGATTCCGCCCAAATAGGAAAGAAAAGGGAAAAGAGGAAGACGCCAGAAATGGGGATGCCAAGAAGGGCATACCTCAGCACGACCCGAAGAGGATGGCCAACCAGAAGCTTTCAAAAGAATCAGAACCGAGAGAAGGAAAGAATGAGAGAAAACGGCAAAGGGACTTACCGAGACAACAGGGACAGAACATGTTCTGTTTGCAAAAGAACAAAACAGGGGAACCCGGGACACCCAGAAAACTCCATTATAAAAGGAGGGGATGGGTTGTGAAGAAGGCAGCGAAAAAAGAAGAAGAAAGAAACACAAGAAAGAAGAAATTCTCTAGGAAAAACTATCAGAAAAATCTGTGCAGAAAGAAAAATACTAAGGGAAAAACAAATATTGCTTCCCGGTATCCTGTAAAGGCCACTATTGCACATACTCGGATTCAACGAGAATCAAACTTTGCAAGTTTTGAAGGCTGAAATAGTCATTCAAGACTGCAATTTTTGAGCTTGATTGGACCTTGTATCACATCCTAGTGAGCTTTCTGTAATCAAACAGATAATGTATTAATGAAACACTACTTCATAATTCCCAGGATCCCCATAGCACTTTTTTTTTTTATCGTCTTGCTAATCCTGTTTTCTTTCCTTCTGAACTTACGTTGTTAATTCTTGGCACTCTTCGATATCCTTGTTTGTCATTTTTTCTTTATATTGTCAGGAGTATTCTCTGCATTCACTTGATTCTTAAACAGCTCGTTAGCTGCGGTGAGTCAAGGCCCGGTCCACCAAATCCTTCCTTTTCATTCAGGCCCGGGATCCTTGGGCCTGAGTGTCACGAAAAAGACACTCTCACATTTTGGCGACTCCACTGAGGACTGGGCAAAGAAGAAGGAAGAAACAACCCCTTCACAGAGAATGCCTCCAAGACAAAGAAACAGCAAAGGAACTAATGTGCCACCTACGACCTTTGAGCCCGTAGGAGAAAACGAGGAAGTCTCCAGGCAAGGAGGTGGGATACCCTTGGTAAAACAGGAGGTTGTGTCAGAACAAAGACACGCAAGGCAGGAACCAGACCTAATGGCCAAGATGACAACAATGTTAAAGGATCTGAAGTAAGAAGTTCGTCTTCTCAAATAAGGCAGGACACAGGAAATCAGAGACAATATTCCCCCTACTGGCCACCAAGATGGGACGCAGCCGGAAGGAGGGTCAGCAGTGGGAGGAAGAGCCAACCCTCAGTATTTGACACTGGCAAACGCCAATGCCCTCCTGGAGCAAGAAAGGGAAAAACTCTCAGAGATCCCCAAGCAATTCTCTCGGGATCCCCCGTTCCCTCCAGAACTTGGCAAACCATACCCTAAGGGGTACGAACCCCCAAAGTTCCATCCTTTCGATGGGAGGAATGGAAGTGCCGTGGAACATATGAGTAGGTTTGTCCACACTATGGGCCCCTATGCAGGAGACAAAGAATTATGTCTAAGGGAATTCGCCAAATCCTTAGTGGATAGGGCATACACTTGGTACACCACGCTGAGACCCGGGTCCATCAAAACTTGGGATGAGATGATGGAAAAATTCTGCGCCAAATATTACCCTGGTGAAGAAAAAATCACTTTCCAGAATCTGCAAATGGTGAGGCAGAGACCTGGAGAAGATCCTGTTCAATTCATTAAAAGATTCGAAGATGTGTCCCTAGACTACTATGGAGACCATGAAGAAAAGGAGCTCGTGGAAACCTGTATAGCCAACATGCTTTTTGATTACAGGCTCAACCTTAAAAATTTATGTATCACACAGTTTGCTGACCTACTACAGAGAACCAGAAGGACGGTGCAAACCATAAGAACAAAAAGGCTGCCCGCGTCCCAAGCTATGACAGCATCAGTAGGAGAGAAAAGGAAGAGACCAGATGGGAAGGTGTTTGAGGAACCACCAGTGATCCCATGTACAGCTGAGGAGTTAAGCTATGTCTTAGACAAATGGATTGGAGATGGGGTTGTCAGGCCATTCACTGTGTCCAGGCCGCCAACTGAAGAAGAAAGGAAGAATCCTTTATTTTGCAGAATCCATAATTATGTGAAGCACTCCACCAAGGACTGCTGGACCCTTCGCAGACTCTTCCACAAAAAGTTGAGAGAAGGAACTTTGGAGCTCACTCAGAAAGAGCCAAAAGTGTAGAGGAACCCCTTGCCTAACCACAAAGGAAAAGGGGTGGTAGCAGTAGTAATACATGGGAACCCGGCAGAAGTAGGAGAATCTGAAGGATCCTTCCACCCGAGCACAGTCAGAACCCTTCAGAAGAATCCTAAGTTCAGGTCACTATTCAATCAATTAGGATTTGGACTAGAAGCAAGAAGGGTGGCCACAGAGTCTCTCATGAGCATAGCAGCAGATTCAGGGATGGAATAACCTTCAATGCAATAACCTTCACTGATGAAGACATGGAGATTGAGCACCCAGACCACCGTAGACCCCTTTATCTCATGGCTACCATAAACGGCGTTCAAGTCAGAAGAGCATTGGTGGATACGAGGGCATCACTCAATCTCATAGCCTTAAGTACCCTGGAAGCTGTTGGCTTAGTTGACAGAAGGATCCTGGGGGCTCCCATGGAAATAACAGGATTTGGAGGATCGGTAGAATCAACAGAAGGATACGTGCAGTTAGCCTTAAGGGTGGGGCCAATAGTGGCTCTGACAAGGTTTCATGTGATTAATGCAGAAGTTTCTTATCACGTGTTGCTGGGACGCCCGTGGCTTCATAAACATCGCCTTATTCCATCCACGTTCCATCAATGCATTAAAGGGAGACTGGATGGGAGGCCCATAAGGATCCCTGCCAACCATAATCCTTTCAGCCAAGGAGAAGTGAACTTCGCAGAAACAATATTTTACGATGAGTTGGGGCCAGATGATGAGAACCCCGCCCCGGGGACCCTAGGAGCACCTATCCTAGAAGAAGAAGAAGGAGGGAGGGGCACCCGTGATCTGAGGAACCTTCTAGAAAGGAAAAGACAAAAGAGGGAGCCCAGCTCTTCAGAATCCTGAGAATGTGTGGTGGTGCGGGAACCTGGGGGAAGGCTAATCTATCGTTTGTGAAGGTGCGCGGGACCCGAATGCATTGTGCAGGAAAGTCCCGGACCACCAAGCTGCATGATGGCCCAAGAAGAAATCCCAGAAGAACCAGTTAAAGAGGCCCAGATTCAGCCTAAGGAAGAATTAAAGGAAGTAGACTTGGGGACAGAATCAGGATCCCGAAAACCTGTCTTCATTAGCAGTCAATTGGTGGCTCAGGAAAGAGAACAACTGGTGACCTTACTTCAAAAATACAGAGATGTGTTTGCATGGACCTATGATGAGATGCCTGGTCTAGACCCAGAATTGGTAGTCCATTCTCTTAATGTGGACCCAGGGATGAGGCCAGTAGTCCAACTAGCTAGGGTCTTCCACACTAAGGTAGAAGCTCAAATAGTTCAAGAGATCAAGAAATTGCTAACAGCTGGTTTTATCATACCCATCCAACACCCAAAATGGCTTTCCAACATTGTACCTGTGAAGAAGAAAAATGGTCAGATCCGTTGCTGTGTAGACTTTCGCAACTTGAACAAGGCATGTCCTAAAGATGAGTTCCCCTTGCCCAATATCGACCTCCTTGTAGATTCAGCTGCAGGAAACTCAATGTTCTCATTTATGGATGGGTACAGTGGATACAACCAAATCCGCATGGCAGCCAAAGATGCAGAAAAGACGGCATTCAGAACTCCGATTGGGAACTTTTACTACACTGTGATGCCCTTTGGCCTCAAAAATGTGGGGGCTACGTATCAGCGGACCATGACAGCCATTTTCCATGACATGATGCATGAGGAGATGGAAGATTATGTAGATGATATTGTGGTCAAGTCAAAAACCAGAACAGGACATTTCCAAGTACTTGAGCAAGTCTTTGAAAGATGCAGGAAGTACAAGTTACGTATGAACCCCATGAAGTGCGCCTTTGGAGTGTCTGCTGGAAAGTTCCTTGGGTTCCTGGTACATCACAAAGGCATAAGCGTGGATCCAGCCAAGGCCACAGCTATTGCCACGATGAGAAGACCAACTACCGTTAGGGAACTCAAAAGCTTCCTGGGAAGGGTCTCCTATATTAGGAGGTTTGTGCCTGGTTTAGCCTCAGCTACAGCAGGCCTATCCAAACTATTGAAAAAGGGGAATGAATTTACCTGGGGGACGGAGCAGCAGGAAACTTTTCAAAGAATTCAGGGCATTATGAATCATCTGCCCACCCTCCAGGCACCAGTACGTGGGCGACCTCTGTTGCTATACTTAGCATCAAACTCTCAGGCAATAGGAGCTTTGCTGGTATAAGAAGATGACCAAGGAAATGAGCAGCCCATATATTATGTAAGCAGAACACTCAAGGATACCAAGACCAGGTACCCCAGAATAGAGAAAGCCTGCCTAGTGATCATTTATGCATCCCAGAGGTTGAAGAGGTACTTCTCAGCTCACCAAATCCTCTTGGTAACCAAGTCCCACCCCATAAAAGCCCTCCTGCACCATCCCCTTCTCACAGGAAGGATAGCACAATGGCTAGTGTTGCTCTCACAATATGATATAGGTATAAGAACTCCCAAGGCTGTCAAGAGCCAGGCCATAGCAGATTTGCTAGCTCAATTCCCAGGAAAGGAAGAAGGCCCGCTAAGCGAAGAAATCCCTGGTGAGGTAGCAGTGATGGAGATTCCAGGGAAGAAATGGACCATGAGGTTTGACGGGTTGGCTACAGCAACTTCAAATGGGGTAGGAATTGTACTAAGCTGTGAAAATGGGGATATCATGCCCCTGTCTTTCAAGCTTGGTTTCTCATGCTCTAATAATGCAGCTGACTATGAGGCATACTTAACTGGGTTGACTATAGCACTCAGCATAGGAGTGAAACATATGAGAGTATTGGGAGATTCCAATCTTGTAGTCTCCCAAGTGAAAGGTGACTTTGCATTATGGGAACAAAGCTTAGCAGCCTACAGGACTTGGGCACAAAGGCTGGAGATGGAATTTCAAACCTTCAGCATAGAGTACATTCAAAGAAGTGAAAACAGGTTTGTTGATGCGTTCGCCACCCTGGGATCCCAAATACCATTTAATAGGAGGGATACACTGATAAAAATAGGAAGACAGGAACATTCTATTGTAAGGATCCTCCAAGGAATGTACCCCGGAGAGTCCAAACAGTGGGACTGGAGGGATGAAGTCAAAGAAAAGATGAAAGAAGTAGGCCCTAGAGGGAACATCAAAGAACTAATAGATTACACTCAGATAGAAGGGGAATTGTACAGAAGGCTGCCGGGAGGAATATTATCCAGATGTATCGCCAAGAAGGAAGGAAAGTCGAAACTAGAAGAATTGCACGCCCAAGCATGCGGAGTTGCAGGAAAGGTCAACCTATATAGAAGGATGCAACGCATGGGGTATTATTGGCCAGATATGGACAAGGAAGCAGCAATCATACAGGGGAAATGCCAGGAATGTCGCTTGGCAATTGAAAAAGAAGAAAGCTACGCGGTGTTTGTTGCAGAAGATTGGCGGGTTCCTTTTATAGGATACCTGGCTCAGGGGATCCTGCCAACCGACAGGAAACTAGCCCACAAGCTCAAAAAGCTAGCGTGCAGGTATTTCCTACAGAATGACATTTTATTCAAAAAGGGGTACCATGGGGATCCCCTCAGGTGCCTGGGACCAAAGGAAGCTAGAGAAGTAGTCAGAGAGGTACACTCTGGAGATTGTGGAAGTCACCCAGGGAAGAGAAGGTTGTACAAGCAGTTACTATTGTTGGGATATTACTGGCCAACGATGAAAAGAGACTCTGAGGAGCTGGTCAAAACATGTCATGCTTGCCAAGTCCTGGGAGACGCAATTCACACTCATCCAAATGTCCTACAGGATATGACGACGCCATGGCCTTTTCATACTTGGGGGCTTGATCTCATAGGGCCTATAAACCCTCCATCCAATGGTTATATATGGATCCTGGCAGCCACGGAGTACTTTACAAAATGGGTAGAGGCCATCCCTTTGAAAAAAGCTACTGGAGTGGCTGTAGCAAATTTCATTCGAGACCACATCATTACAAGGTTCGAGATCCCCAGAAGATTGATCAGCGACAATGGAACCCCATTCATAAACAAAGATATGAAGGGATTAACTGAAGCATACCACATCAAGCATGGAAGATCTACCCCATACTACTCACAAGGAAACGGCCAAGCTGAAGCTACTGATAGGGTAATATTGAAAATCCTTAAGAAAATGAAGCATAAGTATGGAGGAAAATGGAGTGACCATCTGGCAGATGTGCTTTGGGCATGTAGAAGCTCTGTAAAGACAGCCACAGGATTCTCCCCATTCTCCCTGGTTTATGGAACAGAAGCCATCAGCCCTGTGGAGTTAGTCATTCCTACACCAAGGGTAGTTCTGGAGGAAAATCAAGGAGAGAGTGAGGACGCAAGCAATGAAAAGAGGCTAGCAGATCTGGAAGGAGTAGAAGAAGAAAGAGAGCTGGCCAAGAAAAGGAGCCAGAGATACCAGCAAAGAATGACCAGAGCATATGCGCAAGCAGTACGCCCAAGAGTGTTCACTAAAGGGTAATTAGTACTAAGGATGGCGGAGCACGTGAGGAAGAACCTGCCAGGGCCTTCCAAGTTCACCCCAAAATGGGAAGGACCCTACATCATCAATGCAGCTCATGAGAGTGGGTATTATTACCTTGCCAAAGAAGATGGAACAGTCCTGACAGAGCCCATAAACGGGAAATGGTTGAAGCAATACTATGCATAAAGACAAGGGGATCCCGGTACCTCAGGGTCCTTTTACCAGCTTCACTATCTGCTAAGTTCTTTTTTTTATTTTTTTTATTTTATTTTTTATTTTATTTTATTTTATTTTATTTTATTTTTTTCAGCCTTTAGCATAAATTCTGGTCTAAGATAATTTTGTTCAGGAACATGTGATAGATTGACACTTTGTGGTCAATACTGCACCAAAAGACTTTTTCTTTGTTCCTTTAAAAATGACCATGTTTTAATGAAGTTCCTGTTTCTTCAACATTTAAGTTTTTCTTTAAATACTACAAAGACCAAATTTGGATAGATTTAAGGAAGGATACCTGAGTCAAGGAAAAAAGAGAGTATGTAATACCCTTTTACATATGGCCCAGGATCTACCTCACAAATAATTTCAGATATCCCACTAACAGTCCCAAGTGCATAGGTCTAGGATCACAGAATAAAAGTAAAATATCTAGGATACCTAGCCTAGCACTTGGCAAAAGGAGAACCTGTCAAAGTTCATGAACTGGGACCGTATCTCAAAAAAAATATATACATAGGAAAGGATACCAGTGTACCCAGTTCAGTACTTGCATAATAGATTACCGGGTACCTGGACCAGAATTTACAGTGAAGCCTGTGGAAACCATGGTCCAGGACTCAGGAAAGAAAAGAGTCATAGGAAATAAAAGGCAATATACCTAAGAAAAAAGGCAGATTCACATACTAAGAAATGAGAAGCAGTTTTGAAACACAAAAAAAAAGAGAAAGCAAAGAGTAGAGCAATGTTCAAAAAAAAACTTATACAACCCCAAATTGTTTATGTAAATCTAAAAAAAATAAGCTAAGGAATGAGGCCGGCCAACAGGGAGGCATCCGGAGAAATAACAGGCATGAACAAAGTAGAAAGGATCCTCTGCCGCTTGACCTTCAAGTCTTGTAAAACCTTGTGAGCATGAGCCAAAGCTTCCTCAGCAGCAGCTATCTCAGTGTCTACACTCTTGAATGATTGCCTCTGAAACAGCATATGAGCCAGCAGACGCAAGTGATCCAGCAGAAAAGACAAATTGAACTTGGCCTCCAGAAGGTCTTGCACCACCCCTCTCCACTCCAGAAGCTTTTCTTCAGACAAGGAATCTATAGAGGAATTCCTTAGGGAAATCAGCACAACACACAGCAACTCCATCAAAATATTGCCTAGAAAAACGCCTCCCCTAAAGCCACTGGTGAAATCCCCGTGACTCTTGAGCAGACTTTCTAGCAGCGGCAGGCCTTCCACAGGAACAGAGAAGCGCAGGAAGCTGCCATAAGAAGACCCAAAAACATGGAAGTGGCTGGCAGGCAGACTGTTGAATTCCAAGAGATCAAAGCGAGTCAGGAAAGAGGAAAGCCTCGAATCAAGATCTGAGGCAGCCATTTTCGAGGCATCCCCCATCACTGTGTCACCATTTGCAGAGACAGGAGGACTTGCAGCCTTTTGCTCTGAATGAAGGCCAGCAACTTGGACAGGTCTCACAATTCCTTCAGGGATAACGGGCTCAGAACCTGCAAAGCCTGTATCAATATTCAAAAAAAAAAGAAAAGAAAAGGAAGAACAGATTTAGTCTTTTAAAAAAAAAGGGGGAAAAGAAGAACAAACCGGTTCCAGCTTCTTGGGGCAGAGCCTCTTCTTCCTGATCTCCTGACTTCCCCGAAGATTCTGGGAAGGAACATAAGGCAGGTTGAAGAAAAGGTGAAGGACCAATGGCAAAGTGGCTAAAGGAAGGAATAGATGCAGGGGGCTTCGCCATATATAAAAAAAAAAAAGAGGAGGGGAAAGAAAAAAAAAAGGGGAGGAAGAAAAGGAAACACGATGGGAGTAGCTTGCACTCACCTTCTGAGCTTTCTGATTCTAAAGAAGAGGCAACACTGGGAGCGGATTTCTCACTGGTTTGACCTAAAAGGAAAAAGAAAAGGAGGAACTCAAAAAAGGAAAAAGAAAAGGAGGAACTCAAAAAAAAAAAAACTGGAAAAGAAAATAAGAATATAACGTTATCTCAAGGAAACAAGGCTTACCTGTTTGTTTGGATAAAGGAGTGTCTCCCAAAGCACCTTTATCTGACAAGGGTTGAGGAAACACAGTCCTGATAGGACTAGGAGTGCGTTCAAGATGGGGACTTTGAGATGACGGGACCCTAGAAGCTTTGGGATCCTGAGAATCCTGGGAACCTTGCATCGGTTACCCGGTTTCCTCAGCTGGATCATCAGTAGGGGGCTCCTCCCCCATAACAGGAAAAACAACAGAAAGAGCTGTGATAGTTTCCTCCCCCAGAGCCTTGTCAGTCATAGGAGGGGATACCTCCACCTAAAGGAAGAAGAAGCGGAGAAGGCAGTGCCAAGTGAAAAAAAAAAAACACAACAGCGGGAAATGCTAACAACACAATGTCAGAACAAAAGGGAAAGAACAAAAGAAGGGGGGGAACACACATACCACGTCGTCTCCAGAAGATTGGCTCTTACCCTTCTTGTGATCAGACTTGCGCTTGGACTGCAAAGGAAATCACCATTCGTCAGCAAAATAGAAATAAGTGCAACAAGGTGAACAGATAAAAAAAAAAAGAGAGAAGAAGGAAAGAAGTCTTGCCCTTCTCTCTTTCTCTACAGATTCTCTGGAAGTCTTTTGCTTACTACGAGTACGCCCAGAGGGTCCTAAAGGAGGCTGGGATACCAAACCAGAGGATCCTAAAGAACCATGGACTGAAGCAGTCACAGGAACCTGGGAAAAAGAAGACTCTACCTTGGTCTTCTTCCGGGTCCTTGAAACCAAAGGTTCCCTGACATCCTTGCCTTCCTGAGATGCCAAGTGTGCCCCCGTTTTCCTTCTTTTCGCCTCAGAGCCTATCTCCACACCCCCTGTACTTTCACCAACATCAGCAACTTTCATTTTCTTCGGCCTGACATCCTTACCTTTACTCGGAGCAGTAGAAGCACTTATTGTCTCCGTTGCACCTTTTTTGATGGGCACTCCAGAGGAAGCACCAATGATGAGACTATCACCCAGCCAAGTCTTAGGAAAATCCTGTCTATAAGCCACCCAACCTCCCCTGGAGGCATGCCACTCTGTAAACCCAGTCTTGCTGCTTGTAGCAGCAGAAACAATCCCAACAGTAGGAAGGGATAAACGTCTATTGGATGTCGGAGCAGAAACAATGCTAGGATTCGGGGCTTTCCGAACTGTACCAGAGCCAACATAATCAACAAAAAACTTTTGTACTCTTCTCCAATAACTGGTATAGCCACTAGAAGCAAAGACTCCTCTCTGGGAGTTAGGCACTACAAATTGGGGGCTCCTCCGTGACCAATAAGAAAAGGCCTGCAGCCTCAGGAAAGGATCCAAGGAAGGAAGGGATGGCACCACATCCTTAAAAACTGGAGGAATGTCCTGGTCAAAACCAAATTGTCGGAGCACCCGGTGTGCTGAATAATGAGTATATTTTGGGCCACTTGAAGAAGGCACAGGAAGCTAGGAGGGGCTAATGCAGGCAAGATAAGCCAGACTGCCCTCATCACCACGGTGCAAGTCAAAAGTATTACCTGTAGAAGATAAAAAAGAAGACAACACAGAATCACACGCAAAGCCAGGACCAAACTCACGAGGGGATCTCCAATGTAAGCTCCCTGCTTGGTCAAACAACTCCACAAGATTGAGGCCACCACCTTTCAAGCTAATCCAACGAAAAATAATGGGAAAGGCATCGGTAGAATTGCCATAAAGACCCTTCACTATGTCGGGGGATCCTTGGAACTTGTCCTTCACAAATTTCAAATTCTTGCACTTGGCCAAAGTAGCTGCAGAACGGTCCCACATGAAAATCTGAAGAATAGCACAATGAAGAGATGAAGTGATCACATAACAAGAATCACCCTCAGTCTCATCTCCATGAAGCTGGTCCAATTGAGAGTAAACATGACCCAAAAACAGAGGGGCTAAAGGATACTGGGTACCTCGAGCCAACTTGATTGCCAACGGAAAAAATGAAGACTTAACTCCGTACCCAGGGAACTCACTAAACAAAAACTTACTAAGCCAAAAAGCCAGAAAACCGGCCCACCTCACTTCCTTATCTTTCTCACGAGAGAGGGTCATCACCCATCTCCCCATCCTAGCCGGCTTACCACCAGAAGAGGCGGCGCGACCACCAAAATGACCAAACAATTTATCTTCTACCACGAGATCCTCACCAGAAAGGTTAATATCAAAGGGGCTCTCTTCACCAAACACCGGGAGGAGGAAGTTATTAACCACATCTTCCAAGGTGATCGTCAATTCACCAGTAGAAAAGAAAAAAGTATGAAGGGAAGGGCACCAACGACGTACCAGATGCCTGAGCCCTTTGGCGTCTCTGAAGCCCTCAAGGTTTCTGGAAATAGCCACTGCCTTTAGGATACCGGCGCGCTCCAAACGACCCACAAACTCAGCATCAGACAGTTCCTTGTCTACCCATATAGGCCAGCCCTGAATCTTTCCCGGAACAAAATCAAAGAAAATAGGAACCGCCTCTCGGATTCCTTGTCTGATCTGGAGATCGAAAATCTCTCTAGGATCAGGAACCTGGGCGGAACCAGCGAAACCCGCTTGGCCAGAAAACATCCAAACGTGAGGGGATGGAAGGAGCCTCACCATGAGATATATGAGGGAAAAATAAACTGAGAGAATACCAAGGATCCCGTAAAGGGAAGGCCGGACGTTCAGTAACCTCGTGAGAATCACTCGGAGCAGAACCAGAAGAACCTTCACCCTCAGAAGGACTGGGAGTACGCTCTCTCCTCTTTCGAGAAGAAGAAGAAGCCATCGGAACAACACGTACTATGAGAAGAAAAGAGATTGAAAGTGCGAAAGGGAGGAAGACCAGAGTAACAGAGAAGAAGAGAAAAAGAAAGAGAAACACAAAGAGTGAAAGACTCAGAGAAGCAAAGTGATAAGATGAAACGGCTACAATAAAGGCGCAAATAGCAGTTGGGGAAAACAGTTTATGGAAAGACGCGCAAGTTGCCAAAAAATTTAATTTGAAGAAGGGATTAATCAGCAGTTATTAATGAGAAATAACGGGAAACGAGAAAAGTGGGTAGAGGAGTTTTACCTCAAATACTCAACTGCCACGTCCCGTGTAAAGAGGAAGCTGCAAAAAGTAATAATTACAAGGGAATGCGACACGCAAAAAGGAGGTGACTAAAAGCAGCAGAAAAGGGCCGGGATCCCAAGTAAAAAGGAAGGGAACCCAGTAGAAGTTGAGAAAAGGGGGATACCACGAAAATCTTAGGAAACCTAAATCACTCACGCGTGGGCTTCAGGCAACCCACGAGCTCGGGGGGCTAAATGTTGAGGTCTGAAAAAGGGTCATAGTGAAATAAGCCCAAAAAAGAAGAACAAGTCAAGCCCAAAAGGAAAAATTCAGGCTAAGCCCAAAGTAATAGATACGGAAGACCCATGAGGGAATAAAAGAAAGGCCCAGAGGATCCTGAAGCCCAGAAAAGAAAGAAGCATCCAAAAAAAAAAAGAGAGACCACGGCAAAGTATAAAGAAGCAAGGATCCTCAGGAACCATCAATAAGCACGGATCCCTTCAGGCACAAAGAAAAAGAAAGACTGGGACAGATCGATAGAAAGAAGACAGAAGAAGAAAACAAGAAATAAAAGCAAAAAACGCGAGCGACCTCTCATGGCACAGACAGAAAAGGCCTCGGGGAACCAGGACAGGGAAGAAGAATGATAACAAACGACTTTCAAAAATGACAGAACAGGATTCCGCCCAAATAGGAAAGAAAATGGAAAAGAGGAAGACGCTAGAAATGGGGATGCCGAGAAGGGCATACCTCAGCACAACCCGAAGAGGATGGCCAACCAGAAGCTTTCAAAAGAATCAGAACCGAGAGAAGGAAAGAATGAGAGAAAACGGAAAAGGGACTTACTGAGACGATGGGGACAGGACATGCTCTGTTTGCAAAAGAACAAAACAGGGGAACCAACGGTTCCTCGGGAAGCCCAGAAAACTCCATTATAAAAGGAGGGGATGGGTTGTGAAGAAGGCAGCGAAAAAAGAAGAAGAAAGAAACACAAGAAAGAAGAAATTCTCTAGGAAAAACTATCAGAAAAATCTGTGCAGAAAGAAAAATACTAAGGGAAAAGCAAATATTGCTTCCCGGTATCCTGTAAAGGCCACTATTGCACATACTCGGATTCAACGAGAATCAAACTTTGCAAGTTTTGAAAGCTGAAATAGTCATTCAAGACTGCAATTTTTGAGCTTGATTGGACCTTGTATCACGTCCTAGTGAGCTTTCTGTAATCAAACAGATAATGTATTAATGAAACACTGCTTCATAATTCCCAGGATCCCCATAGCACTTTTTTTTTTTATCGTCTTGCTAATCCTGTTTTCTTTCCTTCTGAACTTACGTTGTTAATTCTTGGCACTCTTCGATATCTTTGTTTGTCATTTTTTCTTTATATTGTCAGGAGTATTCTCTGCATTCACTTGATTCTTAAACAGCTCGTTAGCTGCGGTGAGTCAAGGCCCGATCCACCAAATCCTTCCTTTTCATTCAGGCCCGGGATCCTTGGGCCTGACTGTCACGAAAAAGACACTCTCACAGACACGCAAGCAAAGAGTACGAAATTTCTTGTTCTTCTGACAAACTCATTAGATAGATAAACAGTAATAGAGATGAGTACATCTACGGTGCCGATGCAATCAATACAGATTTGGTGAGATAAGGCTCAAAGACATAGAAAGAGAGGGTTGTAGGTTTACAGGGGGAGAGGATTGGTTTAAACTTTAATGGTATGTGTTGGTTGGGTGGATTTTAGGGAAGATGGAAATTAAAAAATTAAAAAAAAAAAAGGGAGATAAAATGGTAGAGAACTTTTTTTTTTTTTTTTTTTGGTGTTTGGTTGGAGGGAGGGGATGAAAAAAAATTGGTAAGGCACATGTGTTTTCTCTTGACGCCTACCAAAATGGGGAGAAAACTAAATGGGGATTTTGAATCTCTTCATTGACAAAAATGCCCATGTGCACTTGCACATGGGCTTCATCCAGTTCCTTTTTTTTTTTTTTTTTTTTTTTTGTGCTTTCCTAGGCACATTACCTTTTCTTTCTTTCTCTCTTTTTTTCCTAGGCTATAGGCGTGATAGTTGTGTTGTTTTGTTTGTTTGTTTTGTTTTGTTTTATTTTGTTTTATTTTATTTTTTTTTAACTAGACATGATTTTTTTTATATGATTTTTATTTTTTAATAAATTTGGATGATTGCTTTTATTTGCGGGGTCGTTTGCCACTTTTTTTTTTAATTGAACATCATTTTTTAATAAGGATATATAAGTAAATTTATATAAAATCACTTTTTTATCCCTTCACTTTTTCACTTCTAATCAAACAAAAATAATAAAAATTAAAATATTTTTTTTAACTTTCTACATTTTTATTTTTTTACTATTTTATATTCTCCCACTGTTTTTACGCTTCCAAACAAACAGACATAGGAAGATACTTCTCTCTTACTTTTTTCGGTGGAGATTGCGGGTGGACTTGGGTTTCTGGTAAGAAACTGGACTGATGGTAGATCTTTCTAAGCCCACATGGGTTACAGTTACACAGGTGACTTTAGGCCCATTATGATCTCTTTTATATTACAGATTGTGCATGATTGCAGCAGATACCATTTTTTTTTTGGCACGTGCTTTGCTTGCTTACAATTCCTCAGCGGCTGATATTCTGCCACGTCATCAATCCATATCCAAGGCTTGCCCATCGGTCCTGTGATATTTGCACTTTCTGACTACCCAAACCAAATAAAAACAAAAAAGAAAACCAAATAAACCTTCCTCTTTCTGCTTCATTTTCAATTCTTGCTGAAGAAAAAAAGGTAAAAAAAATGAGAGCTTTCTGTGCATTCCACTCAGCCAAGCTCTCATGTCTCTCAAAAGTAGTAATTTTCACTACCACAACCACACCTACAATCACAAGGTACTTCTATTCCCATAACCCAGTTGCTTAGTTTTTAATTAGTTGTTGCTTACTTCATTTTCTTTCTTAGTTTGTACTAATAGTTTATGTTTACTTCATACTTACTTAGTTTTTAATTAGCAGTCAGTTCTTTGATGTTTTTGTTTTAACTGTTATTACTAAGTGTTGTGAGTTTGTTAGGGAATTAAGGTTGTTGTTATTGGACAAATTTGTGTTTTTGATTTTGTGAAAATTTGTTGACATGCTTTGGGAGAGAGTGATTATGTAATGTAGTGATGGTATTATTCACAGGAGGTGATGAAATGGAGGTTTTAACTTTTAAGTACTAAAAATATTGGCAATTTTGGAATAACCCAGTGAGGAAAACCAAAGGTGTTATGGTGCAAGAGATTCATGTGTGTTTGGATGAGCTTATTTTGCCTATCTTGAAAAGGTGATCCTTTGAAAAGCTGTACATACCTTTTTTGATGGGGAAAAAAAACCCAAGGCTGGTAGGGAATTGTGTAGTCATATTGTGGAGGAGAGAGGGAACTTATACAGGTATGGGAGGTCGAAATTGAAGCAGCCATAGTGAATGTGAGGGTTTTGTTGGATTGGAAGTAGTAGGCATAGTTCTAAATTTTTTTTAACTTTTAAGTAGTTACTAGGTGTTGGGATGATGGTGGCCAATTGTCATATGGGTGAGAGACTAAATGTTGTCAGAGATTCTAGTAGTTGTAGTAGCTGAAGCTGCATCTCCCTTTTTTTTATGCATTTAGTTTGTCTTTTTTCTCTCCCTATGAGGTATGGTATGGAAGATTTGATTTGATTTTTTTTTTTTTTTTTTTTTTATTATTCAGGACTCGGCTTTCTTTTCCTGCCAAACCCTTCTCTTGCCAAGCACAATTCGGTAAGCAATTGATTTTTACATTTTCTTTCATGTGGTTTTTGCTTTGCTATTTAATTTTAACCTCCACATAAAATCCAAAACATTTTGACATTTTGCTTCTGTGATTCTCTCTTTTACAATGTTGACATCCTTTTTATATTATACCAGCTGATTCAGAGATAGATGGTTCGTTCAGCTTGAAAGTGGTGTCTCCAACCCTGTTAGCGGCAGAAAGAGAAGAAGCTAAGGCTGTTTTGTCCTTGTTCTTTAAGAAACAAGGATTGAGCAATGCAGTTGCAACAAGAACCATAAACAAGTCAGACCATTTCATCGACCACCTGATCGCAAAGCTTCATTATATTTATAAATCTCGGTATCTAGTAGGTTCGATTCATCATATTAATGCTTCTCTATAGCCACAGTTCAATTTAGCATCTTTGATTCTAAAATGGACCCATGCTAATTGAATTCCCCTTGGCATGGCAGGACGTGAGCTTACAACTCTTGAGATCAGGGATGCTCTTATTCCGTACCTTGAGTCCCTTCTGGAAGAGCATGGGAACATTGTAGTAGATGTAGTGGAAAACTTTCCAAATCCACCTGTTAAAGAAAAGACAGTTGTGCCAGTTTCTCAGCCCAATCCAACCCTTGACTCCAAGAAGCTAAAGGCCATGTCTCGAGTGAGTGAGATAGACCCAGATGGCAAGCTCCGCCCTCACATTCTCTATCTCATAGAACTTGGCTTGGATCTTGAGAAGATCAAGGCAATTACACAAAGATTCCCAGCTTTTGCCTACTATAGTTTGGAGGGAAAAATCAAGCCAGTGGTTGAGTTTCTTCTTGATCTTGGTGTACCAAAATCAGATATTCCAACCATCCTCAACAAAAGGCCTCAATTGTGTGGAATAAGTCTCTCTGAAAACCTTATACCCACTATGACTTTCTTAGAGAATTTGGGTGTGGACAAGAAACAATGGGCGAAGGTGATATACCGCTTTCCAGCACTTCTCACTCATAGCAGGCAGAAGGTGAAGACCACTGTAGAATTCCTTTGTGAAATGGGCCTCTCTGCAGAGAGCATTGGTAAGGTTCTGACACGCAGCCCAAACATTATAAGCTACAGTGTGGAGGACAAGTTACGCCCAACAGCTGAGTACTTCCTTTCGTTGGGGGTTGATGTTGCTGTTCTTCTCTTTCGTTGTCCACAGACTTTTGGTCTTAGCATTGAGGCCAATTTGAAGCCTGTGACTGAATTTTTCTTGGAGAGGGGATACAGCATTGAGGAAATAGGGACCATGATTTCAAGATATGGAGCTCTATATACTTTTAGCTTGTCCGAGAATTTAATACCAAAATGGGAGTTCTTTTTGACCATGGATTATTCAAAATCAGAGCTGGTGAAATTTCCTCAATATTTTGGTTATAGTTTGGAGGAGAGGATTAAACCAAGGTATGCCCTTGTGAAGGAGTCTGGAGTTTCATTGCTGCTGAACCAGGTTCTGTCACTGTCATATAGTGACTTTGAAAAGGTCTTGGATAAGAAAGTGAAGAAAATGCTCTCCAACAAGGATAAGAGTGGCAGCAGTGATGACCTTCGATCAGACAATGTACATTGAGACGTGTGCAGATATAAACAGTATACGATGCCCAATTTGAAGGATCATCATGGGCGTGCAGTTATAGAAACAAGTATGATGCTTTTAAGTGGGCATTACAGTTGGTGTATCTTGGTGTTGGAAAATTTGGATCATGTAAACGTATTTACCACTGAATTTGGAAACTCTAGACATTTTTGTGCTGTTATGAGATTTAATCAAGTTTCGGAGTACATTTTGGCACATAATGCTACATGCAGAAGGAATGAAGACGCAGCTATCATCCCTGGTCAGCTCCTTCTTCCCAAGGATTACCTGCTTTATGGTCCTGTATATGGACAAGGTTTTCTCTTTTGCATTACTCGATGGTGGGGCATCAAGGACTTAAATGGAGGCAGAATGATTGTTATTGAAATGAATCTGTTCTCATTTGCATAGCATAAAGTATTCCATTGCTGATTCATTGCATTTGAAATTTTGAAGTAACTAGTACCAACATTTTGTTATGTTTTTCATTTTACTTCCATTTTTCCATTTTGCCTTGTATACTCTTCCAGACATGTAGCCTGGTTCTGCATTATCTATTCGTTATTATTGATAAAATGGCCTTTTTGGCCAAATGCCTTATTATCTTCATTTTGTAATAATACCATGATTCATTGACGATGTAACGATTCGGATGTTTTCGTATAACCATTTTTCTATTCTATTAAAGATACTATTTTTTTTCCTTATAAAAAAAAAAAGATACTATTTTTTTGGGCTAATAGCTAGTCTTGCTCACAACTTAGCTTTGTGTGCCTTTCTAGTAATGCCTGGGGCCTAAAGCCATTTCCTCTCTCTGTTATCTTCGGAAATGGATTTTTTTTTTGAGGAGGGAAATGGTATGTTAGGCATGAAATGATAGGTTTGGCAAATGGGTCAAGTTAATTGATGTGCAGGTCATATCAAGTTCAGATCAGAAGCGGGTCATCCGTAGCAGATTATTAGCAGGTTGGGTCAATCATATTACTGGATCACCCGTATTTTTTCACATACAAGAAAAAAAAAATTGAAAATTAGGTGGGGCAGATACTGCCTGTTCTTTTAATCCCAGTTTAAAAAATTTAAAAAAAAAAAAATTACCTAAGTTGGGTCAAGTATTTTTCTTCAAAGTTTGAGTTAGGTTATTGAGTGCAGATTCAATTTTGCCAAGTCTAGCCAACGAGGCGAGTCAATTCTAATATTGTTTTATTTAATTTCATGTCTAACATAAGTTGAGTTCTAGCTCATATTACCTTGGTTCAATTTCTAATGACTCAGGCCAAGTATTTTTCTTCAAGTGTGATTAAGTTATTGAGTGCAGGTGCAATTTGCCAAGTCTAGTAAACAAGGTGAGTCAATTCTAATATTGTTTTATTTAATTTCAAGTCTATAACATAAGTTGAGTTTGAGCTCATTTTACATTGGTTCAATTTCTAATGAAGAAGCTTGAACTTTATTCACGTACTACTTGATTAATATATTCATTTTCATATATAGTAAAAGCATCATGATTTAATTTTTTTTTTTTTTTTTACTTTTCACAAGTCTATATAATTTATAGTTAAATTACAATTGAAATTATATTTATTTGAATTAATCAAATTGAATGATTTTTGTTTATGGACTCATAAAAATGAATTCACTAACCTTATATTGTTAAAATTTATATACAAATTTTTTACTATAAAATGAACTATTTATATTATTAATAATTTGATTTATTATAAACTTAATAAAAAAATTTTACAATTTAATCTCAAGTCTATTTAAGTATATTTTTATATACATATATATACAATCATGTAATATTATATATATATATATATATATATTTAAACCAAATTTTATACTTATACATGCATTTATGAATATAATATTATGCTTAAATTTGACTCAATTTTTATTTATTTATTTTTACTTTCTAATTAGTTTAACATGAATTTGAACTTTGACCTTATTTGTTAAAAAAATTATCATTAACTTTTTTTTTTCTTTTGTTGGAATCAAATTCAAACCATTCATGACAGCCCAATTTGAAAGGTATACCATGAAGTCATGAACAGTTTGAGATCAGATAATTGCATTTGACGAAGTTGGAAAAATAATTATCAATCTTAACTATTAAATTAAAAAAATCAAAATTAAAAATAATAAAAAAATGTTTTACCTATGTACCATGAATATAGAACATTGATCTTTGCGACTTTGTCACATCAAAAAAAAAGAAAAAGAGAAGTAACACTGATCTTCGTGTTCTCTTTGATTGACGTTTGTCTTTTTGATGGAAATTCTGGATTATTCTTATCCTTGTTTAGCTTAAATAGGAGTGACACGTACTACAATTTAACAACTTGATAGAGATAAAAATGGCAACTTTACTGTTGCTGTTTGTGTAGTGTGTACACCTCACCTACCCCAACGACATTAATCATTATTCAACAATATCGATTTCTGACTTGTTGTTTTAATGTCGGTTAATCAAAACAAATTTTATCCCTTTACTATGGGATACTTTCGTCTATAGTTGAGTTACGAAATCACCCCTCAAAAGTTTCTCAAAAAAAAAAAAATCACCCCTCAAAAACCTTTAATTTTAACCCTTTTCTTTTTTTTTTGGATACAAAAAACTGGTGTTAATTAATAGAGTATATACATACCACAACCATTTTTACAACGTCTTTACCATTTGTTCACGTAACCCTTTTCGAAAAGGAATAAAAAAGGTTTGTTGGAAAATAGTCAAAATACAAAGTCATGTAGTTCTATAACTATTCCATTCCTTTTATTTATTTATTTTTTATTTTTTATTTTTTAGAAATAAATACATACATAAAAGAGAGGAAAATAGGTTGTAGGGGCACAATTTAGTAACTAAATTCTTGTTGTTACAAGCCTTGGTCCAAAAAGCCCAACACAATGAATTCTTGTAGAGTATGGGCTAAAAAACTCGGTTTAAGTAAGTTTAGACGGATTGTTGCATGGGTTAAGGGAACACACGAACAAGAACAAATGCTATTATGTAGAAAGGTCACCCGGAATGAGAGAGTTAAAAACTTGATTAATAGATACAGATCAATGATGTAAGACTACTCTCCATGCTACAGTATTCTCTCTTTTTTTTTTCTCGTCCCTCTCTCTTGGGGGACTTTTACATATTATATAGGCATTTTTCAATCATCTGGGTTTTACACTTGTTGATCATCCAAACCCTCACTTGAGCACCTGTCTCATCAGACACCTCTCTCAGTTCTTTGTGAGTTGCGGTAGCCAAGGTAGCACTGTTCAGGGGTCTTCTCCACACTAATGCGGCCAGGAGAGTAGTTGTAATGCATTTAATGTGGTGGTGACAACCTTTGCTAAGATATTTCGGGTTTCCTTCCTTTTTACGTATTTAGAAGATGGACTGTAGTGGCTTGGATGTACCTTTACTCCGGATTTTGCAGTATCCGAGGAGAAATTACTCCTCGGACATGTTTTCTTTGCCACAATGGGCCTGAATAAGGATTGCTTGGGTCACGCTGGCTCCTCGAATAGGCTGCGTCCTCGGATGGGTTGCGTCCTCAGATGGGCTTAGGGCCCAGCCTGTTATTTTGGACCGGTCCCTACATAGGTCATAACACAGGCACACCACTATCAATTCTTGATATTCTATTTTATACTTTATTGACTAGAGTGTGTTGTCAAAAGTCTTATAGCATGACCGACTTTTGTTAATATTTTTAGTGATAATATCCATGATTTAAACCCCTTGTCTCACATTATAATTATTGAATTATTTAAAAAAAAAAAAAAAAAAAACAAACTAGGGTGTTTACTTTGTAAAGAAAGAAACTAATGTATGACTGATTGCAATTGGTAGAATATAAAAGGAAATACTAACGGTAGGACATAAAGATTTTCATTTAAGTAAATCCATTAAATTTAGAAAAAATAAAATTTTGAATAAAATATATTTTCCCTCCTTATTCACTCTTATACCATATATAGCTTATTTATCAAAGTATATTTAAGACATATTTTCTTTAAAAATATATAAATGATTAATGCATCATTTTTTTTATTTCCATCTTATTTCTCTTATTCCATATGTAGCTTATTAAATCAAAGTGTTTTTAAAATATATTTTCTTAAAAAATATATAAATGATTAATACATCATTTTTTTTTCCATCTTAGTACTCATGTAGCTTATTAAACCAAAATATATGTTTCTAAAAAAAAAACCAAAATATATTTTGGATGTATTTTCCTATAAATAAATAAGTAAAGTATACCATTTACATTGAACATCCATTAACATTGCAATTCAAATATTACTATCCTACAATTTATAATGTTATTTTCTATGCCAAAAATAATACCCAAGATACTGTTAAGCATAATTTGTTTTATTTTTTGATAATTATGTAATGAGAAACTCTGTTTTTGTTCTTTTCTCGTATGATACAAGGATCTAATAATTAGATAGTGATGTTAGAGTAGTACTAGAAATAGCTATGTGTGATTGAAGTAATATTTTTTTTAGTAGTGCCATAGGCCCATAGCTACTACAAGTTTTACTACACTGAGTTTATAATTTTTTTTTTTTTTTTTGAGAGAAGAGTTTATAAATTACTGTGTTACTAATCATGAAAAGGAAATTCAATTATTCATCTTAAAGATAGTTGAAGCCCACCAATCACACATTAATTCCCACACCAGTTTGTAAATTTTATGTAGAAAAACTTGTAGTACTTTTAACATTTTTTTTTATCATTTTCAATGGACCCATTACTTTCACTACTATATTACATACCAATTACATCATAACACCTCAACAACAGTATAAAAAAGTGATGAAAATTTAAGTCACTAGACTTGTTGATGATATTAAGGCTTTGTTTGGGAGTTCATAAGCGAAGAGAATTGAATAGAATGGAACGATTACAGAGGATTGGAAGTGAATGAAATGTATTTAAGTAAGGAAAATGAATGGAATAAAATTAAGTAACATTGTTTGGATGCTTTAAAATAAAGGAATTGAAATGAATGGAATGTAAGTAACTTTATTTGAAAGTAACATAGAGGGAAAGAAATTGAATCATTTTATGACAATATTACTATTAGACCCCTATTTTAAAATAAAGAGTTTAATATATAGGGATATTTTGGAAGTTTTAGTAAAAAATTCATTAAATCTAATTTCATTCCCTTTAATTCCTCCCAATTTTGAAGGGGGGTGGAAATTTGAGGTTTTAAGGGAATAGAGAGGAATAAGTGTTTCCTCCTACCAATTCCATTCCCTCCCACTTAAACTCCCAAATAAGGGAATAAACTTTCCATTTCTTCTATTAAAACTCCCAAACAAGGGAATGGAAGAATATCTTAAAATTATTCTTCTCATTCCATTCAATTCCATTCAATTCCCTCTTCCCAAACTAAAGCTAATTGTACAAAGGTGGATGTATGTCTAAGTGTCTTCATGATGTGACAAGCACCATGATAGTTTAAAGAAATTGTTATGAAAATGTAGTAGATGTAGTATTTCTCAAACTCTTAATGAAAGGCAACGTCTTAGCACAAATTTCAAGATATTCTACTTGCTATCGATGAATGTGGGGTAGCGGTTACACAACCATCACGAAAAGGAATTCATGAGAACGACTCAAAGAAGAAGGTAAAATATGTAGGTGAAGAGTACTAGTGGAGGCAGTAAAGAGGTTACAAAATATATAGAACTTGAATCTTGAGTGACGTATATGGAGTTGTGGTTGGTTATTTTGGATCTCACTTTGTTCCATCTAACTTTGCCTACTTGGTGGGGGTAATAATTTCAAATTTATAGGCAATACTAAAGAGAAATGGAAAATCTTACGGTTGAATAATTTGACATGTATTATTAGATCTAAAGGGATGTGAGTTGCTCGACTAAATATTAAGGCCTCATTTGGTTGTGATGATTTTGGGTGGACAAGGAGATGGAGGGAAGAAAATTAGACGGATTTGAATAGTTGAAGTGTTTAGTTGGAGGTGACTTTGGTGTGGGGGGGGGGGGGGGGGTTTGTTTTCTTCCCAAATTGGGGAGAAAATGGCGAGAAAATGGACTTAGATGAGTAATTATCCATCTCCCCTTCTCATCCCCCAACGTTGGTTTTTTTTTTTTCCTTATTTTTTTAATTTTCAACGTTAAACATTTAGTTTTCTCCCCTTAAACATTATGCTTTTTTTTTTTTTTCCTTATAAACTATTAATTATTTTTATGTAATAGGAGCATGATCATAAATTTATATGAACACCATTTTCTATCCTTTTTTTTTTTAACCAAACAAAAAAGTTTTTATCCTTCTATAAAGAAAAAAAAATTATTGTATTTTTGAAAAAAAAAACATGTTTGGTTAGTTGAAATTTAAAGAAAAAAAGTTTTTTGAAAAAAAAATAGAAAATACTAATATACGTGGTTACTAGAATTTGAACTCTAATGCTAACTCATTAAATGTGACATATTCATTAAATTAAATGCGGGTTTTCTTTGAATTTTGAAAATTAGAAACTGAAAACAGCTTTTTGCATGTTTTCAAACTTTCAGTTTCCTTCATAAATTGAGTTTTGAGAACACTTTTTTTTTTTTTTTTTTCTGTTCATTTTGGGTTGCCAAACAAGTTTTTTAGTATAAAAAATAGAAAATTGTTTTTGAAAACAGAAAATAAGAGGAAAAAATAGTTACCAAACATACCTTAAATATTTTTTGAGTAAGACTTAGGTATAGTACTTAGATGTTGTTCCTTAGGTTCTCTTTTTAATATTCCGCCATGTGGATTTTTTCTCATGGGATGAAAGTGTATTTTTTAGTTAAGTAGCCACATGGCTAAATCTTAAAGAGGGAGACTTAAGAAACAGCATTTAAGGTACTGTACCTAAGTTTTGTTCCTATTTTTTTTATCCCTTACCATTTTCTATCCCTCCACTTTTCATTCCCCAACCAAATGAAGCCATTCTCATATCGCAATGTCATAATCAAGGCCTAAATACATTGATAATCGCACTTGGGACATAGCCTTTACCTCTATCCCAATAAACCAAAATTCTCATGGTGTTCCCAAGTCTTGAAATTGGGCCTCTAGGTACAAGTAATTCCAGTTAAAGATCAAATTGACAAAATAAACTTATGTTATGGAAACAATACTATGGCATTGATACCACTGGTCGCCTTTGTCCAACCCAAATGTCTCATTTAGGAGCAAAATTTCATTTGATTCAAGGATGTTTAATAGATATTTCTATGAGACCAGTGCAAGCAAGGATTTTAAAGGCAACTTTGATAATGAGGGCCGTTATGGATCCAATTTTTTTGTTGGTTGTTTTGAGGGAATCAATGCCTTGAATTTAATAAATAGACTATTTCAAAAGAGTTTAGACTCTCACATTAAATTAGTTCACAATTTGTTACTTAGAAATACATGACAATTGACAAATCTTTATTCATTGTCGAACATTTAAATTTATATAAGACAAAAGATGAATACTAACTTCCTATAATTTATCAACGAAACTAATTTTAATCCAAACTAATCTAACTAATCATATTCCAGGTTAATTTATTTGAATAAATAAAACATATTTCCATCATTATTTATTCAATAATGTCTTTATTATTAGTTAGGTGTACCCAAGTGGCAGGTAGGTAGCGGGTTCCAGTTAACTCAACTGGTAAAGTCTTTGATGATTGAATAAGAGATTTGAGATTCAATTCCCGGCTACACCAAAAACCGATTGATGTCTTGGTCTGATAATAAAGAATTATAATTAGAAACGGATGCTATAGGTTGAGACTCTCTTAAAAAAAAAAAAAAAAAGTGACAGGTAGGCATCTTAGATTTACCGTTAGACAACCCCTCAACACTTTGTCTAACACTAAAATGATCTCCAACTTTATAAATCTCAAGCTATGATTAAAAGATGTTAGCAGTGCTTTTAGAGCAATTGATAATAAACCATTTTATGAAAATTTTGATATTACTTTTCTAGAAATATATAAAAAGCCATCAAAACAATTACTTACTTTTTTTCTTTTCCCATAAAAAAGTTTCTAAAAATATTTTTTAAACTAGTACTTTTATTTTTATTTTATTTTTTATACATCTTAAACCAATACTCTTAACTTAGGTATCAGTTAAGTTTTCACTTGTCTATTTCCATAAGGAGAAATTATAAGATCCTCATTGTAGACAAGTGATGTGGTCCACCATTTCTGTAAGGTTGAATTTATTCAACCATCTTATTGACTTTATTCCGTGCCAAATTTGCTTGTAATTCAGCATTTAGTAACCTTGTATTTAGGTGGGTTTGATGTAAGGGTAGTGAGTGAGATAGAGTGATGATTACTCAAGAGTGTGCAAGAAAACAGAGACTCGCGGCTGGGCCTCGCGGGTGACTCGCGGCTTCAAGCCGCCAGACGCAGCACACGTGCCAAGCATGCTGGAAGGTGAACAGTCATGCAAGCTGGAGCACTACAAGACAAAACAGGACAACTGGCCATACGGTTATCTCGCGACTGGATCTCGCGACTTAGTCAAGCCGCGAGGTCAAGCCGCGAGTCACCCCTGTTTTGTAAAACCTGACGTTTCACATTCCTCTCCCACTCCAGTAGAAATACCCATTTTACCCACGATTGTAAGAGAGCTTCTTGAGAGAATTTTGAGAGTGAAACCCTAAAGAAAAACAAGATTGATTCACCCACAATCTATACATTAGAGTCTCTTTAAATTCCTCAACTCTCTTCCTCTCCATTGTCAAATCCTTGAGAGGCATTATACCAAACCTGGTTCTCACCATCATCATCACTGTGAGACAGCTGTTTGGATTTCTGGGAAGCAGTTAGGAAGGAACCAATCTTCATTGGTTGATGCTACGGTCTAGTAGCGGAATCCGGGAAGTTAGAAAAGAAAAAGGTTCGGCGCAACCTCGTTGGAGTAAGAAGCTTGGAGGGCTTAGGTGTACCGGGTAGATTAGGCTTGGAGAGTCTATTGCTGTCCATATATCCCAACTGTATTTTCTAGTGGATTGTTTACCGCTTGGAGGGCGGCGGAGAGGTTTTACGCCGAGGGCTTTGGTTTCCTCTTCGATAACACATCGCGTGTTGTCTTTGTGTTTGCATCTTCCTTCCTCTCTATCTTTGCCTTTTTATTATCTGCTGTGGATTGTGTTTTGTTTTGGCTTAGATAGTTTTTTACCAATTTCATATTATAGCGTATGTTAAGTTTCCGCACACTAGTTGTTTGACATATTGCTTGAATTGGTTAAGTTGTAATTTGGGGGTCTAAACGTTCAAAGATGTTTATACACGTTTTTGAACTTTCAATTTCAGTAAAAGACTCTCACTTATTTAAAATTGTGAAGTTTTAAATAAAAACTGAATACTAACTCAGTAATTTTAAATGAGTGGAAGTCTTTTACTTGAATAGTGAACAAATGACGTGGTCTACCATGAGGACGGTATAATTTCTCATCCATGAGAATGCTATATTTTATGATCAGTACTAAGAGCACTTCTGTTAAAAAAAAAAATAGTAAGATTAAGAGTACTTAAATTCTTAGTATGAACTAAGGAATTAACAGATAAATATTAGTGTTATTATTATATAATAATGTTACTGGTAAAAAAGTAGAACACCTGACCAGGTATTCAAAAATTGATCTTCTCCTAAAAAAAAAAAAAAAAAAATTTGCAATAGTAAAAAAATCCAAATTTCAAATTGATTTAATACCCAATAATATACCTTCCATAAAAAAATAAAAATAAAAATAAAATACCAATATTTCCTTTTTTGTTTTTTATTCATTTCCCAAAAAGCCATGAATATAATATTACTCAGAAAATAAAACCCCATCACCATGAAGTTCCCTCGGGTAATTTTGCATATTCATTTTGTTCGTCCGAGTCTTGCTGGGCACTCTAGTCTCTAGTCGACCGTTTCTTCAGCTTTGTTTTAGAACCCCTTATCACACACACAGTGACACAGTTACCAGCACCATTTTCAACTATATATGTTTTCCATATCAGAATCAAAACCATAGGAAAACACAAAGAGAGAGAAAGAGAACAGAGAAGCAAGAATGTTTTACTCACAGTGCTTGCTCTCAAGCAAAGGGCCTCTAGGCGCCATCTGGGTCGCAGCCTATTTCTTCAAGAAGCTCAAAAAGACTCAAATTGCTGAAACCAATATCTCCTCATCTGTTGGTGAGTCATTCTTTTCTCTTTTTCTCATCTGGGTTTTTTCTTTTCCTTCTAAAAATTTGATTTTTTTTTACTTTATATTTGTAGGGAAATGATTTAATTGAAATTTCTCTCAGCCAAGAATGTTTTTGTTAGATTCTAATGTTCTGTTCCTTGTATTTGGTTATAATACTTTAGATAAAGGAGGCAGTTAGCCTTAAAGAAAATTTCAAATGTTTGGTTTGGCATTTGTAATTTGCTTGAATTCCAGCATTGAACTGAGAAGTGAGACATAGGAAATTTATGGGAACATGGAACTGCAAAATGGGTAGTACACAAATAAAATCTTGAATAAAATTTTTGCCAAACACTTTTAGTACCAAGTTTTGATGAGCATATTGTGGACCTTCAAATTTCACATTTTTACTGCTATGGAAGCATTATCTTAGAATAGGGTTTTAATGAATGTTTTATATGTGAGCAGGTAGCTACCAGGCATAACCAATAGTACTATAAAACAAAACAAAAAGAAATTTCAAAACTTAGATTTGTGATGGCTTTAGTTGTGCCTTTATTCTTCCATTTATTTGAATAATCATATCTTCCTATTCTTTTATTTTTAATAAGTCTGTGTTTTGTTTTTAAGTATGTATATTTTTTCTTATTACTTATGAAAAGAAAATACATACACTTAAGAAAATCGTGTAATTTTCTTTTCCTCATTACTTTCTGCTGCAGAGAAAAAAAGCTTAGATGATCAGTAACTATGCAAACATTAGATTTTACTAGAATGAGATAATAATTATAGGCTTGGTGTTGACAAAGATGGTGATAGCTACAGTAGTTTTGGTGGCAGCATGGGGGGTTGCATTGCAGGTGGTGAATCTGATTATGGCAAATTGAGGAAGATTGGCTAGTGATAGTTGTGTTTGGGGCAATCTAGTGGGGTTTGCCAAATTTGTTTAAAAGATGATATTTTTGGTTATGTGATGATATTTTCAGAGGTGATACTATTTGCAGATGAGTTAAAATCAGGATAATGGGTTTTGGAAAAATCAATATCTGGAAAAAGTATTTGCAAGGTGCATTAACAATTTTATTTCTTATTTATCTGATTTCAAGATTAAGAAAATTAGTAAATTATTTTTGTGATGCTACCTTAGTTACCTTTGAATACAACATCAACTAGGTTCACTTAAGTTGGGTAGTTAGTGACAACTTATCATAACTCATTTATTTAGGTTTTTAACATTTTCACTTGGTCCATGACTCTTAAGTGTTCTACACAGCTTTAGTTGTGGAGTGGGAATGAACCAAATTCCAAAATCATGAGTCTAATCCATAGGAGATCGTTACTGTCAAAAATTCTGTGTCAAATTTGAATGTGTGTCAAGTTAAGCTAACAAATAGTCTCACTGTTTCTTTTGGAAGTTGTGGCCTTGATCCTCATGTACGCTAAAGTTAAATTTCTAATCAGCCTGGCCTATTCTTTCCTATTTTTTGCCTTATGCAGATAAAATATTGCAAGATGAGCTGGATGTTGTCACATATAGAGTGCTAGCCTACCTTCTCCTAGGCGTTGTCAGAATATACTCAAAAAAAGTTGAATACCTGTTTGATGACTGCCACAAGGTGCTAATAAAAATCAATGACTTTGTGGTCAGTACGAAAGCTAATGAACATGTGGAAAATTTTTGTGCACCATATTTCTCTATTACGCTACCGGAAAGGTTTGAACTCGATGCTTTTGATCTAGAGATCATTGAAGATGTTAGTGGGTAAGCTATCTGCTTTAAAAATTGAGTGGCTGAGGTTTTGATTATTTTTGTTTTAATTAACTTAATGTGTCTGTTTCTTCTACTTCCCAGAGGCAATGTGGTGCCCTATGAACAGATCACACTCAAAGGTTCTAATTTGCTTTAAATTTCAGTTATATTTACTTTTGTTGTTTGTATTATTTATATAATTTGGTGTAATACTGAACAGATGGTTCAAGGAAAAATGAGAAAATGGGCCAGTACTCTTTAGACAAGGTATGTCATATAGTCATGTTGATGCATATAATGCTAAGTGGTCCTTTGTAACTTCTCGTCATGTACTTCCAATTATATGTCCGTCTATGTTTCATGGGAGAAATTCCATTCTTTTCCAAGATTATGTGTTGTTTTTTCTCTAGAGATTATACACTTCCTTTGCCAACAAAAGCTTACTGTCTTATCCTTTCTGAACATGAATAAATAAAAACATTGCATACCAATTTACTAAATTTAAAGAGTTTAAAAATTTAGATAAATGAAAAGGAAGAATAGGTTCTCCCTGCCTTGCATCCTCAAGGAATTTTGCTAGAGTTTCTGAAAACTACTCCTATGGAAATGAGGGCGAGGGAGACATTGCTAACAGAGTTAATAAAACTATATGATTGATAATTGTCTCATTGTTGGAGAGATACCTCTAACTTCTTGTACTGCCGTCTTCCTCTGTGTTATGCATGTTTGAATACTGGGTAATCAAGCTCATGCCATGTGTCCTCAAATGTGTGCTGGCCATGTGGTGGGCCTATTGTATGCAGGCACCCATTTTTGGCCTATTTTTATCAAGTGACCTGATGCAGGAAGTGCAAAGAAAATTTATTTTAATTTAGTTTTATTTTGTTTTGGATATCAATTTTTATTTTAGGTCTTATTAGCTAATTAGGTTATTAGTATTTTATGTATTTTCCTATAATCAATATAATTTTTAAAATTCAATAATTGGCTTTCCTAAGTCAACTAGAATTAGGGTTAGTAGTCTATATAAGCATGCTATTGTACTCCTATGGAGACAAGTTTATGATGAATAAAATTTACTTGAAATTTTTCCAATGGTTTAGCGCTAACTAGCCAACTCTAGGTGCTGACTTCCAGTTTGTTTTTATTGTTTCTGTTCTACAATTTTTGTGTTGCATCAAGTTTGGTTTTGTCCTGCATTATTTTGATATCAGAGCTGTTGTTCTGCATCAGAACTACATGTAATTTACACATATAGACCAATTGGTACGAAATGGATTGCAGCTTGACCAACTTAAACCAAATTTATCAGAAATTGGCATGTAGGATGTAGTAATTTGATGGTTGAAATATCCACTACATAACAGTTGGCCACTAAGTTTCAATTCAATCTAACACATTTTCTAGATACAATATATGATATATAAGTAGTTGAACCAGTTAGTTGTTAGCTCATCCACCAAAGCTAACATAGAAAGTTAATTTTGGCATTATGGCCTTCTGTTCAATAATAACTTTCAAGGCTTGTACTACTAAACTTGCTTACACTTATTGGCCTAAAATTTTACAATATGGTAATTTTGCCTATTAATTTTGGCAAGATTGTAGGGTGCCAACATCAATATGATATGACAGCATTGTGTATGCATTGGTTCTCATGTACAGAGAAACATGCAGCATGTAGTATTAAGCATGTAGTCTTATCCTTTCTGGACCTGAACCATCAATCCTTCAGTTTGACACTTGTTATGATGATGTAGATCCAGGATGGGTGGAATACTATTGATCAAACATGTATTAAGGTCATAAAGTTACTCCATTTCTGGCCAAAATAGAAAATTTTAATGTCAAATTGTTCATTTATTAAAATATAAAGTCGTAATCACCAATAAGCAGTTTTGGTGACTTTGCTCTTCTAGTTTCGTCAGAGATGTGTACTTAAAATGAATTTTTTTTTTGGTGTGGTTTCGCAGTATCATTATGAGGATTTTTCTCTCTTTCAGACTACTTGCTCAACCGATCACACTTTGGCTGACAAGTATGTAAAACATACCCCATCTTTTTTCATTCTCACTATATTGTGTTTATATTTATATATAATGGCAGCTCAGATTTTAGTTTCTTTTTATAACAAGTAATTCTTGTTGCAGTGTTCTGTCGTCTGTCCTGATGGACATAGATATGGAAGTGAGCACATCATGTAGTCTAGCCAACTTAAAAGTAAACACAGAGAAGCTTCAAGACGAAAGGTTCTCTCCAGCAGAATGTGTTGACCTTGATACATTTCTTGAGACTGAGGTACAACCTACAGATCCTTTTAAACCATTTGATGAAGATATCCAAACTAATGGAGAACGGATAAAGGTTCCAGAAAAGGCACCATTGGAAGACGAAATAACTGGAGAGGCATGCACAGAGAAGATTCAAGATCGTACGTTCTCTCATGAAGGATGTGTGAACCTTGAGATGTTTTGTGCGACTGACGAGGAACCTGCAGACCATATTAACCTATCTGCTGAAGATCATCAAATTGATGGAGAGCAGATAAAGGTTACAGAATTGGCACAATCAAAAAACAAAACTCAGCCTGTTATTAGGGAAACCCATGATCTAAGCAACTTAGAAACAAGCATGGAGAAGCTTCGAGTTGAAAAATTTGCTCATGAAGAATGTATGGACCTTGATATGTTTTGTGGGGCCAAGGAGGAACCTCCAGAACTTGTTAGAAAATTTAATGAAGAGCGTCATAATGATGCTGAGTCAAAAAAGCTCCCAAGTCTGACATCTTTCGAAAACAAAAAGTGTCAAGTTAATACAGAAGAACATCCACTGTCTGTCACAGTTGATAGGACCCCTAAATCCAAGTTCCCAGATGCATCAGGTGCAATTATGTTTCTTGCCACCTCTTGAAAAATAGATATTGTTAAAGAAATTTATCAACTGAACCCCTAGTGATTCATACCTTTATTGCTTGATCAGGCAGCCAAAGATTTCCCAATTTATTTGCTACGGTATTTGCACATTTTGAAGAAATTATTGTCCTTAGGAATTCTGTCCTACTTAAACAATTCTTTTCTCAATGCAGGTGCCACAACACCAGAGTTCATGTTTATTCCTACACCAACTACTAGGGAGCGAGCTCGGCCTTCTAGGAAAAGAAAATGTTTAATTGATGAGTTCATAGTGTTGCCTAATGAGTATGTTCAGTTAACTCCAGTTTAAATCCACGTTTATTCATATGAACTAATTCAATATTATCCATAAATAAAAGTGGACTCTAATTGAGTATTTCTAAGAATTTTTTTTAACAATGGATGTTAATTTATGTCTACATAGTGGATGATATAATAGACAAATGATAATATAGCCATCAATATCACATAGCAGCCCTATTTATTTATTATTTATTATTTATTTTACATTAATATAATGCTAATCATTTTAATGCAAAAATGGGGTATAAGGTGTTCCTGATATGAGCTAAGTTGAGCTTAATTCTTTTCTCATCAAGTTATATCAGTTAACAGTTAAGTTTAAAATTAGGATTGGGAACTCTGTAGTTGTGAATCCATATCAAGCAGTTGCCACATTATTTCAGGCATACAAAATTTCTGTTATGAATATCTGATACAAACATAATAGGCTTTTGGGCAAGTTACGCATTTTCACCCTAAACTATCACCCAATGACACTTAACCCCCTGAACTTCCTAAGTGCATGATTGGCCCCTCAATTTTGATAATACATTACACTTAACCTCCTGTCATCTGTTTTGCTGCTAACTCTAATGGAAATTTCCATTGAAAAACAAATTTACCCCTCAGCTGTGTTTTGGAGAGATGTGTAAATTGGTCTTTAAATTCTAAATCTGTCAAGAAACACTAAAAAATTTGACAGGGAGGCATTGAAACAAAATTATAACTTTGGGGAAAAATCATACATTTTGATAGTTCAGGGGGTTAAATGTAATCGGAGCGATAGTTTAGGGTTGACAAGTGTAATTTGGCCTAGTTTTTTTATTACACTTGGCTTTTACTTAAAGTCCCTCATCATAATTAATTCCAAGTATTTTGAATCATGAAAACAGTTGATGGTGCTGAAATCAATGCTTTCTGTATATAGCTAGGGCAAGCCTAGGTTTCATCTTTAGTTGCATTGTTAAATACTGAAGTATCATTTCTTCCCTTGTATCAAGTAATGTTAGGGAATTTCAGTTGTTTTCAGTGCAGTCAAAATTCCCAATGTATCTTTATTTGAGAATCTCACACACACTCACACATGCGCGCAGGCGTGCTCCCACTCAGACACACACCCACTTTCATCACTAAAAACTGAAGAACATGAGATTTTGATTATCTTAGAATGGACCTAAGGGCTGAAATTTTACAAAAACAAATGAACTCATAGCACATTCTATGTTATGTTAAACAATTACAGGGTACTTAGGCAGAGCATTCATGATGCGAGTGACTTGGTTTCTAAACGAGGAGCATCTCGTTGTAATGCTCTAGCTGTGTGGAAAACTTCTCGAATTTCCAGCCTCCACCAGGGTTTCTTAGAGCCTTTGATGCCTTGTAAGTTTGCTATCATCATATTCTCTGTGGTTCAAATGCTGTGCTATCCCTTCTTTTTCATGGCAATTAGTAATTGGTGTGCTATCTTTACTCAACATGTTTTTCTGCAGTTATTTCATCAGAGCTTAGGTCTCTCTTTTACACAAAGAAATTAAAGATTCTACAATCTTCTGAATTAGCTGTGGGTATATCAGAGCATATGCCAGAATCTCCTACCGTGGGTAGATCAGAGCATAGGCCAGAATCTCCTAATATTGGTACTTCAGAGCATAAGCCAGAATCACCTAATGTGGGCACTTCAGAGAATAAGCCAGAATCTCCTAATGCGGGTAGATTGGAGTATAAGCCAGAATCTACTACTGTGGGTAGATCAGAGCATAAGCCAGAATCTCTTACTGTGGCTAGATCAGAGGAAATTGTTATTGCTCCAGAAACACCTGTTAAGTGCTTTACATCAATAAGATCATTTGAGAGCCCAAAGAACACAGAAAATCCTGACTTCGAGGGAGTACGACCTGCAAGTTCCTTTGGAGATGTAGAGAAAGAAGCATCGTTGAGGAAAGATCGGGACCTCGATTTCAATTTGATGAATGAGGTAAAAGTAATGATCATTATTACAGCTTAGCCTTAAAATTATAATATGAAACATTATTTTTATTATTTGTCTAATATTTGTATCATAACTTTAAAATCTACCAAGTTTAGAGGTATGAATTCAACCTATGCAACAATTGGGCTGGCTTGTAAGAGCAGAACCTTTTTATGGCATGTATTATATTTCTGAAATTGAATATTTGCTTTGGAAAACTGGTTAAATTTTTTTGGAATTATATGTTTGTTTTGTCTCAGGATATAGATTTGTGTGGAGCAGATAATGAGGAACTCTGTAAGTATCTCAATGATCTCACTATTTTAACATTGTAATTGGGCTTATTTTATATTTCATATTTTGCTTAATGTAGCATTCTCATATGGATCTTTTTGTTGTAGATGGATGGTCAGGGAGAACTAGGTAAAGTTGGATTGGCTCCTTCAATTTCTCTCTTTGTCATCTACTCTCTATGTTCCTTATACAATTTGGTTTCGACTTGTTAATAATTTTCCATACAGAATGGCGGCTAGGTACTTGCACAAAACATTCCTAAATCAGGAAAAAGGAGGAGAGGAGGAAGTAGTGAGTTTGTCACGGCTTTTGGAAGGAAGAACCAAGAAAGAAAGTGCAAGGCTGTTCTATGAGATACTGGTATGTTCTGTATGTGTTTGAGAATGATTTTCTCATCATTTCTCTGGGCTTCTGTTCCGTTGGTAAAACCATCTTTTCATACAGAAAATTAAAAATTGTCCCTAACTAACTTGGTTGCTTCTTTAAACGAACCAAAATAAGATACAAGCCCTATATTTGAATGCTTTACCATGAATCTATCACATCATGTAAACCAACAACACCTTCCCCCCACCCCCGCCCAACACGTGCGCACACAAAAAAACAGAAAAAAGAAAAAAAAAGAAAAGTTACACGTTGTTTCAGCAATATATGCTTTTAGATTCAGCTGCTTTTTACCATTCTACACCAGAAACTTATCCAGGCTACCCTCTGCTAATTTTAACTGTAAAACACTACAAAGTTGGGTGGAAATGTTATGCAAAATCTAATTTTGGATTATATAAAACAACTTTGCAGGTGTTGGGAACTACAGGATATGTGGATGTGGAACAGAATAATGCTTATGGGGACATTCAAGTCTGTAAACTCTCGAAAATGGGACCAAATTTATGGAGCTGATGGTATATGAAACCGTGGTAGTAATTGCATATTTATTGTGTAGAAATAGAATTGTTGACTTAGATGATAGTCCACCATGTTAGATGAGTAATTTAAAGGTTTAGCTAGTCTCCTTTGTAGTTTGTACAGTAGACAGTAATTTATAATTTAAAGGTTTAGTCTTCTTTCTGTAGCAGAAAATAGTTAGTAACAGTCAAGGCTTAGTTGAGTTGAATTATCCTTTGTACATCATTTTTCAGTTTATGCAAGTAATTTGCTCTATGAGTAGCTTTTATCCAACTGCTATGGGAAAAAAGGGGCTTTAACGATCTTTCATGTTGGTGAAATTTGACATAGGAAAAAGGGTTGTAATTATATTTTATCTAATGAAAGTATTGATAGCAGATATAGTTTCCAAACTGGGTTGATGCCTTGATGGAAGTGTGATATCAGGTACGATTCCCTGCCCCTTAGGCCAATTGGTTTGAATTGGTCCCCCATTTTCCACCCCAGATCCTCATATAAATGATTATGGCTATGGTCTAAATATTTTGCTCCATCAGTCAATTCAATATCTTGCCACTGGTATTTGATAAAAACTCGGTGTGAAGTCACACTATGTTCATGTCCCACATATGTTGTCATGCTCACATTTGTTTCCATTTTTTTCCTTCCCCTATGACTATGAGTAACATTTTTGCCTAAGGTATACGAATAAGTGACATCAGGTTGCTTCTTCTTCCATTCTCACATGAAATCTCTCTATGCTCAATTTCTCTTGCAATGCAATGGAATTTTGATCTTGGTTTCAATGACCATGCCAGAACTATGACAAGCATGGATTATTTTCATAGATGTTCAGGAACTGCTAGTAAAAGTACAACTAGACCATAGGCAGTGAAGATGGCCAACGAGAGTGATGAATACACATTATTATTATTAAGAGAGCTAGACTATATAGTTGCAACTGAAACCATGGTGCTTGGAATACTCCCATGCGAAAAAGGTTCTTTATTCGGCTTGGAAGTTGTCACAAGTAATTATTTTGCAATTGATATATGGGCCAATCCATGTTAAGGTGAAGCCAAGGACTTTTAAGCCACTTTGCGGTCTTCTTGGGTTTTCTGTTCAAGTTGTTAAGGTAACCTGTGTAATTAAGCCTGAACCTCACTTTGTAGAGTGAAGACTCTTTTCCCATTTCAATGCAGTCTATTACATAGAGAAGATTTTAATTTTTCTTATTTGTGTTTAGTTGGAGTGGTGTAAAAGTAGAGGGATGAATTTTTTTTTTTGTTTAGTTGAAAAGAAAAATAGGAGGATAGAAAATAGAGTTTGTAAAAATTTACACTTATCCTATTACATAATATATATTTTTTGAGATAATATTAATTTTTTTAATGTATATAAAATAGATACACATATTTTATTATGAAATTTCTGGATAAACAAAAAACAAAAACAACACAATGAAGAAGAATAAAGAGATAAGTATATAATCTCTGTATATTAAGAAAATTCAGAAAATTAGTTATGCTTTTAAAAAATGTCAAAAATATCACTAATCTAATTAGATAATCCTTATTCTTAAAAAATAAAAAATAAGGTTAAAATTGTAATTCAATGAAATTCAAAAATAAAAAAACTACCAAAGAATTTTTTTTTATCTTAAAAATTAGCACACTCTTTATTTAAACATATTTTACGCATGTTTGATATGTTTTTCCTAAAACCTAGCCCATACTAAACCCATGAGTTTACTCCATTTTAAATTCTAAATTTTAGTTTCTTAAAAATCTCTTCTTGTATAACCTCACTAATAGATAAATTCAAATTAAAAAATTACATTAAACTCAAAATAAAAAAAAGAGTTTCATCGCATGTGCGGAGCGCGTGTGATGAGGCTAGTATTAATTAACCACAAGGTCCACAACTATATCCCAAAAAACTGAAACATATCCTTCAATTAAAAATAAATAGAAGAAAAAAAGGCATCCAAATTCAGTAAGAACTAAGAACGAGGAAAAGAAAAAAAGAAATAAGAAGAAGAAATAAGCAAAGAAAGACAGCAGAACGACTAAAAAAAGAACCAAGCTTAGGCGTAAAAAAGAAGAAGTCAGAAATGAAGAAGGGATTAAAAATGAAGCAGGAGTGGAGGAGGAAAAAAAATAAAGGGATGAACGAACAAAGCAGGCAAAGAACAATTCAAGGGTCAAATATTCTTTTCATAATCTTGTTAAGTTCTTTTTTTATTTTATTTTTTTATTTTGGAGAGAATGTGATTTGGTGGGCTCTGAGAGAAAATAGCTGGGCTCTACCAATTTTCTCTTCCTCCCTCCCCTCCTACCCATTTTCTCTATTTTTTTTTTCTTCTATCTTCCCTATTCCGCGTGAAGTACCCCCTTTACGTTTGTCCTATTCCTGCACTCAAAGAATAATCTTCATGACACTTTATAAACTTACCGGTCTAATTTAAGCTAATAGTGATGTCATTAAATGGTCGTTATTAAAAGGATAATAATAGCACTTTGAACTTATTTCATGGCTTCTGAAACAGCAAAAAGATGCTTAAGAATATGCTGAATTCATGCATCATCTTCTATTAGTGTGTAATTCTGTGCATACGCACGGGTATAATTAAAAACAATTATTATTATATGATGCAAATTAAACATTTTTTTTAGAAAATATTCAAATTATACATAGTATTAACTTACATTTTTTTAAACCATACATTTCTAAAATATTTAATGGTTTATCATTTTATATATATATATATATATATAAAATTTAAAGTTTAATTAGTTTTATGTTCATGGGTTCCAGTTAGCTTAACTGGTAAAGTCTCTGATGGTTGTATAAGAGATCTGAGATTCAATCCTTGTCTACACCAAAAACTGATTGATGTCTTGGTATGATGATAAATAGTTATCATTAGGAGCGGACGTCATAGGTTGAAACTCTCTAAATTTTTTTTATTTTTTTATTTTTTTATTTTTTTTTATGCTCTTTGGTTTGTGTACCCAATAATTCACTTGCTACAAAAATTTAAAACTTAGATAGATACGTGACGGAAAATTGGATTACAATTGAAATCCAATTTAGAATCTAATTGGATTTCGACACTTTAATTTTTACACTCAATAATTAACTTGGCACAAAATTAAAAAATAAATGGGACACGTGTCGCAAAATTGAGGATCCAATTAAAATTTAATTAGATTGTAGTTTCTATTGGGACCAGGGCTGCAGGGAGACTTGCTGTCTCTATTGGGACCATGAACGGAGGGAGACTTTGACCTGGGAGTAATGGCCAACCACCACCCCACAATTTTTTAAATAAAAATATTAGTAAGTATATAGATACCAATTTTAGTAATTTTGCTCTGTAAAATAACACTTTGTCCCCCTTAACAATATCATTAACTCTTTTAAGAGTAATGCTATAGTCACAAATTTTTCTACAAAATTTTACAAATGACTAAGACAGTAAATTCTTATTGGTTTGCATTTGGGTCCACCACTTACGTCAATTTTTTACTTACTATTAACTACTCACAATACTAGCGATTTGTAAAAAAATTTGTTACTCTAGTATTTTCTTCCTTTTAAAGGCCATAAAAAAATTGAAACAAAATATACAAGTCCAAAAAAATTGGCCCAACAACAAAAATTACTAATAATAAAGCTAAAAAAAATTAAACTCAATCAACCAATTTTATAAAAAACAAACAACCCGGCCCAATAAAAAATTGTAAATAAAACAATTTTTTCCTTAGTCAACAGAAGTCACACACATAAAAAAAAAACAAATAAATAATAAATGTATTAAAAAAAACCCTTAGCGGTTAAGCAATAGAGCCAGAGGCCAGAGTTGCTACATGCAACTAGCAGCAAAGTCACCCCCCTAACTTCAAGTTCTAGTTTCATCCCTGATTAAGACAATATCATCTTGTTTTCTGGATATCATGTTTCAAGGCATATAAATATATATATATATATATATATATATATATCTATCTTGATCATATCAATAATTAAAAAAAAATTGTAATGGGTTGTTTTTATCATGATGAAAAAGAAAAAAAAGAAAGAAAAGAAAAGAAAAGAAGAAAAACCTTTTAACATACTAATTGTAGGGTCAAGGGCCCAAATTATATATTGAGCCTTGGGCCTTGTCCAAGAGCGTGGGTGGTCCGAGGAGGAACAGATGGTAAAGAATGATTTAGACTCAGGACTTAATGAACAAAATACGAATGGGAATGTGGTCCGAGGAGGAATATCTCCTTGGATATAAATAATAGAGCTCAAATATGTATTCCAACAATCAGGGTGACCTTCTAAGAAGCTCCAGTGGTAGAGACTTGCATCATGAACATATGAGAAGGAGGGGAACCCAAAAATATCTAAGAAAAAATTGCCACCACCGCATTGAATACATTGCAGCTACTTTTCTGGTCACATTTATGTGGAGAAGACCACTGAATAGTCCTGCCTTGACTACCACAACTCATAGAAAGCCAAAGAGGCTATCTAATGGGATAAGTACTCAAGTAAGGGCTCAAATGATCAACAAGTGTAGGATCAAGATAGTCCAAGGGGAGTTATATAATGTAAAAGACCCTCTATGAGGAAAGGATCGGAAAAATTGAGAAATAATATTGTAGTAATCAAAATTATACTTGTACCTAACTGTTATTGATTTGTATGATAAAATACCTCCTCGGACAGTGAATTCATTCAGCTCTATTTTTTTTATTCTTGCTTGATCACCTTTTAAATCCATACTAGGCATTGTCAAACTCATTAGGGCCTAATTCTTCGTTTCACTTTCTACAAATTTATTGTACTAGGCTCATTGGGCCAAGTTCCTATACATCTTGGGCTTGGGCTGCAAAACGTGTCCCTACAATTGGCGCTGTCTGTGGGGGAGAATTTGTGTAATAGTGAGTATGATGTTTAACTATGGTAGGATCAAGTCCCCATCAAGAAGAATCCATGGGTTCCAGGCGACAAGATGACTTCCTTAACCTTGAAAGCAAGCGAGATCGAGAAGGTAGCATACACACCACACATACTGGTAAAAGTCATTCTCGAGTTGGGAGTCACATCTCTCAAGAGTAGAACAACAGAGCCATGCAAAGGGAGATTGACAATTTAAAGAAGAAGCTGTGCCATGCATAACGGAAATGAACTCCTTCCAATTCTGACGTCTCCTCCAATGATGAAGAGGATGCTAGTTACAGGCAAAGGTCAAGAACTCCACCAAGAGAATCTTTCTCCTATGATGAAAAGCACCACCATAAACGAAGATACAAGAGCCCACCTTGTAAAGGTTTGGGAAACGACGCTATGAGTAAGGCATTGAATCAAATCTCCAAATCACCTTTCAAGCCTAAGATAAAGAGGGCAAACTTCCTCGGCGATTCCATTAGCCCACTTTCACCATTTATAATGGTCGAACGAACCCTGTAGAACATGTGAGCTAGTTCAACCAGAGGATGGCTGTCCACTCTAAGGACAAGGCTTTGATGTGCAAAGTATTTCCCTCCAGTTTGGGACCTGTGGCGAAGAGATGGTTCGATGGTCTGAGGGCCAATTCCATAGATTCCTTTAAAGAGCTTACTCGGGCCTTTGACTCTCGTTTCATTACGTGTAGTAGGGTACCTCGGCCTTTGGACTCACTATTGTCCTTATCCATGCGAGAGGGGGAGACCCTAAAAATGTACTTGGATAGATACTGGGAGATGTATAATGAAATAGATGGTGATTTTGATGACGTGGCCATCAGTACTTTTAAGGTTGGCCTCCCAACTGAGCACGGTTTAAGGAAGTCTCTGACGGGAAAGCCTGCCACCAACGTGCGCAAACTCATGGACCAGATCGACAAGTATAAAAGGGTTGAGGAAGACCAGCAACAGGGGAAAGGAAATGATAAGGCTATCCCTCAGGAGAGGAAGGATTTCAGGTCGGACCTATACAACAACAACTGGCCTCGGAGAGACTTTGCCGGGCAGTCAGGACCTTCCAACACTCAGGCAGTTAACGTGGTGTTTCAAGAATCGGTGCATCAGGTTTTGGAAAAGATTAAGAATGAGTCGTTCTTCAAATGGCCAAACAAGATGGTAGGAAACCCCATGAAGCGTAATTAGAGCCTTTATTGCCACTACCACCAGGACCAGGGACACACTATCGAGGACTGCAGGAATTTATGGGATCATTTGGACCAACTGGTCCAAGAGGGAAAACTCAAGCAATTCTTACATCGCTCCAGTGGCCAGGGGGACCATACAAATTCTGAGCCTCGGAGAGATGATTCCTCAAGGCCACCCTTGGGAACGATAAATGTCATCTTTGTTACTCTAGGGAGAATCGGCTCCTGCCCCTCCAGAGTGTTGTCCGTGGCTCGGCTACCCACCAAGGGCGCCAATTCAGGGCCGAAGAGGGCTAAGATGGATATCCCATCGGCATTGAGTTTCTAGGACAAGGACAAAATTGGGACCATCCAGTCACATGATGACGCTTTAGTGGTAACGCTTAGGATCGGTAGGTATGATGTGAAAAGGGCAATGGTGGACCAAGGCAGTAGTGCTGAGATTATGTACCCCGACTTGTACAAGGGGCTAAGTTTGAAACCCGAGCACTTAACAGCCTATGATTCCCCTTTGCTGAATTTTGATGGGAAGGTTGTCATTTTGAGAGGCCAAATTTTACTACCCGTGCAAGTTGGTCTGGAGATAGTGGAGGTGGACTTCATCGTTGTGGACGCTTATTTCCCCTACATGGCCATTATGGGCAGGCCCTGGCTCTATGCCCTGGGAGCAGTCTCTTCTACTTTGCACCAGAAGGTGAAATATCTGTCGGACGACCAAATTAAAGAGACTGTTGGAAGTCAATCCACGACTAGGCAGTACCTGGTGGCCGTAATCTCATGTCGGCCCGAAGCCGAGTCCTCGACCTCTACTGAAAGGGGCTTGTAGCAATTAAGAGCTCCAGTGTTGCCCGTCAATGTATTAGCCGAGGAGGCAAAATATGAAGATTTGGAAAAGGTCGTTGTTGGTAAGGATCCGGAGAAGTTCTTTCAAATCGGGGCTCAGCTACCTCCTCCAAAGAAGGAAGAGCTGGTAGAGGTTCTTAGAAAAAATGTTGATGTGTTCGCATGGAGCACTTACAAGGCCCCGGGGGTGGATTTAAGCTTCACTTGCCATCACTTAAATGTTAATCCATCCATCACTCTCAAAAAGCAACTATCTCGACGCCCATCTAAAGAGCATGCAGATGCTGTTAGAGACGAGGTAATAAAGCTCAAGCAAGCAGGGGCTATCAAGGAAGTTTTCTACCTGAATGGCTGGCCAACACTGTGGTGGTGAGAAAGAAGAATGAGAAGTGGCGAGTATGTGTGGACTTCGTAGATCTGAATTAGGCTTACCCAAAAGATCCATTCCCTATGCCTTGAATAGATTAGTTGGTGGATGTAACGGTGGGCCATCCTTGGATGAGCTTCTTGGATGCCTTTCAAGGGTATCATCAGATACTACTTGCCCTGGGCGATCAAGAAAAGACAGCTTTTGTCACTCCCATTGGAAACTACCACTGCAAGGTGACGCCCTTTGGCTTAAAAATCGTAGGGTCTACTTATCAAAGGATGATGACGAGAATGTTTGAACCACAGTTGGGCAAAAGTATTAAAGCCTACATAGACGACATGATGGTGAAGAGTAAGGTGGTGTCCAAGAATGTGGGAGATCTTGGAAACATATTTGAAATTCTAAGGAAACATAAGTTGCGCCTGAACGCTTCCAAGTGCTCATTTGGTATGGGATCAGGCAAGTTCTTGGGATACATGGTGACTCATAGGGGAATTGAGGTCAACCTCGATAAAATCAAAGCCATTAACAGTTTGCAACCACCTCGAAATCCTAAAGAGGTCTAAAAGCTTATCGAAATGACTGCTGTTTTGAATCGGTTTATTTCACGGTCAGCAGATAGGTGCAGACTCTTCTTCCTCTTGATGAATAAATGGAAGGGATTTGTGTGGACTGAGGAGTGTGCTTGGGCTTTCCAACAACTTAAAGAATATCTATTTCGGCCACCTATCATGTCCAGTCTTGAGGTGGATGAGGTCCTGTTTGCCTATATCGCTGTGGCCCCTTATGCTGTAAGTTTGGTGTTGATACGTGTTGACAGTGGCATACAGCGACCAATTTACTATGTGAGTAGGTCATTACATGAGGCTGAGGTTCGTTATCTACCATTGAAGAAAGCCATCTTGGCGATAATGCATGCTACACGAAAACTTCCCCATTACTTCCAAGCACATACAGTAGTTGTCCTGACTCAACTTTCACTCAGGGCTATACTTCGAAGTGCTGATTACTCGGGGAGGATTGCTAAATGGGGCACAATTCTAGGGGCTTTTGACATCAAGTACATGCCTTGTACCTCTGTCAAAGGCCAAGTTCTTGTGGACCTGGTGGCTGAGTTCGCTGAACCCCCATTAGAAGAAGTGACAGCGACATAGAACATGGATGGAAAATCAATTGGCACAATCTCTCTACAAGAACCTTTACTTTGGAAGGTATATGTTAATGGGGCAATAAACCAAAGGGGCTTTGGAGTGGGGATAGTTCTGATTTCTCTTGAACAAATCACTATTGAAAAGTCACTAAGACTGGGCTTCTCAGCTACAAATAATGAGGCTGAATATAAAGCTCTGCTAGAAGGAATGTCCATGGTTCAAAGAATGGGGGCAAAGGTAGTAAAGATGTTCTCGGACTCAAGACTGGTTGTTGGCCAAGTGAAGGGCAAGTTAGAAGCAAGGGATGAGAGAATGAAAGGGTGCTTAATTCAAGTTAGGCATTTGCAATCAAGGTTTGAATCATTCAACTTGCTACACGTCCCTAGAAGTAGAAACACACATGCTGATTCCTTAGCCACGCTTGCAACCTCCTCAGCGCATAGCTTACCTCGGGTTATCCTTATAAAAGATTTGTGTAAACCCACAGAGGTAAAGGAAAAGGTGGTCAGTGTTCACCAAGTCAGAGTAAGGCCTAGCTGGATGGATCCCATAGTATTATTCCTGAGAGAGGACATCTTGCTGGAGGATAAATCAGAAGCTGACAAAGTACGGAGAAAGGCACCTCGTTTCTGGCTATCCGAAGACCAAAAACTGTACAAGTGCTCATTTTCTAGGCCATACCTACTCTGCATTCACCTTGAAGTGTCAGAGCTAATCCTTGAGGAATTACATGAACGGATTTATAGAAGTCATACCGGAGGCAGATCTTTGTCTCACAGAGCCATCACTCAGGGCTATTGGTGGCCAAATATGCAGAAAGAAGCGCAAGAATATGTGAGAAAGTGTGATCAATTCCAATGATTTGCACCAAATATACATCAACCAAGAGAAGTCCTTAACCACCTATCCAGCCTTTGGCCATTTGCTCAATGGGGCTTAGACATCGTTGGCCCTTTCCCTAAGGTAGTCGGGAACAAGAGATATTTGCTGGTCGGCATGGACTACTTCACCAAGTGGGTTGAAGCTGAGCCTTTGGCAAATATCAGGAACGTGGATGTCAAGAAATTTGTTTGGAAAAACATTGTCACACGATTCGGGGTCCTTTGTACCCTCGTCTCAGAAATGACCTTAAATTTAACAGCAAATCTTTTAGGAGATCTCGTTGTGATCTTGGAATTACAAACAGGTATTTCACTCCAGCTTATCCCCAAGGAAATGGACAAGTCGAGGTTGTAAACAAGGTCATAGTGAACGGACTCAAGAAGAGGCTGGATGACGCAAAGGGAAGATGGATAGAAGAGTTGTCACATGTCCTCTGGACATATAGAACTACATCTCGAAGGTCAACGGGAGAGACCCCCTTTTCGATGACTTATGGAGCCGAGGCTGTCATTCCTTTAGAAACTAGCTTCCCAACATTAAGGACCAGCTTATTCAATTCAAGTAGTAACAATGAGTTGCTAGAAAAGGCTTAGACTTTATTGAAGAAAGAAGAGAAAGTGCAATGGTTCAATTGGCATACTACCAACACAAACTCAAGCAAGGTTATGATGCCAATGTAAAGCTGAGGCCGTTGGTGCCTGGTGACTTACTATTAAGAAAAGTTCTAGGTATTGCAAAGAACCCAACGTGGGGAAAGCTAGGACCTAATTGGGAAGGACCATATTGCATCACCTTAGTAGCTGGTATAGGAGCATATTTTCTGGAGGACTTAGATGAGCATGTAATACCGCGTCCTTGAAATGTAAACAACCTGAAAAAGATATTATTATTAATGAAAGCTTCCTTTGTCAATATGTTCATTTGTTGTATAAAGGCATTGTACTTCCCTTTATCAAATATTTATAAGTGATTAAACAGAACCTTAGTCATGCCTGGGTCCTCGGACCAGATGCTTTGGGGAAATTAACACTCTATGACATCTTTATAAGTGATTAAACAGAACCTTAGTTGCTTTAGGGAAATTAACACTCTATGATATCTTTATAAGTGGTTAAACAGAACTTTAGTCATGCTTGGGTCCTCGGACCAGATGCTTTAGGGAAATTAATACTCTTTGACATCTTTATAAGTGATTAAACAGAACCTTAGTCATGCTTGGGTCCTCAGACTAGATGTTTTGGGGAAATTAACACTCTTTGATATCTTTATAAGTGATTAAACAGAACCTTAGTTATGCCTGGGTCCTTGGACCAGATACTTTGGGAAAATTAACACTCTTTGACATCTTTATAAGTGATTAAACAGAATCTTAGTCATACCTGGGTCCTTGGATCAGATGCTTTGGGAAAATTAACACTCTTTGACATCTTTATAAGTGATTAAATAGAACCTTAGTCATACCTGGGTCCTTGGACCAGATGCTTTGGGGAAATTAACACTCTTTGACATCTTTATAAGTGATTAAATAGAACCTTAATCATGCCTGGGTCCTCGGACCAAATACTTTGGGGAAATTAACACTCTATGATATCATGATAAGTGATTAAACAGAACCTTAGTCATGCCTGGGTCCTTGGACTAGATGTTTTGGGGAAATTAACACTCTTTAACATCTTTTTAAGTGCTTAAATGGAACCCTGGTCATACTTGGCCCTTTGGATCATATACTTGGGAAAATTAACACTATAACATCTATTTATTTTTCACTAAGTGTTAAAACAGATCTAGGATTATATCCAACTCCTCGGATAGCTGGCTTTGTGCAAGCTAAAGTCCTTAATTATTTACCCAAGTGTTTGGCAGAATGAAGAATATCTCCCCCTTTTATTTTTTACAAAGTTTATTGCTTATCTTTATTGGATTCAGCCTTCATGGCAGAAGAATCAAGTTGCAGTGCAAATATGGGATAAATCTCTTTGTTGCTGGCACTTAGTCAAATCAGTTAAGTTGGTGGTAGGGTATTGTTTTTAGTTTTTATTAAAGTTAGAATGACAACAGTTTTATTTTATTTGCAATAATAGTAAGCTTGGAAATATATAAAGTAAAGACACAAGAGGTAGAAAGAAAAGTCTATTCATTAATCAAAGGAAGATGCATTACAAATGGTGGCAGAATGCGATTACAAAAAAATACGTACACATAGAAAGCTAGAAAAGAAAATCCTATACTTAGGCCTTTGCTTGTGGAGGGTCATTCTTAGGATCAGTCTTCTCGGATTGGGAATCCTCGGCCTGAGACTTTAGCTCTACATCCTTGGCTTGGGAGACCACATCCCTAATTGTAAGGGTATCCTCAGAGGGCGTGGCCTTCATCGGAGGCTGAGTCTTCTCACCCACTCCAGCCCATTTTAAAACTTTAGCATCAGGAAGGGGAGCTTGGTTGGTAGGGAGTTAGTTGGGAGGAGGGACGGTATTCGGAATTTCTCGAATATCCTCCGGGAAGAAGATATTCTCAACCCTCCTCAGCTCGGAGTTTGTAGGGACTCCCGCTCGGTCCATCGCTACTTCCCATGACTCAGTGCAGTAGTCCCTGCATACTACGACCACCTCCTTTACCAGTCAGGTCTCCGTGTCTAGCACCCCACATTCATAGGATGCCTTCACTGCAGCCTCAGCGACTTCCCTGGCCACCCGAGTTGCATCATTGGCTTTCTGCAGCTCCACCTTAAGATCCAAAACAATTTGTTTTTCGGGGGCCAGGTTTATCTCGGTTATGTGCAGTTTTTGGCACTGATCCTCGACCTGCTTCTCCATGGTCTTTAGAACCGCTTTAGGACTCAGGCGAGCCTGGTTTGCTTCTTTCAGCTTCTCAGACAACTCTGCCTTTTCTTGTTTGAGGGCTCTAAGAGCCTTCTCAGCATTAGCTCTGGAGTGGGCCTCAGCATTAACTTCATCACGAACATTCTTGACCCACTCCTCAGCTACAAAAACTTGTTGGGTGATTTGCATGATAATAGCAAAGTGGTTAAGTATATACATATGAATAAGTATACATCCTAGCATTGAACTCAGAAGAGTATTGACTGACTTACCATGGCTAAGTCCCTCTTCAGGGACATGAAAAGGTCTTGTTGCCTTCTTTGCCTAAAGCCTTCCATGTCTCTGGGGAGGAGAAGAGGCTGCTTTAAGGCCTCGGCAAGGAAGATGGCATGCCCCCTTTGGGACTCCCAAATCGTGGCATCCCAAGGAATAGGAGCACCCCCTACCTCTAGCGAGGGGCCCATGTGCACGATCCTCGACGTGCTTCAGCATTAGTCTCCTCCCTGCTCTCCAAGGAGGGAGCCCATTTGTCCTTAACATTCTTGGGTTGTTTCGCCCCTTTCAGAGGAATAATCTCCCCCTCCTCCCTATCCTGTGTCTTTCTTTTTTAAATTGGGACAAGGGATCAATCCCTCTACGGTCACAGGGGGAGGAAGAAGAGGAAGATTAGGAGGAACTTGGGTTTTGGTGACTTCTTTGGAAGTTGACCCCTTATTTCGGTTGGCCAACAGACCCTTTAAGCTGGACTTTGCTTTAAGTCTATACCTTCTTCTTCCTCCGAGTTGGTTTCAACCCGAGCAACTATCAACCTCAAAGAATGAGTAGTAGAAAACCTATCCAAATCGGCCTCAGAGTCCGAGAGCTTTACCGGCCTTTTTGGCACTTCACATTCGTCCTCAAGACGGAATTGGTTGATCTCGACCTCGAAGGATAAGGGTGCAGAAATTGTCTTCTCCCTTGGAGCGGCTATTTCCTGAGGGACGCGTTGAATGGGCAACTCAACAGGTGGGAGGTCTCTCTGAGCCAAAAATCCCAGCTTAGAGACGTCTATGTGGTTCAGCTTAGAGTCACTTGTTGAGACCTAGTATGTTGACCAAACTAAGTCTCAGAGCGACGTGGTTTTTATCTGAAAAGTATCCGAGAAGGAAATTACGGTTAGATCAATTGAGACTATTATCCGAGAGGATGAAATGTTAAGGTAGAGTTTAAAAAAAGAAGAAGTTAAGAGTGCTAAAATCCCTTGCCAAAGGGACTAATCCTAGAGTACCCCACCTGGCTTTCCCAATTGAGTTGGACAATGAAGACCGTCATTCCACTCCTCGGAGGCAATCTGGTAGTCATCCTTCATGCCCTTGTTAGACTTAGGGAGGTACGATATTAGTCTGACGATGTCGGACCGAGACTTGAGATAGTATCCCGTGCTGGCAAGCTTGTGGCACTTGTACATGTGAACTACATTATGCCACGTAAGTCCTAAGCCCATCTGCTTATTGAGAGCATTTACGCAACCCAAGACCCTAAATAGGTTAGGGGCGTACTGATGGGGAGTCAGTCTATGGTTAATCAGGTAATCCCCATGGGAAGCATCATCCCTCTCTCTATGAAAGCGATCATAGGAATGATGACTTCATCCACTTCTTTATTGGTAAGAACTTGGTCTGGGGCACAATATTTCAGGGCTACTCCCTGTGGGATGTGGAATTTGGCCCTAAAACCCTCTATACCGGTCGGAGAGTCCACTAAATGCTTGAACCTACCCATCTAAATAGACGTAGATGACGCAAAGGAAGTTTTCTAAAGAAGGAAGAGGGTCGAGGAGGTTGACCGAGGAGAAACAGAAAGTTTAAAGAGAGAGAGACTTACGAAAGTGAGTGTATGTAACCCTGAATCTTTAGAAAAGTCTCTTGGAAGGAGATGAATTAGGGAGACTTAGGAGTGTAGGGAGTTTTGAGAGTTGGAGTGCTTGAGATCTTTGGAGAACTTGAAGATTCGTAAAGTAAAGGGAAAATGATTTCCCTCAAGGCTTTATATAGAGAATAGGAATGAGTGGGAGTAATCCCGCTCAAAATTCCAAGAGAAAGATCAGCCGTTGGATTTGTGCCTCGCAAGATTAGCCGTTGGATCTGCGCCTTGCTGTTGGATCTACGCCTCACCGTTAGATCTGGGGAACAAAGCGTCGCCTGGAGCAATTAATAGTGCCTCGCGGGCTTCGAAGCATCAGGGGCAATTATGGGGCACACAAAATGACACTCCTACACGTGTAAATCAAAAGATCAAGTAGAATTAGCTCTTAAAAATTCAAAACCCCAGCTTTCTCCTCGGATGAGAGGAAAAAACAGGAGTTTTGAGGGGCTATTGTAGGGTCAAGGGCCCAAATTATTTATTGGGCCTTCGACCTTGTCTGAGAGCGTTGGTGGTTCGAGGAGGAACAGATGGTAAAGAATGATTCAGACTCAGGACTTAATAAACAAATTACGAATGGGAAGGTGGTCTGAGGAGAAATATATCATCAGATATAAATAATAAAGCTCAAATATGTATTCCAACAATCGAGGTGACCTTCTAAGAAGCTCCAGTGGTAGAGATGTGCATTATGAACATACGAGAAGGAGGGGAATCCAAAAATATCTCATAAAAAGCTGCCACCACCGCATTAAATATGCTACAGCTACTTTTCTGGCCGCATTTATGTGGAGAAGATCCCTGAACAGATTCACAGAAAGCCAAAAAGGGTGTCTGATGGGACATTTACTCAAGTAAGTACTCAAATGATCAACAAGTGTAGGATCAAGATGGTCCAGGGGGAGCTATATAATGTAAGAGACCCTACATGAGGAAGGGATTGGAAAAATAGAAAAAGAATATTATAGCAATCAAAATTATACTTGTACCTAACTGTTATTGATTTGTATGATAAAATACCTCCTCAGATAGTGAATTTATTCAGCTCTATTTTCTTTATTCTTGTTTGATCACCTTTTAAATCCATACTAGCCGTTGTCAAACTCATTAGGGCCTAGTTCTTCGTCCCACTCTCTACAAATTTATTGTACTGGGCTCATTGGGCCAAGTTCCTATACATCTTGGACTTGGGCTGTAAAACATGTCCCTACACTAACCATTCTTAGTAACATAGAATTTGAGATTGTTGTATTCTTTCTTCAGATAAATCAGTGCATCTGTTAACCCTTGTGAATAGACATTAGTATCATTGCTACCCGGTGTCTGGGTTAACAATTAAATAATAAGCTCTTAGATGATGTCCTGAAGTCATTGTCTCATTTTTTTTTTTTTTTTTTTTTTTGATAAGAGAAGTCATTGCCTCATTGATCAATGTTTAAAATATAAGAATTAAACAAAATAATATTACTGGATCGCCAATGAGTTCCTCATTTCTATCAAGTATCAACTGTGACAAACAAACAAAAAGGAAAGATGTGTTACATAATTCTAGCCATAAAAAATTAGATATATCCCAAAATCAAATTCAACTGCATGCTAAAAAAAAGTTGTTTTTGCAAAAGTATAACATAAAGTTTACCTTTGATCAGAAACCGTGTAATTGGATGTATACATAATTGTGTGTGTGTGTGTGTGTTTTTTTTTTTTTTTTTTAAATATTTTTATACAAGATACAACACTATTTATATAATTTAAAGTTTTGTTTATTCATAGCCAATCCAAGGGGGAGAAATCGGTTTATTCCACGTCAATAAAAGCAAACCAATTAATACAAATATATGACATAAGTTCAAAATTTCATGCAAAAAAGATGTTAATTTGTATTCGGTGGATTTCTTTTATTGATTTGGAGCAGTGCATTTACTTCTATTTTTCACTTTAGCATTTTTTTAGGCTCATTTTCTCTTGCGGTGCAATTGAATTTTGATCTTGTGTTCGATGTGATAGTTTTGTGGAAGCAATGTAAAATAAAAATTTATATTTTCATTCAAAGTTCGTTGTACTACACAATCATGGATTTTGAATAGAACAAAATTGCGTACCTCTCTTAGCAACCAAAGTGTGTTGCCTCTTAAGTTATTCACGTCTCTCTCTCTCTCTCTCTGGGTTATCAGATGACTACTGTTAGGGTACTTTTTTTACACCTAATTTTATTTGAGTACCACCAATTTATACCACTAATAAGTTATTGGATTTTCCCAAATATTTTTTGCTCTATTATTATGTTAATCACAAATGTTTCATATCACATCATCTAAATTGGGTTATGATATAAAATATCACAAAAAAAGCCCCAAAACTCATATTTTATCCAATTTTATTATCATTATTTAGCTAAGCCCAAAACCGGCCCTATGAACCCAATAAACATATCTTATTCTATTTAAAGCCCAAGAATACTTATGCTTGGCAATATTTGAAAAGCCCATGATCCAAGTCCATGGCAAAACAATTTTATCAATGGAATTCAAATCCATGATCAAAGCCCATGATTTAAACCCATGGTAATTTATTTATCCAAAGCCCAATTTTTCAATGGCAACATCAAAGCCCAATTTCTCATTGGCAATATCAAAGCCCAATTTTCATTGGCTACATCAAAACCCAGTTCTCATTGGCAATATCAAAGCCCAGTTCTCGCTGGCAATATTTAAAGCCCAATTCTCATTGGTAAAATCAAAGCCCAATTCTCATTGGCAACATCAAAGCTCAATTCTCATTGGCAAAATTAAAGCCCAATTCTCATTGGCACTATTTGTCAAAAAAGAGCCCAAGATTATCAATACTTGGCAAAGAAAAAATATCATGGTAAAATATTACCATGGCAATCTTCTTACAAAAAAAAACTCATTGGGAGTTATCTTGAAAATTATGTTCTCATATTATAAAATACATGGACATCATTTGCATTGCGACATCCATAATATACGCCTTTGACACTCATGGTAAACATTCAAACCCACAAGATCATCTTTTAAGTTATGATGAGATTATTAGAAACCATGAATATTATTGCAACATGGAATTCATCAAAGTAAATATTATTTACAAAAGTATTTTGAAACTTGTCTTATTGTTTCAAACATTAGAACTAATTGCCCAAAGGCCCATTGCAAGTATTTATGAAAAACCCAAAAATATTTACTAATAAAAGTCCACGAGAAATGAAAACCTGGCAACATGTGCACACAACTAGCCCTTGTTCATCCCTAACCAAAGAAACAACTAAAGCCCCCTACAAGAGGACCAAGCCTTTGAGGATGAACTAGGGGCTGTTCCATCAGTTTTCTGCAACCCTCTACCTGACGTGAATAGTGCCCAAGGGCTGTCATATCAAACTGAAGTCAAAAGGATGAAGGGACTCTATTATCTTCCTCAAGACTGCACCTATAGCGGAAGAGGAGCTGAAACCAAATTATCCAAACTTCAACAAATTGATGCAATAAATGTTAAAAACATTTAAGATGCGATTCATGTGCCAATCCCATGAATCCTAAAAGGAAAAAATTGGGAACATGTGGTTTGGAGGGCAAAAAGGGATCTCCAGCAGAACCCTCTGAAGTGGGCTTAAACTTTGACACCTGGCTTGGGGTGTTGAATCCTACTTCCTAGGGTCCAAATCTTAATTACTGTACTAGGATTCTTCTTTAATACTTGACTTAATCCCATTGGCTGAACACAATCTCAGCAATCTTAACATTTAATGCAAGATTACTCCAAATACTACCTTGCCCAAAGAAGCAAAACAGCCTCAAAAGCAAATCTCCCATTTTTAGGCTAAATCCAGGTTATTAATTCAGCTGACCTGCTCCCTTGAATCAGACCTACGTTTTTTTGGATGCTTGTTAATTAATGCTTCTCTAAACTTCATTATAAAAGTATGAGCACCTCAGCCCACAAAGGGATAACCAACCCCCTCTGAGACTTTGGGGGGTTCATTTGCCATTTTTGCTGGTGGTTTAGCTCTCCTTAAGCTCACCACTCATCATTGTTAGCCTACACTCATCTAATCCCAAATACTCTTCTCCCCCCTTTACATAATCACAGCCCAAAAATGTTCTCCAACTAGTCACAAATAGCCCATTACTCACAAAAAGCTTCAATCTCAGTATTAATCCTATCCCTCTCACTCAAAACAACCCACATTCACCTCATTCATGCCTTATGCACACATACTCACCAAAATCTTTCTCTCCCTTCATTCTATCCTATTTTTCCTCTTTTATTTGTAACTATGGAGCCTTTAATCCTTGTTTATTATTATTATGATGAAGGTCATAATATTTTGGAAACTATGGAAGTTCTCCCTCATGTTGACTTAATAATAATAAGAAAAAAATATGATTTTTTACCATGTAAACACACTAATTAACCTGAAATTACCCTATTGCTGGAGATAATACCGTACCACTAGAGGACTGATTTGAACTATCGGATCAGTACCATTAATGTACTAATTAGGTATTGTAATGTGTTTTTCATTGGGCTTTTGTTGCTGTTTTGTCATGTGCAGCCTTTGTTTCTTGCTTGGATAGGCTTTGTCATCACACCGAAAGCCTTTGGATACCATCTCAAGAGCCCATAGTTGAGTTTCGGCTTGGCTTCCCAACATCTTAGATAGATGCATCAATTTCTCCGTCGACAACTATAGTATCAATTAGTAGTTCTAATGAAAAAAGTATTTTGTATCAAACCATGTCATTCATATCAAAATCCAATAAATAAGAGACACGTGTATAAAAAGAACTACCCACTAACTCATGTTTTTCATTTGTTGGCAGGGTAATTATTTTTTGCTGATATGTCATACACTTATTAGATTTTGATACTGTTGACATGATATCATTTAATACCAAATACCTTCTCTGTCAAATCCTTGTGAAAATTAAATTTTTTTTAAAGACTTTTGTAAAACCCAAGAGAGAGATAGGACGTGGGATCCTAATCTTTAGCTGTAGGATTAATCAATAGCTTTTTGAATGTTATCGACTTAGCTTGAAACTCTTTCAAAATTTTTCCTTAATTTTCTCAATTATATCAAGAAAATATTTGAGCTTCTACATATTGCAATAATGTCCATCAACACATTGCAATTGACCCTTGAAAATTAAAGAATTACATATGAGGTCCCATTACCTAAAATTTTATATAATATTTGTCCTTCCACCACACCATATTCCCATATGTCACTAGGATTGTATTAATATAACTATTATGTCCCTAGCTTTTGTAACTCTTAATTTCTTGATTTCATAGTTTCTATTGGATTTCAAAATATCTTTGAAAAACTCTTTAAATATATATACAAATATTATATATATGAAAAACACTTTTGAAAAAAAGTCATTGGCCGGTTTTGTTTTGAGTCAAACTTCAATATGAAAATCAACTAAATATATTATCTTCTTTAGAGACTGGAGGGTTTATTGTTGAGTATTTACTTATTTTACTCATTACACACATAATCGAACGTATCTGTATATAGCCTTTAAAAAAGCATCACCAGATGAAATTGTCAAAGCTATGTGCATAATCTATATATATATATATATAAAACCGAAGCTTTTGAAGCTTCCATAATTTTCCACGTCATCATTTAATTTTTTTTTTATAAATTTTTTCCCCACCAAATACACGTTACAAAACCCAATACCTCTTTAAAACCTAAAACTAAAACTCAGCCACTATCTCCTCAGTTGCTATCTCCTTCCCCTAATGTACCCGAAGCCTGATACCCTTAATTACTTACTGGATCATGTTTCTCTGTCCACGTGTACGTACCAGATCTTGTAGTCCATAGCCCCCCAGTTACATTTATTTCCAACAATCAATCACGCGTGGCACGTTTCCATAAGCCTTTCAGAATGAAAGCCTCCATACCAAAAATTCCTACTAATTCTCGAACAACTCTTTAATAATAACCCACAATAGTCACTCAATCAATCCGTCTACAATTAAGATACCAAGGAAAGTTACTCGATCTATAACTCCTTTCATGCATATATAAAAAAGAAGGCTTCTTTCGCAAGGTCCTCAACTATTTCACAAGCTATTTTCTCCATTCCTAATTTAATTCCTTTCCTATACACAAAACTTTAAACACACAGCTTATATATAAACAACATGGTTTATATGTGTTTTCTTGGTCTGCTAGTTATTGTTTTTTGTTTTAAAAATTTGGACATTATGATTTAGGTTTTGGGTTTTTCTTGAGATTTGTTTTTATTTAGCCGTTCATGGTCTACTGGTAATTGTTTTTTGTTTTAAAAATTTGGACATTATGATTAAGGTTTTGGGTTTTTCTTGAGATTTGTTTTTATTTAGCCATTCATGGGCTGCTGGTAATTGTTTTTTGTTTTAAAAATTTGGACATTATGATTTAGGTTTTGGGTTTTTCTTGAGATTTGTTTTTATTTAGCCGTTCATGGTCTGCTGGTAATTGTTTTTTGTTTTAAAAATTTGGACATTATGATTTAGGTTTTGGGTTTTTCTTGAGATTTGTTTTTATTTAGCCGTTCACGGTTGGTAGTGTTGGAGAATTGGAATTATTAGGATGAGAGGAAAGGAGGATGGTATAACCCCAAAAATTAAATTTTCTTTTTTTGGGTATTGCTACATATATGACTAAAATATTTGTGTTTTTGTGGGAATTTTTTTTTTTTTTCGGAAGGTTGGGGTTGGTTACTATAGTTGTTTGAGGTTCCTAACAGGGGTTTGATAGAATGCCTGGGAGAGCTATACTCTCAGATGTTTGTTCTCTGTTAGTGTTGGCAATCATAGTTTTAAATACATGCATTTTTTGTTCACGGAATCTTTTAACCTCATAATCAATCTTTTAATGCATGAATTGTACTTCTTTTAACCTCATAACCTCATAAACTGAAGTATAATTCTCTTGATTAAAACTTTCAAAGAATTTATTGCTTATGCAGTTTTATGTTTTGAGAAATTTGCTGATGGAATCTTTTGATTTTCCTATAGATTGTTATGCAGAATGTTGTGGCCCTTGTGGGAAGCAATCCCTTTTCTTGTCTGCACTTTTTTTTTTGTCCCCCACCCTCCCTTCTTTTAAAGAAAGATAAAGATTACATCTTTTTTAGGTTGTCTCCAGTTTTCTTATTTGTATTTCTTTATTCAGATTTCTAATTCTAATTTCTATTATGCCTTATGTGAATGATCTGATTTATTAGAAAAGAAGAGCATTTTGTGCATATTGTTGGATTATATATTTGGGTTGTGCATTTTTTTTTTTCCTTAGGAACCAATATTGTTGCATAGTTGCTGAATGTGTGGAACATTGAGGTGCTTTTACTGACATCAGGTTTTAATAATCTTGAGGATTTCTTTTATCTGGACATAATATATGTTTAGTTTTTTGTTTTTGTTTTGATTAGTATTAAAGGAAAAATGATTTGGCTAGGAATGAGATCCTTCTACTAAAATGTAGATTTGAGGGAGAATGTGGTGTGTTATCGCACTTTCTCAAATACTATAACTCTTCTATTCTCAAAGCCCCTAACTTGGGTAGAGCAGCTGTTTTCTAGGAACTATTTTAAGGCAAAGCAAAAGGGTTTGACATGGAGAAGGCTTTATTGGCAAAGTCTATTCGTGATTTTGAAAAAGCAATATCTATGGTATCTAAGCACAAGAGATGTGGTTGGGAATGTGAGCAAGCAAAGATGATTTATAAAACTCTATGTTTTATGTTGAATAAATATATGATGTACTCTTCTATATAATGTAGATTTGTTGTATTATGTTCTTTTTCTACTCTTTTTGAGTCATAGCAAAAGAATTTGACATTGGTAACTATATTCTATTTATTTATTATGAAAATAAGATTGCAATCATTATTGCAATTTATTTATTTGTTTATTCACAATATATATGTAATTATGACAATAACTTCATTGCCAATGGACCTATGGTAGTGGTATTAATCTTTTTGGCATGTATGTATTTTTATGGAGATGATATACAAGATTTCTTTATCCCTTATTTGTCTTTATAATTTTTTATTGGGCACAAGCATGTACTAGGTTTGACAATGTTTAATATTTGAATTAGTGAAGATTTTATGTTATGCTTGGGTCTTCTCCATTTAGTTGTATTATTTGATTAGTGAGTCTTGAGACATTTTGATTTAGTGCAGCAAATGATAATTGCAATATTGTTTTTTTTCTTTTTAAAGAATCCCGTGCATCGCACGGGTTGGCGACTAGTAAATAAATATACACAAACCCCTTATGTTTGAGAGCAATAGGAAAATTGTGATGGAACAACCTTTTAACTAACAGTGATCACACCATAAGGTGTTCTTGATCGGATCCAGTTCAATGTATGTACTTGATATTGTTAGGGTTATATTTTCTATGTAATTGGCTAAGACTTTGACAAAACGCACTTTACTTGTGATTTGGTAGATCTAAGTTGGGTTTAATGTATCAAGAACTATGTTGTTCAAACATATCAAGTGGTTTTTTAAAGACATGAAGATAGATCCAAGAAACGAGTGAAGAAAAGTTGGTTCATTAAGTTTCAATAGAAGCTCAACATATAATGCTATCGAGGATTATTGAAGAGGCTTGACATAAACTTGACACAAGCTCAATCTATTGAGATCTACGATTTTAGAATTTCCAAATCTGAAATTCGGCTCATGATGACTTGTTTAATTAGGATTTCTTTTCTCACAACCCTAGTCATATATAAGGTTTTTTTTTTAAGTCATCAAGTATGGAAAATAGTGACTTAGAACTCACATACTCTGTGTGAAGCTACTACATTTATACGCCTTAGGATTTTGTAATCAAGTACTTCCTGATCTTCATTCTTTATGAATGTTCACTTGGTGTGTAAAATACTAGTGAATGTTTAGACCCCCAATTTCAAAAATATCAACACAAGCTTATATTCAAACAATGTATGTGCGGAATGATAAATATAAGCTATACCCAAACAATCAAACTACTCTAAGCCATAATTTAATCGCAACACAACAATAATTAAATGTAAAGATTAAAGGATAGAGAGAAGCAAACACAAGATAACACTGGCACGTGTTATTAAAGAGGAAACCGAAGAATTCGGCAAAAAACCTTTCTGTCACCCTCCAAGCGGTGAAATGATCCACGAGAAAATCAGTTGGGATATATGAATAGCAATAGACCCTCCAAGCCTAATCTACCCGATGCACCTAAGCCCTCCAAACTTCTTGCTCCAACAGGGTTAAGCCTAACCTTGTCTTCTCTAGCTTACCGGATCCCACAATAAGCTTATTGCATCAACCAAATGTATTGGTCCTCTTTGAACAGCTCCTAAGCACCAAATAACCTTCTCACTGATATGAATATGGTGAGGTAAGGATTTAGCTAAAGCTCCTCTCAAGGGTATGTCAATGGAGAGGGTGAGAGTAAAGGAATTTGAAGAGTCAAAAGAATAAGATTGTGGATGAATCAATCCTGTTGTTCTCTAGGGTTTATCTCTCAAAATTCTCTCTTGAAGCTCTCTATATTTTGTGGATATAAGGGTATTTATAGTTAGGTATAAGTAGGAATGTGAAAAGTCATTTTTTTGCAAAATAGGGGGCTTTGGCAATTGACTTGCGACTGGGATGAGTCGCAAGTTCCAGTCGCCAAGTAACAGAAGGGCCAGATTGTACTTTTTTTCTTGTAGTGATCCAGCTGTCTTGGCCCTTCAACTTCCTACATGCTTCACACGTGTGACACTTTTGGCGAGTCACCACTCGTGAGTTAGTCGAGAGTTCCAGTCGCGAGAATGCTCTTGAATGCACACACTTGATCAATTCTTCACACTCTCTCACACACAACCCTTATATTATTCCCACCTAAATACAGGGTTTCTAATTGCAAATTTGGCATGGAATAAAACCAACACATGATTGAAGAAATTCAACCTTACAATTTATGAAGTAAATAATTTTGCAGCCAACAACAATCATTTAAGTTGTTGGAGTTAGTCATGTACTGGGATCCGTGCAAAGGAGTTAGTCACAGATTGGAGGTTTGTGCAACAAAGGAAAGAAGACTATTACAATATCAAGTCCAATTAGGTATTGGAACGAAGGTTCAACTATAGGTTGGTATTTTGGGATAGGTTAGGGTAGTGGTAAAATTCCTCATACTTATAACCGCTTGATTATTGATTAGTGGATTTTTGGGAATGGTGACCTTAAATTCACCCGATGGGGTTTTTGCCTTGCTAGAGGTTTTCTCCATTTGTCAACAAATCACCGTGTCAATTTAATTTCCACTACATTTAGTTTATTTAGTGATTTGTCGGCATCTCAATGATTTGCATGTAATTTGACTTCATTAATCAACTTGAGTAATTAAATTAATTAACCGAGGTCAATTTATCTTAACCCAACGGATACATTACACCCCTTCTCTGCTTAAAGCCCTTCCTTTCCAATCTTAATTTTTTTTCTTCTTCTCCCTCCAAATACTCCAAAAATCTCTTTCTCTTTCTTTATCCATTTTTCCTTAAATATCAGTATCACTTCGCATATTCCTCCCCCTTCACTTTCTCTCTCTTTTGGACTTTATGTAACAAAATATCTTCTCTCTCACTTTTTCTTCTACTTTCAGATTTAAAAAAAAAAAAAAAATTCATTTCTCTTTATTATTCCCAGACTCTTCACTTTGCTTCATATTTAGACTCTTATTGTAGTTCTCACAACTCCGTTTGTACAACCAAAGCGTAAGCTCTACTAAGCTCACTTTAGTAATTATATATATATTAGCACAATAATTGTAAGCTTCAATGGTGATATTCAATTAATATTCGTACCCTAAAACAATTTTACAATTTATGAAAAATCATTACTTCATGTTTATGGTTCCTTTAACCATTAACATGATTTTTCTATAGAGGTGACATCACATGTCACATTTAAACAATAAAAAATACCCATAGTAATTATGCACATGAAAATACAATTTATAATAAAATAAAAATGCATAATATTATTGTACATTTTTAGATCCTTGTAAAACACAAGTTGTTTAATCTAATTAATTAACCTAGTGAATACTTAGGTTTTTTATTCAGATCTAGTTTAAAACAAAATAATCATATCATGCAAAGTAGCAGAAAATAAAGAACAAAATGATATGATGACCTAGGAAAACCAAATCGGTAAAAAACCTAGGGAGGGTTCAACCTAGCTATCCTCAAGGTAAAACAGATCTACTATGAAAGAATTGAAGTTTGTACAATAGAACTTAGACCACTAATATCTTATTGCTATCTCGAGTAGAAAACTTACTACCACGACCCCATGATAGCTCCGAGTCCACGGACTACTTCTTTCTTTGATCTACAGCAATCATAAGTTCTCTTACTTGTGACTTTGAGACTCCACTTAAAGCTTTTAGATCTTCTTAAAAGCTCTTTTTGTAGCAACTAAAGCGATCACCAAGTTCTTGACATGAATCTTGATCTTGATAACCCTAAGTGTGTATGAAGGTAAATGCCTCTAGATCTCATAAGAAATTCAACACACAACACATCAAAGATTTAGAGAGCTTTTGGGTACAAAACTCTGGATCTACAAAAAAGGCACAAGCTACACTCTAATCTCTCTCTTAAAAAGCCTTATAAAAATGTGCTTAGGGTTTCCTTTATATACTAGAAGAAGTAGATCTAAAACCCTAATACTTAATGGGCTTGAATTGTTGTTTGGGCCGACTTAAAATTCTGCAGATACATGTTTCGATCGGTCGAGCCTGTTCTTCGATTGATTGAGCCTTGCAGAAATTGAATAGTAATTTTCTGCAATTACTCGATTCCAAACTTACATTAAACCAAACTTTGAGCAAGTCTAAACCTAGACTAAATGTTTTGATCATGGTTTGCCAACATATACAAAGTGAAGTTTTAATACATTAGTTCCTAAAGTCTTAGAACCTAACAATCTCCCTCCTTTCACAATCCGTGAAAAAACACATTACGAAAAAAAAAAAAAATGCTCAAAGTAAAACAGCCCATTCAATTAAAAAGCCCTAAATACAATTCAACCTAAACCACTATCCATCAGTTGCCAAAGTAGACAGTAGCCATGACTGAATTAACTAATGAATTCCTGAAACACTCAACAAAACACATAAACGCATGTGTGGAAAGAAAGACATATAAACAATAAATAATCAAACTAAAGCAAATAACAAATATGCTAACTAACTCTCCCCCTAAGTTAGATACATCAAAAATTTTATATTCTCCCCCTTACAAAACAATTTTATCTTCCCCTAAACAAAACAAACATGATTCCCACATATTCCCACATTTCATCTAAATCTCCCCCTTTTTGTCACGTATTGACAAAGACAACTCAAACAAAGAGTAAATAGAAAATATATGCTATAGAAGTCAAGAGAAAATAGAGAATCAAGGAAACAAATGAATCCAGTTTTATAAAGAATAGAGGCAACTCCCACTATGAAGAGCAACAACTCCTTCTAAGAACAACAAAGGTTAAAAAAAAACTTTTCTCCCCCTATAAAAATAGGAAAAACAAAACAAGTTTTGGGAAAAATAGTTTTGGGAAAAATTTAGGACGTGGGGATAAATAAAAAGACACAAACCAAACTTAAAAATTAAGTTGAGGATACACATGAAAAAAATATTCTCTCTTTCAATAAATGCAAACTTGACACTATGTGACCCATAAACATATGCATGCAATGTGTTTAAGAGAAAATATTTGCACATTGATTATCCATCATATCTCTTAAGAAAAATATTTTCTGCAGTTCACACATAAAAATAGCATATACTAAAATGTACAAAGGACTCAAAAATTAATCAATCAATTTTTAAATCAAGTTGAGTACCCAATTTTGCAAAGTGTATGCATGTTATGTGTGAAAATAATAAGAGATATGATTGTAAAACTGTAAGATGGATACAGAAAACAATGCAATGCATGTGAATCCTAAACATAAATGATGCATGGAAAAAAATAGATTGGTCTAAAACTTAGAAATTGAAAATTTTCAAATTTTGATCAGTCGAGCATCGATCGAATACCAATCGAGCCAGGCTGAGAGCAATGATTAAAAATCAAGGGATTTTTGATTGATTGAAAAACACATTCGATCGATCGAAATTTTGGAAATTTTAATTTTTTTTTGAAAACTGCTTAAGATTATGCAGAAACAACTCAACCCAAGTAATTTCATGAATGAAATGTATGAGAATAAGTTTAAATGTTTTTCAAAAACATGAGTTTTCAACCCAGAACTTCAAAACAAGGTTTTTGATCATCAAAAACACAATTTTTTTGCCAACCCTTAAAACATATTTTGCATCAAACACCATAGAAAGCATTATTTTGGATGGACAAACCAAATCCACACACAATTTCATGTACTAAGTTTAGCAAAGAATAACTTGTGAAGTGTGTTCAACTAGTAAAAGTATGGGATATATGTGAGGTGATAAGTAGATAATAATCAATCACAATTTCTATATTATTCATCATATAAATTTGAGAATGACTATCACCTAAAGAGTTACATCATATAACTCCCACATCTCCTAGAAAACAAGCTTGTACACACCATTTTTATTTCATTGTGAAATTTTTATTTTTAGCCACATAATATACACACCAATTTTATTATTATTCCAAGGCTACACCTTATTTTTTTTTTTTTTTGTGCATGTACTACACTTTCTTGAGCACAAAATCATACAATAAGCACTAAGGTGTTCATGATTGGCTAGTAAATAGTTGTATGATGGTTATTTATACCTTTCTCTTAGGATTTTTTAGTCCTAACAATCAAAAGCATGTGACTTCAAAATCAAGATCATATGATTAAAAACTATAAACACTCCCACACAACATGCACTACATAGCTAAAACTAGCAAAGTGTAGAAAAATAAGCTCATCCAAGCTAAATAAGGTACATATTCAAGAAGTGCAAATATAATAGGCCAACCTCAATTACATATCCATGATGTATAATACAAAAGAAATAAAAATCTTTTGGTTTTAAAAAAATTTTATGACCAAAAACAAAAAGCACACATTGTGCTAGATGAACATTCCAAAACTATGCATGATAGTGCTAAACTAAGCTATAGAGGGTACACAAATAAGAAATATCAATTTCTTAATTAATCCTTGAGTACATGTACAAACTAGTACATACTCACAAAATCAGAAATAGTTTTGTACTTATATAACACACACTATTCAAGTTTCTCCACAATGTTAAGCATGTTCTAATCAAGAGAGAGATATCATAATTCATGTAATCCTCAAGAAAAATAAAACTAGACACAAAATAAAATATTTTTGTCTTTTTGAAAATTTTCAATGTTTTTGGATTTTTTTTTAATAAAAAAAACCTAAAAAAGAACCTAAAAAACAAAACAACCAAAAATAGAAACAAAACATGTCCACAAAAAATTGAAAGAATTAAATTAGAGACAAGTCAGCAATACTCATCTTAGAGAATCTTTTCTCACCCATATAGCACAAGTCTTCGACTTTGTAGGTGAAAATCCCTGAGAAGCAGAGTGTATTTGAGGGATTACACCAATCTTCTGAAAAAGTCTAAAATCCTACAAATTTCTTTCACAAGCCAACAAGCTTAAATTTTTCAAAAGAATATGAAATTTGTATGGACTTATGGTAGGAGAAATATCATCACATATCCTAGATTGAAATATAGAATTTTTAAATTTCAATTTATAAAAATTAGGATGAATGTGACTGGAGACACCACAAAAGTAACAATCAGGAACAAATTTAGGAACATCAGTATTCCTAACAAAAAATCTAGTCTTAGATTTTGATTTTTGCCTCAACAAAGAACAGTTTGGTCTAATATGACCAACAACACCACAAAAGTGACAAGTAGGCACAAAAACAGATTTATTATGCTCTCTAACAATAGGTTTAGACATAGGTTTAGTAACTTCAGCGTCTACATCAGAACTTTTACCTTTGTCTAACCTAACAAAATAAGTTTTTTTTATTTTTTTTTTATTTTTTATTTTTATTATTCCACTTGAAAAGAGGGATATAAACTTTCTTAGTTTTAGACTTAAGAGAAACAAAAACACTTTTGTTATCAACAGTAGGCTTGGTACTAGTCAAATTTTCAATTTTAGCTTTAGATTCAACTAACTCTTGTTCCAAGCTTTTCATCTTCTCATCTTGAGAGGAAATTTGATTTCTCAAAAATTCATTCTTTTTATTAGATTCATCTAATCTAACAACAATTTCCTCTTTTTCAAGATAAGCCAATTTTAACTCTTTCTTGAATTTCTTAGCAATTTTCATAGATTTCAATAGTTCCTTATGAAGAGTTTCACAGGCATCAATAAGATCAACAAAAACAACAGTGTCCTTTTTATTCAAATCATCATTGTTGGTTTTTAGACCCCTTAAAACACAATTGGATTAACCTAGTCAATTAGCCAAGTTGTTACTTAGTCCAAATTCCAAGTCTAGGTTATCACAATCAAACAATCATATCATGCATAGCAGCGGAAAATAAATAAGACAATGATATGATCACCCAGGAAAACCAAACCGGTAAAAAAACCTGGGGAGGATTTAACCTAGGTATCCTCAAGGTAAAAAGCAAATCCACTAGAAAGAATCGAAGTTCATACAATAAGACTTACAAGCCCCCACGCTCGACTTCTTATTGCTACCCACCAGTAGAACTTACTGACACGACCACGTGCAAGCTCCGAATCCACGGACTCTTTCTTTCTTTGGCCTTTGCAAAACACAAACACCCCCGTTTGTGACTTTGAGATCCCACTCAAAGGTTTAGCAACACAAACTCTCCTGTTTTTGACTCCAAGACCACCCTTGAAGGTTTAGATCATCAGCACCTTTGATGACTAGAGAAGGCAGCAACTTCTACAATACCGGATCTTGAGATTCTTCAAGGAATAGCTCCAGTAGAAGACATAAAAAAGCTTTCTAGGAACAAAACCCTAAATACAAAAGAGGCACATTCTTTTCTCTAATAAAAGCCACATAAAAACGTGCTTAGATTTTCCTTTATATACTAGGAGAAGTAGATTAGAAACTCTAATCTTTAATGGGCTTGAATTGCTGTTTGGGTTTCATTAAAATTCTACAGATACAACTTTCGATCGATCGAGCCTGTCTTTCGATCGATTGAGCCTGTCTTTCGATCGATCGAACCAGATAGATTATGAAATCTTCTTCCTGCAGCTTGTATGTTCTTGAATCTTGACTTGAATCACATTAAGCATTGTCTAATAAAACCTATAGATTCTAAGATCTATATTTAGACAAGTTTGTGTTCATGATTTGCCAATTGTTCTAAACATTTAGAACCTAACAATCATAATCAAAAATAGTAAGACACTTAAAATTATCCATGATAACAGGGATCAAGGATCAACTCTAGGTATAATAATCTAAATCAAGAGTTAACTTGTTTTAATACCACTTGTACATTTTTAGATCTCTGTAAAACACAAGTTGTTTAACCTAATTAATTAATCAAGTGAATACTTAGGTTTATTATTCAGATCTATCATGCAAAGCAGCAGAAAATAAAGAACACAATGATATGATGAACCAGGAAAACCAAACTGGTAAAAAACTTGGGGAGGATTTAATCTAGTTATACTTAAGTTAAAACAGATCCATTATGAAAGAATTGAAGTTTGTACAATAGAAATTAGACCATTAACATCCTGTACATTTTTAGATCTCTTAAAACACAAGTTGTTTAACCTAGTTATTTAGTCAAGTGATTAATTAGGTAAATTATTCAAATCTAGGTTAACACAAGTAAATCATATCATATAAACAATGCGGAAAATAAAGAACACAACGATATGATAACCCAGGAAAACCAAACTAGTAAAAAACCTGGGGAGAATTTAACCTAACTATCCTCAAATTAAATCAGATCCACTATGAAAGAATTGAAGTTTTTACAATAGTGACTTAGACCACTAACATCCTATTGCTACCTCGAGTAGAAAACTTACTACCACGACCACGTGACAGCTACGAGTCCACGGACTACTTCTTTCTTTGATCCATAACAACCACAAGTACTCCCATTTGTGTTTTCTTTAAACTCTTGAAACAGCAACTGAAGAGATCACCAAGCTCTTGACATCAATCTTGATCTTGATAACTCTAAGTATGTATGAAGGTAAACACCTCTAGATCTCACAAGAGATTCACACATACAACATATCAACAACCTCTAAAACGTGGTTGTGGTTTTTCCTTTTATACTTAAAAGCAAAACATAAAACCATAAAATTATATGGGCTTGGGATGAGTTGGAAAATTTGCAGAAAAAATAATCTGCACGAGTTTTGATTAATCGAGTCTAATTTTCGATTGATAGAGCCTTGCAGAAATTGAATAGTTATTTCCTACAATTACTTGATTCCAATTTTACACATAACCACACTTTGAGCAGCCTAAATCTAGACTAAATGTTTTGATCATGGTTTGCCAACATTACACATTGAAATTCTAATACATTTAAATTCTAAATACTTAGAACCTAACATATCCTATTACTTCCTCGAGTCGAAAACTTACTACCATGACCCCATGATAGCTCCGAGTCCACGGACTACTTCTTTCTTTGATCTACAGCAACCACAAGTTCTCCTACTTGTGACTTTGAGACTCCACTCAAAGGTTTTGGATCTTCTTAAAAGTTTTTTTTTTTTTTTTTTTTTTTTTTTTTTTTTTTTTTTTTTGCAGCAATTGAAGCGATCATCAAGTTTTTGATATGAATCTTGATCTTGATAACCTTAAGTGTGTATGAAGGTAAACACCTCTAGATATGACAACATATTCAACACACAGTACATCAAAGTCCTTAGAGAGCTTTTGGGTATAGATCTACAAAAGAGGCACAAGCTGCACTCTAATCTCTCTCTTAAAAAGCCTTATAAAAATGTGCTTAGGGTTTCCTTTATATACTGGAAGAAGTAGATCTGAAACCCTAATACTTAATGAGCTTGAACTACTATTTGGGCCGACTTAAAATTCTACAGATACGTGTTTCGATCGGTCAAGCCTGTTCTTCGATCGATCGAGTCTTGCAGAAATTGAATAGCAATTTCATGCAATTACTTGATTCCAAACTTACATTAAACCAAACTTTGAGCAAGTCTAAACTTAGACTAAATGTTTGCTTATGGTTTGCCAACATATACAAAGTGAAGTTCTAATACATTATTTCCTAAAGTCTTAGAACCTAATAATTATTTTTGAGGGCACATAATTTTAACACAATGACCATGCCAGAACCATGAAGAAGCATGGATTATTTTTATAGCTGTTCAGGAATTGCAAGTGGAAGTACAGTACTAAGTACAATATGCAATGAAGAAGATGAACAACGAGACTGAATCCACATTATTACAAAACAAATTCAAAGAGAACTAGTCTCTATTTTAGCCACATCTCAAACCACGGTGCTTGGAATACTCCAAAATCGATAAGGTTCGAATTTTTTCTACTAAGAAAGTTGGAACTAATGGTCACATTGGCCTGCAACTCTGCATATATATGATATATCGGCTAATTAGCTAGCCAAGAAGACCTTGAGCCATTTCGCAGACTTCTTGAGGATTCTGTCCAAGTTGTTGAGGTAATCAGTGTAAGCACCGCACAGTGTAGCCTGACCCTATTTCCATGCAGTCCATTAAAGCCCACACGAAGTATCCATTTACGTCTGCTCCCTGTCTGCACTCAAACAACAAACAATCTTTATGACTTTGTTTGTTGGGACAAACTTTTTAACTTTATGGTCTTATTTATGCATAATATTGGTGCCATCAAAAGAATATGTGACAATTAATTAGTTGCGATTGGCAGATTATAAAGCGGAACAAAATTAGTAGGTAGCACTCAAGAACATACTTCATGGCTACTGAAATGGCATAAAGATGGGCAAGAATATGCTGAATCCGAACATCATCTTGTAATGCATTATAAATGCAAAAAACGTGGAACTCTTTCCTTTGATAAAATAATGATCACACATTTATAGTTTCATCTACCCCACCCAACTCCATTTCCTTTATCCAAATACAACTACTGGTCTCTGTGTTTTAAAATTCTTATTACACTCTCCTTGCCTCTTTTTTGCTGCAAAAAGCAAATATGTGAAGGTTGAAGTTTCATGAGTAATTCACCTCAGTCTCAGAATCATCAAAGGTCACCTTCAGTTTTTTCCCCCTCTCTCTTCATTGTTGTAGAATTTTTGGTTATAATTGATGCCGTGAGTTAGAATAGAATCAGTGTAACTTAGGAGAGTTAGGACATTGCTACATGTAATGATAAAAAAGAACAAATTCATTCCGGCATATGCTACCTTGTTGTGAGTCTTGTCAGGAACGGACCTATGATTTCTTGTTGTTACTCACCCACGGTGCAAAAAACATTGTTAGATCATAATAGGCGTAGAATTTATACAGTTTTATCTAAAAATGACCTATATTAGATTGTGTATAATTGTGTAAATTTAAAATTTTTTTATAATAACCGTGTAAATTTACACTAACACTATTTATTTCGTATTTCATATTTTTTATGTTTATTCTTTTTTCTTTTTCTTTTTTTTATTTTTTATTTTTTTATTTTTTTATTTTTTTATTTTTTTATCTCAAGATGTATCTCGAGGTAAAGAAAGAGAGTAGATGATAATTGCGTTAAGTGAAAAAAGAGAATTAGCTAAAAAAAACAAGAAAATTTGATGTTTTAATGAAATGTAGTGTAAAATAGATAATCTGATGTGGAGTGTTTTGATAATTAAATATGTAAAATAGAAAAGGTAGGTTCTTATACTAAAATAGACAAATTTTTTTTTTTGTAAGAGTCGATGCGAATGTCCTTACCTACCTACTACCAACATTTAGTGGCAGCTCTAGGATTTTTTGTCTAGGGGGTCAACAAGAAGATAAATCTTAAATAGAAAATGAATCTTTTGGTCTACGATATTTCTTTATTACAAATTTGTCCAAATATTCTGTTTGAAGCTACTGCATTTATACACATTAGGATTTTGTAATCAAGTACTTCCTGATCTTCATCATTTATGAAGTGAAGAACTTTGCAGCCAACAACAATCATTCAAATTGTTGGAGTTAGTCTTGTACTGGGATCCGTGCAAAGGAGTTAATCACAGATTGGAGATTTATGCAATAAAGGAAAGAAGACTATTACAATATCAAGTCTAATTGGATATTGGAGTGAAGATTCAACTGTAGGTTGGTATTTTGAGATAGGTTAGGGTAGTGGTAAGATTCTTCATACTTGTAACTGCTTGATTATTGATTAGTAGATTCTTGGGAGTGGTGACCTTAAATTCATTCAGTGGGATTTTGCCTTGCTAGAGATTTTTCCCATTTGTCAATAAATCACCGTGTCAATTTAATTTCCGCTACATTTAGTTTATTTGGTGATTTGCTGGTGCCTCAATGATTTGCATATAATATGACTTAATTAGTCAACTTGAGTAATTGAATTAATTAATCGGGGTCAATTTATCTTAACCCAACAGAGATATTACACCCCTTGTCTGCTTAAGGCCCTTCCTTTCCAATCTCATATTTGTTTTCTTCCTCTCCCTCCAAATACTCCAAAAATCTCTTTCTCTTTCTTTATCCATTTTTCCTTAAATATTAGTATCACCTTGCATATCCCCCCCCTTCACTTTCTCTCTCTTTTGGACTTTACGTAACAAAATATCTTCTCTATCACTTTTGCTTCTACTTTCAAATTAAAAAAAAAAAAATTATCTCTTTATTATTCCCAGAATCTTCACTTTGCTTCATTTTTAGACTCTGATTGTAGTTATCACAACTCCGTCTGTACAACCAAAGCGTAAGCTCTACTAAGCTCACTTCAGTAAAATATATAAATAAATATATATATATATATATATTAGCACAATAATTGTAAACTTCAATGGGGATATTCAATTAATATCCGTACTGTAGAGAGGGAAAATTCCCGACTTATCACAAGCTGACACATCACATTATCAAGTCCACAAAATACAGTCAATTACAAAGCACCACGTACTGCTGCTAGGTTTTACTATCACTATTCAGAAGCCAATAGAAATTTGCCAAGTGTCATGCAAAAACCAATCACGCATCAGCGCACGTGTAGGCGATGACTCAAGCAGCCTTGCATGTGTAAGCGATGACACAAATAGCTTCGCACGTGTAAGCGATGACACAAGCAACCTCGCACGTGTAAGCGATGACACAAGCAACCTCACTCGTGTAAGCGATGACTTAAGCGGACCAATCAGGCTGTGACATGTGTCACCAATCAAGCTCCGCCACGTGTCGCTCATCCACCCCCAAACTCCTATAAATAGAAGCCTTCTTGAGACATTTAGGAGGACCAGAATTGAAAAGTGAAAAAACTCTGCTGGAATCAAGCCCTGAAGCCTCCAGGAACTTCAAGAACTTCAACCCCAAAATCGGAGAACATTCGAAGCAGAATCATCCAAACCATCTGCCTAGATCCTAAAGTTTGAGGGAATCAAACTCAAAGTTCCGAAAACATCAACAAATCATAAATCAATGAAGCTCTACGGATTCAAGCTTCCAAAACCCCGAAGAACTTCCACCATAAACCCTCAAATACAAAGAACATTCGAAGAGGAATCATCCAAATCATATTCCTAGATCTCAAAGTTCACTGGAATCAAGCTCAAAAGCCTCCAGAAACCTCAAACAACCACAAATCAGTGAAACTCCACGGATTCAAGCCTCTAAAGCCCCGGAGAACTTCCACCACAAACCTTCGAAGATGAAGAACATGAAGAACGTGAAGAACAAAGGATTTCTAACAAGCTCATAGCCAAAGATTCATTGTAATTCTGTTCCAAAAATCTTCGATCCATTCTTCAGCCAAATTGAAGTACATTGGGTGTTCGAGTCAAAATCACATTACTACAAATCCAATCAACAAATCTTTGAAGGAGATCGAATCAGAGGATCAATCTTTTGTAATCACAGAGAATTGTACCACACAATCATAAATACAAATTCGCATTTGTGAAACTATTTTACTTGTTTGATTTATTTTGAAACGAGAAATTTAGTCGCTTACACGTACCATAAAACAATTTTATAATTTATGAAAAATCATTACTTCATGTTTATGGTTCCTTTAACCATTAACATGATTTTTCTATAAAGGTGACATCATATGCCACATTTAAATAATAAAAAATACCCATAGTAATTATGCATGTGAAAATGTAATTTATAATCAAATAAAAATGCATAATATTATTTTCGAGGGAACATAATTTTAACACAATGACCATGCCAGAACCATGAAGAAGCATGGATTATTTTCATAGCTGTTCCGGAATTGCAAGTGGAAGTACAATACTAAAGTACAATATGCAATGAAGAAGATGACCAACGAGACTAAATCCAAATTATTATAAAACATAAATTCAAAGAGAACTAGTCTCTGTTATAGCCGCATCTCAAACCACGGTGCTTGGAATACTCCAAAATATATCGATGAGTTTCAAATTTATTCCACTAAGAAAGTTGGAACTAATTGTCACATTGGTTTGCAACACTGCATATATATGATATATCGGCTAATTAGCTAGCCAAGAAGACGTCCTTGAACCATTTCGCAGACTTCTTGAGGATTCTTTCCAAGTTGTTGAGGTAATCGGTGTAAGCAAGTCCGAAACGCACTTTGTAGCTTGACCCCACTTCCATGCAGTCCATTAAAGCCCACATGAAGTATCCATTTACGTCTGCTCCTTGCCTGCAGTCAAACAACAAACAATCCTTATGACTTTGTTTGTTGGGACAAACTTTTTTTTTATGGTATTATTTATGCATAATACAGGTGCCATCAAAAGAATATGTGACAATTAATTAGTTGTGATTGGCGGATTATAAAGCGGAACAAAATTAGTAGGTAGCACTCAAGAACATACTTGATGGCTTCTGAAATGGCATAAAGATGCTGAAGAATATGCTGAATCCGAGCATCATCTTGTAATGCAGTCTCTACTGGAATAGTATCATCTCGTAACTCCGGATATCCTGTTCCAAGGCATATACAATCATATCAAGATAAAAAAAAAAAAAAAAAAGATTTTGTGATGTCTTTTTTTGCTTGATGAATATGAAAAAGAGGAACTATTTTAATTAAAGTACTAACCATTCTCAGTAACAAAGAACTTAGGTTTGTTGTATGCATTTAACATATAAACCAATGCATCGGTTAACCCTTTTGGATAGATATAAATTTCACTGCTGCCTGGTGTCTGGGTTAACAATGAAATATCATGTTCTTAGTCGATGTCTTAAAGTCACTGGGTTTAATCAATGTGTAAACGATAGATTTAAAACAAAACAGTCTTACCGGTGGACCAATGTCATCCCCAACTTTATTCTTAACTGTGACAAATGCAACAAACAGGAAAGATGGATTAGATATTCCTAACTATCAAAACCAGATTTAGGCTAAATTCAATTGCATGCTAAATTAAGCTATTTTGCAAATGAAACCTCAAAAGTTTACCTGAGACTGTAGCAAACTGATAGTCAGAATAGGTAGAAAAGGTTGCATCTTTATCAAATGCTACGGCAGTTGCGTATCTGGATGTATAATAATTGACACCAATAAATTCGAACGATCCTTTAATTAAAGTCTTCTCGTCATCTGTGAATTCTGGAAGTCCATCCCTTACCAAAGCCTTCATGATGAATGGGTAATCTCCAAACACTAATGGTTCCAAAAACCTGTTCATACAATAGGAAAAAAAAGAAAAGGAAATTAGACATAATTTTTTAGTCAAAAGGATTTGATTATGTATGTGTTTTATTGACAATGATAAATTTTCTAACCATCCAACCAAGAAGTCAAATGCTCTCTGGGCTGCATCTTGATCCTGAATTGTATCTGAAGCAGGCAAAAACCATTCTGTCACTAGCGAAATGCCGATTTGTCCTGCTTGGACTGACTATTAACCAAAAAAAAAAAAAAAAAGGTTATATAAATAATGTTATATAGAAATAAAAATGCAAAACTAGTTATTCTAAAGCAAAATGGGTGTCAGCTTATGATTGGCCTGGTGGAAAATGCTGCAAAATGAAAAAAAAAAGAGAAGAAGATGAAGAAGAAGAAGATGATGATTTAATTAGATTTCACCTGGTATGTGTCTCTGTAGAGTTGTACAGCTGTGGCATGGGCTAATATAATGTGATGGGCACAAAGGAATGGATCTGTTGCAGCATTTTGGAGTGCGTTGGTCGCATCGATTTTATAACCGTACGGCGCCCAGATTTGTGGCTCATTGATAGTAATCCAGTGCTTCACTCGGTCACCAAAATATTGGAAACAAACATTGGCATAGGCTTTAAAATCATCCCTATCAATAGTAAGGTGGCAACCAACTATATTGATTAATATCTCAGGAAACTTTGATAGTTATAGTGATTAAAATAAGACATCAAATACTGGAAGAACTTGAACCTACACAATTTGGCTGCTCCAGAAGCCATTGTATTTGTCTCCCAGTGCTTGAGGTAAATCGAAGTGGAACAGTGTCACAAATGGGGTTATCCCTGCATGGGAAATTCAGAGTCTAGCTCATTTTTTTGAGTAGTTGAAAAGAAAACTGGTTTGAAACTGTAGGAACAAAAACTTATTGTCCATTCATCATGAATTAAGCACAACTAGGGTTGAAAAGTAAATTGATTCATACCATTTTTTATAAGTTCATTTATAAGATTGTTGTAGAAATTGATTCCCTCTTGGTTTATTCCACCATCTACAGTCCCATCTGCATGTTGATTATGAAAAAGTACATAAATTTCATATTTTCTAAAATAGTTGGCTTGTTTGGGGTTGGGTTGTTTAGAAGAAAAAAAGTACCAGGCAGAATTCTTGACCAGGAAATGGAGAATCTGTATGTGTCTGCCCCCATATCGACCAGCACTTGCACGTCATCCTGTGTTGTGAGCCAGTTAGAAAAAGAAAGAAAGAAAAAAGCACTATATTTTTTTTATTTTACAAATTAGTGACAAGAAGGAAGTTGTATTTATTTGGCAAAAATATTGACCTATTTGCATGAAGTTTGTACTTTATCCATAAACTTTAACAAGTTAATTTTCAATTTTTAAACTATTCATTCTCAAAAAAAAAAAAAAAACTTAAATTATTGAAAATATTATACTTTATTTTAAGATTATTATTATTTTTTCACTAGCTTGAGGGCAAAAATATAAGAATAATAAAAAAAAAAGATTTTTCTTTCAACAACTTAGGAATGAAATAAGATTATTTTTTTTAAGTTTTAAGACCAGAAGGTGTAACCTTATTAACAATTTAGAGAAGCAAAGGAACGTTTTTTAAGGGTTTGGGATGAATATTGAAATTCATGCAACTTTTAGGTATAAAAATAACACTTTAACCCATTTTTAAATTCCTTTTGATATAGTGTTGTGTTACAAACTTATTTTCCAAAATATAATCCTAGAAATATTACAAATTTTACTATATGACTTTTACAAACTAATGTGTCATCAATCACAAAAATATAACTCAAACATTAAGTTCTTTTTATCAAAAAATCTAATATTCATTTATGATATTGTTGAAAACCACCAATCACATTTATTATTATATCAATATATAAAAGTTCGTAATATCTTTAACATTTTCCTTTATGAATTTAGGTTGTAAAAAAAAACTTTGATCCACGAAGAAGGGGGAAAAAAAGAGACAATTTTCCCCTGCAGTTATTATTATTATTATGTTTTTATTGTTTCTAAATCTTTATTATTGTTATAAAGCAGATCAACAATCCTACCAATGCATAAGAATATTTTCCTAATTTGAGATTCATGATTCAATTAGGTATTTTCCTTTAAAGATTTTAGGGCAAATTACAGTATATCCACCTGAGTTCACCTCAGTTAGTCTTTTGTAACCCACATTTGTTAAAACAAGAATAAATATGTATTTCTACGCTCATTTTATGTCTCTCTCATCTCAAAACATAAAAAATATAAATAAAAAAAGAGAAATAAAGATAAAAATACTAATGTTATAAAAACATTTAGAGGTAATTATACCCCCTTCACTTGAGGTTTGGATGAATGACTCCCCACGCCAACTTTGAAGGAAAAAAACACTCCCCTCTCTTGAGGTTTGAAGAAATTAACACTCATCATCCTCCATTTATATTAATAACGAAATATTTCAAATTTGTCTCTTTATAAAAGTTTAACCATGATTAGTAAAAACATAATTGATAAATATAGAATAAAAATGCCAAATTTATCATGTACTAAAACACTTGTAACAATAAATCTTTCCATAACCCGTTTATAAATATAAAAAAGAGAGTAAAAAACATGCTTAATATTTTAAAATGCACTTTAATTAAGTTTTAAAAGCAACCCTCAAAAGCCAAGCTCACTCTCCAAGGCCACAACCCACAGACCCAGTAACCCACTCGTTTCTGCTCTAGATTGAGTCCCAAGTACTTGATGTTTTGGGGATTTGATTCAAGTGTCTTGCTACTGTGGTTGGGATTGTTGGCTGGCTGGGTTTGAAGTTGTAAGGTTGTAGACGGAGTAGACGAGATTTGGAGTGGCTCAACTGTGAACCCTGTGAAAGAGAGAGGACTGTTTGTTTCTCGATTGGGAAGATGTGTAGGTTTTTTTTATGGGTGAGATTTTTATCGGTTACACAAAATAAACATAGGAACCAAAATAGTGTAGATGATTAGTCCTTGCTGAGCTACAAATTGAAAGTCGGTCATCATGGGTTGTTCCTGCCAGCTTGGTCATCATGGTTTGTTGTTGATTAGATGACCGCGGGTTGCTAGGATTTTTGTCTGCGTGTTCTTGTCTTCTTGAGGCAAACAAGCAGTGGAGAATTTAGATCTATTAAGGTAATGTGATATTAATTAAATACACAATTACATTTATAAATTATAATATCAATTTGAATGATGTAATAGGTACATTTAAATAAAGATAATATATATATATATAATATTATATTATATATATAAAATATATATAATATAAAATATTAGAAAAAGGTACCAGCAATCAGTCAAACATGAACTGATGCAGTGGCGTCATCTACAAGCACTAACAAATTAAACACTATTTCAACTAAATAGAGAGACTTTACCAAGCAGGGGAGATCTCAGCAGATAACAAAGCAAAACAGAGAGAAAAGGAAAGAGAGATTTACGACAACAACAAAGCAGATTGTTAAGTCGTTGATGTGTGTAGAAGGGATTTTTATTTTATTTTATTTATTTTTTATTTTTTATCCAAGTCTTTTTGTAGAATTGGTTTTATATCATTTATTGAGAACTATGTAGCAATATTCATATATACTTTGTAACGATTGTATGAATCAACTGCAACGTCCGTGATTCCAGTACTATCTTGGATATTACGATCCCAGGTCGATGGTCCTCTCCCTCCTTCATCACCTTTTCCTTCTGTCTGTACCATTTCATTACATGTCAGTTATATATGCAAAGCACGTATTCTATATAAATGAATGTATGTGTGTTTATAAGAGAGAGAGAGATACCTGTAAAGCAGAAGTGGAGCAACCAAACTTGAAGTCAGTAGCGAAGTCTTTTCTTGTTATTTGGTTGGCTGGATTTGTTTCCTCGGTTTGGTCTGTGCTGGTAGTTTTATCAGTAACTGATGTTGGTGGAACAGAACCTTTCCAACATCTAATGGTAAGCCTCAAACTCTTGTTCTCATTTCTCAGAGATGGGACCCTCCGACTTGCTCCAAAAATGGTAGTTTCTGATTTCTTCAAAGAACCCAAACCAGCAATCGATGGCCTCATTGGCAATGCAAGGTTAAATGCCATGTTGAGAGAGAGAGAGAGAGAGACAGAGGAATTTGGTATAGAGCGAGAGAGAGAGAGTGCTTAGGGATTTATAGCTGGGGGAAATGACTGTTGCCTCCTTCTGCACAAGATCAACAACGATCTTCGCATCTAACTCACGTGTTACATGTTTCTCAAAAAAAAAAAAAAAAAACACTCACGTGTTACATTTGTTGCCTGCATGTTTACATGACTGCTTTTGAGTTTTCGTTTGGTAATGACTTTTAGGTGATGTTTGGATAACGTGTTGCGTTTGTTAGTTTGCACGTTTTGTGTTTTCCTCCTCATTATTTTATTTTATTTTATTTATTTTTTTTTTTTTTGGATTTACACACGTTTCAGGGAATGTGGTTATTGTTTATGCACTATTTCATGAACAGCAATCACAAATGTTGACTTTTTTACGGTGAATAGTACATTTGTGCACTGTTCACGGACCCACAAATTTCACTTTTCAACAACTTTTTCATTAAAAATGGGTCTCACGACACTATTCACACATTTAAAAATTATTTTGTTACAATATTTTCAGTTTTCAATTTCAGCAAAATAAGTTCTATCCAAACAGACCCTTAATTGGCTCACTTTTCCACAACTGTGGGTCCTTAGCTTGTTTTGGTCAGAAATCACTACTTTGCAGGTCTTATCCTCATGATTTTTGCTTACTTTTTAATTTTTTTTTTTTAACAGTAATTTCAGAAAAAAATAATAAATTTATTTTATTTAGTTTATTGCTTTTATTTATAACATTTTTAGTAAAAAACTAAATAAATTGTTCCCAAATGGACACTTAAGCGTTTTACATGTAAGAGTAGGCAAATACAAGTGTAAGTGAATATAATGCAAGAGTGAAATAGTGAAAAATGATATGTATAGTAAAGTATATGTAATATTTTTAGTATCAGTAAATAAATTTTTTTTTTTAAAAACTCTTTTTTTGTATTATACTTGAGCGTGATGAGATTTATTATGGAGTATTTGATAAAATACTTTTCTTGATTGTCAAATTTATTATTTTGACGAAATTTTTGCGGAGAGAAATCTCAACAATTGGTACGGGTTTCTTCCGGAGGATCTAATGAAAGGAGAAAATGCCAGCAACTCAGGTTTCGTATACATTCTCAAGAAATCTCAACAATTTCAACTATGAACTGTGGTGGTCATGCATGAAGTCATACTGGAAAGAAATGATTTGTGAGAAGTTACGTGCTGAGAAAGCATGGCCCCATCAAAAAGCTCTTTACTTGCTCAAGCAGTACATGGAGGATAATATGCTAATTCACATATATCAAATACAAATATAACAAAGTAGGCACGGCTCACAGTGTCACACGTTAGAGTGGTGCTCATGAGGTACCAATTCAACAACTCATCCTGTTTCATTTCAAATTAATGGAAAAAAAATTGTTAAAATTTTAGTGTTTGAATTAAAGACTTAAATTTCGGCTCTTGCCTCTCACCTCACAAGAACTTTGTACTTGTGAAATGACCATTATATCAAGTGTGTGCGGTGTTGATTATGGTTATAGTGTTAATATCTTACTCTATTTGACAAAATTTAATGTATTGTCCTAGTACGTAGTTGATAAAAGCTCTGCTGTGGGAAAATATTTATTCAGAGTAGGGTCCACTTGGTTGGAATGGTGGAAAATTAGAAGCATAGAAAAAAGGGGAAGGGATAGAAAAATGAGAGGATGAAAAGTATTTAGTTTTCTATTATATGTGCTTGGTTGGAAGGATGAGAAAGTGGAAAGATGAAAAACTTATTTGTTTGGTTAAGAAGAAAAATGAGATGATAGAAAATGAAGTTGGTATAAATCAGTGTTGGAGTCAGGATTTTAGTTTAGAGGGGGCAAAATTAAAAGACAATATTAAAAGTGAAATTAATCCAAAAAATATTAATAAACAATAATAACAAAATAAATAAACAATTGTAAGAAAATATGAATATATTTCATAATATTAAAATAAATAAACAAAAATAACCAATTTATAGCTACTAAAAAATTTACAATCTGATGGAGTAAAAATGTGATTAGTGGTACTTAAAAAATATAATGAATAAATGTTTGAAATTATTTTTTGTAATTGGTGACATGCCAATTTGTAAGACATAAGTAGTAAAATTTGTAGTATTTCTAACATTATTCAAGGATAAAATGCTGTAAAAAGTATCATAAATAGTGAAAATTGTGTAAATAATGATATAAATAAAAAATAGTGAAATAAGTGCAACATGTAGGACAAGACAAAAGCTACTTGTAAAAATAGTGAAATTGGTGAAAAGCTTACATGGTTTGGCATTTGAGAACTTTTTTTCCTTTCTTTTCTTGTTTGTTAAAGTCACTTTTAGCTAAGTAGAAGTCATTTTTTTTCATTTTTTTTTTCATCCATGTCAGTAAGTAATTACTAAAAATCAGTGTTATGAATACCATTTCAAACTTTGTTTCAGTTTGTCCATTGGAATGAAATATTTCAGTACCGGCCTGTTTTCTCGTATCGTTTTGGGGGTTACCGACTCCCCCCCCCTGCCCCCAACCCACACACATCAACAAAATTTCCAAAAGATAATAACTAATTACCAAAGCATATACAAATAAGTAAATGATTGGGTGCCTTTTTTAATTTTTATTTATCAAGGTGTAGTGCCATTTGAAAGTTTTTGACTGTTAGCTCATGTAATAGGTTGACCGGTGGATCACGTGGCACTTTTTGCTATAAATGCAAAAAATGTGGAACTCTTTCCTTGATAAAATAATGATTACATATCACCGCACACCTTTGGTGCGATGATCACTCCATAAATATAAGTATTTGTAGGACGAGGGCCGGAGTTCAAGTTTTCAGGAGGGAGTATTCACCCTGAAGCGTCAGAGCTACTCCTTGAGGAATTACATGAACGGATTTATGGAAGCCATACCGGAGGCAGATCTTTGTCTCACAGTGCCATCCCTTAGGGCTATTGGTGGCCAAATATGCAGAAAGAAGTGCAAGAATATGTGAGGAAGTGTGATCAATGCCAAAGATTTGCACCAAATATACACCAACCAGGAGGAGTCCTTAACCCCCTATCTAGCCCTTGACCATTTGCTCAATGGGGCTTAGACATCGTTAGCCCTTTCCCCAAGGCAGCCGGGAATAATAGATATTTGCTGGTCGGCATGGACTACTTCACCAAGTGGGTTGAAATGGAGTCTTTGGCAAATATCAAGGACGTGAATGCCAAGAAATTTGTTTGGAAAAACATTGTCACACGATTCGGGGTCCTTTGTAATCTCATCTTAGACATTGGCCATCAATTTAATAGCAAATCTTTCAGGAGATACTGTTGTGATCTTGGAATTACAAACAGGTATTCCACTCCAGCTTATCCCCAAGGAAATGGACAAGCCAAGGCTGTAAACAAGGTCATAGTGAACGGAATCAAGAAGACGATAGATGATGCGAAGGGAAGATGGGTAGAAGAGTTGTCACATGTCCTCTGGATGTATAGAACTACACCTTGCAGGTCAATGGGAGAGACCCCCTTTTCAATGACTTACGGAGCCGAGGCTGTCATTCCTTTAGAAATTGGCTTCCCAACGTTAAGGACCAGCTCATTCAATTTGAGTAGTAACAATGAGTTGCTAGAAAAGAGCTTAGAGTTTATTGAAGAAAGAAGAGAAAGTGCAATAGTTCAATTGACATACTACCAACACAAACTCAAGCAAGGTTATGATGCCAATGTAAAGCTGAGGCCATTGGTGCCTGGTGACTTAGTATTGAGAAAAGTTCTAGGTACTGCAAAGAACCCAGCATGGGGAAAGCTGGGACTTAATTGGGAAGGGCCATATCGCATCACCGCGGAAGATGGTATAGGAGCATATTTTCTGGAGGACTTAGATGATCATGTAATACCACGTCCTTGAAATGTAAACAACCTGAAAAAAGGTATTATTATTAATGAAAGCTTCCTTTGTCAATATGTTCATTTGTTGTATAAAGGTATTGTACTTCCCTTTATCAAATCTTTATAAGTGATTAAACAGAACCTTAGTCATGCCTGGGTTCTCGGATCAGATGCTTTGGGGAAATTAACATTCTATGACATCTTTATAAGTTATTAAACAGAACCTTAGTTGCTTTAGGGAAATTAACACTCTATGATATCTTTATAAGTGGTTAAACAGAACCTTAGTCATGCTTGGGTCCTTGGACCAGATGCTTTGGGGAAATTAATACTCTTTGACATCTTTATAAGTGATTAAACAGAACCTTAGTCATGCCTGGGTCCTCGGACCAGATGCTTTTGGGAAATTAACACTCTTTGACATCTTTATAAGTGATTAAACAGAACCTTAGTCATGCTTGGGTCCTCGGACTTGATGCTTTGGGGAAATTAACACTCTTTGACATCATTATAAGTGATTAAATAGAACCTTAGTCATGCCTGGGTCCTTGGACAAGATGCTTTGGGGAAATTAATACCCTTTGACATCTTTTTAAGTGCTTAAACGGAACTCTGGTCATACTTGGTCCCTTGGATCGTATACTTGGGAAAATTAACACTATAACGTCTACTTATTTTTCACTAAGTGTTAAAACAGATCTAGGATTATATCCAACTCCTCAAATAGCTGGCTTTGTGCAAGCTAAAGTCCTTAATTATTTACCCAAGTGTTGGGCAGAATGAAGAATATCTCCCCCTTTTATTTTTTATGAAGTTTATTACTTATCTTTATTGGATTCAGACTTCATGGCAGAAGAATCAAGTTGCAGTGCAAATATGGGATAAATCTCTTTGTTGCTTGCACTTAGTCAAATCAGTTAAGCTTGTGGTAGGGTATTGTTTTCAGTTTTTATTAAAGTTAGAATGACAACAGTTTTATTTTATTTGCAATAATAGTAAGCTTGGAAATATATAAAGACACAAGAGGTAGAAAGAAAAGTCTATTCATTTATCAAAGGAAGATGCTTTACAAATAGTGGTAGAATGGCATTGCAAAAAAATACGTACACATAGAAAGCTACAAAAGAAAATCCTATACTTAGGCCTTCACTTATGGAGGGTCATTCTTAGGATCAGCCTTCTCGGATTGGGAATCTTTGGCCTGAGACTTAGCTCTGCATCCTTGGCCTGGGAGACCACATCCCTAATTGTAAGGGCATCCTCAGAGGGTGTGGCCTTCATCAAGGGCTGGGTCTTCTAACCCACTCCAGCCCCTTTTGAAAATTTAGCATCAGGAAGGGGAGCTTGGGTGGTAGGGAGTTGCTTGGGAGGAGGGATGGTATTCGGAATTTCTCGAATATCCTTCGGGAAGAAGATATTCTTGGCTTTCCTCAGCTCGGAGTCTGCAGGTACTCCTACCCGATCCATCGCTACTCCCCATGACTCAGTGCAGTAGTCCCTGCACACTACGACCACCTCCTTTGCCAATCGAGTCTCTGTGTCCAGTACCCCACATTGGTAGGATGCCTTGACCGTGGCCTCAACGGCTTCCTTGGCCACCCGAGTTGCATCCTTGGCTTTCTGTAGCTTCGCCTTAAGATCCAAAACAATTTGTTTTTCGGTGGCCAAGTTTATCTCGGTTATGTGCAGTTTTTGGCACTGAACCTTGGCCTGCTTCTCCGTGGTCTTTAGACACGCTTCAGCATTCAGGCAAGCCTGGTTCGCTTCTTTCAGCTTCTCAGAGAACTCTGCCTTTTCTTGTTTGAGGGCTCTAAGAGCCTTCTTAGCATTAGCTCTGAAGTGGGCCTTAGCATTAACTTCATCGCGAGCATTCTTGACCCACTCCTCAGCTACAAAAACTTGTTGGGTGATTTGCATGATAATAGCAAAGTGGTCAAGTATATACATATGAATAAGTATACATCCTAGCGTTGAACTCAGAAGAGTATTCACTAACTTACCATGGCTAAGTCCTTCTTCAGGGACATGAAAAGGTCTTGTTGCCTTGTTCGCCTAAGGCCTTCCATGTCTCTAGGGAGGAGAAGAGGCTGCTCTAAGGCCTCGGCAAGGAAGGTGGTGTGCCCCCTTTGGGACTCCCAAATCGTGGCATCCCAAGTTATGGGAGCACCCCCTACCTCTAGCCGAGGGCTCATGTGCGCAACCTTCGGCATGCTTCAGCACCAGTCTCCTCCCTGTTCTCTACGGAGTGCACCCGTTTGTTCTTAACATTCTTGGGCTGTTTCACCCCTTTCAGAGGAATAATCTCCCCTTCCTCCCTATCCTGTGCCTTTCTTAAATCAGGACAAGGGATCAGTCCCTCTACGGTCACAGGGGGAGGAAGAGGGGGAAGATTAGGAGGAACTTGGGTTTTGGTGACTTCTTTTGAAGTTGACCCCTTATTTCGGTTGGCCAACAGACCCTTTAAGCTGGACCTTTGCTTCAAGTCCATACCTTCTTCTTCCTTCAAGCTGGTATCAACCTGAGCAACTATCAACCTCGGAGAATGAGTAGTAGAAAACCTATCCAAATCGGCCTCAGAGTCCAAGAGCTCTATCGGCCTTTCTGGCATTTCACCTTCGTCCTCAAGACGGAATTGGTCGATCTCGGCCTCGAGGGATAAGGGTGTAGAAGCTGTCTCCTCCCTCGGAGCGGCTACTTCCTGAGGGACGCGTTGAATGGACAACTCAATAGGTGGGAGGTCTTTCTGAGCCAAAAATCCCAACTTAGAGATGTCTATGTGGTTCAGCCTAGAGTCACCAGCCCTTATTGCCTGGCCTGCATCCTGAAATTGGCAAGACAAAGGCTCGTAATCTAAGATTAAATGAGTAGCTCTTAACTGTTCGTCTTTACTTATAAATATCTCCGATCTCAGCAACTTTTGAGACCTGTTACGTTGACCAAACTAAGTCTCGGAGCGACGTGACTTTTATCTGCAAAAAGTATCTGAGAAGGAAATTACGGTTAGATCAATTAAGACTATTATTCGAAAGGATGAAATGTTAAGGCAGAGTTAAAAAAAAAAAAGTTAAGAGTGCTAACATCCCTTGCCAAAGGGACTAATCCTAGAGTAGCCCACCTGGCTCTCCTGCTCGAGTTGGGCAGTGAAGACCATTGTTCCACTCCCCGGAGGCAATCAGGTAGTCATCCTTCATGCCCTTGTTAGAATTAGGGAGGCACGATATTAGTCTGACGACGTTGGATTGGGACTTGAGATAGTATCCCGTGTCGGCAAGCTTGTGGCACTCGTACATGTGAACTACATCGTGCCACGTGAGCCCCAAGCCCATCTGCTCGTTGAGAGCATCTACGTAACCCAAGACCCTAAATAGGTTAGGGGCACACTGATGGGGAGTCAGTCTATGGTTAATTAGGTAATCCTTGGTTCCTACCCATGGGAAGTGTCATCCCTCTCTCTATGAAAGTGATTATAGGAATGATGACTTCACCTACTTCTCTATTGGTAAGAACTTGGTCTGGGGCACACTATTTCAAGGCTACTCCCTGTGGGATATGGAATGTGGCCCTAAAACCCTCTATACCGGTTGGAGAGTCCACTAAATGCTTAAACCTACCCATCTAAATAGACGTAGATGACGTGAAGGAAGTTTTCTAAAGAAGGAAGAGGGCCGAAGAGGTTTATCGAGGAGAAACAGAAAGTTTAAAGAAAGAGAGACTTATGAAAGTAAGTGTATGTAACCCTGAATCTTTAGAAAAGTCTGTTGGAAATTTTCTTAAGGAAATGAATTAGGGAGACTTAGGAGTGTAAGGAGTTTTGAGAGTTGGAGTACTTGAGATCTCTGGAGAACTTGAAGATTCGTAAAGTAAAGGGAAAATGATTTCCCTCAAGGCTTTATATAGAGAATGGGAATGAGTGGGAGTAGTCTCGCTCAAAATTTCAAGAGAAAGATCAGCCGTTGGATCTGCGCCTCACCGTTAGATCTGGGGAACAAATCACCGCCTAGAGCAATTAATAGCGCCTCACGGGCTTCGAAGCATTAGGGGCAACTATAGGGCACGCAAAAGGGCACTCCTACTTGTGTAAATCAAAAGATCAAGTAGAATTAGCTCTTAAAAATTCAAAACCCCAGTTTTCTCCTTGGATGAGAGGAAAAAACCGGAGTTTTGAGGGGTTATTGTAGGGTCAAGGGCCTAAATTATATATTGGGCCTTCGACCTTGTCCTAGAGTGTGGGTGGTCCGAGGAGGAACGGATGGTAAAGAATGATTCAGACTCAAGACTTAATGAACAAAATACGAATGGGAAGGTGGTCTGAGGAGAAATATCTCCTCGGATATAAATAATAGAGCTCAAATATGTATTCCAACAATCGAGGTGACCTTTTAAGAAGCTCTAGCGGTAGAGACGTGTATCATGAACATACGAGAAGGAGGGGAACCCAAAAATATCTAAGAAAAAGCTGCCACCACCGCATTGAATACACTGTAGCTACTTTTCTAGTCGCATTTATGTGGAGAAGACCCCTGAACAGTGTTGTCTTGGCTACCACAACTCACAGAAAGCCAAAGAGAGTGTTTGATGGGACAGGTACTCAAGTAAGGGCTCAAATGATCAACAAGTGTAGGATCAAGATGGTCCAGGGGGAGTTATATAAGGTAAGAGACCCTCCATGAGCAAGAGATTAGAAAAATAGAGAAAGAATACTATAGCAATCAAAATTATACTTGTACCCAACTGTTATTGATTTGAATGATAAAATACCTCCTCGGATAGTGAATTCATTCAGCTTTATTTTCTTTATTCTTGCTTGATCACCTTTTAAATCCATACTAGCCATTGTCAAACTCATTAGGGCCTAGTTCTTCGTCCCACTTTCTAAAAATTTATTGTACTGGGCTTATTGGGCCAAGTTCCTATACATCTTGGGCTTGGGCTACAAAACGTGTCCCTACACTAACCATTCTTAGTAACATAGAATTTGAGATTGTTGTATTCTTTCTTCAGATAAACCAGTGCATCCGTTAACCCTTGTGGATAGACATTAGTATCATTGCTACCTGGTGTCTGGGTTAACAATGAAATAATAAGCTCTTAGATGATGTCCTGAAGTCATTGTCTCTCTTTCTTTTTTTGTTTGTTTGTTTGTTTGTTTGTTTGTTTGTTTGTTTTTTGGTAGGAGAAGTCATTGTCTCATTGATCAATGTTTAAAATATAAGAATTAAACAAATAATATTACTGGATCGCCAATGAGATCCTCATTTCTATCAAGTATCAACTGTGACAAACAAACAAAAAGGAAAGATGTGTTACATAATTCTAGCCATAAAAAATTAGATATATCCCAAAATCAAATTCAATTGCATGCTAAAAAAAGTTGTTTTTGCAAAAGTATAACATAAAGTTTACCTTTGATCAGAAACCAAGTAATTGGATGTATACATAATTGTTGTTGTTGTTGTTTGTTGTTTGTTTTTATTTTTTTATTTTTTATTTTTTTATTTTATTTTTAATACAAGATACAACACTATTTATATAATTTAAAGTTTTGTTTATTCATAGCCAATCCAAAGGGGAGAAATCGGTTTATTCCACGTCAATAAAAGCAAACCAATTAATACAAATATACGACTTAAGTTCAAAATTTCATGCAAAAAAGATGTTAATTTGTATTCGGTGGATATCTTTTATTGATTTGGAGCAGTGCATTTACTTCTATTTTTCACTTTAGCATTTTTTTTTATGCTCATTTTCTCTTGCGGTGCAATTGAATTTTGATCTTGTGTTTGATGTGATAGTTTTGTGGAAGCAATGTAAAATAAAATATTATATTTTCATTCAAAGTTCGTTGTACTACACAACCACGGATTTTGAATAGAACAAAATTGCGTATCTTTCTTAGCAACCCAAGCGTGTTGCCTCTTAAGGTATTCACGTCTCTCTCTCTCTCTGGGTTATCAGATGACTATTGTTAGAGTACTTTTTTTTACACCTAATTTTATTTGAGTACCACCTATTTATACCGCTAATAAGTTATTGGATTTTCCCAAATATTTTTTGCTCTATTATTATGTTAATCACAAATGTTTCATATCTCATCATCTAAATTTGGTTATGATATAAAATATCAATAAAAAAGCCCCAAAACTCATATTTTATCCAATTTTATTATCATTATTTAGCTAAGCCCAAAATCAGCCCTATGAACCCAATAAACACATCCTATTCTATTTAAAGCCCAAGAATACTTATGCTTGGCAATATTTGAAAAGCCCATGATCCAAGTCCGTGGCAAAACAATTTTATCAATGGAATTCAAATCCATGATCAAAGCCCATAATTTAAACCCATGACAATTTATTTATCCAAAGCCCAATTTTTCATTGGCAACATCAAAGCCCAATTCTCATTGGCAATATCAAAGCCCAGTTCATGCTGGCAATATTTAAAGTCCAATTCTCATTGGCAAAATCAAAGCCCAATTCTCATAGGCAACATCAAAACCCAATTCTTATTGGCAATATCAAAACCCAATTTACCTGGCACTATTTGTCAAAAAAGAGCCCAAGATTATCAATACTTGGCAAAGGAAAAATATCATGGTAAAATATTACCATGGCAATCGTCTTATAAAAAAAACTCATTGGGAGTTATCTTGAAAATTATGTTCTCATATTATAAAATACATGGACATCATTTGCATTGTGACATCCATAATATACACCTTGGACACTCATGGTAAACATTCAAACCCACAAGAACATCTTTTAAGTTATGATGTGATTATTAGAAACCATGAACATTATTGCAACATGAAATTCATCAAAGTAAATATTATTTACAAAAGTATTTTGAAACTTGTCCTATTGTTTCAAACATTACAACTAATTGCCCAAAGGCCCATTGCAAGTATTTATGAAAAACCCAAAAATATTTACTAATAAAAGTCCACGAGGAATGAAAATCCATGGCAACATGTGCACACAACCAGCCCTTGTTCATCCCCCTTTGAGGATGAACTAAGGGCTGTTCCATAAGTTTTCTGCCACCCTCTACCTGACGTGAATAGTACCCAAGGGCTATCATATCAAACTGAAGTCAAAAGGATAAAGGGACTCCATCATCTTCCTCAAGACTGCACTTTCAGCGGAAGGGGAGCTGAAACTAAATTATCTAAACTTCAACAAATTGATGCAATAAATGTTAAAAACGTTCAAGACGCGATTCATGTGCCAAACCCATGAATCCTAAAAGGAAAAAAATTGGGAATATGTGGTTTGTAGGGCAAAAAGGGATCTCCAGCGGGACCCTCTTAAGTGGGCTTAAACTTTGACACATGGCTTGGGGTGTTGAATCCTATTTCCTAGGGTCCAAATCTCAGTTGCAACACTAGGATTCTTCCTTATTACTTGCCTTAATCCCATTGGCTGAACACAATCTCAGCAATCTTAACATTTAATGCAAGATTACTCCAAATACTACCTTGCCCAAAGAAGCAAAACAGCCCTTAAAGCAAATCTCCCATTATTAGGTCAAATCCAGGTTATTAATTCAGCTGACTTGCTCCCCTGAATCAGACCTACATTTTTTTGGATGCTTGTTAATAATGCTTCTCTAAACTCCATTATAAAAGTATGAGCACCTCAGCCTACAAAGGGATAGCCAGCCCCCTCTGAGACTTTGGGGGTTCGTTTGCCATTTTTGCTGGTGGTTTAGCTCTCCTTAAGCTCACCACTCATCATCTTTAGCCTACACTCATCTAATCCCAGATATTCTTCTCCCCCCTTTACATAATCACAGCTCAAAAATGTCCTCTAACTAGTCACAAATAGCCCATTACTCACAAAAAGCTTTAATCTCAGTATTAATCCTATCCCAATCACTCAAAACAGTCCACATTCACCTTATTCATTCCTTACGCACACATACTCACCAAAATCTTAGTTTAATACTTGCTGCACTGAGCTGGGGATCTTTCTCTCCCTTCATTCCATCCTATTTTTCCTCTTTTATTTGTAACTATGGAGCCTTTAATCCTTGTTTATTATTATTATGATGAAGGCCATAATGTTTTGGAAACTACGGAAGTTCTCCCTCATGTTGACTTAATAATAAGAAGAAAAAAATATTATTTTTTACCATGTAAACACACTTATTAACCTGAAATTATCCTACTGCTGGAGATAATACCGTACCACTAGAGGACTGATTTGAACTATTAGACTAGGACTATTAATGTACTAATTAAGTATTGTAACATGTTTATTATTGGGCTTTTGTTGCTGTTTTGTCATGTGTAGCCTTTGTTTCTTGCTTGGATAGGCTTTGTCATCACACCGAAGGCCTTTGGGTACCATCTCAAGAGCCCATAGTTGAGTTTCGGCTTGGCTTCCCAACATATTAGATAGAGGCATCAATTTCTCCCTTGACAACTATAGTATCAATTAGTAGTTCTAATGAAAAAAGTATTTTGTATAAAACCATGTTATCCGTATCAAAATCTAATAAATAAGAGACATGTGTATAAAAATAACTACCCATTAACTCATGTTTTGTCATTTGTTGGCAGGGTAATTATTTTTTGCTGATATGTCATACACTTATTAGATTTTAATACTGGTGACATGATATCATTTAATACCAAATACCTTCTCTGCCAACTCCTTATGTGAAAATTAAATTTTTTTAAAGACTTTTGTAAAACCCAAGAGAGAGGTAGGACGTGGGATCCTAATCTTCAGCTGTAGGATCAATCAATAGCTTTTTGAATGTTATTGACTTAGCTTGAAACTCTTTCAAAATTTTTCCTTAATTTTCTCAATTATATCAAGAAAATATTTGAACTTCTACATATTGCAATAATGTCCAGCAACACATTGCAATTGACCCCTGAAAATTAAAGAATTACATATGAGGTCCCATTACCTAAAATTTTATATAATATTTGTCCTTCCACCACACTATATTCCCATAAGTCACTAGGATTTATTAATATAACTATTATGTCCCTAGCTTATGTAACTCTTAATTTCTTGATTTCATAGTTTCTATTGGATTTCAAAATATCTTTGAAAAACTCTTTAAATATATATACAAATATTATATATATGAAAAACACTTTTGAAAAAAATTCATTGGCCGGTTTTGTTTTGAGTCCAACTACAATATGAAAATCAATTAAATATATTATCTTCTTTAGAAACTGGAGGGTTTATTGTTGAGTATTTACTTATTTTACTCATTGCACACATAACCGAACGTATCTGTATATAGCCTTTAAAAAAGCATCACCAGATGAAATTGTCAAAGCTATGTGCATAATAAATAAATATACACAAACCCCTTATGTTTGAGAGCAATAGGAAAATTGTGATGGAACAACCTTTTAACTAATAGTGATCACGCCATAAGGTGTTCTTGATTGGATCCAGTTCTATGTATGTACTTGATACTGTTAGGGTTATATTTTCTATGTAATTGGCTAATACTTTGACAAAACACACTTTATTTGTGATTTGGTAGATCTAAGTTGGGTTTAATGTATCAAGAAATATGTTGTTCAAACATATCAAGTGGTTTTATTAAAGACATGAAGATAGATCCAAGAAATGAGTGAAGAAAAGTTGGTTCATTAAGTTTCAATAGAAGCTCAACATATAATGCTATCGAGGATTAATGAAGATGCTTGACATAAGCTCGACACAAGCTTGATCTATCGAGATCTACGATTTTAGAATTTCCAGATCTGAAATTTGGCTCATGATGACTTGTTTAATTAGGGTTTCTTTTTTCACAACCCTAGTCATATATAAGGCTTATTTTAAAAGTCATCAAGTTTGGAAAATACTGACTTAGAACTCATATACTCTGTGTGAAGCTACTACGTTTATACGCCTTAGGGTTTTGTAATCAAGTACTTCCTGATCTTCATCATTTATGAATGTTCACTTGGTGTGTAAAATATTAGTGAATGTTTAGACCCCCAATTTCAAAAATACCAACACAAGCTTATATTCAAATAATGTATGTGTGGAATGATAAATATAAGCTATACCCAAACTATCAAACTACTCTAAGCCATAATTTAATCGCAACATAGCAGTAATTAAATGTAAAGATTAAAGGATAGAGAGAAGCAAACGCAAGATAACACTGGCACGTGTTATTGAAGAGGAAGCCAAAGAATTCGGCGAAAAACCTCTCCGCCACCCTCCAAGCGATGAAATGATCTACGAGAAAATCAGTTGGGATACATGAATAGCAATAGACCCTCCAAGCCTAATCTACCCGATGCACCTAAACCCTCCAAACTTCTTGCTTCAACAAGGTTAAGCCTAACCTTGTCCTCTCTAGCTTATCGGATCCCACAATAAGCCCATTGCATCAACCAAATGTATTGGTCCTCTTTGAACTGCTCCCAAGCACCAAATAACCTTCTCACTAATATGAATATGGTGAGGCAAGTATTTGGCTAAAGCGCCTCTCAAGGGTATGTCAATGGAGAGGGTGAGAGTAGAGGAATTTGAAGAGTCAAAAGAATAAAATTGTGGATGAATCAATCTTGTTGTTCTCTAGGGTTTATCTCTCAAAATTCTCTCTAGAAGTTCTCTACATTTCGTGGGTATAAAGGTATTTATAGTAGGGTATGAGTAGGAATGTGAAAAGTAATTTTTTTGCAAAACAGGGGGCTTTGGCGAGTGACTTGCGACTGGGATGAGTCGCAGGTTTCAGTCGCCAAGTAACAGAAGGGCCAGACTATACTTTTTGTCTTGTAGTGATCTAGCTATCTTAACCCTTCAACTTCCCGCATGCTTCACACGTGTGACACTTTTGGCGAGTCACCACTCGTGAGTCAGTTGAGAGTTGCAGTCATGAGAATGCTCTTGAATGCACACACTTGATCAATTCTTCACACTCTCTCACACACAACCCTTAAATTATTCCCACCTAAATATAGGGTTTCTAATTGCTGAATTACAAGCAAATTTGGCACGGAATAAAATTAACACATGATTAAATTAATTCAACCTTACAGTTTATGAAGTGAAGAATTTTGCAGCCAACAACAATCATTTAAGTTGTTGGAGTTAGTCATGTACTGGGATTTGTGCAAAGGAGTTAGTCACAGATTGAAGATTTGTACAACAAAGGAAAGAAGACTATTACAATATCAAGTCCAATTGGGTATTGGAACGAAGGTTCAACTATAGGTTGGTATTTTGGGATAGGTTAGGGTAGTGGTAAGATTCCTCATACTTGTAACCGCTTGATTATTGATTAGTGGATTCTTGGGAGTGGCAATCTTAAATTTACCTGATGGAGTTTTTGCCTTGCTAGAGGTTTTCTCCATTTGTTAACAAATCACCGTGTCAATTTAATTTCCACTACATTTAGTGATTGTTGGCACCTCAATGATTTGCATGTAATTTGACTTCATTAATCAACTTGGGTAATTGAATTAATTAACCGAGGTCAATTTATCTTAACCCAACAGATACATTACACCCCTTGTCTGCTTAAAGCCCTTCCTTTCCAATCTCAATTTTTTTTTTCTTCCTCTCCCTTCAAATACTCCAAAAATCTCTTTCTCTTTCTTTATCCATTTTTCCTTAAATATTAGCATCACTTCGCATATTCCTCCCCCTTCACTTTCTCTCTCTTTTGGACTTTACGTAACAAAATATCTCTCTCACTTTTGCTTCTACTTTCAGATTTAAAAAAAAAAAAAAAAATCATTTCTCTTTATTATTCCCAAACTTTTCACTTTGCTTTATTTTTAGACTCTTATTGTAGTTCTCACAACCCCGTCTGTAGAACCAAATCGTAAGCTCTACTAAGCTCACTTTAGTAATTATATATATATATATATATATTACCACAATTTTAATATCCATACCCTAAAACAATTTTACAATTTATGAAAAATCATTACTTCATGTTTATGGTTCCTTTAATTATTAACATGATTTTTCTATAGAGGTGACATCACATGTCACATTTAAACAATAAAAAATACCTATAGTAATTATGCACATGAAAATATAATTTATAATAAAATAAAAATGCATAATATTATTGTACATTTTTAGATCCTTGTAAAACACAAGTTGTTTAATCTAATTAATTAACCAAGTGAATACTTAGGTTTATTATTTAGATCTATGTTAAAACAAAACAATCATATCATGCAAAGCAGTGGAAAATAAAGAACACAATGATATGATGACCTAGGAAAACCAAATCGGTAAAAAACCTGGGGAGGATTTAACCTAACTATCCTCAAGGTAAAATAGATCTACTATGAAAAAATTGAAGTTTGTACAATAGAATTTAGACCACTAACATCTTATTGCTACCTCGAGTAGAAAACTTACTACCACGACCCCATGATAGCTCCGAGTCTACGAACTACTTCTTTCTTTGATCTACAGCAATCACAAGTTCTCCTATCACCAAGTTCTTGACATGAATCTTGATCTTGATAACCCTAAATGTGATGAAGGTAAATACTTCTAGATTTCACAAGAGATTCAACACACAGCACATCAGAGACTTTAGAGAGCTTTTGGGTATAAAACCCTAGATCTACAAAAAGGGCACAAGCTGCACTCTAATCTCTCTCTTAAAAAGCCTTATAAAAATGTGCTTAGGGTTTCCTTTATATATGAGAAGAAGTAGATCTAAAACACTAATACTTAATGGGCTTGAACTGTTGTTTGGGCCGACTTAAAATTCTGCAGATACTTGTTTCGATCGGTCGAGCCTGTTCTTCGATCGATCGAGCGTTGTAGAAATTGAATAGTAATTTTTTGCAATTACTCGATTCCAAACTTACATTAAACCAAACTTTGTGCAAGTCTAAACATAGACTAAATGTTTTGATTATGGTTTAACAACATATACAAAGTGAAGTTTTAATACATTAGTTCCTAAAGTCATAGAACCTAACAATCTTCCCCCTTTTGCAATCCGTGACAAAACACATTACCCAAAAAAAAAAAAAAAATGCTCAAAGTAAAACAGCCCATTCAATTAAAAAGCCCTAAATACAATTCAACCTAAACCACTATCCATCAGTTGCCAACAGCAACCATGACTGAATTAACCAGTATATTCCTGAAACACTCAACAAACACATAAACGCATGTGTGGAAAGAAAGACATATAAACAATAAATAATCAAACTAAAGCAAATAACAAATATGCAAACTAACTCTTCCCCTAAGTTAGATACATCAAAAATTTTATATTCTCCCCCTTACAAAACAATTTTATCTTCCCCTAAACAAAACAAACATGATTCCCACATATTCCCACATTTCATCTAAATCTCCCCCTTTTTTTCACGTATTGACAAAGACAACTCAAACAAAGAGTAAATAGAAAACATATGCAACAAAAGTCAAGAGAAAATAGAGAACCAAGGAAACAAATGAATCTAGTTCTATAAAGAATAGAGGCAACTCCCCTATGAAGAGCAACAACTCCCTCTAAGAACAACAAAGGTTAAAAAAAACTTTTCTCCCCCTATAAAAATAGGAAAAACAAAATAAGTTTTGGGAAAAACAGTTTTAGGGAAAATTTAGGACATGAGGATAAATAAAAAGACACAAACCAAACTTAAAAATTAAGTTGAGGATACACATTAAAAAAATATTCTCTCTTTCAATAAATGCAAACTTGACACTATGTGACCCATAAGCATATGCATGCAATGTGTTTAAGAGAAAATATTTGCACATTGATTATCCATCATATCTCTTAGGAAAAATACTTTCTACAGTTCACACATAAAAATAGAATATACTAAAATGTACAAAGGACTCAAAAATTAATCAATCAATTTTTAAATCAAGTTGAGTACCCAATTTAGCAAAGTGTATGCATGTTATGTGTGAAAACATAAGAGATATGATTGCAAAACTGCAAGATGGATACAGAAAACAATGCAATGCATGTGAATCCTAAACATAAATAATACATGGAAAAGAATAGATTGGTTAAAAACTTAGAAACTGAAAATTTTCCAATTTCGATCGGTCGAGCATCGATCGAATACCAATCGAGCCAGGTTAAGAGCAATGATTAAAAATCAAGGGATTTTTGAACGGTCGAAAATCACATTCGATCGATCGAAATTCTGGAAATTTGAATTTTTTTTGAAAAACTGCTTAAGATTATGCAGAAACAACTCAACCTAAGTAATTTCATGAATGAAATGTATGAGAATAAATTTAAATGTTTTTCAAAAACATGAGTTTTCAACCCAGAACTTCAAAACAAGGTTTTTGATCATCAAAAACACAATTTTTTTGCCAACCCTTAAAACATTTTTTGCATCAAACACCATAGAAAGCATAATTTTGGATGGCCAAACCAAATCCACACATAAATTTGAGATTACTAAGTTTAGCAAAGAATTACTTGTGAAGTGTGTGCAACTAGTAAAAGTATGAGATACATGTGAGGTGATAAGTAGATAGTAATCAATCACAATTTCTACATTATTCATTACATAAATTTGAGAGTGACTATCACCTAAAGTATTACATCATATAACTCTCACATCTCCTAGAAAACAAGCTTGCAATCATGTAATTTTTTTATTTTGCCTCATAATGTACACACCATTTTTATTTCATTGTGAAATTTTTATTTTTAGCCACATAATATACACACCAATTTTATTATTATTCAAAAGCTACACCTTATTTTCTTTTTGTGCATGTGCTACACTTTCTCGAGCACAAAATCATACAATAAGCACTAAGGTGTTCATGATTGGCTAGTAAACAGTGGTATGATGGTTATTTATGCCTTTCTCTTAGGATTTTTTAGTCCTAACAATCAAAAGCATGTGACTTCAAAATCAAGATCATGTGATCAAAAACTATAAACACTCCCATACAACATGCACTACATAGCTAAAATTAGCAAAGTTAAGAAAAATAAGCTCATCCAAGCTAAATAAGGTACATAGCCAGGAAGTGCAAATATAATAGGCCAACCTCAATTACATATCCATGATGTGTAATACAAAACAAATAAAAATATTTTTGGTTTTAAAAAAATTTTATGACCAAAAACAAAAAGCACACATTGTGCTAGATGAACATTCCAAAGCTATGCATGATAGTGCTAAACACACACTATTCAAGTTTCTCCACAATGTCAAGCATGTTCTAAATCAAGAGAGAGATATCATAATTCATGTAATCCTCAAGAAAAATAAAACTAGACACAAAATTAAATATTTTTGTCTTTTTGAAAATTTTCAATGTTTTTGTATTTTTTTTAATAAAAAACAACCTAAAAAACAAAACAATAAAAAATAGAAACAAAACATGTCCACAAAAAATTGAAAGAATTAAATCAGAGACAAGTCAGCAATACTCACCTTAGAGAATTTTTTCTCACCCATATAGCACAAGTCTTCGGCTTTGTAGGTGAAAATCTATGAGAAGCATAGTGCATTTGAGGGATTACACCAATTTTCTGAGAAAGACTAAAATCCTACAAATTCCTTTCACAAGCCAACAAGCTTAAATTTTTCAAAAGAATATGAAACAATTTGTATGGACTTATGGTAGGAGAAATATCATCACATATCCTAGATTGAAATATAGAATTTTTAAATTTCAATTTATGATAATTAAGATGAATGTGACTGGAGACACCACAAAAGTGTCAATCAGGAACAAATTTAGGAACATCAGTATTCCTAACAACAAATCTAGTCTCAGATTTTTGATTTTTGCCTCAACAAAGAACAATTTGGTCTGATATGACCAACAACACCACAAAAGTGACAAGTAGGCACAAAAACAGATTTATTATACTTTCTAACAATAGGTTTAGAAACTTCAGCGTCTATCTCAGAACTTTTACCTTTGTCTAACCTAGCAAAATAAGTCTTTTCTTTATTATTCCACTTGAAAAGAGGGATATAAACTTTCTCAATTTTAGGCTTAAGAAAAACAGAAAAACTTCTGTTATCAACAGTAGGCTTGGTACTAGTCAAATTTTCAATTTTAGCTTTAGATTCAACTAACTCTTGTTCCAAGCTTTTCATCTTCTCATCTTGAGAGGAAATTTGATTTTTCAAAAATTTATTCTTTTATTATATTCATCTAATCTAACAACCAATTCCACTTTTTCAAGATTAGCCAATTTTAACTATTTCTTGAATTTCTTAGCAATTTTCATAGATTTCAATAGTTCCTTATGAAGAGTTTCACAGGCATCAATAAGATCAACAGAAACAACAGTGTCCTTTTTATTCAAATCATCACAATAAAAAACGGTAAGACACTTAAAATTATCCATGATAACAGGGAACAAGGATCAACTCTGGGTATAATAATCTAAATCAAGAGCTAACCTACTCTGATACCACTTGTACTTTTTTAGATCTCTGTAAAACACAAGTTGTTTAACCTAATTAATAAACCAAGTGAATACTTAGGTTTATTATTCAGATCTAGGTTAAAACCAAACAATCATATCATGCAAAGTAGTGGAAAATAAAGAACACAATGATATGATGACCTAGGAAAACCAAACCGGTAAAAAACTTGGGGAGGATTTAACCTAGCTATCCTTAAGTTAAAACGGATCCATTATGAAAGAATTGAAGTTTGTACAATAGAACTTAGACCATTAACATCTTGTAAGTTTTTAAACCCCTTAAAACATAAGTTGTTTAACCTAGTTATTTAGCCAAGTGATTAATTAGGTAAATTATTCAAATCTAAGTTAACACAAGTAAATCATATCATATAAACAATGCGGAAAATAAAGAATAAAACGATATGATAACATAGGAAAACCAAACTGGTAAAAAACCTAGGGAGGATTTAACTTAGCTATCCTCAAGTTAAAACAGATCCACTATGAAAGAATTGAAGTTTTTACAATAGCGACTTAGACCACTAACATCCTATTGCTACCTTGAGTAAAAAACTTACTACCACGACCACGTGACAACTCCAAGTCCACAGACTACTTTTTTCTTTGATCCACAACAACCACAAGTACTCCCATTTGTGTTTTCTTTAAGCTCTTGAAACAGCAACCGAAGAGATCACCAAGCTCTTAACATTAATATTGATCTTGATAACCCTAAGTATGTATGAAGGTAAACACTTCTAGATCTCACAAGAGATTCACACACACAGCATATCAACAACCTCTAAAACGTGGCTATGGTTTTTCCTTTTATACTTAAAGCAAAACATAAAACCCTACATGTCATATGGGCTTGGGCTGACTTGAAAACACAAGGATATGACAACTCAGGAAAACCAAACCGGTAAAAAACCTGGGGAGGATTTAACCTAGCTATCCTCAAGGTAAAAAGCAAATCCACTAGAAAGAATCGAAGTTCATACAATAAGACTTACAAGCCCCCACGCTCGACTTCTTATTGCTACCCACTAGTAGAACTTACTGACACGACCATGTGCAAGCTCCGAATCCACGGATTCCTTCTTTCTTTGGCCTTTGCAAAACACAAACACCCCCGTTTGTGACTTTGAGATCCCACTCAAAGGTTTAGCAATACAAACACTCCTGTTTGTGACTCCAAGACCACCCTTAAAGGTTTAGATCATCAACACCTTTGATGACAAGAGAAGGCAGCAACTTCTACAATACTGGATCTTAAGATTCTTCAAGGAATAGCACCGGTAAAAGACATAAGAGAGCTTTTTAGGAATAAAACCCTAAATACAAAAGAGACACACTCTTTTCTCTCTGAAAAGCCACATAAAAACGTGCTTAGGGTTTCCTTTATATACTGGGAGAAGTAGATTAGAAACCCTAATCCTAAATGGGCTTGAACTGCTGTTTGGGTTTAATTAAAATTCTGCAGATATGACTTTCGATCGATCGAGCCTGTCTTTCGATTGATTGAACCAGACAGATTATGAAATCTTCTTCCTGCAGCTTGTATGTTCTTGAATCTTAACTTGAATCACCTTGAGCATTGTCTAATAATACCTATAGACTCTAAGATCTATATCTAGACAAGTTTGTGTTCATGATTTGCCAATTGTTCTAAACATTTAGAACCTAACAAGAATTACATGTAATTTACACATTTAGACCAATTGGTACGAAATGGATTGCAGCTTGATCAACTTAAACCAAATTTATCAGAAGTTGGCATGTACGACGTAGTAATTTGATGGTTGAAATATCCACTACATAACAGTTGGCCATGAAAGTTCAAAAACGTGTAAAAACACCTTTGAACGTTTAGACCCCCAAATTACAACTTAATCAATTCAAGCAATATGTCAAACAACTAGTGTGCGGAAACTTAACATATGCTATAATATGAAATTGATTAAATACTATCTAAGCCATAAAAAATTAAAATCCACAGCAGATAATGAAAAGACAAAGATAGAGAGGAAGGAAGATGCAAACACAAAGACAACACGCGATGTGTTATCGAAGAGGAAACCGAAGCCCTCGGCGTAAAAACCTCTCCGCCGCCCTCCAAGCGGTAAACAATCCACTTAGAAAATACAGTTGGGATACATGGACAGCAATAACCCTCCAAGCCTAATCTACCCAGTGCACCTAAGCCCTCCAAGCTTCTTGCTCCAAACGAGGTTGCGCCGAACCTTTTCTTTTCTAGCTTCCCGGATTCCGCTACTAGACCGTAGCATCCGCCATCCTTGGCATCTTCCAATGCTTCCCAAAGCTCCAAAAACACTCAACACTCTAAATTGGTGTCGGTAGTGTTTGGATAGAAATCTCCTCTCAATAGGTATGACAATGAGAGAGGGAATGAGAAGAGACTACAAAGGTTTCTCTCTAAGAATGAGTAGCTCTCTCTAATTGGGTGGGTGTTTTGAGGAAACCTCTCTTAGGGTTTTTGTTTCTGAATAGCCACCCATATCTTGTGGGAATGAGGGGTATTTATAATGGTATGAGAATGGAATGCGAAGAGTCAGTTTTTCCAAAAACAGGGCTAGCTGGCGACTTGACCTCGTGACTTGACTGAGTCGCGAGTTCAAGTCACGAGCTAACTTAATGGCCAGTCTGGATTTTTGTCGTGTAGTGCTCCAGGTGGCGTGACTGTTCAGCTCCCCTGCATGCTCTGCACGTGAGCAACTTTTAGCGGCTTGCAAGCCGCGAGCCACCCGTGAGTCCTAGCCGCGAGTCTCTGCTTCACTGCACTGTCTTGAGCATTTCTTCACACTCTCTCACACACTACCCTTACATGATTCCCACCTAAATACAAGGTTTCTAAGTGCTATATTACAAGCAAATTTGTCATGGAATAAAGCCAACACATGGTTGATTAAATTCAACCTTACAGGCCACTAAGTTTCAATTCAATCTAACACATTTTCTAGATACAATATATGATATATAAGTAGTTGAACCAGTTAGTTGTTAGCTCATCCACCAAAGCTAACATAGAAAGTTAATTTTGGCATTATGGCCTTCTGTTCAACAATAACTTTCAAGGCTTGTACTACTAAACTTGCTTACACTTATTGGCCTAAAATTTTACAATATGGTAATTTTGCCTATTAATTTTGGCAAGTTTGTAGGGTGCCAACACCAATATGATATGACAGCATCGTGTATGCATTGGTTCTCATGTACGGAGAAATATGCAGCATGTAGTATTAAGCATGTAGTCTTATCCTTTCTGGACCTGAACCATCAATCCTTCAGTTTGACACCTGTTATGATGATGTAGATCCAGGATGGGTGGAATACTAATGATCAAACATGTATTAAGGTCATAAAGTTACTCCATTTCTGGCCAAAATAGGAAATTTTAATGTCAAATTGTTCATTTATTAAAATATAAAGTCGTAATCACCAATAAGCAGTTTTGGTGACTTTGCTATTCTAGTTTCGTCAGAGATGTGTACTCAAAATTATTTTTTTTTGGGTGTGGTTTCGCAGTATCATTATGAAGATTTTTCTCTCTTTCAGACTTCTTGCTCAACTGATTACACTTTGGCTGACAAGTATGTAAAACATACCCCATCTTTTTTCATTCTCACAATATTGTGTTTATATTTATATATAATGGCAGCTCAGATTTTATTTTCTTTTTATAACAAGTAATTCTTGTTGCAGTGTTCTGTCGTCTGTCCTGATGGACATAGATATGGAAGTGAGCACATCATGTGGTCTAGCCACCTTAAAAGTAAACACAGAGAAGTTTAAAGACGAAAGGTTCTCTCCAGCAGAATGTGTTGACCTTGAGACATTTCTTGAGACTGAGGTACAACCTACAGATCCTTTTAAACCATTTGATGAAGAGATTCAAACTAATGGAGAACAGATAAAGGTTCCAGAAAAGGCACCATTGGAAGACGAAATACCTGGAGAGGCATGCACAGAGAAGATTCAAGATCGTACTTTCTCTCACGAAGTATGTGTGAACCTTGAGATGTTTTGTGCGACTGACGAGGAACCTGCAGACCATATTAACCTATCTACTGAAGATCATCAAATTGATGGAGAGCAGATAAAGGTTACAGAATTGGCACAATCAGAAAACAAAACTCTCCCTGTTATTAGGGAAACCCATGATCTAAGCAACTTAGAAACAAGCATGGAGAAGCTTCGAGTTGAAAATTTTGCTCATGAAGAATGTATGGACCTTGATATGTTTTGTGGGGCCAAGGAGGAACCTCCAGAACTTGTTAGAAAATTTAATGAAGAGCGTCATAATGATGCTGAGTCAAAAAAGCTCCCAAGTCTGACATCTTTCGAAAACAAAAAGTGTCAAGTTAATACAGAAGAACATCCACTGTCTGTCACAGTTGATAGGACCCCTAAATCCAAGTTCCCAGATGCATCAGGTGCAATTATGTTTCTTGCCACCTCTTGAGAAATAGATATTGTTAAAGAAATTTATCAACTGAACCCCTAGTGATTCATACCTTTATTGCTTGATCAGGCAGCCAAAGATTTCCCAATTTATTTGCCACGGTATTTGCACATTTTGAAGAAAAAGTTATTGTCCTTAGGAATTCTGTCCTACTTAAAACAATTCTTCTCTCAATGCAGGTGCCACAACAGAGTTCATGTTTATTCCTACACCAACTACTAGGGAGCGAGCTCGGCCTTCTAGGAAAAGAAAATGTTTAATTGATGAGTTCATAGTGTTGCCTAATAAGTATGTCCAGTTAACTCCAGTTTAAATCCACGTTTTTTCATATGAACTAATTCAATATTATCCATAAATAAAAGTGGACTCTAATTGGGTATTTCTAAGAATTTTTTTTAACAATGGATGTTAATTTATGTCTACATAGTGGATGATATAATAGCCAAATGATAATATAGCCATCAATGTCACTTAGAAGCCCTATTTATTTATTATTTATTTTACATTAATATAATGCTAATCATTTTAATACAAAAATGGGGTATAAGGTGTTCCTGATATGAGCTAAGTTGAGCTTAATTCTTTTCTCATCAAGTTATATCAGTTAACAGTCAAAGTTTAAAATTAGGATTGGGAGCTCTGTAGTTGTGAATCCATATCAAGCAGTTGCCACATTATTTCAGGCATACAAAATTTCTGTTATGAATATCTGATACAAACTTAATGGGTTTTTGGGCAAGTTACACATTTTCACCCTAAACTATCACCCAATGACACTCAACCCCTTGAACTTCCTAAGCGCATGATCGACCCTCAATTTTGATAATACATTACACTTAACCTCCTGTCATCTGTTTTGCTGCTAACTCTAACGGAAATTTCCATTGAAAAACAAATTTACCCCTCAGCTATGTGTTTTGGAGAGGTGTAAATTGGTCTTTAAATTCTAAATCTGTCAAGAAACACTAAAACAATTGACAGGGGGCATTGAAACAAAGTTATAACTTTGAGAATAAATCATACATTTTGATAGTTCAGGGGGTTAAATATAATCGGGGTGATAGTTTAGGGATGACAAGTGTTATTTGGCCTAGTTTTTTTACTGCACTTGGCTTTTACTTAAAGTCCCTCATCATAATTAATTCCAAGTATTTTGAATCATGAAAACAGTTGAAGGTGCTGAAATCAATGCTTTCTATATATAGCTAGGGCAAGCCTAGGTTTCATCTTTAGCTGCATTGTTAAATACTGAAGTATCATTTCTTCCCTTGTATTAAGTAATGTTAGGGAATTTCAGTTGTTTTCGTTGCAGTCAAAACTCGCAATGTATCTTTATATGAGAATCTCACACACAGTGAGCGTTTGGGGTGGGCTGAAAGTGGTGTTTTCAATTCTGCGTTTTCAAGCTTTCTTTTTTCCCCCCTACACATGAACAGTAAAATCACATGATTTACTGTGTAAAGACAAAAAAACACTGTTTATACACTGTTCATGTACTGTTTATGGGTTCCACGACACTATTCACACATTTAAAAATCATTTTGTTACAGTGTTTTCAGTTTTCAGTTTCAGTAACAATAAGTTCAATCCAAATGGACTTACACACACTCACACATGGGTGTGGGTGTGCTCCCATTCAGACGTAGATATAGACACACATTATCATTTTACAATACACCCAACATCCCAACTTTTATTTTACAATACACCTAACATCCCAACTTTTATTTTACAATACAACACATTAAAATAATATAAATTATACAATAAAATATATTTCATTTTCTCTCTAATTTGTGTCTCCCTTCTTCTCTCTCAACCAGTGGTCAAGTACCACAGAGAAAACCTAATACACCCATCTACATAGCAACCACCCTCTCAAGCACACCACCTCCACACAGCAACCCAGTCACCACCACACAGCAACCACCATGACACCAAACCCACCACAACCCCAGCAAATATCTAGTTACAAACCAACCAAAAACCAACCACAAACCCATTAAAAAATAACCAAATAAACCTTGCACCAACAAGCCACCACCATGCCCACTGCCCTTTGCCCACCACTGCCATTGCCACCACCACGAACCCACATCAGCAAACCACTGTCACGGCAACGCCCACCTCCACCATCATCAATCACCCACTACCCACCACTTCACCACCCACGGCAACCCCCACCTGCCCCATCATCAATCACCACACCACCACCACACCACCACCAAACCAACCCAAACCAGCCAAAGAAACCCATACCAAAATAACCCACACGTCCAAAGAAACCCACCACCGATCTGCCACGATCTTCACCACTAACCCACCACAAACCCACTACATCAAAGAGAGAGGCTGAGAGTTTGGGTGCCGATCTGCCACGATCTCCACGATGCCGATCGCCATGAAAGACCCATCAGACCACGCCAGGTGAGACAGTGGCCAACGGCGGCCTGGGCTTGGGTGTCGCTGGTGAGACGCAGCTTGGGCTTGGCGTCGTTGGTGGCCAACGGTGGCTTGAGAGAGAGCAAAGGGAGAGGGAGAAATCATTGAGAGAGAGTAAAGGGAGAGAGGGAGAAATCTGAGAGAGAGAGAGACGTGGGAGACCGTTGAGAGAGTGGGAGAGTTAGGGAGACAGTGGAGAGAGAAAAAGCATTAAATAATAATTTTGGTTTTCCAATGGAGCTACAGTGCAATTCTACCAATAGAATTGCACTGTAGCACAATTTCAAATTTTTTTTTGCAATAGTCTACATTTACAAGTCTGAATGCAGTGGAGTTTTTGGGCTTTTATGCTAAATTGAACCAACATATAGCATATGGCATTTCCAATGTGAATGCTCTTAGATGATGTCTTGAAGTCATTTTCTCTTTGTTTTTTTTTTTTTGATAAGAGAACTCATTGTCTCATTGATCAATGTTTAAAGGGTTTTGCTAACGAGTGCCCTTAGGGCACTCGTTAATAATCCACTTTAGGAAACTTTTAGTACCACTTTTATGGGAAATGAAAAAAGCTGTCAAAATATTAATTATTATTTTTTTTTTAATTTTCCATAAAAAATTTCTTTATATGGATTATTAACCAGTGCCCTAAGGACACTCGTTAGCATTTCTCTTGTTTAAAATATAAGAATTAAACAAAATAATATTACTAGATCGCCGATGAGTTCCTCATTTCTATCAAGTATCAACTGTGACAAACAAACAAAAAGGAAAGATGTGTTACATAATTCTAGCCATAAAAAATTAGATATATCCCAAAATCAAATTTAACTGCATGTTAAAAAAAGTTGTTTTGTAAAAGTATAACATAAAGTTTACCTTTGATCAGAAACCGTGTAATTGGATGTATAAATAATTTTTTTTTTCTTTTTCTATACAAGATATAACACTATTTATATAATTTGAAGTTTTGTTTATTCATAACCAATCCAAGGGGGAGAAATCGGTTTATTCCACGTCAATAAAAGCAAACCAATTAATACAAAAATATGACATAATTAACTCACCTGAAGTTAAATAGGGTCTTTTATTGTCCTTGGTGAAACATTATTATCTATTGTGTGATGGAAAAGGCCAAAACAATCATTGAAATAATTAACTCAAGTGCTCTTTTTCAACCTTTGGAATTATAATATGTTATAAAAACTTTTCGAATATAGTATTCATACAACGTAGAATATTCACTTTTATTATTAAAATTATGATAGTTCATGTAAAATTAGAAAGCTTTTAAGTGTAAACAATACTTTTATAAGAAATTTTCCATACCAATGCATCTTTATTGCATTTGTTGCATAAGTTTTATAGTTTAAAGAGGTTTTTTTTTTTTTTTTTTTTTTTTTTTTTTTGAGAATCAAGTCAATACTTTTTATTGATCAATGAATGCTGTCATGAATTACAAGTTGTTGCACATCACTAGGGATGTCATTTGACCAAAAATGGGGACAAGGTATACATTTAGATGCCTTAGCCAATTTTTTAGCCACGGCATTTCCTTGTCTTTTTACAAGAACAAAAGTTGTTGATACAAAATTAATGCCATAGCTTTAACATCATCTAGTATGTGGCTAAACGAGCTGAAGCATGGAGACTTCGAATTAATAGCACTTGTGATTGTTTTGGAATCCCCTTCAAACACCACTTTGTTAGGACATATGTGTTTCACTTGTTAGGAACATATGTCACTATTTTATGTAATTGGCTTATCCTTTGACAAAACGCATTTTCCTTGTATTTGGGTAGATTTAGGATGTGTTTAAATACTTCAAGAAACCATGTTTCAAGATCAAGTGTTGAAGCCTTCAAGTCTGTCCAAGAAAACAAGCTGATAGTGCAAATTCATTAAAGCTCGACAACTGCATCTATCGAACTTAAGAAAGTTGTTCAAGCCCTGTGTGCTCGACACCTTCTCTACAGCTGCTCGACACCTCCTATCTGTCGAGGTTTAAGAATTTCAGAATTCTGATTTGATTTTCTTGGGATCCGTGAATATGTCTTGGGCTTTCTTTTCTCCTAACCCTAGACATATAAAAGGATTGTTTTAAGGGCCGTCAAACAGTTCACAAGTTGCACAAGCATTGAGCAAACTTTGTTCAAGCAAATTGTGACCGGAGACGAAGTTCTTGCCCTAGTTCATCTCTTTCTCTTGAAGAAGTTGCTGTGTATGTGCACCGTAGGATTTTGTAACCAAGCATCTTCTTGATCTTCATCGTGTGGATGAACTGAAGAATTTTGCAGCCAAAAACCTTCTTAGTTGGTGATTAAAGTCGCGTACTGGGATCCGCGCAATTGGTTAGTCACGTACTTGGGAGCCATGCATTGAAAAAGGAGAACTGTCACTACAGAACAAGTCCAATTGGGTATTGGGATAAGGGTTCGACTATAGGTTGGTAAGGTACTTGGGATTCCTTTACTTGTAACCGCTTGTTGTGATAATAGTGGAGTTTCGGGAGTGGTGACTTGAAAATCACCCGGTGGGGTTTTTGCCGTTAGGTTTTCCCCATTCGTAAACAAATCACCGTGTTATTTATTTTTCGCTGCATAATTAGTTTATTGGTGATTTGTTTGTGCTACCACGTGTTTGCATGATAAATTGATTAATTAATAACTTGGATAATTAATTAATTAATTTCTTTCACAAGGGGTCATTTAGTTTGTGGCCTATCACACTTCTTCAAGTCCAAACTCTAGAGCAAACCTCACGGCTGTTCTGTAGGCAATGGCCTCGACCTCTTCCACTATTCTAGGTAGCACTGATCTATCCGAAAGGGCTCCACAGACCCTTCCTTCAGCGTCTCTAATCACTACTCCAATTCTAGCCTGCCAAATTTCTTTAAACAGGGCACCATCATAATTTACTTTATGTTGTGAACTTTGTGGCGGGTACCATCGTGTTGCTCCTTGGATCATGTCCTCGGGTATGGATTGCTCTTGTGCTAGCTGGTATTCATTTAATCTGTCACGCATGTCCTGGTACAACTGATTAAAAGGAAGGGAAGGTGCTTGCATTCTTGTAGCATTGCTTTTGTTCCAAATACTCCAGGTGACGAAAGCAAACCGTTCAGCCAATTTTGGTTCCTTTATATTTGTGATACCAATCCACAAATCTCTAAAGTCCACAAAGCGTGTGGAGAGCTGATTTCTGAGGCTTTCTTCTTCCCACTAGACTTCCTTGAGTACTTGGCATCCCCACAAGGCATGAACAGAATCCTCAACTTCCTCATTGCACCATTCACATAGTGCATTCCTTGTGACCTTCCTGACCAGTAGGTTCTTTTTTGTGTAAAGTGATTCACAGCAAGCCCTCTATAGGAAGTGCTTGATTTTGTTTGGTACCCTCAGGGACCAAATTCTTCTCCAACAATTGGTTTGGGCCGAAGTATTTGATGTGCTTGGGGTGGAAGATTCATTCTTAGACGTTAGCTGTAAGGTTGAATTTATTCAACCATCGTATTGGCTTTATTCCGTGCCAAATTTGCTTGTAATTCAGCATTTAGTAACCCTGTATTTAGGTGGGTTTGATGTAAGGGTAGTGAGTGAGATAGAGTGAAGTTTGCTCAAGAGTGTGCAAGAAAACAGAGTCTCGCGGCTGGGTCTCGCGGGTGACTCGCGGCTTCAAGCCGCCAGAAGCAACCTCACGTGCCAAGCATGCTGGAAGGTGAACAGTCTGCTAGCTGGAGCACTACAGGACAAAACAGGACAACTGGCCATACGGTTATCTCGCGACTGGATCTCGCGACTTAGTCAAGCCGCGAGGTCAAGCCGCGAGCCACCCCTGTTTTGTAGAATTCTGACGTTTCACATTCCTCTCCACTCCAGTATAAATACCCCTATTACCCACGATTGAAAGAAAGCTTCCAGAGAGAATTTTGAGAGAGAAACCCTAAAGAAAAACCAGATTGTTTCACCCACAATCTCTACCTTAGAATCTCTTCAAATTCCTCAACTCTCTTCCTCTCCATTGTCAAATCCTTGAGAGGCATTATACCAAACCAGGTTCTCACAATCATCATCATTGTGAGTCTGTTGTTTGGATTTCTAGGAAGCAGTTAGGAAGGAACCAATCTTCATTGGTTGATGCTACGATCTAGTAGCGGAATCCGAAAAGCTAGAAAAGAAAAAGGTTCAGCGCAACCTCGTTGGAGCAAGAAGCTTGGAGGGCTTAGGTGCACTGGGTAGATTAGGCTTGGAGGGTCTATTGCTGTCCTTGTATCCCAACTATATTTTCTAGTGTATTGATTACCGCTTGGAGGGCGGCGGAGAGGTTTTTCGCCGAGGACTTCGGTTTCCTCTTCGATAACACATCGCGTGTTGTCTTTGTGTTTGCATCTTCCTTCCTCTATCTTTGCCTTTAAATTATCTGCTGTGGATTTTATTTTGTTATGGCTTAGATAGTATTTAATCAATTTCGTATGATTGCATATGTTAAGTTTCCGCACACTAGTTGTTTGACATATTGCTTGAATTGATTAAGTTGTTATTTGGGGGTCTAAACGTTCAAAGGTGTTTTTACACGTTTTTGAACTTTCATTAGCATTTTGTATGCACTCTTGGTCGTGTATCTACCTGACTTTGTACCAGCCCAAATAAGTAAATCAGGGACTCGGTTTGAGCTTAGAGGAATTTCAAGTATTTGTTGAGCTTCATGGGGAAGGAATTCATGGACTACCCGTTCTTTGATCCATCTAGGGCCATCTTCATCAATAAGGGCACATACCTTTGCGTTCATTAGGAGGTTTGTTTGAAGAGAGATGATATGCTTGGTTGACATGTCAGGCAACCACATATCACCCCTGACTTGCACTTGTGTACCATCCCCAATCTGCCAATATGCTCCTTGCTTGACCACTTCCCTCAACTTGAGAATGCTTTGCCAAGCGTATGAACCGTTGGTTTTTACCCCACTATCAAGAACCGAGCACGTTGGAAAGAACCTTGCTTTGAATACTTTGTAAAACATGGAATTGGTGTTGTGGACTAGTCTCCATATCTGTTTGCCTAAGAGAGCCAGATTGAAATTCTCCAAATCCCTAAACCCCAAACCACCATTTAATTTTGGTAGGCAGAATTTTTTCTAAGCTATCCAATGGATTTTTCTTGCCTCACCTGAATACCCCCACCAAAATTTTCTAATCAAAGCTTCAATGTCCTTGCATAAGTTCTTAGGGAGTTTAAAACACCCTATAGTGAAGGTCAGCATTGCTTGGATGACAGATTTGATTAAGATCTCCCAGCCCAGCATTGCTTGGATAACAAAATTGATAGGAGAGAGTTTCCATGAAGTCATTTCAATATCAGCTCTTAAGAGCCTCTTAGGCTTTGTATGTTATCATAGAAAAGGAGTGGGAGTTTCCTTCTAATATAAGAAGGTCAATTTATATTTTAGTTATTGTTAGGTTTTGAGTTTGTAATGTTGGCAAACCATGAGAAAAACTAAGTCTCATTGGTTTAGAATGGTCTACATTGAAGTCCAAGACAAAAAAACTCAAGTTCAGGATGAAAAAAATGAGTTACAAGCTGTTTCGTTTGATTGGTACTCAATCAATCGAAAGTCATTCGATTGGTACTCGATCGATCGAAAGTCGCATATCAACAAAAAATCAGCAAATGTAAAAAGCCCATAACTTAACCATTTGAAACCCAAATCACGAGCCGTTTTTTCCAGTATTTAAAGGACATTATAAGATAACCCTAGAGAGGTTTTACAGAGTTTTTTTAGAGAGATTAGAGTGCATCTTGTGCCTCTTTTGTAGATCTGGGGTTTTGTACCCAAAAGCTCTCTAATGTCTTCTACCAATGTAATTCCTTGAAGAATCTCAAGATCCGGTGTTGTAGAAGTTGCTGCATACAAGATCAACATTTAAGGAGATCCAAAACTTTTGAGTGGAGTCTCAAAGTCACAAGCAGGTGAGCTTGTGTTGTTGCAAAGACCAAGAAAGAAGTAGTCCGTGGACTCGGAGCTATCATGGGGTTGTGGTAGTAAGTTTTCTACTCGAGATAGCAATGGAATGTTAGTGGTCTAAATTCTATTGTAAAAACTTCAATTCTTTAATAGTGGATTTGCTTTTTACCTTGAGGATAGTTAGGTTAAATCCTCCCCAAGTTTTTTATCAGTTTGGTTTTCCTGGGTCATCATATCATTGTGTTCTTTATATTTCCGCTGCTTTGCATGATATGATTGTTTTGTTTTAATCTAGATTTGAATAATAAACCTAAGTTTTCACTTGGTTAATTAATTAGGTTAAACAATCTAATTTTTAGGGGTTTAAAAACGTACAGTTATTGATCTTTTTTGTTTGTTTCAATTTATTATAGAACTTGCACTTGCATTTGTGTATAAAGAAAAGTAGGTATATTTCTAATGAGGATGAGTTATGTAATTTAATAGTCTTTTGTTGTATATTTGCTCTTTAGAGTGCTTATTACAAGTGGCTATTTTGGATGTCGTATTGGATTTTTATAGATTTTGCATGTTGTATTCTATTTTAGTTGAGAAACTGTTTGGGTACTAAGTTGGGGAAAAAATTGTAGCAAAGTAAAAGTTAGTTCAATTAGTTTTGAAGGTATTATTATTATTATTATTCACAAATGCAGAAGTGTGACTAATGAAAAATCTACAATTGATTTAGGAAATTGTAGGAGTCCTGATGTGAAGCTCTAAAAAAATATGTGACCCACAATTGGACTAATGAACCAACTAGAATTTGGCATTGGTCAATATCAGTGATAAGCATTTCTATTTGTCTCTATTGACCTATTAGTTTGATAGTTACATCCAATAACAGGCTTGGTTACATTTACATTTGTTAATCTTTTTCTCATGAGATGGTAGGATATGAAAATGGGGTTATGTGCCTCTTGCAATATTTAAGCATGTGTTGGAGGTTGTGTTCTTTATAAGTTAGATTTTATTTCTTTTTGTTGTCTTATGCTTCTTCTCCTCTCTTTTTTTTTTTCATAAATTCTGAAGGAGGAAGGTCGTGGATACTTTGCTAATGCTTGCTATACATAGGGCAAAACTTGGACATTGATGCTGAAATATATCCAAGGAACTTCATCTTTGAGACTTATCAAGTTTTTATATCTCTCCTCTTTCAAATTATGATTCAAAGTAATTGCTTATTCAAGTATGTAAGGTTGAATTTAATCAACCAAGTGTTGGCTTTATTCCGTGACAAATTTGCTTGTAATACAGCACTTAGAAACCTTGTATTTAGGTGGGAATCATGTAAGGGTAGTGTGTGAGAGAGTGTGAAGAAATGCTCAAGACTATACAGTAAAGCAGGGACTCGCGGCTAGATCTCGCGGGAAACTCGCGACTTGCAAGCCGCCAAAAGTTGCACATGTGCAGAGCATGCAAGGGAGCTAAACAGTCATGCCAGCTGGAGCACTACAGGACAAAAATCCAGACTGGCCATTCAGTTAGCTCGCGGCTTGAACTCGCGACTCAGTCAAGTCGCCAACTAACCCTGTTTTGGAAAAACTGACTCTTCGCATTCTATTCTCACACCAGTATAAATACCCCTCATTCCCACAAAATATGTGTGACTATTCAGAAAGAAAAACCCTAAGAGAGGTTTCTTCAAAACACCCACCCAATTAGAGAGAGCTACTCATTTTTAGAGAGAAATCTTTGTAGTCTCTTCTCATTCCCTCTCTCATTGTCATACCTATTGAGAGGAGATTTCTATCCAAACACTACCCACACCCATTTAGAGTGTTGAGTGTTTTTGGAGCTTTGAGAAGCATTGGAAGATGCCAAGGATGGCGGATGCTATGGATTATAGCGGAATCTGGTAAGCTAGAAAAGAAAAAGGTTTGGCGCAACCTCGTTGAAGCAAGAAGCTTGGAGGGCTTAGGTACATCGGGTAGATTAGGCTTGGAGGGTCTATTGCTGTTTATGTATCTCAACTACATTTTCTAGTGGATTATTGACCGTTTGGAGGGCGGCGAAGAGGTTTTACGCCAAAGGTTTCGGTTTCCTCTTCGATAACACATCAAGTGTTGTCCTTGTGTTTGCATCTCTCTTCTCTTTATCTTTACCATTTAATTACTGATGTGATTGTGATTATTTATGGTTTAGATTGTTTATCAATTCGGTTATTAGCTTATGTTCATGTTCCGTACATTTATTGTCTGACATTAAGCTTGAATTGATATCTTTGTTATTGGGTTCTAAACGTTCAAGGGTGTTTTATACACATATTTGAACTTTTAATTGGTATCAGAGCAGGTACACTTGTTATGGTTTAAATATCTAAGTGTGATCCTTGACCCCTTGTGTTTATTTGCCATGGATTGTGCTTTGTATGCCTCTTTGTATGATTTGATTGATGATAAATGTAGCATGTCACGTGTTTGTGAAAATGCCTCTATGAGTGTGGATCCTCATGATTGTGATGCTATGTTGCATGAATCATTTGATGTTGTTGATATTCCAAATGAAAAACTCTTGAAGAAAAATGCTAAGAAGTTTCAAAAGAATTTGAGCAAGTTATTTTGTGAAAAGGATGATTTGATTGCTAAGCTCAATGAATCCAACAAATTGGTTAAGGAATATAAAAAACTTGCTGAAGATTCTCTTGAAAAGCTAAAAGAGTTTGAATGTTTGAATATGGACTTGGATGCTAAACTTGTTTTGTCTAACAAACTTGTTGATAAGTTAAAATATGAAAATGAATCTCTTAAGATGCATGCCAAGTATTTGATTGTTGAACCCATTGATAAAAGGGGTGATAATATTTGTTGAAATCATGTTGTGGTACCCGATCTTGTGCCTATTGTATGTTCTACCTCTAAGGACAAATCGATGTACGTTCCTCCACACAAAAGAAATCAAAAGGTGGAGAGAAAGATTGTTAAGTCAAAGCCTCTGTTTAGGTCTCAACCTAAGGCTTTGGATGGATCTAAATTTGTTCCAACTTGCCACCATTGTGGTGTGATTGGTCATATAAGACCTCAATGTCATAAGTTGAAGAGGGAACAAAACCATATTGCTAGATCCCTTCCTAAAAGGCCTAGTGGACCTAAACACATTGTGTGTCACCATTGTGGTGCTTTTGGTCATCTAAAACCTCAATGTTCTAAGTTTCATGCTTTTAAAAGAATTAAAAGAAAAGAAAAACTTGAGTTTTTTGGAAATTGTGCTAAAAAGAGTAAACCGGTTTTGAGTGAAAATAGTATGTTGTTAAAGAAAATGTTTAATGCTCTTAACTCCTTGACTATGTGCATCTCCGGTTCTCATTCTTCCAATCCTCGTCTCACTTCTCTTGAGACACTCATTCCAAACAATTGTTCCGTTTGGATGAGGAAGGGTTCCTATGGTTGAGCTTTTGCTCTTTTGGTCCTTGATCTAATTCTTTCAATCTTTGTAGGACCCTTCATACATTAAATGTCATATCTTCATGCATTTTGTGCATCTTGCATTTATTTGTATGCATTGTTTTGTTTTTGATCTTATTTTTATATTTAGTTTTGTGTGAGTAAAAAATCCAAAACTACATAAAAAGTGAAAATTTTAAAAAGTTTGATCGTATATTGAAAGTTCAAATAGTGTAAAAACACCCTTGAACGTTTAGACCCTCAAATTACAACTTAACCAATTCAAGCATTATGTCAAACAACTAGTGTGCGGAAAATTAACATAAGCTATAATATGGAATTGGAAAAACTATCTAAGCCAAATTAAAATCACAACCCATAGCAGATAATAAAAGGCAAAGATAAAAGGGAAGGAAGATGCAAACACAAAGACAACACGCAATGTGTTAACGAAGAGGAAACCGAAGCCCTCGGCGTAAAACCTCTCCGCCGCCCTCCAAGCGGTAAACAATCCACTAGAAAATGTAGTTGGGATACAAGGACAGCAATAGACCCTCCAAGCCTAATCTACCCAGTGCACCTAAGCCTTCCAAGCTTCTTGCTCCAACGAGGTTGCGCCGAACCTTTTTCTTTTCTAGCTTCCCGGATTCCGCTACTAGACCATAGCATCAACCAATGAAGATTGGTTCCTTCCTAACTGCTTCCCAGAACACCAAACAGCCCTCTTACAGTAATGGATATGGTGAGAACAAGGTTTTGGTAAAAAGCCTCTTAAGGGTTTGGCAATTGAGAGGAAAAGAGTTGAGGAATTTGAAGAGGCACTTATATAAAGATTGTAGATGAATCAATCTTATTTTACTCTAGGGTTTCTCTCTCAAAATTCTCTCTGGAAGCTCTCTTTCTTTTGTGGGTATAAGGGGTATATATACTAGGGTGAGAGAGGAATGTGAAATGTCAGGTTTTTCAAAACAGGGCTGGCTCGCGGCTTGGCCTCGCGACTTGACTGAGTCACGAGATCCAGTCGTGAGATCCAGTCGCGAGATAATCGTATGACCAGTTATCCTATTTTGTCCTGTAGTGCTCTAGCTAGCATGACTATTCACCTTCTGGCACGTGTGCTGCGTCTGGCGGCTTGCAGTCGCGAGTCACCCTCGAGGCCAAACCGCGAGTCTCTGTTTTCTTGCACACTCTTGAGCAAACTTCACTCTATCTCACTCACTACCCTTACAACAAGCCCACCTAAATACAGGGTTACTAAATGTTGAAATATAAGCAAATTTGGCACGGAATAAAGCCAATTAGATGGTTGAATAAATTCAACCTTACATATATGTTTGAGCACATATCACATGTGAGTTTGGCCTTGTACCTTTGTACAAATGGCTTTGTGCATTTACGAGGTTAGCTTGTTATTTTTGCACTTATATCTTTGTGGGAAAAATCTTGACATCTTTGTGTGATTGTTGTAAATCGATTTTCAAGCTTATCATGAATGATTAGTCAATAGTCATGTTGGTTTTGATACATGAGTAGACTTGTGCTTATATTTCTTCCCACTCTTTTATTTTTATTGCTTAAAGAGCTCTATAAATGTAAATCTCAAAATGAGAAGAGATAATGAGTTGCAAAAGCCGTCGCACATACTAGTATTCGACTAGGAAAAAGGGAAAGCGACTTATATGAAAATATATGATGCCCAAAAAGCCAAAGGCTTGTTTATCAAATTGAAATATCACAAATTTCAGGCATTGATCTCAAAATGAGATGTTTTGATTCAAAATGATCAAATATTATGAATTGTAAAGAAGCCAAATGAAAAGCTTCATCGTATGTAATCATTTTCTTGTGGGAGGTTATATATGTTCATTTCTATAATTGAGATAGACCACTTGACTTAGTACTAGTTGTGTATGACTTGATTGAATTGATCATTGAAGTTTCACTCTAAACTAAGGACTATTCCACATTTGATACACACACACAACACACAAGTCTAATGTTCAATGAATGTCTTATTCATTTGTTAGATTGTACTTATCTAAATGTGATGTGTGTGTGCTCAATCATATATGGGTTAATCCAAAAATATTTTTGATCATTTTATATGTTTTTGGAAGTGATTTTTATCACTCTTTGTGTTCATATTTAGTGCTTACTTTGTTTTTCATTGTTTAAACATGTTCTGTTTTGAAAAACAAGTGTCAGAATTTTTGGCTACTCATTTTGGCTACTTGCGTGAGCTGCCAGCAAGCTGCCAGTTTTGGCTACTCATTTTGGCGGCTTGCAGCCCCAAGTTTAAGCTGTAAGTTTTACACAGAATGGTTTCGCGACTCACTCGTGACTTAGCTCGCAACTCGCCAATCGCGAAATGCCCAGAATCAGCTTTTTAAAGAGCTTTTTCGTGGGAAACTTGTTTTAAACCTCTCCCATCCTCTCTTAAACACCTCTTTCAATATTCTTACATCAAAACCCAACCAATTTGAATGGTTTTTCATTCCATTAACATCTCTTAGGTAATTATAAACTCTTTTCATTAATTTTGATCCTTAGATTATGTTTTGGAGAGTTTTGTACTCTTGGTTGGGGTTTTTATCATAGGGGTTGGGAAAACTTAATTGTTGTCAAATTTCTTCATGGAATTGGTTTCTTTTATTGATTTGCATTGGATGTTGGCCCCTTGTGGCAGAAAGAACATGTATTAAGGGTGGATTTCATGATGTTCATGCATTGTTTCACATTATTGTTCATAGTGTGCATGCTAGGTGTTTGATAAAATGCCTCTTAGACATTTTCTCGCTTGTTTGGACTCCGATGAGTACCAAACTTTGGGGTTTCTCATGTTTCCTCATTAGGAACATGTTGGTTCATTGATTGTGTATTTAACACAACTTGCCCCACATGTGCATTTTTCATGCATTGGTCATACATTGCACATAGCCACCTCTTGCACACACCTTTGCTACCCTTGTCATGCATTGGTCTATACCTTGTTTCTTCATCTTAGCATGTCATGTTTACCTTATACTTTGTTGCACTTTGTTTTTTCTTAGGATTGAGCTTCATTTTCTCATTCATCTCGCATCCCTCATGCATCATTAGCATTGTTCGTTCCTTTATCTCTTGCCCTCGTTTCTCCTTGACCCTTTGTCTATTCCTGACAAAAAGGGGGAGAGTATACTCTAGAGAGTATACCGGAGAGTTTTTGTCATTTCTATATGACTCTTGTGCACATCCTTAGGGGGAGAAATTCTATTTCTCATGCACATTTGTAGGGGGAGAGATATTCCATAAGGGAGATACGTATACTAAAGGGGAGAAGACATTGTGTTAAAAATAAAACTTTATTTTGTTTGTTTTCTTGTATTGCATCGTGTTTGTGTTTTGGACATGCATATATCCCTATGCTATTGTGCTTCATTGAATACATGTTCGGATGATCATTTGCTTTGCTATGTGATCATTGTAGTCATTTCTATATAACTGTTTTGGTGTATGATCAAGTTGCTCACATGTTTCACATCATGTTTACTTGATCGCAATCTACTTGTTATATTATACTTGTCATTTTATTACTTGCTTTACCTTGAGGGTCTAATGTGTTTTGTGCAAGTGTTTCAGGCTACAAGTATATATGTTCCAAGTGCATCATAGCTTCTCATCATTCTGAAGGGGAGAAACTTTAAGCACTTTTAGCTTATATTGTTTAAGTTTTTATTCAGTATTTTGTGTTTTGTACCCATGTTGCTTTTTTAAGCTTTTAGGGTTTGTTTTCATTATCTGTAGGCTTTATGGTTTGTACCATGCTTTATGCAGGCTTTATGCTTTGTTAAATCAGTACTTCTAACTAAATGTCATGCTTTTTATTTTTAAGTACTGTCACTCTTGTGCCCTTGTAGAATTGTTCTTAGATGCATATACTTAGTGTATTATGCATTGGTTGAGTGTTGGGCATACAAGTGACTTGCATTGTTCTTGTTAGCTTGTATGTCCAAGTGTTCATTCCAAGTGTGAATGAGCATTGTGGTCACTACCTTGTAGTGATTGCTTGTTTGATCAAGCCATGGTTTGTTTCTTAACTCCATCTTTGCTTGATCACATCATGCCTGCTTCATATGCATTTCATGCTTTTCTGCATACAATGATCATGGTGTATTGTTGTGTTTCAGGAGATTCATGTTCATATGATTCAAGAGCTTCACAACTTCTAAATTTAGGTGTGAGTGAGTTTTGCCATTGTTCCCAAACTCACGTTTAAGTCTAGAGTCTGTTTTAGGGTGTTTTGTCACGGAATAGCCAAAGGGGGAGATTATAAGGTTGAATTTAATCAATCACGTGTTGGCTTTATTTCGTGAAAAATTTGCTTGTAATACAGCACTTAGAAACCTTGTATTTAGGTGGGAATCATGTAAGGGTAGTGTGTGAGAGAGTGTGAAGAAATGCTCAAGATTATGCAGTGAAGCAGAGACTCGTGGGAAGCTCGTGGCTTGCAAGCTGCCAAAAGTTGCACACGCGCAGAACATGTAGGGGAGCTAAACAGTCATGCTAGCTGGAGCACTACAGGACAAAAATCCATACTGGCCATTCAGTTAGCTCGCGGCTTGAACTTGCGACCCAGTCAAGTCGCCAGCTAACCCTGTTTTGGAAAAACTGACTCTTTGCATTCCATTCTCACACTAGTATAAATACCCCTCATTCCCACAAAATATGTGTGACTATTCAGAAAGAAAAACCCTAAGAGAGGTTTCTTCAAAACACCCACCCAATTAGAGAGAGAGCTACTCATTTTTAGAGAGAAATCTTTGTAGTCTCTTCTCATTCCCTCTTTCATTGTCATACATATTGAGAGAAGATTTCTATCCAAACACTACCCATACCCATTTAGAGTGTTGAGTGTTTTTAGAGCTTTGGGAAGCATTGGAAAATGCCAAGGATGGCGGATGCTATGGATTATAGCGGAATCCGGTAAGCTAGAAAAGAAAAAGGTTTGGCGTAACCTCGTTGGAGCAAGAAGCTTGGAGGGCTTAGGTACATCGAGTAGATTAGGCTTGGAGGGTCTATTGCTGTTCATGTATCCTAACTACATTTTCTAGTGGATTATTGACCGCTTGGAAGGCGGCGGAGAGGTTTTACGCCGAGGGCTTCGGTTTCCTCTTCGATAACACATCGAGTGTTGTCTTTGTGTTTGCATCTCTCTTCCCTTTATCTTTACCATTTAATTACTGATGTGATTGTGATTATTTATGGTTTAGATTGTTTATCAATTCGGTTATTAACTTATGTTCATGTTCTGCACATTTATTGTTTGACATTAAGCTTGAATTGATATCTTTGTTATTGGGGTCTAAACGTTCAAGGGTGTTTTATACACATATTTGAACTTTCAAAGTAATTACAAGTAATTGTGATTTTAATGTTGAGTCCACTTGAAACTTTTCTTAGTGTTTGATTCAATGTTTTTGCTACTTTTAAGGATTGTGATGTGTTGATAATTTTTTTCCTACTAGACTCTTAATTGTCTCTCAAGAATGGGGTGATTCGGTGCTAGCATTGTTCCTTTATTAGTAAAGGTAAATGCCACATCCCTTCTTACGTATGTAAGGCAATATTTTTGTAGTTGAACCAAGTATTTGAGAAGATAAAATGATGAAAGTCACTGATCAAAATGTTCCACCTATATCATAAATTGAGATCCAATTTTGTGTCATGTGTCTAGTTCTAACTTTATAAAATTTTGAGCCAATAAGTTATTGGTCCAAAAGTCGAAGAGACTATGCACAAGTCTCTCTCTCTCATAGACCCATCGATCTCCAATGGTTTTTATTTTTTATTTTTTATTCCCTTCGTCTCCATGCTTACAAGTGAAAATTTCAACCCCATTTTTAATCATAAAAACTTAGTTCTTCATATAAGTGAGTTTATGTTATCTGTATTTGTTTTCAGGTCAACTCAAACCATCTTTAGTGTGTTATTCACATTAATTAATTAATTTTCTTAAGCTCTTCAATGCCTGCAAATTTTCTAAATAAATACTGATGCTGAATTAGGTACCAGAAGGGTACTACATCAACTTATGCTTGCGTTATTTGTAATTATATCTATGTAAGTCTAATGATTTTTAATTTCTCACGATTTTAATTTTGTCATAGGCTTCACTGTTACTTATTCTGCTCCAACGAGACATGCTATGCTCCAAAAAGAATTTTCTCTCATGTGTGCTATTTTTTGGTCTTTCACTCTAAATGTTCGCCTAAATAACACCCACTGCTCTTTCTCTTTTTCAATTCATAAAAACATCAAACAAATCATTATTTTCAAAATAGAGAAGTGAGCATTTTCTATCGTATGTTACATATTGCTGGACTGAACATATGGGTTTTGTAATGCACCTTTAAGACCATGGAAAGTAGAGATCAAATGTTATTGCTTTATAATCAATCTTCTGGTCACTTTTATGGCTATTTAATAAAATGATCTGATATATTCTTTTTTTTAGTTTAATTGAGGATTACATGGTTTGGTAGATTGGAGTCTCATATATCCCCCAAATTTCAGGTACCTTTTTTTCTTTCTCCTTGGTTGGCTAGAAGTTCAACAAAATGTTAATCTCGAATTTGGCATAATTGATGTTATTTTGGGTTAGCATTAGGCGCTATCATTGTCCAGCCAGTAGGCACAAAACCATCAATATAGATCATTAGTTAGCTCATGTTGCAATCTTTTCAATTTAATTTGTTTTGGTCTTACCAATCTACCAATTTGAGATTCTGAATTGATTTGTTTCAATTGCATTGGCATAGTCATGATATGCTTTTAACATGTGAGTTTTGCTTCAAATGATTGTATGAGAATAAAAGAAATAAAAGGAATTATTTGTTGAGGAAGAAGCAAATGAAGAAGAATAATGCACTTGCAATAATGGTTTTGTAATATGAATATATATTATGAAACATTCATATACATGTTAAAAAAAACAAATTTGTTAAACATTGTGCTCTTTTAAAGTACTCACTACCATAAAGTGCTAACTGCATAAGGTGCTTGTGATTTGCTTATTTTGTTTTGGAGCATTAGGGATTTTCACCCTTGATTTTTATAACCAGATTTCAACATGCATGCTTTAGAATGTATAGTAATTATAATTTTTTTGTAAATGGGATTATGGAATTTTTTAGGACATATGTGATTTGATGTTAGGAACATATGTCAATTTAGAATTGGCTAATCCTTTAGCAAAACACACTTTACTTGTAATTGGGTAGATCTAGGATGTGTTTAATGCTTCAAGAAACAAGTTTTCAAGATCAAGTGTTAAAACCATGCAAATCTGTCCAAGAAACAAGTGAAGAAGTGCTGGATTTTAAATCTCAACAGCTAGTATCTATCGAGGTTTAAAAAGCTGCTGAAGCCCAATGCTCAACAGTTACCTCGACAAATATGCTATTTATCGAGGTTTATGAAATTCAGGGCCCATTTGGTAGGGCATTTCAAACACCTATTTTCAGTTTTTAAACAACATTACACACTTTTTCACACACTTTTTCACACACTTTTTCACCCATATGTATTTCAAAAAACTACAAATAACACTACTTAAACTCTTCTACCAAACGGGCCTTCAATTTTTCAGAGTTGATTTTCATCCAATCCGTGTGTATATGTTTGGGCTTTCTTTTCTCATAACCCTAAACATATATAAGGATTACTTTAAGGGCCGTCAAAAGTTGCACAAGTGTGAAGCAAAGTTTTGTTCATGCAAATTGTGACTGGAGACAGAATTTGCTCTAGTTCATCTTTCTCTTGAAGAAGCTACTGTATTTGTACACCGTAGGGTTTTGTGACCAAGGAACTTCGTGATCTTCATCGTATGATGAACTGAAAAACTTTACAGCCTACATCTTTCTCAAGTTGGTGATTAAGTCGCGTACTGGGATTCGCGCATCTATTGGTTAGTCACGTACTGGGAGCCGTGCATTAAAAGAAGAGATTGTCACTATAGAACAAGTCCAATTGGGTATTGAGTAAGAGTTCGACTGTAGGTTGGTATAAGGTACTTGGATTCCTTTACTTGTAATCGCTTGTTGTGAAAATAGTGAATTCTCGAGAGTGATGACCTTAAAATCACCCGGTGGGGTTTTTGCCATGTAGGTTTTCCCTATTCGTAAACAAATCACCGTGTCAATTTAATTTCTGCTGCATTTAGTTAATTGGTGATTTGTTTGTGCTACCACGCGTATTGCATGCTAATTGAATTAATTAATTAACTTGGCTAATTAATTTGTTAATTCATCACAAGGGGTCAATACATTCTTGGCCTATCAGAATTTTTTGGGTTAATTGCTGCATTTTAAATTAATAAACAAACAGATTGATAACTAACGTATGTTATACACTTTGCAACAGATTTTTAGACCTTGTTATCAACTTCCTTACGACGATTACTTCAAACTCTTTTTTGTGGTTTGTCTTTTACTCTTTTGTTTAGATAGATTTATAATGTTCACAACGTTGCTCGAACAAACTGATAGATTATGATAGTCTGATTTCCCTTCTACTTATCTCATACTTCGTATTAGATTTTGTCCATTTAGTGTATTTATCTTTCAATAGGCTCTAATTTGCATGTTTTAGCAAGCTTTTTTCTTTAAAGATTAATTTTATTAGCCAAATTTCCCTTCTACTTATTTCATACTTCGTTAACTATATTCTCTCAAACCCACAACCTTAAAAAAAACCTTAAACCAAATCTACATTAGTTATAACTTACGAGATTTCAATTAACATTTTTTCTAGATCATGTGTTGATGCTAGGTTGGCCATTCTCTAAACAAGAGTGTATGCCTGTGTTTTTTTTTTTTTTTTTTTCATGCGCTTAAATGGTGGCATTCTTTCTTTCTTGGTTGTCACTGCTTGACTATAACATCCAAGCAACATACTTCTCCCCAACATGTCCTTGCACTCGAAAATAAAGCCAGTCAATTTTAATTCTTTCAGAAGAACACCTGCACTTTATCGTCATTTTCTGAATAACTAATCATCCACCCCCTTCCATATTTTACCATCACATTAAGTGAAATAGACCACCCTTCAAAAAAAACTTTGTTCTTCAAAAAACACACAAAATCCCATGAAAAGCATTAATACAATGTTCTACGTGAGGTGCATTAATACAATGTTCAAATCTAACCACTAAAGGATGGTCAGGGGTCTTAATGAAACATATTAAGTTGATTGTTTTCTAATTCATAAAATGATCATGTGCATTGCGTGGGTTAAACACTAGTTACCCTAAAACAATTTTATAATTTATGAAAAATCACTACTTCATGTTTTTGGTTCCTTTAACCATTAACATGATTTTTCTATAGAGGTGACATCACATGTCACATTTAAAAAATAAAAAATACCCATAGTAATTATGCACGTGAAAATGTAATTTATAATCAAGTAAAAATGCATAATATTATTTTTGAGGGCACATAATTCTAACACAATGACCATGCCAAAACCATGAAGAAGCATGGATTATTTTTGTTGTGTTAAAATGAATTGACCCCTTGCAAATTAATTAATTAATTACCCAAGTTAATTAATTAGGTTCAATTACATGCATTAACGTGGCAGCACAAACAATTTACCAATTATACTAAATGCAGCGGAAAATAAATTTAACACAGGTGATTTGTTTACGAATAGGGAAAACCACCAAGGTAAAACCCCAACGGGTGATTTTAAGGTCACAACTCTCAACAATCCACTATAATCAATCACAAGTGGTTACAAGTATAAGAAATCTTACCAAACCCATTGGCCTATCCCAAAATACCAATCTACAGTTGAACCCTTACCCCAATACCCAATTGGATTTGTATTGTAGTGGCAATCTTTCCGTTCAATGCACAAATCCCAGTACGTGACTAACCAATGATGCACAGATCCTAATACGTGACTAACTCCAGCAACTTGAAGAGGTTGTTGGCTGCAAAGTTCTTTAGTTCATCAACAATGAAGATCAGGAAGCTTTTTGGTCACTGTAAGGTTGAATTTAATCAACCATCTTGTTGGTTTTATTCCGTGCCAAATTTGTTTGTATTTTAGCAATTAGTAACCATGTATTTAGGTGGGATTCTTGTAAGGGTAGTGAGTGAGATAGTGTGAAGAAATGCTCAAGACTGTGCAAGAAAAATAGAGACTCACGACTGGATCTCGCGGGTGACTCGTGGCTGCAAGTCGCCAGAAGCTGCACACGTGCCAGGCATGCCAGAAGTTGAAGTGTCATGCTAGCTGGAGCACTACAGGACAAAATAGGACAACTGGTCATTCAGTTATCTCGCGGTTGAAACTCGCGACTCAGTCAAGTCACGAGCAAGCCCTGTTTTAAAAAAACCTGACTTTTCACATTTCATTCTCACCTTAGTATAAATACCCCTTATACCCATGAAAGAATGAGAGCTTCCAGAGAGAATTTTGAGAGAGAAACCCTAGAGAAAAACAAGATTGATTCATCCACAATCTTCACATTAGAGACTCTTCAAATTCCTCAACTCTCTTCCTCTCCATTGTTAAATCCTTGAGAGGCTTTTTACCAAAACCTTTTTTCACCATATCCATTACTGTAAGAGAGCTGTTTAGTGTTTTGGGAAGCAGTTAGGAAGGAACCAATTTCACATTGGTCAATGCTATGGTCAAGTAGTGGAATCCGGGAAGCTAGAAAAGAAATGGGTTTGGCGCAACCTCGTTGGAGCAAGAAGCTTGGAGGGCTTAGGTACACTGGGTAGATTAGGCTTGGAGGGTCTATTGCTGTTCATGTATCCCAACTACATTTTCTAGTGGATTACTTACTGCTTAGAGGGCGGTGGAGAGGTTTTACACCGAGGGATTCGGTTTCCTCTTCGATAACACATCGTTGTGTTGTCCTTGTGTTTGCATCTCTCTTCCCTTAATCTTTGCCTTTTATTTTCTGTTGTGGATGTGATTTTAATCGGTTTAGATTGTTTACCAATTCTATTTATAGCTTGTGTTCATTTTCCGCTCACTTATTGTTTGTCATAAAGCTTGAATTGGTATTTTTGTTATTGGGGGTCTAAACGTTCAAGGGTATTTTATACACTATTTGAACTTTCAATTGGTATCAGAGCGGGTATACTTTTATTGGTTTCATTACATAGTGTGATCCTTGACCCCATATTGAGATGGATCGGTTTCAATCCCTAAATGCACCTCCATATTTTGATGGTAGTAATTATGCATTTTGGAAGGTTTGCATGAGGGCATTTTTATGTTCCATTGATGAATCAGTTTGGGATGCTGTTGATATAGGTTGGACCAGGCCTGAGGAAGCCAAAACCACATGGGATAAGGTAGCACTCGCCGCATCTAATGCTAACAGTAAAGCACTTAACGTGATTTTCTGTGGTGTGTCTCCAGATGAGTTTCATAGGATTTTTCACATTACCGTTGCCAAAGAAGCATGGGAGATATTGGAGACCACCTACGAAGGCACGAAGAAAGTGAAAGACACCAAGCTGCAGATGTTGACCACTCGGTTTGAGGAGCTAAAAATGAGTGAGGATGAGTCCTTTGACTCTTTCTATAGCAAGCTAAATGAGGTGGTTGTCAGCAAGTTTAATTTGGGGGAGAAAACGAAGGATTCTAAAATAGTAAGGAAGATCCTTCGGTCATTGCCGGAAAGCTTTCGTGCCAAAGTGACAGCGATTGAAGAGAGCAAGGACCTTGATGACATCAAAGTCCAAGAGCTGATTGGTTCCCTTCAGACTTATGAAATGTCGCTGCCCACTCAATGGAAGAGCAAATCTCTTACTCTTAAGACCATTAATGAAAGGTTAGAAGTCCATGACTCATCGGATGAGGATGTGGTTGACAAAGATGTTGCATATCTTGTGAAAAATTTCCAGAAATTCTTGAAATTCAAGAATAATGGTAAATTTGGTGATAAAGGGAAATTTTGAAGTTTAGGAAGGGAGAAAAGGGAATTCAAAAAGAAAGAAGGAAAAGAATCCCAATCTACACAAGGTGTCACTTGTTTTGAATGCAATGGGCATGGACACTTTAAGAAAGAATATCCGAATTATTTGAAATCTAAAGGCAAGGTGTATGCCACGACACTGAGTGATTCAGATTCATCCAACTCTAATTCTGAGGAAAGCTGTGACGAAGAAGGGAATTATTTTGCGTTTATGACTATTGCCCATATTAAGTCTTCAGATGAGTTGAATTTGCTTGTACAAGAGCTTGGAGAACATAGCGATGAAGAATCATTGGGAGTTGTTAAAGAATCAGATGCAGAAGAAGATGAATTCACAGCCAATTTTCAAGAGAATTATAACTCACTCCTAGAGAAGTCGAGTGAGTACACAAGGGTGGCCAAGGCAGCTGTGAGAAAGATGAAGAAGGCAGAGGAGGACTATAAAAGTCTCCTAATTCGCTACAAGGAGGCCAAATGTGAGATAGCAACACTAAATGGCGAACTGTCAGAAGCCTACACAAAAGTGAGATTTCTTGAGCAAGAGGTTGTGCAAGCAAATGCCAAGATAGAGAGAGTCTCCACCAAGAAGCTAGATTATGTTATTTCATCTCAAAAGCACTTTTCAGACAAATCCGGGTTGGGATATACCGGAGGGAATAGCTCATCGGGCAATATCACCAAAGAAGTAAAGTTTATAAAGGCCAAAGAGTTGGTTGAAGTTGGCCCTATTGCTGAGAAGCCCAAGATAGAGGAGAAGAGGAATGTGGAGGACCAACGGATGTTGAATAACCCCCGTAATCAATCTGTGGGCAGGTCTGAACCCCGAGCCAAGTCTCGTCCACGACCACAAAGAGGTCCTAGATCGAACTATGTGTGTCATCACTGTGGACTTCAGGGGCATACTCGACCAAATTGTCAAAAGCTAAGAGTAATGAATAGTGCAACTACTCCAAGGTCACGAGGACCTAGAAATGACAGGAGAAATTGTGCTGGTGAACCATCAAGAGATCGAAATGGTGATCCCGGAATGATGGATGTGATGAAGATGATTGGTGCTTTCACCAACTGCTTGGAAAGCTTCACACGAAGGTTTGAAAGCCCTAACTCTTGTACCCAATCCTATAAGGAAATCACCCCAAACGCAAGTGACATGTGGGTGAAAAAGGGTACTCATGCATAAGCATTACAACATGTTCATGCATCAATACTTCCTATGCTTTGTGACTGTGTTTGGTTGTTTGCTTATTGATTGTGTGGGTTGAAATTTGTTTGTTTGTTTTTGCATACTTTCGTTCATATTTTTTTGTGTTGCTTCTGTTCAATCCTTTTCCTTCTTATGTGTCAAAAATCCAAAAACCACATAAAAAGTAGAAAATCAAAAAGTTTGATTGATATTGTTGAGTTTTGTCTCAAAACTTGTTTTGCCTTGTACCTTTGTGCTAATGGCTTTGTGCATTTATGAGCGTAGCTTATTCCTTCGTACTATTATCACTATGGAAGAAATCTTGAAATCTATGTGACTATTGTAAATAGATCTTCAAACTTGTCATGAATGATTAATGAATGGTTATATTGATCTTGTGACATGCATAGACTTGTGGTGTATCTTCCCACTCTTTATTTTTTGTTTTTGCTTAAAAGAGCTCAACAAATGTAAATCTCTAAATGTAAAGAGATATTGAGCTGCAAAAGCCTGTCGCACATACTAGTATTTGACTAGGAAAAAGGGAAAACTACCATAAATAAAGTGTATGATTTTTCAAAAAGCCAAAAGCTATCTCATCAAGGTGAAATATCAAATATCATTCTCACAATGAGAGGTGATTGTTTCAAAAGGATCTAAAAGATCAAATGCTATGATTGAAATTGGTGCCAAATGTAAAGCTCCAAGTAATGTAATCAAGTCTTGTGGGAGGTCATATATGCATACTTCTATGATTGAGATGGGTCACATGATCTAGTGCTAATTGTGTATGTCTTGATTGAATTGATCATTGAAGCTTCACATTAGACTAAGGACTATCTCATTGTTGATATCCACACACAACACACAAGTTTATGTTCAATAAATGCCATATTCATTTGTGTGTTTTAGTTGTTTTTGGAAAGTATTTTGTTCTTACAAAAACTAAAATTTTCAAAAACAGTATTGCCCTGTTTTGGCGACTCAGTCGCGGGTTAGACAAGTCGCATGCCTCAATCGCGAGCTCGCGGGTCAGTTTTGGCGACTTGTTCGCGAGTAGAAGGTCCAGTCACGAGGGGTACACAGAGATTTTCGCGGCTCAGCTCGCGACTCCCTCATGAGGGAGACTTCTAGTCGTGAAAAACACTAAGAAAATTTTTCAAAACTTTTGGCTTGAAGTGTTTTGGCGGGTGAAACTAGCGACTTTCTAGCGACTTACCTCAGTCGCAAAAAACGCGTGTTTTGCACTGTAAGGGCAGTTTTTAAAACTTTTGTTCAGTTTTCCCTCGAACTTTTTATGACTATTCACTTTCTCTCTACTGAAACTAACCCAAACACTCTGTGTCACTCTCTACAAAATCCATTTTTGCATCATTTCTTCTCAAATCTTCAAGAAAAAGGTATGGGTCTTCTCTTCCCTACTTCATATTTCTTCTTTTGTGTATTATTTTCTTGCTTTTTGAGTTGTCATTGTGATTTGAGATATACTATGTTCGAACATGTTTTTACTTAGATTGCCGGTTTTGGTTGTTTTGGGTTGGTTGCTTTTGTTGTTGATTTCATTTGCTACCATTATTGAGTCTTATTGTGCTAATCTATGTTCTGTGCTTTGGCTTCTGTTGGTATTCATACTCATTAGATATATGGGTTTGGAGTTTTCTATGTTTTACTCTGTATGTGTGTTTGGGTGTTTAAGAATGTATGAGGCTTTGGATTGTTTATCTTATAATACTGTGTTTTTATGTTGCCATAACGTGTGTATGCTTCTGTCTTAAGGGTATTTTTTTTTTTTTTTTTTTAAAAAAAACATTCCATTTTCAGTAAGTTATGCCTCATTGACATATGCTCTATTTTGCATGTATGTGGTTTCCACTGTTCTTACATATTGCTGTTTTATACTTGTTCCTGTCTTATTGTGGTCTAATTTGAGCTATCCTTCCTTAGTTCTCTACTGTGCTTGATCTATGCATATCATGCTCATGGTAGATTGTCTCAATGACAGTTATTTGTAACTTTGTGTTATTAAGTGTTCTCTTGAACAATCACCATTTTGGTGCACCTGCCTCATTCAATACTTTAGTGTTGCTTATGATTTTGTTTGGTATTGACCTGACTCATGTTTGTGATTATGTGAGATATCTCTGGTTCACATTTTTATCTGAATCTAATCAAGTTGATATCTGTCCTTTGTGGTGCTGTTTTTGGTTCTTTGCTGTGTGCCTGCTCTCTTGCAGATGTCTCATCGATCCTCTAAAGGCAAAGATGTTGTAACTGATGATCCATCAACCCCGGTTTCTAAACAGACTCGACTCTCATCTTAGTCATCTAAAGACTCCAATTGTGAGAGGTTTAGAACCCCGCTTACCTCACACATCTACTCAAACATCTTTGACAGGGCATCTCCTATAGTGGAACGTGTGGTTGAGTTTGACACCTTGGGGACCACTTTTGTCCCTCGTATCTTTGAGTCAAGAGATTAGGCAAACTTATTGGGAAATTTTGAAGACCCAATGGATGAACTGGTTAAGGAATGTTACTCTAATACAAGTGACCTTGGAGTTAAGCTAATTTTCTGGGTAAGAGGAAAGGAATTTATCATCACCTCGAACTCCATAGTCGAAATTCTCCACATCACTAGACCTAAGAATGTGGATCTAACTCCGTATGATGATTGAACTCCGGAGACTCAAGACATTCTACAAGTTCTTGGACCTAACCATGAAGTCTCTAGTACAGGCACATCCATAAGCACTGCCAAGTTTGCACCTAAGTTGACCACACTAAAGCTGATCATGTTCTCCAATCTTTACCCGCTGTCTAACACGACTTTCATCAATCTTGGAAGAGCTCAATTCCTCTGTGATCTTGTTACAGGAGCCCCCATTGATATCTGTGCCCACATCTTTCAAACCATAAGGAAGACCGCAGCTCAATCAGCAACACGAGGATGTATTCCATTTTGCAGTCTCATCATGAAGTTCATTCTTCGTGAAGGTATTAATCTTCCCTTAGATGGAAAAATGATGATCCGTCTTCGTCCAATTTCCATGTTCACTTTACAAGCCAGCAAAAGTCATTCCTCTAAAACACCAAAGAGTGCACACATCTCTCCTGCTACTCCATCTGTTCCTGAGTCAGAGACACATGTACATACCACACCCACTTCGCATGTCATCCCTGAATTACAACAAACTAGCACTCTGCAAGTACAGTCTGATCCTCAAACTGATAGATTGGGTAGTTTGCTTGAAAGTATTCAGAAGCGCATTGAGGGAATGGTGACACTTCTCTACCCCACCAACAACCATGTCCAAATGCGACTCGAGACCATAGAGAATCAGCTAAAAGCTATTCAAAAAAAGTTAGAAGACAGCCTTTAGCTATTCGTGCCAAAAGGGGGAGAGCATACAATAAGGGGGAGAAAGTTCAAAGGGAAGTGTGCATAGTAATAGGGGGAGTTACACCACACATACTTTTGATTTGGTCTTACTTTTTAACTTATAGGATTATGTTTTGGATAATTGTTGTTATTATGGGTTTGATACACTGTGGTTATGGTTTATGTTTGGTTGAAACTTTGATACTTTTTTATATTGATGATGTTTTTTTTAGTATACAAAGTTGTTTGTACCCATGTTGCTTTTGTAAGCTTTTAGGGTTTGCTATCATAGTTTCTATGCTTTATGGTTTGTACCATGCTTTATGCAACCTTTATGCTTTGTTAAATCAGTACTTCTAACTAAATGTCATGCATTTTCCTTTTAAGTATTGTCACTCTTGTGCCCTTGTAGGATTGTTCCTAGATGCATATACTTAGTGTATTATGCATTGGTTGAGTGTTGGGCATGCAAGTGATTTGCATTGAGCTTGTTAGCGTGTATGTCCAAGTGTTCATTCCAAGTGTGAATGAGCATTGTGGTCACTACCTTGTAGTGATTGCTTGTTTGATCAAGCCATGATTTGTTTCTTAACTCCATCTTTGCTTAATCACATCATGCCTGCTTCATATGCATTTCATGATTTTCTGCATACAATGATCATAGTGTATTGTTGTGTTTCAGGAGATTCATGTTCATATGATTCAAGAGCTTCACAGTTTCTAGAGTTAGGTGTGAGTGAGTTTTGTTCAACTGTTCTCAACTCACATGTTAAGTCTAGAGTCTGTTTTAGGGTTTTGTCACAGAATAGCCAAAGGGGGAGATTGTAAGGTTGAATTTAATCAACCATCTTGTTGGCTTTATTCCGTGCCAAATTTGCTTGTATTTCAGCAATTAGTAACCTTGTATTTAGGTGGGATTCTTCTAAGAGTAGTGAGTGAGATAGTCTGAAGAAATACTTAAGAGCGTGCAAGAAAAATAGAGACTCGCGACTAGATCTCGCGGGTGACTCGCAGCTACAAGCCGTCATAAGCTACACACGTGCTAGGCATGCCAGAAGTTGAAGCGTCATGCTAGCTGGAGTACTAAAGGACAAAATAGGACAACTGGCCGTTCAGTTATCTCACGGTTGGAACTCGCGACTTAGTCAAGTCGCGAGGCCAAGCCGCGAGCTAGCCCTGTTTTAAAAAAACCTGACTCTTCACATTCCATTCTCACCCTAGTATAAATACCCCTTATACCCACAAAAGAATGAGAGCTTCCAGAGAAAATTTTGAGAGAGAAACCGTAGAGAAAAACAAGATTGATTCATCCACAATCTTCACATTAGAGACTCTTCAAATTCCCCAACTCTTTTCCTCTCCATTGTTAAATCCTTGAGAGGCTTTTTACTAAAACCTTTTCTCACCATATCCATTACTGTGAGAGGGCTGTTTGGTATTTTGGGAAGCAGTTAGGAAGGAGCCAATTTCACATTGGTTGATGCTATGGTCAAGTAGCGGAATCCGGGAAGCTAGAAAAGAAATAGGTTCGGCGCAACCTCGTTGGAGCAAGAAGCTTGGAGGGCTTAGGTACACTGGGTAGATTAGGCTTGGAGGGTCTATTACTGTTCATGTATCCCAACTACATTTTCTAGTGGATTACTTATTGCTTGGAGGGCGGCAGAGAGGTTTTACGCCGAGGGCTTCGGTTTCCTCTTCGATAACACATCGTTGTGTTGTCCTTGTGCTTGCATCTCTCTTCCCTTAATCTTTACCTTTTATTTTCTGCTGTGGATGTGATTTTAATTGGCTTAGATTGTTTACCCATTCTGTTATAGCTTGTGTTCATTTTCCGCACACTTATTGTTTTTCATAAAGCTTGAATTGGTATTTTTGTTATTGGGGGTCTAAACGTTCAAGGGTGTTTTATACACTATTTGAACTTTCAGTCACAAAACCTTTGGCGTAAAGACGCAGTAGCTTCTTCAGAGAGAATAATGAACTAGGGCACTTTCTGCATGCGTTCTCCTTGTATGACGGCCTTTAAAAATAAGCTTTATATATGTCTAAGGTTGTGAGAAAAGAAACCCTATACAAATATACAAGCATGGGCCAAGAATCAGATCTGAAATTTCTGATTTCATAAGTCTCAACAGAAACAGCTTGTGTCGAGCTTATGTTGAGTTTCAACATTAAATCTTGATAGAAGTCTTTTTGTCAAGATTGCTGTCGAGCTTTAATGAATAGCTCTTCTTTACTTGTTTCTTGGTCATATCTTCATGGTTTTAACACTTGACTTGAACAACATGTTTCTTGTAGTCTTAAACCCATCTTAGATGTACCCAATTACAAGTAAAGTGCATTTTGTCAAAGGATTAACCAATTACATAAAATATGTCCCTAACAATCTCCCCCTTTGGCAATCCATGACAAAACCACAACAAAACAAATAATCATGAGAGAAGTCTTAAATCACTAAACTCATAACCACTTGTTGTATTACACAATAAATCTATCCCTACTACAAACTCTTGAAAAATTTTGCAATAAGAGAGTTCATGGCATGATAGACTTTCACAACCTGTCTTTCTGAAACACTTAAACAAAACTCATCGATGCATCATATGTGAAACAAAAATAAAGATTGCATACATAAAACATGTGTATAAAGAGAGAAAAGAAAAAACATATGTAAAGGTAGGTGAAGAAAAACATACATCTTAATCATATATGAAAATAAAGTACAATTTATGTAATAAAATGGTCACACGACCGGTATACAAGAGGCTAATGTAAAAAGAAAGAAAAATACATATAAACTTCACTACATCCCTCAAAACTCAAAACTATATACACTCCCCCTATAAAAAAAAATCCTATACTAACTCTCCCCCTGAGTACAAGATTACTCTTAAACCCAAAACTACTTCCCCTTTTTGTCACGAATGACAAAGGGCAAGTCATTGAGAGGTCGTCATCTCGTCATCACTGGGAGAGCTAGCATCATCCTCATCATCCTCAGAAGGAGAGGCCGTGGGATGCTCTGGAGAGGGTGAAGGAGCAAAGCCAGCCATGCGAGCCTGTTTGCAGGTAATGCGACCGACTTGGGTGTTCATCGGACACATCTCATCTGTGAGATAGTCAAGACAACCACCAAAGTCAGCCTCCATTCGCTGAAGCTGCACCATGATGGCCTCAAGGGTCACACCACCAGCTGTGGAGGTAGAAGGAGTTGAGGAAGAGGGTGGAACAGCAGAAGCTGCAAGATCGGTCATCTCCACTTGTGGTTGCTTCGGTCGAAGTTGGGCCTCACTTCGCCAGACAGAACCAATGCTGATGGCACCCATGATGGTGAAGAGAGGAGAGTGAGAGGAATGGGAATAGAGAAGCGCTAAAGGATCCGCATGATAGCTGAAGGAAAGATGAGCTTATCACGAGTAGCGGTATCCTGATACACATCTAGAATAGATATGATGAAGTAAGAGGGAAAATCAATGGAGAGACCCTCCATCAAAGAAAAAAGAAAATGAGCACGAGGCTTGGTGATGGAGTTATAGTGTAAAAGAGGTGTGAGAATGAAGGTCATCACTATGTTAAGGAATCTCAAGCCTTTAGCAAAACCCGAGTATGGAGTGTTTGGCTTACCACCCCATATGGAAGGAGTCTCACAAAAGTGAGAGATAAGCTTGTCTCTGGACACAGTCCGAAGACGATCACAACCACGGTAGTCAAGATGTGCTACCCTAGGGACATGTAGTACCTTGGATATAAGATCCGGAGTAACTATGATACGTGTACCTTTGAATGTAGTAACAAACTAAGGTACAAAGGTATCGATGTTGTGTATGTTGGAGTAAAACTCCTGAATAAATATGATGGGACACCTCGAGGGTTTCTCAAGTAGAGAAGCCCAATCCTGAGTCCAAATAACTTCGGGGAGAGGAGTGTCGGCAAAATCCGACAGAATGACCTGGCGTTTCGGATGAACGCCATGGGCCTGGAAGTTCTTAGAGAAGTCCTTCTTGGCCTTCTCATCATGGAACCAGATGTGAGATGGAACAAAAGAGGATGACCTAGAACCTTCAAGAGGGTTTCAAGTTGGAGTGGATTTTCTTTGTTTGGGTGCCATAACACAGTCTATCTGAGAGACAGACAGAGAGAGAGAGAGAGAGAACAAAGAACAGAACACAAGTTCAAAAAAGGAAAGCAAAGAAAGAACGTATGCATGAACATGTGACATGTAAAATTAAAAGCATCATAGGTAAAACCCAACCCAAACCTAACAGCACTCAACAATAATAAACAATCACACACATCTAAAATGCATGGAACATAGTTATAATGCAATGAGGATGCAATTCATGGAAATATAACAACAAAACAACACAACCCAACCCAAAAAAATTCACAAAAAAACTTAAAAACCCCAAAAAAATTTCAAAAACCCAAAACCTTGGTCTAAAAATGCATAAATGCATGAAAAAGATGTGATTGAGAACACTTACCAAGAGATTGAGGCTTGAACAAGGCTGAATCTTGAGTTGGAAGAGTGTTTTGAGTGAGAAGAGATTGTTTGGGTTGAGAGATAAAAATTTCTATCGAGAGAGAGAAGTGAGAAAATGAAAATCGAATCACGCCTCAGCTATATATAGAAAAACGCAGCTTGATGGATCGAGGATCTGTCGAGCACTAAATCTCGATAGATGAGAATCTGTCGAGGTGATGTTGAAGTGCTATTGACAGCAAAAACAAGAGCTCGATGGATCGAAACATCTGTTGAGAAGGTGTCAAGGAGATAGAAGCTTAAGGAAAACATCTCGTTGGATCGAGAAGCTATCGAGAAGAAACCCAGAAATCTTGATGGATCGAGAAAGTGTCGAGGATCTATTGACTAGACAGAGAGGTTAGAAGAAAATCTTGATGGATCGGCCTGCTGTCGAGAATCTATTGAGAGCAAAGCAAAGAGGCTCGATAGAAATGGATGTGTTGAGGTATCTGTCAAGAAGCTATCGAGCTAGAAGAAAAGAAGTTTTTCAAGAGAGGAAAAACACATAAAGATGAATGCAACAAGCAAGCTACTCAAACAAAGATCCACTCAACATGTTAAGCTCTCCAAACACCTCTCAAAAAAGAAAAAGAGAAAAGAAAGCATTCATAGATCCAAAAAACACACACACACACTAAACAAGTCTAACCAATTTTATATTTCAAAAACGAGTTAAGATAGTTTAGTGAGCATATATTAACACATGTATCCCTTGTGATGGCCAAATCACATTGTATCTGCACATGTATCAAAAGTAGCAAAGAGTATGCGTGTTGTGTGTGAAAACATAGCAAGAGTGCACAAGTTTCTCATATTATGAAGATTCAAGATATGAGGTGATCTAATACACTTCGCACACAATCATAACGTTTGATGGGGACTATGACCTTTGAGGTACATCATATAACTCCCACATCTCCTACAAATACGCTTACAACCATTATTAAAAGCATTTTGATCTTTTTGCTTTTCATGTTCATTGCATATTTTTCTTTTTAAACATTCCATGCATGGGTATATATAGAGAGAAAAGAAATACCCAATTATGTAAGCCAAAAAAACATCACAATTTTGCTAGGCCGGAGCATACAAATGTTATACATGATTGGTGGGCTTTAGTGGTGTGATGGTTATTTATGCATTTCTCTTAGAATTTTCTAGTCCTTCCCGTCAAAAAGAGTGATATGAGTATGAGATATAAGAGGCAATCTTAATCGTACTTATCACAAACACGAGCCACAAAGTTCACTTACTTAGTTGTGCATAGAAGTGCTTATCTAAGCTACAAGAGATACAAAGTTTAGAAAACTTTGTTTCAATGGCCATCCAGGGTACATAAGTACCAATATGCACAAACACACTATTGGAGTTTATGCCCTAAAATCCAATTTATTGGCATGTCATAAATAATTAAATTGTTTAATTATATGAGACTATCTATAAATGAACTAATGGGACATTATCTTAGTCCATGAGATGCATAGTATGTGATTTATGTGAAAAGTCACAGAAAGATATAAATCACAAGTTCTTTGTAAACTCAGAATTTTAGTTCATAGTTGGTGATGAAATTGGGCATTTCATCTGCAAAGACTATAACATATCAACTAAGATGATTTGTCTTGATCATGGAAGTGGAGACTTCTAGTTGATATGTTGATATATTTTAAGAGTTAAGACATATTGAACTGGACCGCTGTGAGATTTATTATTCTTCTAACGATTGTCAAATGAATAATAAATCACACGACTTCTATTTACATCAACTCTAAATCCTAAGAGAATAATGGACCTGATCATGAGATGTAGGTTGCTTTGATATATCAGGAGTGAGATCTATTAGTTACGGTCAAAATCTCAGTATGTTGGGCAACCACATTTAATGTTGATGGAACATATATTCTTAAGATGAAATTCATAATCTCTTAACGGAGATATAAAATATTCTCTTGAGATAAGTTTAATGGATTTAGTTATTCAGAGTGTTGGGCCCAACCACTTTAGTAAGGAGTTACTAAAGTGTATATTTATGAAATTGGATTTCATAAATATATGATGAATAATATAAAAGATTAAACGGGTACTCAAGGATTAAGATGTAGTAATCTTCAAAGTGGCAGTCTATATTCATGACTTTGTATTACTACGAATATTTTAATGAAGGGGTTGTATGTATAATAAAGTCTTGAAATATAATTTATTAATAAGGCCTAGAGTACAATTATATTCTTATAGTGGTATTAAATATAATATATATATATATATATATATAAAACCGAAGCCTCTGCTTGCACCACAATTTTCCACGTCAGCACAATATTTAAAAAATAAAAATAAAAATATTATAACTCCACAAAACCCTAACAACCTTACCCTTCTCTCAAATTTTCCACGTCAGCACAATATTTAAAAAATAAAAAATAAAAATAAAAATTAAAACATTATAACTCCTCAAAACCCTAGCAACCTTACCCCTCTCTCAAGTTAAGAAATATAAAGCCACGGTTTTTGCAAACTCTCTCTCTCCAAACGTAAATATCAAATTCAACCCCTTTAATTTCTCTTTATATTTTTGAGGCATGTATAGAGTTATAGTGAGTTATGTTGGTTTTGTTTTTTGTGTGTGTGTGTATAGATGGTCATAATACTCCGGTATTCCAAGAGAAGTTTGTGTTTTCGTTAATTGAAGGCCTTAGAGAGATAGGTGTTGCAGTTTGGAACAGCAATACAGAAGACGATTTCATTGGCAGCGGAAAGTAATTACTTTGTCTCATATTTTTGTTTTCTGAATTGATTTTGTGTGCTTTTTAGACCCTTTTGGATCAATTTTGTTAATTGGGTTTTTTTTTTTTTTTTTTTTTGATAGGGTCCAATTGGGGAAGGTTCTTTCAAAGGGTTACGATGACCGCACTTGGTGTTTGTATACTAATAGTGGAGGGTAAGTGCTATAAATTACTAACCCTTTTAAGTGTATAATCTGTTTCTAAAATTTAAGTGGATGGAGGGGTTTAAGTTTGCTCAAATTAACAGAATCTTCACATGTTCTTGTAGTGGAAAGGCTTTGATAGTTTTATTGAGTTAATTCAAAGTCCTGATATATTAATAAGTTTGGATTATATAGTAACACAATCAAATTAAATTCGTTGCTACCTGTAGAATACTGTGTGAAGAAGTTGTTACAATGCTCAAATTTTAACTTCATTTTTGTTCACCATTGAATGCTCATATAATCAATTTCTAATTCAGTGTTCAAGAATTAAACCAAAATTCTAACTACGCTATCATAAAATATTATTATTAGTATGAATTTTATGGAGTTACAGTGTTCAGGAATTAAACCAAAATTCTTTTAAATTATCTATAATATTTTCTCCTCCGAAAATTTTTTCTCTTTAATTTTAGTATATTGTGTTTCTTAAGCTATAGAGAGATTTTTTTTTTTTTGTTTCTTATTCTCAATAATAAATCATTTTATTGCAATACCGGTAAATGTTTGAGAAATCCAATATGTTCATATCTCTATAGAATAGAGAATAGTAGAAGCCAATTTTATTACAACTACTTAAATTGAGTTGACTTAATTCCGTACAATTACAAAGTATAGCATGAAAGATAATGGAATTAATTGCTATAATTTTTATTTTCTTTCCATGTTTTGAATTTCCTCTATATTATTATTACAACTGAGCAAAGATTGAGAAAGTAACATTACTACTCTAATTTGAAGTTTAATGTGTCCTTCTCAAGTCATGGTCTTTATTTATATATTTGCAGTTTATATTTCTAACCGTTGATGAGAAATAAAGGCTCAGTTGCACAATATGTGTAAATTCTTTAGAATGCTACTTTAAATAGTAAATCAATGTGTCTCTTACATTTGGGTATTAGTTAGAATTATTTTCAAATGATTGTACCAATAAAAGTGAATGTGTATAAATTTTGTTTAACTGTCCCGTGCATCGCACGGGTTAGCGACTAGTTAATGGTAACTTTGGACTTGTCAAGAGTTGACAGAAAAGCCCAAGGCCCATTGGAGCTAGAGTCTTATTTGTTTCTTTTGGTCCTATCTCAAGCCACAAACTAAAACCCAATTGGGTAGGCCCCAAAGGCTAACCCAATTAGATAATTAGCCTTTATTTAATAAGAGTTATTAAATAAAGGAACTACTAATGTAGTTTTGTACGTACGTATGATAAAAAGAAAGGAAATCAGTTTTTCTCTACAAGGAGAAGAAGAAGGTCTTTTCTTTGAGAATCAATGTACAAAAAGACTAATTGAGAGACCACACATCATGGGCACCATATGGAATTGAGATGAAGATTAAAGGTATTCTCAAGTATTGGTTTTGAATTTCACTGCATCAAGGTACGCTTCCTATTCTTTGTTCTAGAATTCAAGGTTACATGTTATCTCTCATGAATGAAGTAGATCCGTGATTGTTGCTTCTGTTGTGTGTTTTGTATGAGATACAAAACCAGATTTTCCAACACACACACTGTTTTTGTGTTTTTTTTATTTTTCAAAATTTATTTATTTATTTTTATGTAAAACAAAATAAAACAAAACTGAAAACAAACAAACAAAAACATGAAAGAAAACACACAAAGCATAAAACTAGATGCAAATACATGAGAGAGGAGAAGAAAGAGGAGAGATCACTCCATGAAGATTACACCAATGTTTTGGTGTAAGAATTCAAAACATTTTCTATCAAGAGGCTTAGTGAACAAATCGGCCTTCTGATTATCAGTGTGGATGAACTTAAGAGTAAGTGTGCCATCTTCAACAAGTTCCTGAATGAAGTGGTGTCGTATCTCTATATGTTTTGTTTGAGAATGTTGAACAAGATTTTTAGAGATGTTAATGGCACTGGTATTGTCGCAATAAATGGTAAGATGTTCTTGACAAATACCATAACTAAGAAGGAGTTTTTGCATCCACAAAAGTTGGGTGCAACAGCTACCGGCAGCGATGTATTCAACCTCAACAGTGGATAAAGAGATGGAATTCTGATTTTTACTCATCCAGGAGACAAGATTATTACCCATATAAAAGCAATCCCCCAATGTAATTTTTCTATCATTAGCATTCCTAGACTAGTCTGTATCAAAATACCTAACTAAGACATCGTTTGTGTCCTTACTATACCACACTCCGAAATCGACAGTGGCTTTGACATATTTTATGATTCTTTTTAAAGCAATCATATGAGACTCTTTGGGGTTTGCCTGATATCTAGCACACACTTATACACTATAACTAATGTCAGGTCTACTAGTAGAAAGGCAAATGAGACTACCTATCATGCTTCTATATAAGGAAGAATCAACACTTTTGCCTAACAAGTCAACAGTGAGTTTAACATTAGGGCTCATGGGGGTTCTAACAGGACTAGCAAATTCCAAACCAAACTTTCACAAGATATTTGGCATATTTAGATTGAGATATGAATATACCTGACTCTTGCTGATGAATCTGCAATCCAAGGAAGTGATTCAACTCTCCAATCATGCTCATCTTGAACTTGGCCTGCATAAGCTTTGAGAAGTTATGAGCGAGTTCATCCTTTGTAGACCCGAAGATGATATCATCAATGTAGACTTATGCTACTAACAATTTGCCATTCTCCTTTTTGATAAAAAGAGTTTGATCAGCTTGTCCTCTTATGAAGCCATGTGAGACCAGGTATTTTGTAAGCCGGTCATACAAAGCTCTGGGTGCTTGCTTTAGTCCATGTAGGGCATTCTTGAGGTGCAACACATGATCCAAAAAGTGTGGATAAATGAATCCTTTAGGCTGAGCAACATAGACATCTTTTTAAGAAACTCGTTCAAGAATGCAGTCTTCACATCCATTTGGCAAAGCTTGAACTTCTGATGACAAGCTAGGGATAGGAGAATTCTAATGATTCCATGCTAGCTATAGGAGAAAATGATTCATCAAAATCCACTCCTTCCATTTGAGAGTATCCTTGGGCCACTAGATGAGCCTTGTTGCGGATCACATTTCCCTTCTCATAAGTTTTATTGCAGAATATCCACTTTGTGCCAATGATGTGCTCTCCTTTTGGTCTAGGTACCACGGTCCAAACATCATTCCTTTGAAACTGGAGCAATTCATCATGCATGGCCTCAATCCAGATTTCATCCTAGAGGGCATTCTCAACCTTAGTGGGTTCAACCTGCGACAAATAACAAGAATAAAATACAAAGTTAGCAACACATTTATCAACTGTACACTTTCTTAGTGTAAGTTCGTTCATATTTCCCATAATAACTTTAGGAGGGTGATTCAGCTTGGTCCGCGAGGAAGGTCCTTTCTCTTCATGAGATTCAGGCTTAAGTGATGTAGGAATATATGTTGAGACTTCTACAGCACTTGGAGTACTTGGAGAAACGGGCTCTTGATCAACTTCTTCTTGAACAACCTTAGGCACTGAAGGAAGAATTGCCTTAGATATTTCCTTACTACTTTTCTCAGAACCAGAATCTGAAGTTTCATCAATAATAACATTGACAGTTTCCATCACCTTCGTGGTTCTTTTGTTGTACACCCGATAAGCTTTACTTGTGGAGGAGTATCCCAGAAATATTCCTTCATCGCTTCGGGAGTCAAACTTTCCCACATTTTCTCTATCCTTAAGGATGAAACAAGTACTTCCAATGATTTTGAAATACTTTACATTCGGCTTTTTTTCCTTTCACAATTCTTAGGGAGTCTTCCTTGTATTGGGTTTGAAATATACCCTGTTAATTGTATGACATGCGATGTTGACTGCTTCTCCCCATAAATTTCTGGCCATACCTTTATTGTGTAACATAGCTCTAGCCATCTCCTGAATAACTCTGTTCTTTCTTT